>NC_057854.1:73510051-74110051 GCF_015237465.2 Chelonia mydas
CAGCTTCTCAGTGTTGCACTACAGTAGCACTGTTAATGCAATTCATCATCATCAACCCTATAGGATCCACAGTAGGCGTGAAGCTGCAGGCTTCACCTTCCAATGGGGCCACTGTTCAGGAAGTCAATGCTATTATTATTATTATTTCTAAATCCAAGGTATCTCTGGTCTTTCTGCAATGTGTTTTCCCAGAAACACATCATAATTCTGTCAGCCTCGGGAGGGGGGGGCCTCAGGCTAAAATCCCCACACTGCCAACAAGACCCTGTGGAGGTTCTGCCCATTGTATACTCATACCTGTGCAAAGTGGGTGCAAAACATTAACAGATCAGAATGGTAGCATCTCACACTCATCTTGCACAGGTGTAAACAGCTGCACAAGATGCAAGGCAGCGGGAATGGGGCCTAAAATATCTTGAGCTATTGTAATCCAATTTAAATCCTGAGCAACAATTGGAAGCAAATCAACAATACAATCAGACAGTGACAGTGCATTTTTTTCTGGATAAAGGTAATTTATTAAATCTATTTTCACATGCGATTCCTTCTACTAGATTGGGAAGACAGCACTAATAAGGCAACTTGCTGTGTATGTGTATAGTATAGTAAGAAACGTCCATCTCATACAGGACAGAGTCAGAGGTCTATTTATACACCTGGTCAAATATTCATTTGACTAATAGTGAGCATACCTGGCCACTTTTGTCAGATGGCCTCCTACCCATTCGGGGATAACACCAGAGTGTTTCAGAAAATGCAATTGCTGGGCATGCAACGAATGAAGGGTTTTGAATCCATAATGCTGTCACACCTGGATGGTGTTATAAATGCAGCCATTTTCCCCTTGGCTTTTCAAAAGTATTGAAGTACGTGCACATTCTTGAAGGCTAGAATAGCTTTTCCACCTTTACAAGTAAACTGTGCAGGAGCCCAGGCCATGCTGTGGTCTTGTATGGCTTTTAACTATTGGTTTATAAACATGGACACAGACTTTTTGGTACCCAGTTCAATGCTGTGCAATAGTAGTAGTACAATAATAACAACACTTCCACCTGTAGAGCACCTTTTGCTCCAAGGATCTCAAAGCTCTTTACAAAGGGAATTATTGTACAGATAGGAAAACAGAGGCGCCAAAGTTAAGGTCCAGCTTTTTAAAGGTACTTAGGCAGTGCTGCGCTCAATGCAATGCCTAACTGATTGAGCAGAACTAATTCCCATTCTCAAAAGAGATTTAGGCATCTTAAGAGCCAAATTCTCATTAACAGTCAATGGGATTTAGGCTCCTAAGGGCCTACATTATTTCTGAAAATGATAGTGTATGTCCGCAGTTGGAGCTGGGTGTGTAATTCTCAGCTACAGTAGACTTACCAGCACTAGCTCTTAGTGGGCTGGCACACTAAAAATAGTAGCATTGCTGTGGTGGCCCAGGTGGCAAGGGCTCGTCATGCCTGGAGCCTGTAAGGAAGTCCTCAGCGTGGCTGCCATTTGTTGCTGTCTGCGCTACTGTGGCTACACTACTGGTTTTAGTGCACTAATTTGATGAGAGCTATCTCAAGTGAGCTGGGAAACACCCCGGTAGCTCCAAGTGTAGATGTAGCCTTAGGCTTCTGAATCAGTTAGGTATTGCAATGCTGAGTGCAGCAATGCCTAAATACCTTTAAAAATCTGGGCCTAAGTGTCCTGGTGAAAGTCAGAAATGATGAGTCCGCAGCACATTCTTGGAATTATGGTCTCCTGACCCTGTGTTTTATAATTACTAAAAATCACACTGGCTTGGTTATTTCCTCTTGATTGGTTTCAACACTTACTTATAAAATTGGCACTGTGCATGGTCTTCATTGTAATTTAATCTACAAAGGCTGAGCAAGAGAAAAGAAGCCCTGATAACATATCAGTACATGAATGCACTATAGAAAACAGCTGTTCTTAGCACCCTGGAACTTTCCAGCAGCAGTGAAAGGGTTAAGGACAATGCGTTGGCCTTAAGCTTGAATTTCCATTATGTCACAACCTCAGCATCATTGAAAAGGATGGGCATCTTCATTTGTTTGATATTTTTGTCTTTAGCTCTTTGGAGATTGTTAATGATAACACTTTGCACACACTGTAGTTGAGCTTTCATCCCGGGCTCTCCAAGCACATCACAACCATGAACTCAACCTCACTACACACCTTGTCACCTACACAGATCATTCATGAGTGTAGAAAAGAACCTGTTTAACAACTGGTTTAAGTGCACAGGGCAGTGCATCCCCATGCTTCTGGGTGTGAGAAGGGGGGATGAGAGGCCAGGTCCCAGCAGGTGGGGCCCCAGAGTATTGTGAGAAGGAGGTTTAGGTTGGATGTTAGGAAAAACTTTTTCACTAGGAGGGTGGTGAAGCCCTGGAATGGGTTACCTAGGGAGGTGGTGGAATCTCCTTCCTTAGAGGTTTTCAAGGTCAGGCTTGACAAAGCCCTGGCTGGGATGATTTAGTTGGGGATTGGTCCTGCTTTGAGCAGGGGGTTGGACTACATGACATCCTGAGGTCCCTTCCAACCCTGATGGTCTATGATTCACTGAAGGTCATAGGACTATTGACTTCCTTGGGTTTTTAGATCAGGCCCTATGGAAGCTCATGAGAGCTCCTGTCTTCCTCCATCTTCGGCAGCTCTCCCATTTCTCCAGCTGTTTCTGAAGCAGTTCTTCAAAACACTAGTGTCCGCTCTGTAATGCGGCCAACGTTTGCACAGTCTTGACTGTTTCAGCGAGAACCTTCTCCCCTGAGCAGCAGCAGTCAGGGACCGGGGTGCCCTCAAATCTCTGTGCAGGCTGGAGATCTGAGCTCTCCACCCGCAGCAACCCAGCCGTTCCCCTCCAGGGTGTGCATTTACTCTGCCTAGTGTGTATCTCAAAAGAGACAGTGTGCCTCAGGAGGGCCAGACCAGCTCCCGGGATCTTCGAATCCCGGATTTAGGGCGCTGGGGTGTGTCAGAATTCAAGACTAGCTCAGAATGAGAATGGTGTCAACCAGTTGTCCCGTCTCTTTTATAATGAGAGGAACCAAAAGCGCAGATCCGAGCTCCCGCACGCTTTCGGGAGCGGGGCAGCCAGTGGTTTGAGCCCCTGTCTTATTTTAAAGGACGTTTTTTCATGCACGAGGTGAGTAAAGAGCTGCTAAATTGGATAATAACGGTGCACTCGCCGAGCTGTTCTCTCCCTCCGCCCCTTCCCCACTAGCTCTGGTGACTTCAGGTCTGCACGCTGCGTGCAGCAAGCGGCTTTCTCACAGATCCTTTCTAATTTAGCAAACTGACCACCGGAAATTAGGTAAGGAAGGCTGCTCTAAGGCAGTCGTTTCCCGACTGTGTGTTTCTTGCCTGCGGTGTTTGAATCACTCTGTAGCTACAATAACCTCAGTGCAAAGGAGCGGGAGAGAGAATCTCGCCTACCTCTTCCATATTTAACCATTACCTAAATCCAAAGGGAAATGAGCAAACCTCTAGGTTTGGGTGTCATGGTATTTTCAGCGCTGCTGGGTGTATTTATCCCAAAAGAGTTTCCACAACAAGTTAATTCTAGGCTAGGGAAGGTCTCCTTTGTACAATGCTCTGCCTTAAACCCCATCCACAATACAATCCCCGTCTAGACTGCCCCGTGGGGGTTGTTCAGGCCTCCTAGGACTGGAGGGGGGGGGGGCTGAGTGGAGTGGTTTGAATGTCCCTGAAAGGTTTGTGTCATCTCCTCCGAGCACAGTCCCCAACCCCCGCCCCCCCTTTTTTTGAGTCAATCTGTGTTTTGAATCTGTGACCTGTTCTCATTGCGGAAGTTGAAGAGGATCCAAGAATAGTTCAGCTCGCTGTGTGTAATTTCTAGAGCAGAACCCCGAGTGAAATGAAACGCCCTATTGCAGGATGACACTTGGATGTCACCCCGGCGAACCCTGCCAGGCTGAATACGGTAAGACCTTTTCGTTTAAGGAAAAGAGAGAGAGAGAGAAAGAGAGAGAGAAAAAACCCGGCGTTCATTTGATAGGCTTTTAAAAGCATTTTTTGTTGCAGAAGCTCCTAACGCTCAGGAAGTGGAATTTGTGGTTTTGGGGGCTGAGCTCTGAAGGAGTTGAGAAAAAAAGGGGGGGGGCAAACTCAAACACCAGCTCTCCTTAAGGGAGGCTAAATTTAAAGTCACCTAAACTAGCAGCCGGTGCGGCACAAAGGTGTCTGCAGCCACGCTTCCAAATGGTAAGCTGCTTTCCTTTTCTTGCCTTGCTTCCCTGTCCGGCTGGGGGAGATGGCCTGTCCCCCTTGGCCCGCGGGTCTCACGGAGAGCGAAGGACAAACCTACCAGCGCTGCTCTTTGCTCAGCCCCTGTGCGAGCATCTCCCCTGGGAGACGGCCCTGCCCCAAGCCCCGAAGGGGAGGGGAAGTTAGACACACGTCTCCCCGGGGCAGAGCGAGGGCAGATCCGCCTGGGGTCCTCTCCAGCAGCCGTCTGGAGCGCAGTGCGTGTAGGGGGAGCGCCCCGGCCACGGCAGGGAAGCGAAATTGGCTTTGCCCGGCCCTCCTGCGAAGGGCTGAGAGTGCCCCGCTGTGCGGGTGGAGCAGCTCGCTGCCTCCCTCCCTCTCTTTATGCAGTGAGGAGAACAGCTAATAACAGCCCGGCGACGGGGAGCCGGGAGAGACAATGAAACGAAAGCACGTGGCGAATAATAACCATTAATCGCCCAGAGATAAAACCGAGGCCGAAATGTAGCAGGCTGCTGGAAAGCCAGGCCTGCGCCCTCGGGGCATCACTGACTGACCCCGGGACAGGGGCGGAATCTCACATCCCTGTGTCCGAAAAGCCTGAGCGCCGGCATCACTGGGCAATGTGGGTCTCGCTTTGATTCCCGGGCCCGGAGGGACGAGAACAGCTCTGCTCTTCTTTAAACGCTCCCCGAGTTCCTGCCAAAGCTTACGGGTGGGTCGGATAATGCCAGGTGGGTTTGGGAAATCATGTTCCCACATTTACTGGCTGGGATTATCAGCGATCTCAGAAAATTTGGCCTTGGTTTTCAGCAGGGAGCGCAGATTTAAGCAGCAGCCAGAACTGAGATAAGGAAACCGATTTGTCTTGTTCAGAGAAAGCAGCGAGTTACTCTAACAAACTGGAATAAGGCAAGGAAGTAACTTTCCTTTCCAACGGTGTGTGGAAGTAGCGCGTGGAAAGATAAGCCGGGCAGTGTGGACAGCCCCGCGCTCGCACACGTGTTGGAGCGCACGCAAGGAGCGGTGCTGGGGGGTGCTACTCCTCGCACAGACGTGCTCGAGCTTTTGGAGGGAAAAAAACAGAAGTTGAGATTTTTGAAGTGTTTGAAATATTTTTGAGGCCCCTGTGCTGCGGTGTTAGTGAATCAATAGAGGGCAGACTCCTGTGGCTCACGATAAAGATGTCAACAAATTTATCAAGCCACTTTGATTTTTACCCCCTTCCTTTCACAGTTAACCGTGCCTCCTTGTCAAGGATGAATTAAGGAACAGGTGGAACAGATGAGAAACTCTCCCACCAGTTTCTAGCAAACAGAACGATCTGAAAATACTGTAGCGAAGAGAACAACTGCTTTTCGGGCGATCCTGTAAAGAGAACCTCTATTTTAATGTACAGGGGATTAACAATGATCCCACCGAATAACATTTACGGTGTTTGTTTCCATCTTTTCGATGGCAAAAGAATGAACGAGGCGGAATAAATATTAAAACAGCGCGGTGAGCAATGAAAAGCAATCGATTGATTGCTGGTATTGTAAAGTACAGAGCTGCCCGCTGAAAAAATGTCTATGCAGCAATTGTTGGTTCCCCTCTGGGCCCGGCCCTACCAGGGTAAATGAAATCAGACGGGATCTCTTTTAGCTGTTCATAACAAACTGAAGCCATTAGAGGAAAAACAAACCCAGCTAAAATTCAATGACAAGATCCAGGATCTTCCTTTCTTTCCTCATAGAAAGCGCAGGCTGGCTCCTGACCCCACGGCTGGCGAGCCGGCGTTGGTGGAGAACAAACCCGCCTTAGAGCTCAGACATGGGGTATTTCTCTCTTGCAAAGTGCCGAGTAGGGGTGTTGTGGCAGCCCAGCTCAGAGGCTGTCTGTGACGGAGCTGATCTGAATAGCACACCCGTCTGTTCCTTAACCCCCGATTACGGAGACCCCAAAGGAAACCTGTCAACAGATTTTCTCCCCCGCTTCTCTTTTCGATCCAAGTGTGTGGAGAGATCTCGGGTTTTCATGTTACCGTTAAAATGTTTTTACAATTTCGTATTTTTTTAAGTTTATTCAACAGCGAATATTTGACATAGGACCGGACTATACCCTGACGCTCCAAAATGGATAACTCTCAGATTCTGGATTTAGTTTGTTGATTTAATTATACTCCCTCCCCCTCCTCCCCAAAGCAAATTAATCCCATTTCCATTGATGTGGCCGAAAACCCTTTAGCGGACAGTCTCTGGGGCAGAAATACAGCGTCCTTCAGACTTGTCCGGAGTACATGCAATGGTTACATCGTTTTAGGAAGTGTGGTGTTGTTGTCCCCAAGGAGGCTAAGCTTCGCTCCTGGTTTTAAGCTCCTTGATCTAATGCAACTATGAAGAGACTGTCCACACAGAATCAAGTGTCTGGCAGGGATTGTTAACCGAGGAGGGGGAGGGGTAAATGAACACTGGTGATCTCACTAAATTACCCAGAGATCAGACGGCAGGTTGAAGGCTGCTGCTCCCCTTACTTTCCAGCAGCAGCAGACAGCAGGCGCGTAGCTGGCATTTCTTTCCTGATGTGCTTGAATAAACTTTCCAGGACTCCCCTTGTACTGAAGCTCAGCAGAACAGAGCAAGACACGGGAGTTTGATTAGAAATCAGTTTCTCCAGCTATTTGTTATTAGCAGTTTCAGGGGGGGAATGAGAGCACGTGGCCTCTCGGTCTCTTGGTGGGATTGTGTGAGTGACGAATTTGCTCAATTCAAGCTCGGTAAATTGGCACACGGCATGACCCGCCTCGTTTGCACTGCCTGGGTAGACGGCTCCTGTGTGAGCTCTCCAAGGTGAGGACGGTGGAAAAGGCGACTCGCGTGTTATTTCTCCCCGTCTGCTGGATGCCTGTTGCTCAACAAGCTGCAAGCAGCACCTCTCGCACCAGCTCACCCTCCTGATGAAAGATAGGAGGGGGGACTGCGTAACGCCCGCGTTTGAGTAACTACAGGGTGAACGAGCAGTGTCCCTCCTTCGCAGCGCTGCGGGCCTGATTGCCCAGCTGGCTGGGACACCTAAGAAACGGACCCCGCCCCCCCCGCGTTCCTCCCCCAGCCGATAGCCCCGTTTGTGGCTGATGCGCCTGGAGATGCTGCGTCGTTTTGAAGCCACCTGTCTGAATGCCACCTGGTGAACGGAGCCCGGCCGTCCTGTACGCATGCTCCTCCCCTGCCCCGTCCCCTCGCCCCTCCCCGCCCTGTCCCGAGTCCCAGTCCCCCAGGAGATCCCTAACCAATGGCTTGTCAAACCTCTCTGCAGAGCACATCCAAGGCTGGGGATTTAAGGCGATTCACGGGTGGCAGCTGCTAGTGATTTGGGGTGTCCGGGGCGCGGACACAGTGGCGGAGAGTGACAGGCGCCTCGCAGGAGCAGGAGCAGCCTCACCATGCCGAGGTCTTTCCTGGTGAAGAGCAAGAAGGCGCACAGCTACCACCAGCCCCGCTCTCCGGGCGAGGACTGCAGCCTGCGCCTGGAGAACGTGCTGGCTCAGATCTGTGCAGGTAGGGCGGGCACCGGCAATCGGGGGCGGCGGCGCCACGGGCGCAGCTCAGGGCACGCCTGGGAGCGGTACCGATGGAGGTGGGGGATCGGAGCCTGACCTGCGCCAAGGGGGGCAACCACAGAGCCCTGGGAGGGCCGGCTGGGGGCTCGGGGGAGCTCGCGGGGCAAAGGCACGCGGCCCCGGCGTGGATTGCGTGTGTGTGGTGGGGGGACTGGTGCGTGTAGCAATGGGGCACTGGGGGATGCGGGGGGAGGCGATGCGGCCCAAGGGCCAGGGGATCCCAGCGACCAGGTCTCTGCCCCGTGCCTGCCCCTTGCCAGGTGCCCGCCCAGTACTGGGGGAGTTCAGCGCCTGGCAAGCGGCAGCCAGAGCTGCGGTCC
Source organism: Chelonia mydas (assembly GCF_015237465.2). NCBI lineage: Eukaryota > Metazoa > Chordata > Testudines > Cheloniidae > Chelonia > Chelonia mydas. Next base: position 73,518,191 of record NC_057854.1, read on the forward strand.
AGCCCCCTGCTGTCCCGAGGACCCCCCTGCCCTCGGCTAGTGTTTGAATGGGGACCCCCGGGCAGCCGGCCCGAGCCCAGCCCCCGGAAAGCAGCGGGCCCGGGCTGAGCTGGGGAAGCGGCGGGGACGGGGGAGACGCTGCCCGGCTGCTGGGGCAGGGGCGCTGCTGGGGCCCCGGGCGAGGCTGCCGGGCTGCCCGCGGCGGGACGCTGCCCTAGCAGGGAGGCAGGGGGGGGGCGGTCTCAGGGGTCCTGCTCTCCCCACCTGCCCCGGGGTAAGGGCCCTTCTCGCCTCTGTCCCCCGCAGACAATAAGATCCCGGGAGAGACGGGTCTGCGCAGCTCCGGCCTCCTGGACCCGGAGCCCCCCCGGGGCCGCTCCTCCCCGGAATCCCACCTGAGCGAGGCCATCGACGGCGCTTCCGACTCGGCTCCCAGCTGCGAGGGCAGCGTCTGCGACAGAGCCTCGGAGTTCGAGGACTTCTGGAGACCCCCGTCCCCGTCCGTCTCGCCAGGTAGGGCCCGGAGCCGGGACCCGGCACCGCCTGCGGGCGGGGGCCTCTGACGGGGAGGGGGAGCGGGCCGCGGCTGGCAGCCCAGGGGAAGGGTCTGTCTCCCTCTCCAGCCTCTTCTCGGGGAGCAAGCCGTTGGGGTCAGACCCAGCCTACGGAAATCGGCTGGGCTGGAGCGTGCTTAGCTGTTTTGGGATGAGGGGGCTTCCTGGCTACAAACCGCCCTGCCAGGTCCACTCCCGATCGGCGCTGACCAGCACGAATGCAAACGCAGCAGCTGTCGATTGTTTTACCAAAGTTCGTGTAGCTATTAGGAAGAAAACCTCCACTGTGTGTTACACCGAATCCCGACACCCCCTGTACATTGCTTTGGGTTAGAAATGAGCTTCCCTGTGCATGTTACTCCGGTTTTAAACCTGCTTCCAGAGAGGTATTTTTAGTTCACGGTGTGCAACATTCCTGTTGGCTTCATACAGAGCAGGATCGAGCTCGGATTGAGCATGGGCACGAAAGAATAGAAAAGAATAATTTGACTGAAGAGCCTTGAAATATTGAAGAATGCAAATCACAGGAGTATAACGTTGGTTTTGTTGGTGTCTAAATATAATAGGCTGCTACAGTGTAGCGAAGAATATGATTGAAGGTCTCTGAGGAGTTTGCTTATACGGTAGATCGGGCTGCTCTAGGGGATACGTGCTATGAAAGCTAGTAAATGTAGATACAAGGCTATTTATACACCTATAGTAAACATAAGTGTGTGTGTGTGTGTTCGCATTATCTGTTAGACACTTTCCTAACCTCCATTCAAGTTATTTCTTGTTTCTTGTCTAAAAAAGGATTTTTTTCTTTTCTAAAAATGCATTCCTGAAAAACAGATGAAAATAATGACGGTCAGATTTAAACACCCCAAATCCAGGAAGCTCACACTTATAGCTACAGCTCTGTCTCTAGGTCCCGGGTTGTGCCTTTGATGTGGCCGGAGCAGTGGGAGAAGATGCAGACCTGACTTTGGCTTGAATACTATCTCATTTAAAAATACAATCGTGTCGTTTTATAACAAAAATAACAAAGCTTTTTATTGCCTCCGTTAAAGCTGAAAAAAGACCAAGTGTGCGCGTGCATAAACTCGGCACAAAAAGCAACAATTTCTGTCGCGGGGAAGGAAAAAAATGGTCTCAGCTTTACAAGATCAACAAACCCCCACAGACAAACAAAAACCTCTTCCTGGTTTTCATTCCTACTTTGTCCCTGTCTCTGCATAGCCACGTCTGTATCTAATAGGGTAGCAGCTCCACATTTTAAAAGCCCCCAGGGTTTGATTCCACGCAAATAAAATTGTACACACGACAAAATGTGGGGATGCAATTTGATCTAGTTTGCTTAGCTTTCTGTGTTATAATTAATAATAACAATATAATGCACACTGCCCCCCCTCCCCCTCCACACGAATGGCTTCTGGAGAGGGAACTGTAGATCGCCCCCCTACCGCAGTGTGTACACTTATTGTTGTAGCCGTTTTGGTCCCAGGGCCAGATATGAGAGGCACAAGGTGGGTGAGGTAGAATCTTCTATTGAACCCACTTCTGCTGGTGACAGAGACCAGCTGTCCCGCTTACACAGACCTGAAAAAGAGCTCTGTGTGCGCTCGAAAGCTTGTCTCTTTCACCAACAAAAGATGGTCCAGTAAAACCTATTACCTCACCCTTCTCGTGTCTGTAAACGTGGACACAGATCACTGAAGAGACAGTCTTTGCTAGATCTGCGCCTAGGTTTTCTTCATGATTATTTTCCCCCTCCTAAAATTCACTTGCCTAAAGCGCTTCGTTTTCTGTGAGTGCGTCGAGGAAGGTGCGTTCTGAGTGAGTGTCTTAACAGCACGAGACAAACTTGTCTAGCTGAAACTGATTAGGCGATGGGGGCATCAATACTGGAGGGACCTGTCCCCGTTAAATTCTTCACGAACATATCCCAGGAGTGCAGTGGGGATTGCAGGTGTCCCTGGCATCCACTGATCCCACCCGACAGGCGTGTCCCCTAATAATGCTGCTGAAATCGTTACACTGAATGGTCCACCCAGATTGGCATTACTACAGAGACAGGTACGAACTGTCTGGCAAGCCTGAAAGCAGTTCCTCCCACCAATTCTTTCTCCTCAGTCCTCCCCCCGCCCATTCCCTCGCCAACTTCTCCGTCCCAGACATTTGTAAGACGAATGAAGGTCTAATTAGGTCGCGGGAATGTATTGATACAATATTTGATTTTTCACGGAGGGATTTATTCTTCTGTGGAAAGATCATTGCTGTGCTTGACAAGTAAGAAAAGAGAGAAACAGCTTTTCTGAATTAAATGCATACAGGGCAGAGGCAGTGAGAGGGTGTATATAGTCACAAAAGCTATAGAATACATGATGTATGTGCCTATAATGGAATAGAATATGATTCATGTTCGTATTCCGTGTGATCTGCAAAACGAATATATGTATTCCCATTTCATTAGTGCGTACAATTAAACCTGAATATTGTATTTATGCCATAGGCATTTGCATAGAGTAGATTTATTTATAGTATCAATACCATAAATCTACCGTATTTATGCAAATTACTGCGGTATATAAATACATTAATACCTATAAGCTTCCGTTATATCTATGTATGTAATAACACCTGGCCATACATATTCATAGTCGATAACCGATTAGTTTAAATCATATTAATATACACTAGTAAATATATAGTGGCTATTGTATTTGCATGATACCTTTCCCCAGGTATAAGACTCTAGGAAGGCAGAGAGATAGGGGTGTGTGTGTGTGTGTGTATCTTTGTGTACGTACAGTGCTGCCTATTCATTTACTAGTTCAGTCATTTAGGGCTAAAGTCCCACTAGCCCTTATGGGGGATGGGCTCTTCCCCTCCCTTGCATGAACTGTGCAAAGCCCGGGCAAAATTGCAGCACCTGTGCGCGCCTAAACGGGAGCGGGGATGGAGGGAAGGCGGGACCTGGTTCTGCCCAGGCCCTGGCTGGGCGTGGGGGAGGGCGCAGTTTGCACTGCCCTTGGCGCTGGGAAGCGTGCTGGGGCAGAGCAGCAGTGTCACCCCGCCCCACCTCCGGGCGGCGCCTCTGTGACTCCATCCAGCCCTTAGCGAGGGGGCGCGCGGTGTGTGGGGGCGCTCTCCGCTATGTATCTCTGTGGGTGGGACTCTCCAGGACTGGGCGTCACTACCCAATGTTACCACATCCCTATTGCCTACTCCCAGGGTTCAAAATCGTGCCAGCCCCTCCCCCACCCTCCCACAATAAAGAGACTGGCTTAAAAATCATGAGATTTTAAAAATAAGGCCCTGGGGGTATTTTGATTTGCCTTTCAGTGCTGGGGCATTGAGGGGGTCATATTTTCAAGCTTTTTACCCCAACCAGGAGTGCCTGAAAATTACTTTAATAACAAAAAGAAAGCTGAAATTCTGATGAAATCACATCCTTCCGGAAGCTGGAGCTTTAAGGGAACCAGCAAATACTCTGAGAGTGGTGATCAAATTGCAGCAGTTGACAACACTGTGACACTGGTTGTGAAGAACGGAGAGAGTTGACATGCTGCTGACCACAGCTTTGCAGTCAGTGCAGAGCAGGACAAACCGTGTTCACCGTCCTGTCAGCATTCCAGGCCCATTTCGTAGGAGTGAGTGTGTGTGATATGGGTGGGTATTCCCACACAAAAATCTTCCTTATTTTGATGTGAGGTTTCTAGACTGCATATCCCCCCCAACATAAAGTGCACAAAGCAGGGAAATAAGCAGCCAAGTCATTCAGTGCTCCATCTCCACTCATCAGGCTGCCTCTGGAAGCCAGGAATTGACTGGGAATGTGAGGAGCCAGGGGAGTAACTGTGGCTGTACAAGTGGGAGTTTGCTGGAAGAGGTGTTTGGCTGAAGGAGAGGTGGGTTGTTCAGGCAGCCTGAGGTGTGATGAAGCCCAATGGCTTTATGTGGAGGCATCAGCATGTGAAGAGTGAATTAAATACTCCCTGCTGTTGCCTCTTCTTCCTAGTCCATTGTGTAGCTATGCTATGGAGAGCCCTTGATACACAGATGCCTCAGTACAGAGACACTTGACTCCCCCTGTGCTGCTGGCTGGTGTGATGGGGAGCCAAGGCAGTAGTTAGTACTCAGGGAGCCCTTCAAGGTCCACTGTGTCAGGGCCGAGACAGTTGGGTTTCATTTCTCCATGTCTCATGTCCTGGGTCTGAGCTACATGCCACAAGCCTATTTCTCCCAGGCTCCTGGCACATCTTTGTTAACCCCCGTTTCCTCAAAAGTCCCACTTGACCAGCCACGTCCTCCAAACCCAGCTCTCCCTGCTCAATCCTCATGGCCCTCCAGAGCTCAAGCTCTTTCCCAGAGCCCATTTCTATATCCCTGCTGCCCATCTCTCTCACCGGGGTATGAATAGAACTGCTGGCTCAGGTTAAAGATGGCTGGAAATTTTCGCAAAGTACAAAACTCAGAGCATCTTGAACTTTTTTGTTTTAGTTTTGTTAGTAAAAACAGAAGTAAATGATGGATCTGAGCCTCCAACAGTCTGTCGTGATGCAATTCATGTAGGTTATGATCAGGAAGGGCAATCACTCTCTTTTCCACAGTATGCATCCGATGAAGTGAGCTGTAGCTCACGAAAGCTCATGCTCAAATAAATTGGTTAGTCTCTAAGGTGCCACAAGTCCTCCTTTTCTTTTTGCGAATACAGACTAACACGGCTGTTACTCTGAAACCTGTTAATTTTAAATGTGGCTTATGCTCACGGTTTTCATATTTGTCAGGGCTGGAGTTTGCAAAGTTCAGAGTTTGTGGGGCCCATGCTTGCTTCACTAGAGGAACCCAGAGGAATGTGAGCATTACACATCTCCATTTCAGCAAGAGACCATTTTAAAATGTTTCCTCTGCAAAAGTGAGGAACATTACAGAGACAATTCAACTCTCCTCTAAAGACTTATGGTGCCAAATCTGGAGACTAATTCAGACATTAAATTGGGAAACAGAAGGATTTCTGTTCTGCTAAAAGTGCAAAATGCATCACACCTTTAACTAGGGAGCTGCTACTGGCATGTCCATAATGGTATATGTAGGAGAATATGAAAAGTGTTATATAAGAGCTAGGCTCATTATTTATTTATTTATTTATTATGTGTGCTTTACATTACTGCCTAGTCATTTAGGCCAACATTTTCAAATGTAGCCATTAATTTTAGGTGCCCAGTCTGAGACACATATTGGGTATGTTTTTCATTGGTGCTGAGTACCCAAAACTCCAGTCAAAGTCAATGGGAGATGCAGATGAGCAACACCTGTGTAAATCAAGCCAGAGGTTCCAAGTTGGCCAGCCAAAAACTGAGACACCCCAAATGAGTGGCCATTTTTGAAAAGCAGGCTTTGGCAGCGTGTGCAGAGTGTAGGAATGAGTGCATTAAGCCTATAGTGTGCTATGCAGGGTAACAACCCTCTCCCGCCCCTTGTGAGAGGTTAGAGGCAGCCCTCATGTGAGTGAGTGTGCAGCACTGGTAGGTTTCTGGCTTTGGACCCTATGTTGGGCTTCTGAGGTGCTGCTTTGTGCCCAGTGGGTGGTGGCTATGAACCCCACTAATCACTCCCTCTCCTTGTGTTTCCACAGCGTCTGAGCGTTCTGTCTGCCCCTCCCTGGATGAGGCGCCCCCATTCTCAGTGCCCTTCAAGCCATACGCATGGAGCACCCTGGGCAGCTCTGAGCTGAGGCATCTGGTGCAGAACTACAGGCCCTGCCCAACCCTGGAGCGTAGTTCAGCCCTGGGACTCTTCTGTGAGCAGGGCTCGGAGTCTGCTCTCTTCGGTGCAGACTGTGGCTCAGCCCTGAGACTTTATGGTGACTTCAGCTCCCCTAGGCCGGGACTCTTCGAGCGGCCATCAGCAGCAACACCAGGCCTCTATGCAGAGGCCCAGCCTGGGCTGCAGCAGGAGAAAGGCCCAGGTGGGATCAAGGTGGAGTCAGAGCTTCTGTGCCGCCCACTGCTGATCAGCACTGGCTCTTACAAGTGCATCAAGTGCAGCAAGGTAGGAACCGACCACCTACGGACCCACTCCGGTCCTGCCTGAGCCCCTGCCTCCCCATTCTAGCCTGCCTGACCCCTGTGTGCTCTCTCCCCTCAGGTCTTCTCCACCCCACATGGCCTGGAGGTGCACGTACGCCGCTCGCACAGCGGCACCAGACCCTTCGCCTGTGACATGTGTGGCAAGACCTTCGGCCATGCGGTCAGCCTGGAGCAGCACAAGACTGTTCACTCCCAAGTAAGAGCCAGGGCGGGCACATGGGTGGGGGCATGAAGTGCTAAAGCAGGTAGCCTGGGCCATGGGTACAGAGCCAAAGAGGCAACTGAATGGTGGTAGATGGACACTTGAGGTGAGGGGAGGGAGCTGGTGGGCACTTAGGGTGAGCGGGCCATGGTGCAGGAAGGCACCCAGGGTGAGGGGGTCAGAGAGGCATAGTGGCTTTCAGAGGAAGTAGAGTGCTGGGGTTGATGGGGGCACAGTGGCAGGTGGGCACTTGAATGAGGAGAACATGGTGACAGGTGGGCATCCTGGATCCAGACACTATAAACACTGAGAATGAAATTAACAAAATATAATACATACCAAACTTCGTCCACATTTCCCAGGCCCCGTGTTTGTCTGTAATGGGCTATGGACACCTATGGTACTTTACAAATAAAACAACCGTTCATGTCATGGATTTGTGTCTTACTCTGACACAAAGTTAGGACCTTGCAGCAGGATGGTGGACTTTTGTAGCCATTAAAGAAACTCATTGTCTCCACCCTGCCAGCTCGCCCCCGAAAGGAGTGAATCTGCCCTCCTTTTTAGTTACTCTGTGTGTGTGTGTGTGTAGGGAGCACCTGAATACCCAGTCTTGTGTACAGAGCAGACTTCACCCATCTCAATGTGATCTGAGTCACACACAAGAAGAATATGGTTGTTAACTTTGGTAGGAGGATTTGTAACTTTTTCCACCTGCTGATACTGTACAATATTTTCCCTTCACCCACTCACTTGGCCTGGCAAATCTTCCCTCCCAAAGTCAGCTTCAGGAGGACAGAATTACAGAGAGACTTGTTTGTTGTTTTATCTGCAAGTGAATGAGGGTGCAAGTGCATGGCATCTGAGGAAGGGAAATATCGCCAGTTAAACAGTGGAAAAAAGACCAATGCAGTGTATTAAAACCCTGAGGAGGAAGCATTTGGGGGCAAGCACAACAAGCAAATGCTGCCTGCCAAATACAGACTTAAAGCAGACGTGTCTGAAAAGCATAACATGGCCTTGGAGGAGGAGCATGAGTGCTGGGAGAAGAGACGAGTATGTGGTAGGGGAAGAAGCATTGAAGGAAGAGAGGATTTTGCAATGGGGTGTCTAGAGAGGGAGCATAGGGGAAACAAGGAGAGGAGAGCGTGATGGGCTGTCTAAGGGTCTGACAGGAAGATAAGTGAAGGGAAAGGTAGTGGTGGTTCCAGTATATGTATTTTGATTTATAAAAATATTAACAGCCAAAAAGGCTCTTATCTTAAAGCCATAGGCACCTTTGACCTGAATGTTGATGAAAAATAAAACTAGCAGCAAACAATAACTTCCCAACAGAATTCAACCCAATCCAAAAGTTCCCCTCAATGCCTCACTCTCCCACAGTCCTCAGCACTGTTAAGATGTCAGGTGGGGTCCTGTACCTTGCAATGTCATTAACCAAATGCCCCACTGGGCTGTATTGTGGCCATCAGGCTGCTCAGCAAAGGCTTATGACTTCTCCATTGGAGCCCCCTCGAATGTGCACGGGTAGTGCAAAGTCTGGGGCACCAAAGTAGCTAGTCTCACACCGTCCCTTCGTCTGGAAGAGCCGTTCCATTAAATCACTAGGTCCGAGTGGTGCATAGAATTGGGAGGAAGGTGAATTTATCTGACTGTGAATCAGGGATGTGTTTTACCAAGTGAGGCAGTAATGCCAAGGTTAGTGCCTCCACTGGGCCTAGTGGGTATCGGGGAGGAGGATGTGGTTTCTGGGATGGGAGTGTTTGTTAATGCACTGGCAGGCTGACTGCATGGCTAAGATCTCGGGAGTGGCATAACGGAGTGTGTGTCTTTCCTTTCTCTGCAGGAACGCAGCTTTGATTGTAAGATCTGTGGCAAGAGCTTTAAGAGATCTTCCACTCTGTCCACCCACCTGCTCATCCACTCGGACACCCGGCCCTACCCCTGTCAGTACTGTGGGAAACGGTTCCACCAGAAATCTGACATGAAGAAACACACTTTCATTCACACAGGTCAGCCCTGCAGCAGCTGGCATTCAGCCCCTATCCATTAGAATAGATTCTGGAGAGGAGATTCTCCCCTCCCACCAATCCATTCATCTTCAGCTAGACCAGTACATGCAGCTCCCTCTGCCGGGCCCTTGCCCCACCGGGGTAGCTCACACTGTGGAAACCCAAGTGGAGCAATAGTGCAAAGAAGGGAAATTTGAGCTTGGTTTCATGAACAGCTTCTGTTTAATAACTGAAATCCTCACTGTCCAATCAGTGTTGCTTTAATAGGATCCTCCCTGTGGTTATTCACAAGGGCTTCTCTGTAAGATGATTTGTAGAGCAATATATTCATATGGCCTTGATTTAGAGCTGTGGCCCTTGGAAAATGACAGGTGAATCTGACTGCTGCATCTCCATCTGCATAGCCTGCCACTTTACAATAGCAGCAGCAGAAGCCTCCTCCTCTAGATTAAACACTAAACTCAAGGACCCAGGGTCCAACTCTCAGTCTAAATATTTACTCAGAGATTATCTATCTATTGGGCTTCCACCCGGACTTTCCAATCAAATGGTTGCAGTCTGGCATATAATGGGAGGAGAGGTGCATAGTTCTCAAGTTTCATTGTCGGTGATAATGAATATGGAAATTAATACACTGCAGATACTCAAGGAAACCATTTTTCAAAGAATGTTGTTGAAAAAGGCAGCAGGTTTTCTCAGGGATCTTTAAAAATAAAGCTTCCCTTTCAAACTGCTAGCATCATGGATTTAAATCATAGAAAATGATAATGATCTGACTATACGTATATAAATTCAATGCTGTTTGTCAAAGTATTTGACTTTCAAAGAGGTCACAAGTGGCTGTGAAAAACAAACTTAAATATTATTATTATAAAGTTGTCTCACTTACACCAGTGTAACTTCAGAGTAAACCCATTGGCTGACTTAGAATTTGTCTTAAGTTGAGCACCTAAACTTTAGTGGCTACATTTGAAAAATTTGGTTCAGCTGAACCATTTAAATAGTAAAATGGGATGGGGGAAGAGAAGAAGAAAGACAATCAGTTTTTTTAAATTGGACTTTATTGGCCAAATCTTTGGCCAGATTCTAAATCAGCTAATGGATTTACTCTGGAGTTACACTGGCATAAGTGAGACCAGAATCTGGTAACATACATTACTGAAATGAGACGTAGGTTAAAGTCCTGTCCCCACTGAAATCAAAGGGAGTTTTGCAATTAACTTAAATGGGGTAGGGTTTCACCCATAGTATTGTCCCAGGGAGAGTGACCCCGCTCAATGGTCACTTAGAGATGACAGTACTGCAGCATGGTAATCACTTCAAAGCATGGGGCACATTGACTATGGCTAGTTTGTCCTGGATCTGCTCGGATGCTATGCTGATTGTCTAATATGGGGCCTGCCCTCTTTATCCCCTTCTCCTTGTAGGTGAGAAGCCCCACAAGTGTCAGGTGTGTGGGAAAGCCTTCAGCCAGAGCTCCAACCTCATCACCCATAGTCGCAAGCACACCGGCTTCAAGCCCTTTGGCTGTGATCTGTGTGGCAAAGGCTTCCAGAGGAAGGTGGATTTAAGGAGACATCGGGAGACACAACATGGTCTGAAATGAGACCCGGCTGCGATACAGAAAGCACCTACAACACTATGTGAAGAGACTCCCTTGCTTCCCTGATGGCCCTGAATCATGCCATTTAGCACAGACCCTGGCATTACTTTTTGGGGAAGGATCACAGGGAGGATAGGACAGGACACAGCTTTGAAAGTTCAGCCAGAAGGACTCTGAAAGTGGATCTGAAAGGCTGGCTTTCTCTCTCTCAACACTGGAAAATAAGTGTTTCCATCTGAAACCTGAAGCTCCAAGTGTGGATAAGCTAGAAAATATCGGTGAGCTGGAAAGTCCTTCACCCATGGCAAAGATGAATTCCTTCATCTTTTTATTTTTGAAATTAACTTGCAGGGAAACAGAGTTTACATGATAAACACACTGAGCTGTTAGGTAATGTTATGAAAAGTGCTTGCTTTTGTTGAGTTTAACTGTTAACTAGCTTTATTGATCATTCCCTGTCAGGAGGGCTTGTAGTGGAGGAGCTGGACTGGATATCTTGCTGCTTTTAGCACCAAGGAATCAGCTTGGGCTTGGTTCTGATCTCACTTACACTGGTGTAAATGGGGACTTACACTGCTGTAAAACTAGCATGAGAAGAGGGTCAGGCCCTTGTCTCCTGTCCTTCCATCCCTCTCTGTTTGTCTGTATAGACAAGGCCTGTGTGTGTGTGTGTGTGTGTGTGTTAGGAGTGTGTGTGTTAGGGGTTGCTTGTCTGAAAAGGTTGGTATTTTGCTCTACATCAGTTGGGGAAGGAGAAGCCTATGAAGGACTCAACAGGAAAAGCCAAAGCACAGAGTAATGCCTTATAACTAGGAACTCGTGAGAATAACATTGCCCCTGACTGAAAAGGACCAAATAGCAGACACAGGCTTTCTGCCCAGAATGACCATCGGCACCAGCACTCTGGGTTTGATTATAAATAACTGGGAAGTAGCTAACAAGTTATTGATAGACTTGTTTGTGTATTAGGATTTTTTATTTTTATTTTTACATGCTACCATGCCGGGGGTGGGCAGGAATAATTATGAACGTGTAATTGATTGAATTTGCCTTAAATGACCCTGTGTGTACCTCAGTGGAAAAATATGCTGTTTTTACTTTGTTGGCAGGATTGTAAATGTCTTTATTTAGATTTTATGGAGTGTCTTATGTTTATTGGTACATATTTATTGGAATAATGTTTTAAATTAATAAAGCATTGAGGAGCCTCTGAAGTTATTTTCATTGAAGTACAGAAGTTCAACAGATTTAGGAAATTTTACTCTTTATTATTATGCAACATTTTATAAGAACATAAGAATGGCCATACTGGGTCAGACCAAAGGTCCATCTAGCCCAGTATCCTGTCCTCTGACAGTGGCCAACGCCAGGTGCCCCAGAGGGAATGAACAGAACAGGTAATCATCAAGTGATACATAGATATTGCGATAGGCGGGCATGGCACTTTACATGTGGGGCAGATTTCAAAAGTACCCTAATAATTTAGGAACCTAAGAGACAGGGGCTTAGGAGCATATGTCTCATTGAAAGTCAATGGGACGTAGGCACTAAGACCTATATCCTCAAAAGATATTTAGGCACCCAACTCCCATTGAAATCAAATGAGACTAATGTTCTTGCCACTGTGACTGCAGCAATGCCTGAGTACTTTAAAAATCTGCACATAAGTTACAGATTCACGTTTGAAAATTTTACCCATGAGCCCTTTCTCACAGAGCTGTCAATTGAAGGCCCTCTCCTGAAGCACTTACATATGTGAATGCATCTGATGAAGTGAGCTGTAGCTCACGAAAGCTTATGCTCAACTAAATTGTTAGTCTCTAAGGTGCCACAAGTCCTCCTTTTCTTTTTGTGGATACAGACTAACACGGCTGCTACTCTGAAACCTTACATATGTGAGTAAATTTACATACAAGTAGGCACATTGAACTCAATCAGTGGGACTACTCAAATGCATCGAATTACGTGTATGAGTGCTTTCATGGTCGGGGCCTTTATTAAGCACAGCAAGACATGACATAAAGGAACAGGGTCACAGCAGGCCCGAAGGAGATAGGGAGGGGTATGCACAATAAGATTCTGTAATTCTACATTTTGGTAATAGTTCATGTAGGGAGGGATACTCAGTAAGCTTGGCACAGGGGAGCAGGTAATTTTTAGAGGAATAGTGGGAAAAGTGGGTTTTGGGAAGGCATTTGAAGGAAGAGAGAAAGAGGTCACAAGGCATACAGGACCCAGGCATATAGTCCAGGCATAGCCGGGAGCACGGGAGGCAGCACTAGTCAGAGACAAAGCTATGGGGAATGAGGTGTAGGCTGGATGTAAGTGACAAGGAAATATTTTAAATTGGCTTTACAGGAAAACCAGTAGGCAGACATTGAATGGAGGCTGGAATATTGAGAAGTGAATTCGCAGAGGGGACTCTTCTGATGACCTCAGATTTCAGTTCCAGCAGAAATACTCTCCGCTTTCACTCTTCAGAAGGATTCTTTTCACTCATGAGCAGACTCACCATCGTCAGAAAGATGACTCCAAAGTCAAGCACTTAAGAGCTTCCCAGTGCTTCAGGCAGTCTGAACCTTCAGCACTTTCCTTGATTTGGTTGATGGCAAATACAGGTTTTAGGTACCAGGTTGCAGCATTGAACTGGGCTGCAGGGGCTCTACCTGAACAATGTCTAGCCAGGGACTAATGTTGACAGAAGGCTAGCCTAGCCTAGCCTGGCTGAGAAGGAAGAAGGTCAATCCTGGCAGGCTAACCCAAGGGCCTGAAAAGTGTAGGGATTTGGGTGCTTTTCAAAGGGAAATACAATGAACTGATTGAAAAATAGGTTTCTGCTTAAAATTTCCTGTAACCAATGGACCAAATCTAGAAGTCCTTATTCAGTCTTTAATCAGGCATGCGGCCCATCAAAACCAGGGTGGGTTTTACTTGTGAAAGGACCAACTTAAAACTGAGCAAGGCCACCAGGATTCAGAATAGTGACAAATTCCCTCTACTGTTCATACAATGCTGGATCCTTTACCGGGGAGGTCTACCCTTGACTTCAAAGAAGTGCAGGCTCAGGTGCATAAAGAATGACAATTTCAAGGCTAGCTATTTGAACTGAATGGGCAAAAATAACTTTAATAATCTAATTGGCAAAGAATCAGAACAAATTACTGAGACTGGTACAGTGTAAATTTGAAGACTGCAAATATCTGTCTTAACGTTATTACTTAATGTCATTAAAAATGCATTATGCATATTACGTGATTCATTATTCATGAAGCAGGTTCCATACCTTTTGTCTGCCAGCGTAACAGTAGAAAAGGTAGTAGGAGACACCAGAGCACACCTTTGTTTCTCTCTGTAAATTTTTAATAACACCTCCGGCTAACCAGTTGGTGAAGCTCAGTGCCTGCATAAGAGTGGAAAGGCAGAGCTGTCTGAGGGAAGACTAAGCCTTTCAGCAGTTAATTTGCATCTGTGTTCATCTACACCAGTGATGATTAAATTACCTATCGAATGTGCAGAGCTATCAGGCTTCAGGCCATTAAAAACAAGGTGAATGTATTTGATTGTTTTAAAAAACACGGATGGAACAACGGAGTTAAAAAAACCTACCTCCTCTTGATATTATAAAAATACTTACTTCTGAAAGTTACCTGACTTGTTACTTAGCCACCAAAAACTGTGTTGTGTGTCCATTAACCACACCAATTACTTGGGGTAAAACTGCTTTAACCAAATCAGGTAGCAGGATCAACTAATTCAGCAGGAGGAAATGAAGCAACTTCTATTAGGTTCCACCCTGATGTCTAGGGTAGCTTGATGTTAAACTATGCAAGCAGCACCTACATTTTCTAATATAGCCCGTTTCCAAGAGCAGATAACACTCAGATTTTATTTTAGCTCATGTAAGTGTAAGGTCAACTCTTCCAGGGTCTGGGCCTTACTCAGGCAAAACTTGTATTTAAGCCAGGGGGGGTTTTCCCTAAATAAGTACTGACAAATCTCCTGCAGGCCTGGAGTAGTAATGTGTTTGAAAGTTGCACTTCGGTTAGAGTAACAATAGCAGAGTACTCTTAGTACTTTCTTGCTTTGTTGATATATTAATGCTCTCCGCCTTTTTTAGTTTCTTCCAGATTTAAGATAAACTATAAATTCAACAACAACAACAATACAATGCCTTTTGGGTTGTATGGACCAAATTCATTTCTGGCATAGCACCATTGATTTTAATACGGTCACATCAGAAATGGATCTGGCCTTTATTTTTTATTTTGGGTCTTAATCTGGATTTCTCTCTTAAGAGTGAAGTACAACTCAGGAGAGAGCCCTCTGAGAGGGTCTGCTTTAGGCTGTGATTCTGGAATGCACTTAAGCATGTGCATAAATTGCTATGAAGTCAATGGGATTTACACACATGCTTAAGTACTTTCCTAGGGTAAGACCACATGAGTAAGATTCTGGCAGATTTTTAGTATCAAGGCCTGATCCATGATCAGACGCTAGTAAGAGCCAAATCCTATGTGCCTTACAAATTTGGCTTTTGAGCACCAAGAATGGCAAATTTTGTTATCTTTTTATTGTCCACCAGGCAAATAGTTGTTATTCCCATTATATATAGAGTTCGGGTCAATGTGAGCAGTAGAACAACCCAAACAAGTTCAAGGGACAAGCCCATGTCTACAGTAACTGTATTATAAGGAATCTAAAGAGAAAGAGGTAGATTTTTAAAGGTATTTTAGGTGCATAAAAATTCATATGCTTTTGAAAATCTACTAGGCACCTATCTGCAGCTGTAGGTGCCTAAATACCTTTAAAAATCAGGCCATAAATCTCAGTACATCTGATGGGTCTTTCTCACAGCAGCTGGCTGTATATAACATATATTGAATGTAAATAATAAGAATATAAAAGTTTGGAAAAAAGCTTTATAGATCATAAAAACTGCCTGCCACACCTTGTTTGAGCCACGTTGCATGGCCTAACAAAGATTAACCTAATGTTCATAAACAGTTTCTCCAGAATGGTAAAAGCAAAACACTTTTTGTATGTGATTGCTCTTATATTCTCAGCTTTGCCTGAGCTATTGTTTTGTAATGAAGACGATACCATAATACAGATAAATGAAGGAAGTCGCTAGAAAGTAATCTGGGATATTGTGAATTCTCCCTCTCTTCCCCTCCCCCTGTAAATATTCTCACTCAGCTTCTGACAAGTAAATGGTATATAGGATAGATGAAACATAAACACAATTAGATGGGCTATCTATCTGGCATACTTCCTTGGCTTAGGTGCCTTACTGCCAGCAACTAGACTTGAAATTGGAATTCTCTGACACAATACACATCACAGTATGATACAATAGTTTATTTTTTTTACATTTTCTTTCTTTCTCTCATTTTTATTTATGTTTTCACAACGATTAAGTCCATAAACACATCCTGATTGAATTGGCAAGCAAACACAGGGGATGACAACATCATAGGAAAAAAAGCTGAAATATCTGAGTAGCTTAAAAAGAAAAAAGTAGATAGACAAGTTAACTTGAGAGCAAATGAATCAGCTGGGCTCCCTGGTATGGAAATGCCTGCTTTCTAAGAAAGCATATGCATGGCTGTGAAGAGACAGAAATAATCACTCAAATTCAGGCGTTAAAGAAGCAGATGGTATGGACCATATTCTCAGCTAGTGTGAACTGTTGTAGTCAATGATCAATATACCGATTTGGCCACACTAATTTTTCAGGTTTCAGAGTAACAGCCGTGTTAGTCTGTATTCGCAAAAAGAAAAGGAGTGCTTGTGGCACCTTAGAGACTAACCAATTTATTTGAGCATAAGCTTTCGTGAGCTACAGCTCACTTCATCGGATGCATACTGTGGAAAGTGTAGAAGATCTTATTATATACACACAAAGCATGAAAAAATACCTCCTCCCACCCCACTCTCCTGCTGGTAATAGCTTATCTAAAGTGATCACTCTCCTTACAATGTGTATGATAATCAAGTTGGGCCATTTCCAACACAAATCCAGGTTTTCTCACCCCCCCCCCCCAAACTCACTCTCCTGCTGGTAATAGCTTATCTAAAGTGACCACTCTCCTTACAATGTGTATGATAATCAAGGTGGGCCATTTCCAACACAAATCCAGGTTCTCTCACCCCCCCCCCCGCCACTGTATGATAATCAAGGTGGGCCATTTCCAACACAAATCCAGGTTCTCTCACCCCTCCCCGCCACAAACTTTTGTGTGTCGGGGGGGGGGGGTGAGAGAACCTGGATTTGTGTTGGAAATGGCCCACCTTGATTATCATACACATTGTAAGGAGAGTGGTCACTTTAGATAAGCTATTACCAGCAGGAGAGTGAGTTTGTGGGGGGAAGGGGGTGAGAAAACCTGGATTTGTGATGGAAATGGCCCAACTTGATTATCATACACATTGTAAGGAGAGTGATCACTTTAGATAAGCTATTACCAGCAGGAGAGTGGGGTGGGAGAAGGTATTTTTTCATGCTTTGTGTGTATATAATAAGATCTTCTACACTTTCCACAGTATGCATCGATGAAGTGAGCTGTAGCTCACGAAACATTATGCTCAAATAAATTGGTTAGTCTCTAAGGTGCCACAAGTACTCCTTTTCTTTTTACTAATTTTTCACTGGCTGAGGATCGGGCCTGTTATCTTCTGACCCAATTAAATCCTCACCTGTTGAATTCCCCACTTTTTACATTTTCATCACTGCTTCTCTGTCTTTTGCCTCTTCAAGTGAAATAAAATTAAATTAATGGATATATGTTTTGGGAAATTTGGGGAAAAAGAGGCACTGGATGAAAGGATGATATAAAAATTAGAATGAATATTAAGAAAATCAAGTTAAGTGTCTAAGATTTTAATAACTCTGGGGAATGCCCTATATAGATCACCTAAATCAGTGAACCAAACATATTTTGGAATGACAAATCTCTTTAAAGAGTAAGTTGGACTGCACTAGGGATTGGCCATAAGTTTGCTGCTGTTTGTCATATTGATGGACCAAGTCAGCAGGAAGATCCCAATGGGACAAGACGAGAAGCTGCTACATGCAGACGGTATAGCAATAAGAAAGAAACCGTAAACCAGTGATATGACCCTCTAAAATGGCATAGGATGAAAATGAGCATGACTAAGATGGAGGTCATGTGGTAATGGGAAGTTGGACATAGAGATTAGTGGAGTGAAACTAAACCAGACTGATCAGTTCACGTACCTTCATAGGAGGGCTATGGAAGATGGCGAGCTTGAACATGAAATACTGTCTAGACTGAGGAGTGCTGGAAGAGTCTGGAATAACATCTCAGGGGCTCTGTATGACAAACGTATGCCACTGAGCCTAAAAGCCTAACTGTGTAGCAGAATGGTGCACCCTGCAATGCCGTATGATGCAGAAGCATGGCTGATAAAGAGGTTTGATGCCTACAGGTGTTTGAGATGAGACATCTTCATGCCATAAGAGGAGTTACATGAAGAGACAGAATTTTGAAATGAAAGTGTTACAATGGAAGTTAGTGTTCGTGATATGGCAGACAAAATCCAGGCAGTGTGACTTGACTGGTTTGGACACAGATGCAGAGGCTGAATGAAGGGACCTCGTGAAGATAGGAGCAGGTGGTAGGAAAGAGATCCAGAGGAAAGCTGAGGAAGCAATGGATGGATCGCCTCAGAGAAGATGGTAAGCAGGTGGACCTTAGTGCTGCCTTAGACAGACAAAGATGGCGGATGCTTTCACGACGACCCAATCCCAGTTGATGCGATTAGGGGAAGACGAAGATTAAGAAAACTGAGCTGCTTCATGTAGCCTGTTCCAAACAGGGTTCTTAGAACTGTCACGTTGCCCGTGGTAGCATGATGTATGTCATAAACACTGGCTGTCTGGCAACTAATTAAGACCAGGTTGTGATAACCTTACAGTGAGTAATATTCAAAAGTCAGGCATAGCTGTCTGACTCTAAATCGAAAGCTCTGGAGGACAGGGAACAACGTCTTCCTGTGTGTACAGTGTGTAGCACAAAGGTGTCCCGATCCTGTCCGGGTCTTTTGGGTGCAATAATAATAATAGTAATAATAATAAATTATACAAAGGATGCCAGCTGGCCATTGTTATTTTTGCTGTCAGTAACTTAAAGCTATATCTGTGCCAATATATCATTATGCAGATAGTCCTGTAGTGGTATAGTGGCAGATTTGTTTTGCCCTGCTATGACCTTAATTTTAATTTTTGGCTGCATACAGAGAGAGGTCTATTTTCTGAGTGATTTTTCATCACTTGAAATTTCTCAGCCAAGTGAGCCAATCTGTGGTAGGAGTCAGTTTATTTGTGCACTTTTTAAAAAAGAAGTTGGGCACAGTTAAGAATATGGGGCCTCATTTACAATTTGTTTCCTACAGGTTTGGCAATCTCTGGATTGATTTTGTGGCCAGTAGAGAGAGTGTGTTTGCTTAGTTGTCAGTTTGTTACCTCTCTTTGATTCCAGTTAAGTGTTGCTATGTTCCAATGAGTACTTCCTTCCCAGTTTCCCCAATCTAAATTGCATCACAATCTCTTTCAGGGAATGGAGCAGAATAGTTGTCGTTCTGTTATGGAAGGAATTTGTACTTACATTTGCCCATATGTTTTATGCAAGTGGAGTAAGTTCTGTCCTTTGTTATTTTCTAGTTACCTTTGATTGTTGTTAATTATTGATTCGCATAATGCCCAATTCACATAAGAGAGAAGTCATGCCTACTACTTCTCTCTTTTGAGATTGTTGTGGTTTGGTTTCATTGTGGCTTTTTTTCCACTTATCATTTTGGATGTCTGTTCAGTTGTTGAAATGTCATGTTTGAGCAATTCTTCCGTGGAGTACAGTTTAATTGCTATAGCCACTAGAATGCTTGTTACAGATATTCTTACTAATCTTGAGACGTCAGAATCATATTTATTACTATTATTTATACTTCAGTAACATCCAGAGTCCTCAGTCAGACTCGGGGCCCCCTTGTGCTAAGTGCTGTAAAAACCCATAGGAAGACACAGTTCCTACCTTAAAGGGTTTGCAGTCTAATGCCCTGATTTGGCAGTTGATAGCATATAGGTGAAGCCACTTTGATCTACTGATATTAGACTGACTTAGACTAAATAAATTATGTATTATCACTCTTTATCTGTTAAAAAACACTATAAAACAATGAGAGTACATTGCTATGAGAATATTTGCTACTGGTGTAATTCTCACAGATGAATTTGGTCACAATATATAGAACAAACTTCATATTCAGTCTATGTTATACAGCCTTTGGGCCTCATTCGCCTCTCATTTAAACCCGCGTAAATAGGTAGTAATTCTGCTGAAAACAAAGGAGTTCCACCAGTGTAAGTGAGGCCCTTTGTGTCAATTGATACCCCCTTTAACCTGAGCAGTTAGCCTATATTTGGGGTTTTGCGGGTTCTTTCCATTAGGGGGAGAAATTGATGATGGAGTCAGGTTTCTTTGATGCGATCTTGTTTATTTACAGAGAATGTACAAAGTCTTGTTTCCCTGCACACAGGAGGAATCAAACACCAGAAGCTAGTGTCCCTGCTGTATATATATAGTGTCCCTCTTCTCCCAGACAGCACTCTACCCACAAGTTTTCTCTCTTAGCTGCCTCTCACGCTACAAGTTGTCCTTGGCTTTCCAATGCATTCTCTATCTGCTTCTGTGGTTTGTTTATGGCTGCTTCTGCTCACACACACCTACAGCTTCATGAGTCTA
The DNA here is from genome assembly GCF_015237465.2 of Chelonia mydas. Lineage (NCBI taxonomy): Eukaryota > Metazoa > Chordata > Testudines > Cheloniidae > Chelonia > Chelonia mydas. The sequence goes on from NC_057854.1 coordinate 73,538,394, forward strand.
TACCCAGCCCCTCCGTTTGTATCCAACTCCTAGTGAAGCACCTCTGTCCACATGGCCCAACTCCTAACTGGCCTTGTATGTGGCCAGTGTTTTGGGGGAAGGGTCCTCTTCTTTCAGCTATCTTACACCAAAAATAGCTAAACAGTGTCTTACAATTATCCTGAATGAAGGGTGGCTATTATACTATTATTCAACAAGATTCATCCAACTCCCAGCATAACAGTATTTGGTTACCACAAACAAGAGTGAAATGAGCCAGATTCTCAGTTACACTAAGGCTGTTTTACATTGCTCTGGCAGTATAAAGGGACCTTAGAGTGGGAGTAAATAATCTCATTTTACAGATTTGTTTAATGCCCAGTGTACTGAAATTCCTTTTTCCGCTATGCAATAGCAAACTAAAACGTGTCTTTTTTAGATGTAGAGATTCTACAGGCTAATGAATCATAATATCATAATACCATCTTCTGTCTTGGTGCAATAAAGACATAGCCCATTCACATTTAGTGCTGCATATCCATTGTTTATGAAAAAGTGTTTGATCTCTGAACTGGTGAGAATATTTATAACATTTGCAAGCAGGGTGACCCTATTTCCCTATGCTGAATACGGGACACCTGGTAAAATTACTCGTACTCAAGTGAGTTCAATGACAATCAATCAGAACTATGCAGGGGCTTCAGGGAACCCAGCCAGAGAGGTGGCTCAGCAGAGGAGGGTGTCCAGGGGAAGGAGCAACCCCATGGTCCCTGGCGGTAGGACCCACGGTGACGTTGGCGGGGTTAAGAGAGTGCTAAGCCCCTGCACCAAGGGCTGCTGTGGAGCCTGCAGGTTTGGGGCATAAACAGGCTGGAAATCGCTTCCCCCTCCCCTGCCACTCCAGAGCTTAGCTGAGGGGCTGAGAGGCTTCCCGTGCCAGTGCTGTGCGAAGCTTTGGCACATGCAAAGCTTGGCGTCTCCTGGCTGGCGATGGGTGCAGGACGGGCCCTGCCGGGGGGATATGGATAAGCAGCAGGGCTGGGGGGAGGGTGATGGGGAAAAGCAGGGAGAGGACAGTGAGAAGGGGAGCACATAAAGGGCCAATGGGTGGGCAGCAGAGGCGACATGTAACCAGCCACTGTAGCGCACAGCCAGTGCTGGGCGGAAACAGGACAGGGGGTGGGGCCCTGCTGGCCGAGAGGGCTACGCTGACAGACCAGCAAGGGGAACAGCCTGCCCCGCGTGCTGAATCTTTGCCCTGCCACCAGCCTTGCACACCCATCCCCATCGTTGGCCACTGGAGCCCCCCATTCACTGCTGGTGGGCTCATGACTGGTGAGCAGGGATCCGGCCAGCAGCAAGACCCACGAGTACTGATGTGTGCCCAGGGGGGAGTGGGGAGGGGGGAGAGACAGAAAATATGGGACAATTTGCTTGGTTTTAAGAAAAAGTTGGAACACCTGCAGGAGGGCTTAAATACGGGACTGTCCCTTTTAAAAACGGGATGTCTGATCACCCTAATTTTCAGTCTTGTAAAATTCAAAGAGAAACTTTAAACTGGCTAATTGCATATCTCACTAATGTGGCATTAGGTAGCGTTTTGTAATCCTGATTGACAAACAGGCAGAGGAAACTCCAGACATCTGAAAAAGAAAAATTGTCTTCAGAGAAAAATGTGTGTGGGTGTGTGCTTGTCTGGTCTGGCAAATCCAGGCAACCAAAAGCCATGGCTAGAAAAATTTGATGAAGAAATGAAGAAAATACAGATGGAATGATTTGATTCCCCTGTATAAGTGACTGAAATGTCTCTTGAGTTGAATACCCCACGGAACACCCGTTAAAGCCGCAGGAGGCGAAATCCTCAAGTAGATCCACAGGAAGACAGCGGTGGGATGGGTGTACATGTAGACAAAACACCAAGGCCACTTTGGATCTTAGTGAGTGGATTGTAGGGATCAGATGCACAGGTGTGACATTGTGTTAAAGCACTGGACAAAATCACATCATAAAGACCCTTCCAGGCCTGAAGCATATTGACTGTAACATACATTTCAGAGATACTCTTCCTAGGAAAACCAGTTACCACATGAGCTGCCCTTTGATTTACAGCTGCAACAGCAGGACCTGCATGAATATATGACAATATAGCCTAATATTTACTTACTTTCAATGTCTAATTCAGATAAAAAAACCACCTTTCCCAGTGGTCCCCAAACTGTGGAGGTGTGGAGGAATGTTTAGAAGGATGCAGCGCGGCCTAGGTCAGCTCCTACAGGGGGCGGGAAGGGAGCACAACCCAGCCCCATTCTGCCCTCAGCTCTGCTCTGGCCCTGCCTCTGGCCATGGCTCCACTTCCAGCCCCTGATCATGGCATGGCTTCTGCTCCTGGCTCAGCCCCAGCCTCACCCCTAGCCTCAGCCCTCAGCCGTGGCTCCATTCCCAGCCCCAGCCTTGCTCCAGCCCCCAGCTGCAACCCCAGCCTTGGCCCCCTTACCCTTGTCTGCGCCCTCCCCTCCCCCAGGGAGTGCAGCCCAGCTTCCGGACACAGCTCTAGCGTGGGGAGGGGGAAGGTAAAGGCGGGGTGCAATTGTGAAAAGTTTGGGGACCACTGACCTAACCTAAGCTCTAGGAGCCTTTGCCAAAATTTAAAAAACTTCATTCTAGTGCTACAGGGTAAATCTATGTATTTCTGTTGACTGGCTCAACCTCACAATGGTGAACGTGTTAGGGAAAAGGACAATTCCATGGACTCAGAGGAACAAATCTTTAATTCCTTGTTCAGAGCTGACGTGGGCAAAGATCCCATTCAAGTCAACCTGTAATTCCCTTTGAGTTCAATGGGAACTGCAGGTGAGTCACGCCGCCCAGGATCAGGCCCAGTGAAAGTTTTGTCTGAGGAAGGCCTTCAGGATTAGGACACTAGATTGTAGGGCCAGAAAAGGACACTGGAGTCAAACAGTCTGATTGTGACAAGGTGTGTGTATCTCATCCTTGACTGAGTCATATAGAGTGTTAAATTCCTTTAGGGACTGAGAAGAGAAGCCCAGCCCATGGGGGGACTGCATTAGGTGTTAGGTCTGGGGGAAGGGGCTGGCAGCTGTTGCCCCTTAGTCAGTTGAAAAGTGGATCTGACAGCTGTGCCTCATGAACAGGGAAGCCATAGAAGCTGAAGCTGCCAGTACAATTTATAGGAACTGGGGAGGGGGGAAAGAAGAAAGAAAGAAAGAAGAAGAGTTTGTGCCACTCTGGCTAAGGGCTGCTATCTCTTTTGAAGTGATGGTAATCTCATGCCTGGCAGTGTACTATGGTGTATCTGTTGCAGATATTAGTGATATGAAGCTACTTATCTGTGACTATGTCAAAACCTAACCCTAGTTCTCTTGTACTTTTGAAGCACTTATGAGGAGATTACTAATGAGCTCATTCAATGAGGAAGCAGTCTTAGGAAATACTCTGTTTTCTTCTAAAGGTGGTTTTAAAAACAGAAGTGTTAGCTTGTTTTTACTCTTCTGGTTTACGTTTGTAATATGTTTTAAACTTACTTCCAGCTAGTGTTTAAACAAGGGGTTCTCGTAACAAATTTTTTGGTGGCCTCAGAGCTTTAGGAAAAACAAATAAATATGCACATTTACCTGTCCAAATCATTGTAATTTCATAGAATCATAGAATTATAGAATATCAGGGTTGGAAGGAACCTCAGGAGGTCATCTAGTCCAACCCCCTGCTCAAAGCAGGACCAATCCCCAACTAAATCATCCCAGCCAGGGCTTTGTCAAGCCTGACCTTAAAAACTTCTAAGGAAGGAGATTCTACCACCTCCCTAAGTAACGCATTCCAGTGTTTCACCACCCTCCTAGTGAAAAAGTTTTTCCTAACATCCAACCTAAACCTCCCCCACTGCAACTTGAGACCATTACTCCTTGTTCTGTCATCTGGTACCACTGAGAACAGTCTAGAGCCATCCTCTTTGGAACCCCCTTTCAGGTAGTTGAAAGCAGCTATCAAATCCCCCCCTCATTCTTCTCTTATGTAGACTAAACAATCCCAGTTCCCTCAGCCTTTCCTCATAAGTCACCTGTTCCAGTCCCCTAATCATTTTTGTTGCCCTCCGCTGGATGCTTTCCAATTTTTCCACATCCTTCTTGTAGTGTGGGGCCCAAAACTGGACACAGTACTCCAGATGAGGCCTCACCAATGTCGAATAGATGGGAACGATCACGTCCCTCGATCTGCTGGCAATGCCCCTACTTATACATCCCAAAATGCCATTGGCCTTCTTGGCAACAACGGCACACTGTTGACTCATATCCAGTTTCTCGTTCACTGTAACCCCTAGGCCCTTTTCTGCAGAACTGCTGCCTAGCTATTCGGTCCCTAGTCTGTAGTGGTGCATGGGATTCTTCCGTCCTAACTGCAGGACTCTGCACTTGTCCTTGTTGAACCTCATCAGATTTCCTTTGGCCCAATCCTCTAATTTGTCTAGGTCCTGCTGTATCCTATCCCTACCCTCCAGCATATCTACCACTCCTCCCAGTTTAGTGTCATCTGCAAACTTACTGAGGGTGAAATCCACACCATCCTCCAGATCATTTATGAAGATATTGAACATAACCGGCCTGAGGACCAACTGTTGAGGCACTCCACTTGATACCAGCTGCCAACTAGACATGGAGCCATTTATTTGTGTAGGGGTTGTTTTTTTTCCAGACTCAATATCGACGTACAGTTGTCTTTTTTCTTTACAGGACCTAAACAGAATAGGAACAGAAATAAGGTGTTTTACATGTTCTTGTCGTTTTGTTGTTGTTGTTCCTTTTACTTTTTTGTTTTCTGTTTTTTTGTTTGTTTGTTTGTTTTAAGTAGAATTGCTAACTAACAAGTCTGCTTCTGTGAAAAGGGATATTTGCATGTTTGTTAAGATCACTTTTCACAGTCACAGACTTGTTAGCTAGCTGGGAGGCAGTGAAAAGCAATCTTAACAAATATCACTCTTCACAGCAGACTTACTCAGTCCTGACAAGCGGGGGACAAATTAAGCCTTGGACTGGGAGGTGGGTAGGGAGGTATTGGGGGCCAGAGGTGATGGGGTGGATGGTGAGCCTGAAACCCAGTGGCTGGAGCCTGCTGCCACATGGCCAAAGCTTGCCGCCGCCACCCCAAGGCTGAAGCCAGAAACCTGAGCCCTACTGCCCAAGGGAAGGTGGAGAACTGACACCAACTGTCTGCTCCTCTGGCGTTTGTGGCTCCAGAGCGGGGCAGGGCCCAACCCATTCTTGCAGACCAAGGGGAGGGGTGAATGCTTGCCCCCCCGTCACCACCCAGGTGGCTGTGGCCACAAGAAAAGCCTCTGGTGGCTGCATTTGAGAAATGCTGGTTTAAACTAATCTCTACACTGGGCCAAATCCTAATTGCTATAGTCATGTAAGACCTATTGACCTTGTTGGGACGTCTCCTGTGAACAGGATATGACACACTCTTGCCTCCCCCAACTTTTTTTCTCTCTCATGGGTACTTGGTTATCTGGAATGTGGGGAAAAATGCCTACTGATGTCTGCCTTCTGCCACCAATGAAACACAAACCTCTCCTAAAAGCGAACAATTAGACAGAAAAGAACTTCTGACTATAGGCTCTCAAGTGTAACTGAAGTTGATTTCTTTTGGTTTATTTCCTGTTGCTTTTTTTTCTCTTCTGTCCCCATAATGCAATGCTATTTGTAACGCTGCCAAAACCACACTCAAATGATGATCGTGCTGGGATAGAGTAGAAACAAAGGGAATAGCTACTCAACTAAAAAACAGGGTTAGATTTCTCAAACTGCCTTTCCACTGCTTCCCGTTTTTCTCTCTGGGATGGGCTGTTCTTTACTGACAGGTTTTCATGACGACTGGAATTGTGTCCGTTACCTACCCGAATCAGGCAAGGTCAGTAGAAGAGAGAGGAGCAGGTAATTACCTCTCATAGCTGTGGTCAAAAGAGTTAGCATATTTAGGACCAAGTTTTAAAAAGAGTTCTCAAAAGGAGCTGATGGGTGCTGAGTTCACTTGAAAACTGGCTCCAGTTGTAGGTGTTGAGCACTCTTGAAAATCTGACCCTAAGAGTAAATCTGGATAATTTCTGGACCATCTGACAGATTTTTCCAGTTGATCTTCAGTGGGTAAAATTTACAGACTTGGCAGACTCAGGACTCAAGTTCATGCAGAAAACAAAAGAGCTTCAAAAGTCCAAAATATCACTCACTGTTATTAATGGCCAGATGCTTTAGTAATGTAATTACAAAGAGCTCCTCAATTACAGATGACCTGCTTTATTGATCTATGCTTCCTCCCCTTCCACACGCTCACTTTGCATTTCACATTCATTTTTCAGGATCTGATCATAAAGCATACAGCTTTGGAAAGTAAACACGTCAGCCGAGCACTTTTATTTTCCCAAATCACTCCTTTAGCTAATGTTTCAAAGGTGTATATGTGACACATCTGGTACAAACCAAATATTTTCAGTCAGTTGGATTTCAAAGTCAATATTTGCCAAAGAAATTGCAGAGACAATGGTGAAGCCCTGAACCAGGAGCAACCAGGGTGACACTTACAGCCTACTAGAGAACATTGCCCTTTTTGGAGTTTGGAATGGAACCCAAGATTCCAGACTCCCACCATTCCTTTGCTGTCAGCAAATATCAGTTAAGCCCACTGGCAAAGTGTCTCTTCCCCACTGTAATGAGTCCAGAGCTTAACCACCTACTGCTGTTATCAGCTACTCCTCTGTCACATGAACGAACAGTCTGTGTGGTGGGATCTAAAGAGTCCAACCTTGCTGATGGGTTGGTGTCAATATGAGGCCACATGATGGACTTTGTCCTTTGTTTGCTCTTTTTAAAAAACCCAGTGAACTAAATACAAACTATGTTAACAGAACATTAAGGTTGCAAAATCAAGCACTCAAAACTTTGGAAATGCCAGAATTCAGCCCCCTTGTGATAAGCCTCTAATTACATGAAATGTATATTTTCCACAGGTCCCCTGTCTTATTCAGTGCACAGGATGGACCTGCTCTGGGGACGAATCAGGGTTGTGTAGAAAAGGAAACTGCAGGGGTAGTGAGTTGTATGAGCTCGTGGTGCCTGGGTTCCAGCAAATTCAGGGTCTGCGGGGCCTGGCTCCACCAATATTCGGGGCTGGGTCTCTCCCCTGGTCCCAACTGCAGCATCCCCTGGCCCTGCCTGCCTCCGCCATGAGCCTCCCCTGAGTGTCTCTGCCTGCCCTGTTGACTCCGGGGGCGGGGCTTATCCTAGCTGGACCTCCTGATCAGCAGCCTGGGGGGGGCTTGGGTGAGTGTCATGCTGGGGGGGAGGGCTGAAAAGGGCCCCCCCCTTCAACACCCCCTCCCCCAGAGCTCGCTGCTGCCAGCGGGGAGAGAGCTGGGGGGAGTCTTCCTCTCTGGCCCCTCGCCCCAGCTCTGGGGCAGCCTGCCTACTGCACCCCAAACTCCTCATCCCCGGCCCAGGCCCATGCCCTACACCCACTCCCACACCCCAACCCTCTGTCCCAGCCCAGAGCCCACACCCAGCACCCAAACTCCCTCCCAGAGCCTTAGGCAGGCGAGTGTGTGCGGGGGTGGGATTTGGACCCATTCTGGGCACCACCAAAAATTATACAAACCTGCCACCCCTGGGAAGCTGTAAGACCCCTACCTCCTTTTTTTTTTTGGCAGAAGTTGGGAGGTGTATGGTGAATAAGGCAGCAGATTTTATCACATTTGAAAGTTTAAGGAGCGGGTATGGTCTGAGTGGTCAGTGCTAAACTGTCCAATTTATCTCTGGCTCTTATAACTAGCTAGGGCCCAGTCTGGGAATCCTGGCCCTGATCCAGCAATGTACATGATTAATCCCAGCTATCTCTCCCCCTCCCCACCAAGTACTGTGACTTCGATGGGAATACCCGCATGCTTAAAATTAAAATCACATGTTTAAATGCTCTGCTAAGTTAGGGTCTTATTGAATAAGGAATATGGCATGAGGTCCATGATCAATTTCCCCACTATCCAAATCATATTTAAACGGTGAGGAACATCTTCATGCTCTCCTATTAAGTCCTAGTTGCTATGAATTTGTGTGAAAACAATAAAGTAACATTTTAATCAGAAACGATGGAGAATTGTGGGAGCCATTTTAGAAGATGACTATTTGGCCTATGAACACTATGAGAAGTATAGTTGCGGCTAGTAAAGTCATCCAGTTAAAAGTGAGTCTATTTTAAGCTTCACGTCTCAAATGTGATTTTTGGTGAATTGTAATCTTTTAATCACAGAGTCATTTTAAAAAGATATAATCTTCTATGTGCATGCAAGAGCTACTTAGCACTATGGAGGTACTTGGCAATGCTAGAGATCTTGAATTACATAGGCCCTATACTGCTTATAGCAGGCTCCAATCAGAGGAGGAGCAGCAGCAGCCACAGCTGCAACTAAACAGAGGAAACTTAGTTAGAAAGCTGTAAAACGAGTGATGGAGAAGACGTCCATAGAAGAAGCAGGGAAAACCTTTACCAGTGCAATGCCTGATTATGAGTGTTAACAGTTTACAATGAGTGATCACTTGAACGATCATGTCTTACGTGAATTTTACACTGTTATAGGTGAGTACCTTTCTGCAAACTAATACAAGCACAACAGTCATGCAAGTCTTGTATAAAGCACTAAACCAGAGCCTTTAGGGTTTTACAGTACAGGATCTATTCCGTCTTAGATATTGTTAGCAGAAGCCCTCTATCGTTTCCATTTGAAGTTATGTGGGCAACTTCTCGTAGGTCTGCACTGAAAGCTGTGCCTACATGTGGTTTTAGGGGAACTCCAGCCTAATGCAAGAGTCAGATTAAGTGCTTTCTTGCCTATGGCTATTTTACTGGAAATCCTACTAATGAAGACCTCAGAATAAGCATTTGTGTCAAAAAGACATGTTTTCAATCGTTCCATCCTGGAAGGAGCTGAAGTGAGGTTCTGTGTTTCTGTTGTATTATTGATTGATTATTTATTGTAACTCTCATGGGAGGATAGAGGACTAAGCCATTATGACTTTAATTGTCAAATCTTAACCTTAGTGCAAACTGTCTGGAGTTTGGAAAGCCAAAGTGGGCCACTCTGATTTAATAGCTATTTATTTTTACACAAGTTTTATTTTCCAAACACTGTTCTGACATGTAACATATGGCTTGAATATCCATTGTGTTAAGGTTCTGTGCTGCCTATGATTTTCTGAAATAGCTGTATAGAGTTAAAAGGTATTGTATAAATAGTGAGATACACAGAGAGATATACACAGTGGCCCAGGTTTTCAAAAGACCTAAGCAGCAGATTTTCAAGTGGTTGGCTTTCACTTAGGCACTGAAATAAGGGGCCACTTTTTCAAAAGTTCTCAGGACAAACATGCCTAACGGTCTTGAAAATCAGACTGCGGCACAACAGTTGCTCCTAGACGCGTCTTTAAAATCTGGCCCTGATTTAGATGGCTGATCGCGAGCTGAGCACTATTGAAAATCCAAGCACGAATTGTGGGTGCTGAGCAGTTGAAAATTTTGCCCTGAGGGCTTTGGAAAATCTGACTCAGTTTGACTAAAACAACATTTGTATTAGGTGCAGGACCAAGTCTACAATATCAATTACTGACGTCAAGACTGAGCTATCTGACACCAGTAGCAGACAAAGTGTCCAGCTGCATCTCTGGTTTTATCTATCAACCCTGGGCAGAGCAGGAGCTAGTTCATCACATTATACAACTAGTTCAAATTTTAATGAAAATATATCTGAATACATCAGCAAAATTAAATCTTTTGCTTTGAACTTCAAATGCACCTTCCACCTGAAATCTCTACACCTAAAAATACAAGGAAAAGGTTTTCCTACATTAGGAACATCTATAATCTGTCTATTATAGGTTCTGTCCATTATAGGTTCATTAAACTGGGGTGGGGGAGGAGGGGAAGGAAAGTCAGTGTTTGTCAGTGGACTGAGGATTAGTCAGGAAGCCAGGAGTCCTGGGATCTATTTCTGACTTTGCCTCTGACTTACTCCATGTGCTTGGATGAGTCATTTAACTTCTGCATCTCACTTTCCTTTTCTGTAGGATGGGTTCAATACTACACAACTTTGAAAAATGCTTTGAGATCTGTGGTGAGAAGTGGGACCTATTATTGTCGTTTGAAATAAGTTCTCCAAACTCAGCAAACAGCTCATCAAACTAAATGTGAATAAATGCCATTAGAGGATGATCAACTCAGGCTGTGAGAGTAGCATTAACCAAGATCAGCACTTATAAATGGTACACCATGTGCATGTGTCACTGACTCATTCAGCACCAAATAAAAATGGCTGTCGAGTGCAGCTGTTGTTATCACAGCAGACTCATAACTTTTGAAGGAAAAGTTGCTTTTGAAACTTCCTGGAGAGTTAAAGGAAAATACCAGCCAAGTAACTTCTGATATGTAAAAATTTAAAAGCAGGAATGCCTTTATTCACTCCCTTTAGATGCTAAAATCCTCTTTGAGTTTGTGCTATGGATGATGACCACACTTGAAGGATCAGATGGCAATATCCTACAGAAAGGTAGAATCTCTTTGGATCTTGTAGAGCAACAAGTTTTAAATAAATCTGTGAAAAAGCCCATTTAATATATAAGATTATGCAACAGGCCAAATACACCAGAGCAGAGCTGGATGGGAAAGGGTTTGCCCATTCCACAAAAAATGACAAGATTAAAAAAAAAAAGTTCCAATCCCAAATCAGGACAAAATTCATCTCAAACTCTCATGAACTGACCTTCCTCTACCTTTTCTAAAAAATTTTGGTTTGGCTCAATCAAAATGTTTTGTTAGGTTTCAATCATTTTTGCTAAATATTTTTTTACTATGATTAGCTTACATTTTGAAACAGTCACTCTAAACTAGAATTTTTCAGTTAGACAATGTCAAAACATTTTGACACCTCCAAAACTTAAAAAAATAAAAATAAAAATCTTGAGTCAAGAAACCTGATGAAACCAACCCTTTCCTGTAAAATTTTTAGTTCTGATGAATCTTCATTTTCTGATTTAAAAACATGTATTTGAAAAATTTCTGTCGCGCTTTACATAGGAGCACTGCTTTGCCGTTTATGATTCAAAGCTGTTCTTAAAAACAAGCTTCACAGTAATTTAGACACTCTCAGAAGAAACTTCTTATACCTTCTGAAGTACAACTGCGCCACTGCATGAGGCTTGGAAATAATCTGGTAGAGCTATTAGGAGTTTAGCTTGATTGTTTGACAATGTGTGAGTCTGTTACAAGTGGCAAGTGTCTAGTGAACTCCTTTTCTTATGGTTTCAGAAGAGGCAGGGGTGTGAAGATATAAATGGTTCTCACACTCCGTTCTGTATGTGCAAAGCAAGGCAGGTGGCTTTATCAGCTTTATCTCAGGGACTGTCTCCCTCATAGTTGTGACTGTTAACCTGGCGTGAACTAGAAAAAAAATCCAGCTTTAGAGTTTTGATAATGAAACCCTTGACAATATAAACTGACCCAGAATCTAGCATTAGATGGGGGTAAGAAAAATCAGTTAAAGTTCCAAATGAGCCTTGAAGGGGACACCCAAAAATATCAGACGTTAGGTAGTGATGATTTTCCTGATCTATCAGAGCATTCAGAGGTAGATGAGATTTTCTTTCAGTGAATATTTGAAAATATGTGCAGTAGGTTCTCTATATGATTTACATTAACACTTACAGAGCTTTCAAGTGAGTTTAGGAACCTATGGGGTTCAGCAGGAGTTTTGTGGATCATGAGAGCCTAAAATAGGGACTTAGGTACCTAAGTACTTTCATGGATCCCACCCTAAGACACTGCAGTGAGTGAGGGTGGAGGGCAGATAGAGGGAAGGAATCTTCTTCCACGGGGCTATAGTCACTCCATAGCCACTACTGCACCAGGAGGCTGGAATATCACAGCAGCTGTGTGCTAGGTCTATAGCAGCAAGAGCCAACAGACTCTCACATTTCCTATCCTTCTCCCCAAATTGTTGCTGGACAGTTGCATTCAGGCAGCTCTATTGGAGCTGGGCTCTATGGCACACAAAGATTAAATTCCCAGGAGTCCTGCCTGACCCACAGTGTAGCAGAACCACATAGATTCTGATTGGTCTTGGGGCCCTTCACAATGACAGGAAGGGCAGGATTTTGCCTTGCTTACAAATGCCCAGAATCTATAAAGTTGAGCAAGGAAATGGTTATTGCATATGAGAAGCTTTATAACCAACTAACCTATCCTGCTCCCACTGAAGTTAATAGCAAAGGCCACTGAGTTCAGTGGGTGCCAGCTTTGGCTGTAAATAATAAAACAAAAAAACTAGTTTGGCCAATTCATGCTCTTTCTCCCTTTCACAGAGCACACTGAGCTTATAAATGCAATAGATACACTGCATGTTAAATTACAGGAAAATGTCTTATCAATGTCGCTCAATTTCTTGTTGCAGTGTTGTTGTAGCTGAGTTGGTCCCAGGACACGAGGGATGAGGTGGGTGAGGTAATATCTTATTGGAACAACTTCTATTGGTGAAAGAGACAAGATTTGGAGTTATAGATGGATCCACAGGATCATCGCTATGCCCCCAGCTTTGGAACAGTTCCTAGGAGGAACCCCTGCAGTGTGCCAGACCTCCAAAGGGTCTCACTCTTCATCCTCGATAGGCCATGCAGCCTCGTCATCTCCTACAACTGAACCTCTGGGGCTTCAGTCCTCCTGCTTCACACAATGAGTTCTGTTCGAGCCTAACTGAGACAATTCCTGGTAGAGACTTTGTACACTCTTCAGGGATTAATGCACTTTACCAAGTATTTGCAGTGACACTCAAACAGTGTTGTCAAAACAGTACGGTTTATTAGGCTATATACGCACTACAGTTTACATCGGTATAAATTACGTTGCTCAGGGGTGTGAATAAGTCACCCTCGTGAGTGAAGTAAGTTACACCAACCTAAGTGCCGATGTGGATAGTGCTATGTCAGCGGGAGAGTTTCTCCTGCCGACGTAGCTACTACCACTCCTGGGGACTGGCGTAATGAAGTTGATGGGAGAGCTCTCTCCTGTTGGCTTAGAGTGTCCGCACTAGCAACACTAGAGCAGTGTAGCTGTGCACTATAAGCTCTGTAGTGTAGCCTTAGTCACTGCGAGACAGCATAGCAAGTCCTTGGGTTATCATAGAGAAAAGACGGTTAAAGCATAGTCCGAATTCCATTCTTGTTAGCCCAGAGCCTCAGCTAAACTGTTGACCTGAAAAAGAGCTCTGTAAAGCTTGTCTCTTTCACCAACAGAAGTTGCTCCAGTAAAAGATATTACCTCACCCAGCTTGTCACTCTTTCTTAACATACGAGGCTACCCATTTAAAGCTAAAAATTATTCAGATTCATTCTTTGGAAATAATTTGATTTCTTCTGCGTTTTTTCTCTCTCTTTCAAATGCGATTGTTTTCTTGCAGCACTGCTTGGGGTGTGTGGTTTGACGCTCAGCTTGACAGTTTAGTATTTTGAGATTGAGTTTTTGAAGAGGGCACATTTGTGGTTATAGAAGAAAAACAAGAAACATCAGAGATTGGTTGTCTATTTTTTTTTTTTAAGGCATAGCTTGGGAGGATCTCGAAAATGTATAACTAGCAGAGATGACATATATTTGACCTACAGTTGCTCAAAGATACTGTATCTGTAAAGTTACTCCTTTTCAGTGTTCTCAAATGCTCTCCACAGAAACTGCCGATCACAAGACATGTCCAAACTGTGAAAATGCATAATAAGCAAAAAACCTTAACGGGGCAAATTAGAGTTTATGTTCTGCACTTTTTATTTAGAGATGTCCTAAATACAGAGTTTGAAGTTGTCATAGGAAAAAATAGGTTCAGAAAAGCCCTTATTTGAAGACCTCTTTATTGCAGAGATGAGACACCCTGTTAAATTAAGGTTCCCAAATTAAATATACATTTAGGGCACCAGCTTGCTTTCATTTGTCAAGAGGAGTTTTGCCATTGTCTTTTGGTAAGAGCAGAGTTTGAATTTATGATTAACAAAGATTAGTCATTCATGGCCAGATTCAACTGCGATGTGAGTCCATTGAAGTCAATTCTCAGATACTATAGCGATGAGAGCCTAGGCACTCCTAAGACATTTGGGGCTATATCCATAAAATAATTTAGGCCTAACATGGCAGTTAGGCACCTAAGTCCAACATTTAGGCACCCCTAAGATCCTCAAAACTCCAGTTGAGCTGCCACCCATACCTCTGCAGGTAAACTCCCCAAGGTGCCTAAAAATCTGGCAGTGAGCATGCACACAGCCACTTACACTGAGGTGCCCCTCTTACACCTGAGGTGTCTCCCCTCCCCTGAGGGCTGAGCTGGTAGGCATTTTCAGTCTGCCTAAACCTGCATGAAACAGCCGGAGGAAGAGGTGGTGTCTCCTCTTATAACTTTTAGCCAACCGGTTAGAGCACTCTCCCAAGATCTGGGAGACCAGGGTTTAATTCCTCTCTCCGCTTGATGTAGCCAAGGAACTTGAACTTGGGTTCCCCTTCCTCCCAGGTGTGTTCTTCAGCCACTGGGCTATGTGGTGTTGTGGGATGGGCCTTATTCAATCTGTCATGTTGAAGCTGTTCCACTCTGTGTAACTACACAAATAGCGCAGTGGTTAGGACAGGGACTCTCAGGAAAAAAATTTTGGTGACCTCAGTCTGCGGCCACCAACTCTGGCTGGTGGCTGCTCTCTCACTGTTTCCTAAAATACTTAATTAGCTTAAGGAAACCAAATAAATATGCACATAGACATGTCCAAATCATTTAAATTTTTTATTGCTCGCTAGTAAGTCTGTTCTGAAAAGTGATATTAACAAACATACAAGTATCACTCTTCACAGCAAACTTACTCTGGGCAAGCCTGGGGGCAAATTAAGCCCTGGGCTAAGTTCCCTCTAAGCTGCACGGATGCGCAGCACGCTATCAAGGGCTACACAAGTGCGCAGCCTCAGGGGCCTGGATTGGAGAGGAGAGAGGTAGCGGGCATTCAGGGCTGCGGCCGGGGAGAGGCACCTCTCCCCCAGCCCCGGCTCCTGGGCAGCTGCGGTGAGAGAGGGCTGCGGGGAGTCCTCTCTCATCGCCACAGCCCCAAAGCAGCCTGAACCCCAAACCCCTTATTCCCAGCCCCACCCCAGAGCCCGCACCCCCACCCGGAGCCCTCACCCCCCCCCACTGCACCCCCACCCTCTGCTCCAGCCCTGAGCCCCCTCCTGTACCCCAAACCCCTCATCCCTGGCCTTACCCGAGCCCACGCCCCAACCCTCTGCCCCAGCCTTGAGCCCCCTCCCACACTCCGATCCCCTCAGCCGCACACCCGCCACACATCACCTCCATATTGGTACACAGAACAAAATTCATTCTGTGCATGAATGTAAAAAAATTAGAGGGAGCATTGGCCCTGAGGGAGTGCCAGGGGAGATGTGGGAGGGGACCTGGGAGAGGCAGCGAGGGCTGAAGTCAGAAGCCCTGCGGCCAGAGCCTGCTGCCCTGCCACCCCATAGCTGAAGCCCAAAGCCTGAGCCCCACTGCCCCTGGGAAGGTAGGGAACTCACCAGGTGCCTGCTCCTACAGTGTTGTGCCCCAGGGGACTCCAGAGGGAGGCACGGCCCAACCCTTGATGGTGGCCCCAGCAACCAACACCAAGGCTGTGCATCCAGGAGCAACAGGGAGGGGGCCACTACTTTGCACTCCCCATCACAGCCCAGGAGGCTGTGGCCACAAGAGAAACCCTGGTGGCTGCATGCGGCCATGGTGACTGCATTTGAGAAACGCTGGGTTAGGGCATGGTCTTGGGAGACTCAAACTCAAGTCCCTTCTCCAACTCAGGCAGAGAGGGAATAGAACTTGGGTTTTCCACATCTTGGGTGAACACTCTCAGCACTGGGCCAGACTTATATGGGGACAAGAAAGGTAGCTCCTCCTTTGCTGTTCTTGAAAAAGTGCTTAGGTGCCTACCTCCAGAAGAGGGTTCACACTGTGAATCCCAAGTAGACACAGGTAAGTCCCTCCCTGCAGCCTAGACTTAGGCAACTAAGTACCCTTTGAGCAGCATTTCCTAGTGGCTCATTTAGGTGGCTCCCCACTTAGCATGTTTGCCCATTCTTAGGCATTTATCTCTTCCTATGTGTTGTATGAGGAACCAGGGCACCTGACTTGGGGTGGTGGATGCCATTGGGTGGCTAGGCACCTAAAAGCTAGGCACTGCAATGCCTGTCCCATTGTCGATCTAACCCTTGGCCAATATCTGTGTATGTAGATAAAGACACATAACAAAATTGAGTTTAAGTGTGACTTAAGGGATGCATATGCCTTGTGCTGGGTGAATTTAACTCAGAGCTCAGTATCAAACATAAGATCCAGCCCTTGTTGTCTCCTCAGGTTTGGCTGCTCGGAGGACTAATCAGCCCAAACCCTAAGTCCCTTCTCTCTAAAGTGTCACTCTTTCCTTTCTTATCTCCAGGTTTGGTAACAGGCCATCTGCATCAATGAGAGAGAAAAAAAAACAACATTGTTTTTCAGCAAGCCCATCACCTGCAAATAGGGCGGGGATTGCAGGCAAACACTGTCAGCCTGTTACACCGTGTTGCTCTCTAGAATATATTTTACTATTAGCTAACCGTAGTGATACGCGAAAGCCTTCATCTAATACCTTTCCAAATGCTTTAAATTAATCTATCTTGAGTATCAATTCCTAGGTTCACCCTCCCTTTCTGGTCACACATGGAAAGCATGTTCTACGCATATAACTGTGTTCACATCACTTTTCAACGGTCCCAATGAGGCACTCCTAATATCTCTCACACTAATCTTCTACTTCCAAAGTGTGTCACCGATGTGAAGTTTCCAGCCTCCATTAGCCACGAGAGCAGGAATCCTGAGGCTACTTTCAAAGTTGGGTCTTCCAGGTCATAACACAATTGTCTTTTATGCACATTCCTATGAACAAAGTAATACACTTACATCTTGGCATATTGACTCTGCTGGTATCAGTAGCTATTAGGATTGGTATTGAACTATAGCTATTTGTTCTGTGCTTTAATGCTAAATCACAAATGTCTGAAATGCTTTCCCTCTGACTGTACGGTTGGGTTTGCTCTTCTGAAATGTTTATGGAAAATCCTGGTCAGTCTCAGATCCTGATTAGGAAATGTTATCATATTTGCATGAAAGGTGAGATACACACATGCCCAGCATATGGCTGCCATAAAATACCTTGGATGAGTCAGAGCTTAGCTGCCACCTGTAAGCATGGTGGTTCTGGCTTCTTAGATAATTTTACTAATCTTTTTTCTTAACCATTATATTGTTTTATTATATCAACCTGATTTGAAAACGCTCCCACAAACAGAGCAGAACAAAAAGGCATGATTTATGAAGGGAAAGGTAATCATGATTCAAGCAGTTAAAACCAAGCCATAGGAGATTATCTAAATTCTCTAATTTGTGGCTACACGTTCGTCCCAACTGATCTGTAGGAGCTGCAGTACAGCTGCTGCTGCAGCACTCGGTTTACAGTGTATTTCGTGCAACTTAATATCCTTTAATTTTGAAACACGTGTCACAGCTGGCACTGATTCACTGTGGGTTGTAATGGTATCAGTCAATCTCTCTCTCCTCCGCCCCCCATCCCCTGAATGGAGGGAGCAGCTCCTGGAGATCAGTCAAAACTTAAAAACGTACTGTACTCAATGCTTCTGCTTTAAAACTCAAGGCAGGTTCCTCAAGCGGTTGGCGTAATGACATCTAAGGCACCAGTTTTCACTTCCGTGTGAAGTGAACCACGTTACAATGAGACTTTGTTATTGGAAAAGAGCAAGCGCACAAAGGAAATGCCTAAGCTGCATGTCGAGGGAGCTGTACCTCTAAAAACACTGACTGGGAAAAATAAATTTATTGCACTAACCTAATCAACTTATTGCACTAACCTAATCAACAGGCCTTCTTAAGTCTGGACTCTTGCAAGTTCAACCCTGGCGGCAAGGTCAGTGGGAGGATGCACTTGGTTAATAGGTCTAGATAACACTGTGGTTAAAATGCTGGTGGCCAGTCTCCACTAGGGCTCCCAACCATCGCTAGCATTGGTGAGGCTGCATGAGAGCTAAAGCAATGATGGGAGAATTTCGTAAATTTTTCAACGCAGGTGAGCCCAAAGGGCATAGGGTAATATTGGCCAGTCTCTTGTTTTTAGCAGATGTGGAAAAATCAAGCAGGGGAATGTCAGTTTTCTTCAGGAGGCTCCTGTCACTTTCATACTTTTTGTATCTATTTTCTATGACTTTAGAGTGCTACCCTATTGCTGCTGTCTCCCAGTGCTTCAGCTGCTGAAGGTGACTGCTGCAAGTGGTTTCACTGCGCGCACATCCCTAGGGGCGCTGGGTGCTTTTTGTGTGTGTGTGACTAGAGTTCTTAAATCATAGCTTCTCTAAGAGATGTGGATGCAAATTTGGTTTACAAAGGTGGTAGTGTTGATGTAAAATACTTAGACTTCTGTAAGGTGTTTGATTTGGCAACGCACAACATTTTGATTGAAATATTAGAATGATGTATAATTAACCTGGCACCCATTACGGGGATTAAAAACTGGTTAACCGTGAGGCCTCCCAAAATGTAATTGTAAACAGAGAATCATCGCCAAGTGGGTATGCTTCTACTTAGGTCCCACAGGGATCGGCTCTTGGCCCTGGGCTATTTAACATCTTTAACAATGACCTGGAAGAAAACAAATTCACTGATAAAGCATGCAGCTGATACAAAAATTTGGGGAGTGGTAAATAACCAACAAAAGTCACAATCTGGATCACTTGGTAATTTGGGTGTAAGCAAACAATGTGTTTAATATGGTTGAATGTAAACATACACATCTAGGAACAGAGCATGAGGGCCATACTGACAGGATGGGGGACTTTATTCTGGAAAGCAACGGCTCTGAAAAAGATTTTGGGGGTTGCCGTGGATAATCAGATGAACATCATTATGCCACTTTGTGGATGTACAAATAGGACAATCTCAAGTAGGAGCAGAGAGGTTATTTTACTTCTGTATGTGGAGTGACTGTTGCTGGAATAGTCTGTCCGGTTCTGCTGTCCACAGTTCAAGAGGGAGGTGGATAAACTGGAGAGGGTTCAGAGAAAAGCCTTAGCAATGATTAAAAGATTAGAAAACATGCCTCATAGTGATGGACTGAAGGAACTTAATCTATTTAGTTTAACAAAGAGAAAGGGAAGAGGTGACTTGATTACAATCTATAGGTACATCTACACTGCAAATAAAAAAAACCAACCAAAACACCCCAAGACAGAGACTTAGAGCCCAGGCTTATGCTGCGGAGCTAAAACTAGAAGTGTAGATGTACCGTGGGCTGGAGCCCAAAGCTCCAATACCCTTCCCCATTCCCAGGTTTCAGCCTGAGCCCAAACGTTTACTCTGCTATTGTTAGCCCTGCAGCTTGAGCGCAAGTCGGTTCTAAGACTCGCTGCCATGGGCCTTTTTTTGAAGCATAAATGTACCCTAAAAGAACCTTCGTGGGGAACAAATATTGAATTATGAGCTCTTCAATCTAGCAGAGAAACATATAACACGATCTGGAAGTCAAACCTAGACAAATTCAGACTGGAAATAAGGTGTAAATTTTTAACAGTGAGCGTAATTAACCATTAGCACAACATACCAAGGGTTGTGGCGGATTCTCTGTCACTGGCAATTTTTAAATCAAGATTGGACGCTCTTCTAAGAGATCAGCTCTAGGAATTATTTGAGGGAAATTCTATGGTGTGTGTTATACATGAGGTCAGACTAGCTGATCGCAATGGTCCTTCTGGACTCTATGGAACTCTGCGCTGTGATTGCTACCCTACTACACTGTGTCACTTAATGTGAAACAACCCTGGAGCTTCCAGAGCAAAGGACGGTAACTGCGAGGCACCATTAGAACTGTGTCCCTTGTCTTTCATCAGAACTGTGGTGTCACAGGACAGGTGCTTTACAGAATCCTTTGTGCAGATCATCTATTGAAATGCTGTATAAAGTTTGGCGCTTGGTTGCATTTGCTGGACCTTTGTTGGGAATATTGAGTCCACTGCCAGAACTTTCCTTCATGGATTTAAGCCCCTTCAGTTAAAAAGGAAATGTCACAAAGAAAAAACTCTCTCTAGACAATTACTTTGTCTTTGCCAACAGAAGGCACACCCTACTTCCTCTGAATCTAATCAGTGAAGGCAGAGAAGGATTGGCTGTCAGATGGCAGAGACATGCCGACTGAGAAATATACAGGGTTTTACAATGTGCCTGGCCCTGCCTTATACTCCATCTGCCACTTATGGAAACTTAAGACTTGCCAAAGACAGGATGATTTGTGTTTTCAATATTTAATGTCCCTTTGGAATGACATTTTAGAATTATGCACTAAGCCAATCAGATCAGCTAACCCCACCTACAGCTGTGGATGGAACCATACTCTCTTGACCTCCTACATGATCCGATATTCCTAAAGAGTCACTGAAGTAAAGGTAGGGATGGCAAGCTCATGTACAATGCCAGCACTACAGCACAGTCCCTTGGCAATATACCAGTCAGTACTGTAAACAGTCTTATAGTTGTTTGCCACCTATTGTAATTCCCCTTGGCTACAAAGGCAGCTCTCAAAGGTGGTGGGTTGTTTATTCAAACCCTCATGGGGTAGCCATGGAGCTAACAAGCAGTCATCTAGATAACTGAACCAGAGGATCAGAATATGCCTGAAGTTCCTACTGAGTAGGGGCAGCCACTAAAGAGCTGCTCTATTTGTGGTTCCATGTTACTTGGCAGAACTTGCATTCACAATATTGGAGTAAACACTCTCACTGACTCGGGAGAATCAGCATACAGGGATGGCCTCCTCTCCTCACTCTGGTGTGGCCCAGGGTTCTCGCTCATGCTACAGAAGAGGAGAGGGACACTTGGAGGTTAAACAGCAAGTCGGAAAGAGCTGATGCTCTTCTCAAAACAATGTTTTTGCAGATCAAATGTTCTGTTTAGTGATGCTGTCCAGTGAGGCAAAAGAGCAGAAACACTGATGAGGCAAATGAGCCTGCATGTGAGACAGGCCCAGTGCTGGAGGTGTCACTGAAACATACCTACAATGATATTTAAATCCCTTTTCCAGGCCTACCAGCACCTCTTCATCTGCATTCAGGAGTGGTCTCTATTAGTCTTTGGGTTGGTCTACATGGAGAAGTTTACCAGCATTACTATAGTAGTATAATTTCACTGAAGTGGTTATAGCAGTATAACACCCTGTGTGGACACACTTAGTTGGAATAACAGGTGCCTTTTTTGTGGCTTAGCTTATGAAGTGAATGTTAGGGGAGTGTCATGGACAATAAGTGCTTTGTCAGTCATGTTAGCTTAGTAAGATTGAAAAGCCCCATGAAGATGCAGGCTCACACATTTTGAAGGCATGACAATTTTGCTGTGTTGTAGCCTGAGCTAACATGACTGTAAAATGACACTGTTTTCTCCTAGCAAGACTGAGGCATGGGTGCTTGGAGCAGGGTATCCTCACGGAAAGGCCCCCCCCCCCCAACAAGGTATCTACTTCCAGGGGACACTCTGGAAAGGCTCAGGTAGTTATGCAGGACCACAGCAGCTGTATGTCAGTGTGAAAAGGGACAAGACTCTGCTTGTCAAGACAGAGGTGGGCAGAGACTATGTGATACCAGACTAAAGGGGCTGCTTTGAATGCCAACAAGAGTTTGGTTTCAGGGTGTGTGTATATATATATTTGGTGGTTGTCAAAGTTATTTCTGGTTTGTTGTTAAACCAGCTGCAAACGTGGTAAAGAGTCTTCAGCTGCATCGTACTTCACACAGCACATGCCTGCTTTGATGTTAAAAAGGTGCAGCAGTATGTGTAGAGTTTTTGTTTTATTTAAAAGCAATCCTTTCTATCATTTTCTGTATTTGATTAGGCACTTCTAAGAAGGGAATGGACAGAAGTGGTTGATTACAATTAAGGCTTCCAAAAAACAGAAATTTGTAAAGAGTTTAAAAGCAAAATAGATTTGCGGTCCACTGCGAAGGCATTTCATTCTTCACTAAATTAAAAAAAAAAAAAGTGTGCTGAAATTTACATCTGTTTGAAGTAACTAACTTGCCTGTAATTCAGACTTTGGGACAGAGCTCCTCAATTTCTTGGCCCCAAAGACAGGATCGCATTCAAAAGGGGATAAATCTTGAAAGGGTTCCATTTGAATCTAAAATGTTGAACTTGTTAGTAGCACAGGAGACCGTTATCTTAACCTACCCACTGCCCGATCCATTCTTTTATAGGCAGATTTCCTTCTGAATTGCGTGATTCTTTTTAACCGTTTCTCATCCTATGCAGGAGAGAACTGGGAAAGTGGGAGAGAGCTGTGGTCTTGTTTGTTGCCACAGTATCTAAATTTTTAGTTTATTCTGACATCTCCATAAAACTAGTGTAAAATGCATTTGTTATCATTCATCCTATTAAGCAAGTATTGAAAGAAATAAACAATGCACACAGCACTAACGCCACCTGCAAATGTATTTGTGTGCTAATGATTGCTAAAACAGAGGTGTAAGCTCTGTAAAAGAGCAAATGGTGGTGACAGCCTATGGGGTAAGCATATTGTCATCGGCAAAGTTTGGGCTTAAAGATGCATCTCTCAGGCTGTAACTTCACTTAAGAGTTAATCTGGGCTCTTAGTGGGTTTCAACCTCCCTTACCATCCACACACACAGTCCTTAAACCTAGGCTTATATGTGCTTTGAACCTGGTCTTGCTCACCCTTCTGAGGGCGTGGACGACCATTCAGGTTTTGCTTTAGAGCAGGTTTTAACCCTCCTCCTCCGCACGTGGACACAGCTGAAGCCCAAGTTGTGTTGCTCGGCTTCTGATAATTCTCAGATACCTTCTTCCTGCTCATTTCCCACTTGCCTCCTATGACCTGGAAGCCATGTACCAGTTTGTATGCAACTTGTCAGCATTTAACCCCCTGATTCAACACAGCCTGCTTCACAGGGAGGTGGTGGAATCTCCTTCCTTGAAGTTTTTAAGATCAGGCTTGACAAAGCCCTGGCTGGGATGATTTAGTTGGGGATTGATCCTGCTTTGAGCAGGGGGTTGGACTAGATGACCTCCTGAGGTCCCTCCCAACCCTGATAATCTATGATTTTATGATTTTCTGCACAGCTCAGCTAAACCACACAAGAAGATGCCATTCCCCGAGAGCTGCAAGCTGGCCAGAAGATCACACCAGACTTCAGGTTTCCCTTTTCTTGGAGTATACCAAGAAACATCATTATGGCAGATGCATTTGTATAAGCATGTCTCAAAGAAGCTGGTGGAGAAGGGGTTCAAATGCATGGCTAATCTGTGTTGGAAAGGAATTAAAAAGCCTTTAGGGTGCCTACTGCAAGGCAAAGGATGCTCATGGCAAGTGCATGAACTCTGCATATATGTGCCCTTCCTGTGAGGACTTTCACTGGGGCTCCGTCCTCAGGACAGTATCAAGCACTATCTTTGTGCATGATACACTTGAGGTGGAAAAGTCAATTTTTTTCACCTGGTGATTGCAGTGGATGAGAACCGGACACAGAGGAAGCAGAAGAGCAGGAACTAGACCATTAAGCTGGAATGGACCCCATAGCTGGGTGAGCTGGCAGACATCTTGGTCTCATATTCCAAGGATCTGTTCAGGGATTGGCTGTGGAGCAGATAGGAGATGAAGGGGCATCAGAGCTCAAGCTACATCTGGGTCAGAGGCTGCTGCCATGTTTTGTATTTTGCTTGTGGGGGGCAAGGGCAAAAATCACAGCAAAAATAGAAGGGGCTCCCAGGTTATGCTAATTAAATTATCGCCAATACTGCACGCTATGGGGCAGGCTCAGCTTCAACTGAACTATACCACTTCCCTGCTCCTCCTCCACATACTTCCTCCACCATGTGTGATCCAAGATGGATTTCAAGAAGGAAAACTTCTTTTAAAAACATGCCACTAAGGATTTATTCTAGCAGTATTTGAATTGTTTACTCCTAAAAACAATTATTCAAAACTGGGATTACATGCTGTAGCACAGTGGTTCTCAACCAGGGGTACACGTACCCCTGGAGGAACGCAGATGTCTTCCAGGGGGTACATCAACTCATCTAGATATTTGCTCTGCTTTACAACAGGCTACATAAAAAGGAGCTAGTAAAGTCAGTGCAAACTAAAATGTAATGCAATGACTTGTTTATACAGCTCCATATACTATACACTGAAATGTAAATACAATATTTGTATTCCGATTGATTTATTTCATCATTATATGGTAAAAATGAGAAAGTAAGCAATTTTTCAGTACTAATGTGACACTTTTTTATTTTTATGTCTGAGTTTGTAAGCAAGTAGTTTTTGAATGAGGTGAAACTTGGGATACACAAGACAAATCAGACTTCTGAAATGGGGACAGTAGTCTGGAAAAGTTGAGAACCATGGCTCTAGCAAGCATGAATGGCCTAACTTTGTTCAGAAGTGTCCTAGAGTAAACCGTTACATTGGTACTAGCGTTATAGAAGTCCCAAACTGCCTGCATTAAAAGTCCCAGTGGCTTTAAAGTGAAAGTCTCTTGGTGACTGCCTTGGTACTGGCTAGCACTGGTGAGTATACAGAGCCAAAGTGCTTCCATTCAATGTATTGGCAGGCTAAGGACACTTTTGCAGAGGAGCTCAGGAAGGACAGACAGATTTTCTCACAGTACCCTGTGAAACAGTTCCTTGAATGGCTCAGCTTAATCAGGTGCTAAGAACCCTGAGCTATTGCCCCCAGAAATCCAAAGCATCTAACCCTGCTTATTGCAGTGCCAATGTGGACCTGACTACACAGGTATGAAACTGCAGAAAAACCTGAGAGTCTCTGGATTAAGTTTAGAAGTGTGAGCAACAAGGGTGATGTCGTGGTAGGAGTCTGCTATAGACCACCGGACCAGGGGGATGAGGTGGACGAGGCTTTCTTCCAGCAACTCACGGAAGTTACTAGATCGCAGGCCCTGGTTCTCATGGGAGACTTCAATCACCCTGATATCTGCTGGGAGAGCAATACAGCAGTGCACAGACAATCCAGGAAGTTTTTGGAAAATGTAGGGGACAATTTCCTGGTGCAAGAAGAATTAGTAGGGGAAGCAAAAGTGGATGGGAACCTGGGAGGCAGTGACCATGAGATGGTCGAGTTCAGGATCCTGACACAGGGAAGAAAGGAGAGCAGCAGAATACGGACCCTGGACTTCAGAAAAGCAGACTTTGACTCCCTCAGGGAACTGATGGGCAGGATCCCCTGAGAGAATAATATGAGGGGGAAAGGAGTCCAGGAGAGTTGGCTGTATTTTAAAGAATCCTTATTGAGGTTACAGGGACAAACCATCCCGATGTGTAGAAAGAATAATAAATATGGCAGGTGACCAGCTTGGCTTAACAGTGAAATCCTTGCTGATCTTAAACACAAAAAAGAAGCTGACAAGAAGTGGAAGATTGGACAAATGACCAGGGAAGAGTATGAAAATATTGCTAAGGCATGCAGGAGTGAAATCAGGAAGGCCAAATCCCACCTGGAGTTGCAGCTAGCAAGAGGTGTTAAGAGTAACAATAAGTGTTTCTTCAGGTATGTTAGCAACAAGAAGAAAGTCAAGGGAAGTGTGGGCCCCTTACTGAATGAGGGAGGCAACCGAGTGACAGAGGATGTGGAAAAAGCTAATGTACTCAATGTTTTTTTTGCCTCTGTCTTCACAAACAAGGTCAGCTCCCAGACTACTGTATGGGGAGGAGGTGACCAGCCCTCTGTGGAGAAAGAAGTGGTTTGGGACTATTTAGAAAAGCTGGAAGAGCACAAGTCCATGGGGCTGGATGCACTGCATCCGAGGGTGCTAAAGGAGTTGGTGGATGTGATTGCAGAACCGTTGGCCATTATCTTTGAAAACTCATGGCGATCGGGAGAAGTCCTGGACGACTGGAAAAAGGCTAATGTAGTGCCCATCTTTAGAAAAGGGAAGAAGGAGGATCCTGGGAACTACAGGCCAGTCAGCCTCACCTCAGTCCCTGGAAAAATCATGGAGCAGGTCCTCAAGAAATCAATTCTGAAGCACTTAGAGGAGAGGAAAGTGATCAGGAACAGTCAGCATGGATTCACCAAGGGAAAGTCATGCCTGACTAATCTAATTGCCTTCTATGACGAGATAACTGGCTCTGTGGATGAGAGGAAAGCAGTGGACGTGTTGTTCCTTGACTTTAGCAAAGCTTTTGACACGGTCTCCCAAAGTATTCTTGCCAGCAAGTTAACTAAGTATGGGCTGGATGAATGGACTATAAGGTGGATAGAAAGTTGGCTAGATTGTCGGGATCAACGGGTAGTGATCAATGGCTCCGCGTCTAGTTGGCAGCTGTTACCAAATGGAGTGCCCCAAGGGTCGGTCCTCGGGCCAGTTTTGTTCAATATCTTCATAAATGATCTGGAGGATGGTGTGGATTGCACCCTCAGCAAGTTTGCAGATGACACTAAACTGGGAGGAGAGGTAGATATGCTGGAGGGTAGGGATAGGATACAGAGGGACCTAGACAAATTAGGGGATTGGGCCAAAAGAATTCTGATGAGGTTCAACAAGGACAAGTGCAGAGTCCTGCACTTAACATGGAAGAATCCCATGCACCACTACAGACTAGGGACCGAATGGCTAGGCAGCAGTTCTGCAGAAAAGGACCTAGGGTTACAGTGAACAAGAAGCTGGATATGAGTCAACAGTGTGCCCTTGTTGCCAAGATGGCCAATGGCATTTTGGGATGTATAAGTAGGGGCATTGCCAGCAGATCGAGGGTCGTGATTGTTCCCCTCTATTCAACATTGGTGAGGCCTCATCTGGAGTACTGTGTCCAGTTTTGGGCCCCACACTACAAGAAGGATGTGGAAAAATTGGAAAGAGTCCAGCGGAGGGCAACAAAAATGATTAGGGGACTGGAAAACATGACTTATGAGGAGAGGCTGAGGGAACTCGGATTATTTAGTCCGCAGAAGAGAAGAATGAGGGGGGATTTGATAGCTGCTTTCAACTACCTGAAAGGGGGTTCCAAAGAGGATGGATCTAGACTGTTCTCAGTGGTAGCAGATGACAGAACAAGGAGTAATGGTCTCAAGCTGCAGCGGAGGAGGTTTAGGTTGGATATTAGGAAAAACTTTTTCACTAGGAGGGTGGTGAAGCCCTGGAATGGGTTACCTAGGGAGGTGGTGGAATCTGCTTCCTTTGAGGTTTTTAAGGTCAGGCTTGACAAAGCCCTGGTTGGGATGATTTAGTTGGGGATTGGTCCTGCTTTGAGCAGGGGGTTGGACTAGATGACCTCCAGAGGACCCTTCCAACCCTGATATTCTATGATTCTATGAGACAAATGTGGCTCTGCTGTGTGGATGGGTAAACTCTGCAGAGACGATATACCCTCTGTTCTTGGGCTGGCTGGGAAGGCTGTGGCCATCTGGACAAATGCATTATAGGAGTTCAGTTGCTGTAAAAACTGCTCACATGAAAACACAACAAATTCCATTTTTGCTAATGTTGCTAGATGTACTCAGTTTGCTTCTGCTTCAAGTTGCTTCAGATTAAGGCCAGTAGCAACCACAAAGTGAAGGAAAGTGTAAAAATAGGGCTTAGCAATAGCTTTATCTCTGAAGAGA
Organism: Chelonia mydas; assembly: GCF_015237465.2. Lineage (NCBI taxonomy): Eukaryota > Metazoa > Chordata > Testudines > Cheloniidae > Chelonia > Chelonia mydas. Next base: position 73,566,143 of record NC_057854.1, read on the forward strand.
CACAGGCAGCCTTTCTGATGCTGCGGGGGGGAGGGGGGCAATGGGAAAATGTGGATGTTTCATCCTATTTAAGCTATACATGAATCACGAGGAGATGGAGTTTTGGTAATGGTGCCTGCTGCCCCAGTTCAGTGGTAGGAAAGCCTGGCTCTTATACTAGAACCTCTGTAAAAAATTGTGCTGAAGTGATGCCAAAGCACAATACCCTCTAGCTCAGCCTGCACCCAGTGAGTATCGGAGCGTTCCCCACACAAAAGTAAAGCGCCCCAGCACAGAACAAACTACACGTGGTAGTGTGGGAACTGTGAGGTCTCCCCCAGAGGCACCAAAAGATGGAAGTTCTCTTTTTGCCCTTGAAGAAGGGGAACAAAGTTAGAGAGAGCAGACTTCATGCCCTCACAGTGCGGGGAAGAAGAGTTGATTCTATTTCCCAAGAGCCAGAAGGGAGAAGTAAAAAAACCATGGAGACTTATTTATTCAGAACCATTGTGGTTGGCACTAGTGGCAGCTATAGTGTACTCTGATAAATAGCCTTCTTGGAGCCCAAGAGCTATTTACACTTCATTAGAAGCTCAAATGTTTCCACTAAACAGCGCTGAAGAGTGTGCCTAAAAATAACCTCCCAAAACAAAACAAAAAAATCACACCACTAAGCTAACAGGAAATGTAAAAACATTTCAAAGTGAGAGCTACTGAAGCTGATAAAAAGTCATTCATAGTACTTTGCACGTTCATAGCACCTTCAATCTCACAGCACAGCTGTAGGGTAGGCAAACTGTGTACTATTTACAGAGGAGTAAACTGAGGCATGGAATGGGTAAGTGGCTTGCTTAAGCCATCCTCTGAAGTGATGGCAAGTGCAGAATAAACACTGTATTAAAGCACGCTGTAATATCTCCAGGACAGGGACGGTTATCCTATATTTGTACAGTGCTTAGCTCCCAGAGGCTCTAGGTGTGCAACTGTAACACAAACAGTATTTACATGCTGTCTTTCCCCTTATCTTCCAGACACGGAGAGGATGGGGAGAGAGGATCATTGCTGGAGTCCTTATGCTCCAGTCCTTTGGAAGGTAAACATTAGAAGAGTCCAGCAGCTTCCTGGGGATTTGAGCTAGACTCCCGTGATAGTGAGATGTCAAAACATGGAAGCCTCCTGGAGATTTGTTACTAGCTTTTCCTATGAAGAGAAAGCACCTTCAGTAAGCCCTACTGAGCCCTCACACAAGTAAGTGTCACCATGACACACTGTTCTGTTCTCAAGACACTAGAGTGTCATATGGTAACTGTGTACCTTCTAGGTGTGGTCACCGTAGCCCTTAAAAGTTACTTCTGCTTGTGATAAAGGAAAACTAGTTATAGTTTTTTGGCTGGGCCAACCTGAGTGGTGCTGCTACCCCATGTCCAAGACATAATGCCACTCACTCAGATTAGGAGGGGGAAGAGGAAGATTGCGGTGGTATTGTGTGCGTGTAAATCTATGCCCTTCGCTTTAAATGAGGCTCCGCAGCCCCGGTTCATGCCAACTTTTACATATTACCCAATTAGAGGATTTTATGTTTATCTTTTCATAAGGTCTCATCGCTCATCAACATTCTTTGTAAAGTGTTGGTAGCTGATAAGAACTCCTTGCTACAAGCTGTTGCAACTTCTATCCAAATCAGAATTTGGCTTCAAACACTCTAGTCTTTAAAAGGTATTTTTCCATTGTGCACTTCAAACAGTTTATATTTTGGCCCAGCACATCGCTCTCTTCTCAACCTCAAAATCAACTATTTGGTAACTAAGCTGAATATGAGTTCCCATGTAGTGACAGAAGTATGTAGTAGACAGTTGAGTACTTAGGCACCAAGTAGCTTTCTAGGAAAAATGTTTCACAGGCTTATTGTTAAGGAAGACATATCCCTGCCTATCTCTTGAGTATCATGAAGGAACTACTGAGCAATAACTAATCAAATGTATGGTTCCCTTTAGGAGCCTAGTTACAGTCACAAAACAAAGGAATAAACTCTGCTTGCAAACTGAGTTACTGTACATCAATCCTAACAATGAATACTGCTTGTAGTGTTTAAACTAATTAACCTATTTAACATTTTTATACCAATCTTAACATTTTTATTACTGACCTTGCCACAAGAAGTGGGAGTGTACTAATATAATTTGCAGGTGACACAAAACTGGGAGGTAGTGTCAACAGGGAAGAGTGGAATATCATACAAGATGATCTGGATGACCTTGTAAACAGCAATAATAGAAATGGGATAAAATTTAATAGCGCAAAGTCATGCACTTAGGAACTAAACAACAAGAATTTTTGCTATAAACTGGGGACATATCAGTTGGATGTGACAGAGGAGGAGACAGACCTGGGTGTATTTGTTGACCACAGGATGCCTATGAGCCACCAATATGAGGCGGCTGTGAAAAAGGCTAATGCAGTCCTGGGATGCATTCAGGTGAGTTATTTCCAGTAGAGACAGGGAAGTGTTAGGATCATTATACAAAGTACTGTTGAAACCTTACCTAGAATACTGCGTGCAATTCTGGGCTACCATGTTTAAGAAAGATGAATTCAAACTGGCACAGATGCTAAGACGGTCTATTCAGATGATCTGAGGAATGGAAAACCTACCTTATGAGAGGCGACTCAAGGAGCTTGGCTTGTTTAGCCTAACCAAAATAAGGCTGATACGACTGCTCTCTATAAATACATCAGAGGGATAAATAGCCCAGAGGGAAAGGAGTTACTTAGTGCTAATGTGGACACAAGAACAATGGATATAACTGGCCATCCATAAGTTTAGGCTTGACATTATAGGAAGGTTTTTAACCATTGGAGGAGTGAAGTTCTGGAACAGCCTTCCAAGGGGAGCAATGGGGGCAAAAAACATAGCTGGCTTCAAGACTGAGCTTGATAAGGGGATGGTATGATGAAACTGCCTACAATGGCATGTAGCTGATCTGAGACTGCTAGCAGAAAATATCTCCAGTGGCTGATAATGGGTCACTAGATAGGGAGGGCTCTGAGTTACTACAGGGAATTCTTTCCTAGGTGGCTGACTGGTGGGTCTTGCCCACATGCTCAGGGTCTAACTGACTGCCATGTTTGGGGCTGAAAGGAATTTCCTCCCAGGTCAGATTGGCAGAGACCCTGGGATTTTTTTGCCGCCTTCTGCAGCATGGGGCATGGGTCATGTGCAGGTTTAAACTAGTGTAAATGGTGGATTCTCTGTAACTTGGTCTTTAAATCATGATTTGAGGACTTCAATAACTCAGCCAGAGGTTAGGGGTCTATTTCTGTGGCCTGCAACGTGCAGGGGGTCAGACTAGATGATCATGATGGTGGTCCCTTCTAACCTTAAATTCTAGGAGTCTGAGTCTCATGCTGACATTTTCAGTTTACTTCAAATGCCATTTAGTGAATTGCAATTTTTTGGATTTGTCAAAATACAATTAAGATTGTGAATTCAGCAATGGACTGTAAGTAAAGAATAGCACAATACACCATCTTATGACAACACTAAGAATTACAAGTAGTTTGGTTTCAAAGCATGTTTATTAATCGGCTTAACACTGTGAGCATGTCATGATGTTCTTCGTCTAAAAAGCTAAATAGTGCAGCAATCACCAAAATTTTTTTAATAACTATTGAAATAAAGCTCAAACGAAGTCTTTTTAATTATTCAAAAATAAACCAGGAATTATTTCTTGCAAGCCAAACTATGAACAGTTTTAAATTCTCAAATGTTACAAAAATTCAAACTCAAATCCATCTTCATAAGTAGCAAAAATAGATACACACGCCGCCTCGGGGGGGAGAGGGAGCCGGGCTGTGGACCAGAAATCTTTGCTGCTCTTCTCAGCATTCTCCTGGAGAATGCTGCTCAATGCAGGGAAACAGCAGAAAAGATGCCAGTAATGGTACCCTGCCTGCCATGAGACTGGTACATGCGCCGTCGTCTTTCTTTCTTTCCCCTAATCTTGTGGGCACAGTTTGCCTTAAGATTTAGCAATGAAACAAAAAATGGTGATCCTTACTACTTTTTCTCAGGCAATTTTCAGAGTATACAAACTTATTTTAGCTTCATCCATACCTTAAACAAATGCTGTGCTACTTAGCTTGTCCAAAAAGATTTCAGAACACTTTCATAAGAAACAGACGTGAAAGTACAGGATGCAAAGTAAAATGCTTATTCAACTCTCAAAAGAAAAAAAATATTGTTCACTATAGCAATACTTCAGGTGCAAAAAACGAGGTTTGAGATCCTCATCATTCTGTGGGTAACAAAGAAAAAATTGATCAGTAACTTTAAAAGTACAAGTGTATCAGCTAATAAGTGTGACCAATACTAGTTCTAAAAATAAAAAACTTACTCCTCCCCCCCACCATTCAGAAAGTAAAATTAACCTAATTAATAAGCAAAAATGGAGGTTTCTAACAAACATAAAATCTAAACTTTTGAAGAGTTAAATTTTAATAAGGTAACTGGCTATAACCATCCAATCTGAATAAAAATCAAACCAAATAAGATTCAAATGCTGTACCCATAAACCAGAGATTGTTTTATAATTGCTAACAATTTAAGTAAAACTGAAAATTACTATATATTGTGACAAAATTACAAAATTATTTTAGCATTTACTAAGTCACACTAATTTTCTGTACTGTACATATTCTTCCCTTTTGAAAACACCTTACCCATCTTCTGACTTTACTGATACTATCTATAGTCACAGTATTTGCTTTTAAGAAATTCATTTGGTTTGAAAAAATCTTATGCCAGGTACCATAGTTCTGAGACGACTGACCATTCAGGCATGCTGTCATGTCTAAATATTCTTGTTAAACTTTCAAGATCTTCTTTAGTGAAATGCAATTCTTCAAGTAACGTGGACAGGAACTGTGTATATACTGGACTCTGCTGAGAATTCGCGAAGACTGGAATAATCTGTGACAACCTGGAAGATGACATTGAATACAGAAGAGAGGACTTTAAATGTCTGAACAAGGCTGGTGTGCTTTATACAGAGCTATCAGCTATTAAACAATTGCCAGAGGAAAGATATTTCTAGGACATGCCCCATTTATAACATTACAAGTTATTGTTTTTAAGTTTACAATATAGCATATGAGTATTAAATTGTGAAATTTTATTAGCTTTTACCAAATCTCTATCAGTTTTAAATTAAATGAAAACAAGCAAGAGATTAGTTTCATATGCATCTAATCAACTACTAGTTGTTACATAACAGGAAACATCAAATTATGTGCTTTGAAGATTAAAGTTTTATGTAACTTTAAAAAACCCCAAGAATTTATAGTAAATTTTGTATTTTCACAAAAGTGATTGTTCATCTTGTACAAGTTATGCATTTGCTTGTACAAAAACAGTTGTAAAAGCTGTAGGAAATACTATTTTAGAGTAGCTGAAGAAAGTATTTTCAACTACAAATTACTAGCAAACCTTCTTTTTCACAAGTTCTACCTAGTCACGAAGGAGACACAGGCAGAGTTTCATATTATTTTCCTAGAGAACCCGGGTGTGTTTACTAATGAAAAACCTCTGTCTGTTTATTTAAAAAGGACTCTCTACAAAACAACTGAAAAAGCTTTTAGGTAGTAAATGCTCTTTTTTTAAAACCAAGATTTTTCCAAATAGTTGAAAACTTCCCACAGTGGCCTTTCAGATTATTATTTAATTTAACTTCACCCACTGCCACTGGGCACATGAAATATGAATAAAATAACACTCAGAAGCTGCAGATCAATGCAGGTAGGTGAGTAATCAGAGCACTGCATTTCCTCAGTAGGACATCTGTTCCTATGAAGCAGTCTCTGATAACTTTCTTATACAGTGGGCTGTGTACATTTATTTTATTTTAAGAACCTCTGTGTTCTTGTTGGCCAGAAAAAGATTTTGACAGAGGACATAACTAGATTCTGAGAAGCTGTTAATCAGGGTTCTTCAATTTTACATACTGTATTACATAATATGTAATAAGAAACTCTCTACTTGCAGTCCTGCCTTCTTTCATAACAAAAAACAGTATGGATTTTAAGAAGTGAACACTGTAGCAAAATAAATTGGAACAGCTGCAAAGATTTAAAAAAAACAAAACCCATACGGAGCACAATACTGTAATTGGATCAAATAATAAATCTGGCTTCAGTGATCCACACATTTCATCTTTAAAGCAAATTTAAAAAGACCAGTTGGCCTTTTTAAGTACCTAATCATTTGTATAAAAATGAACACTTTTCCTGTAGTGCTTTTTAAAATTCTGCTGTTTGCAAACAAAATTTTGCAGAGACTCTTCCATTAGACCCTGATTCTTCAAGCTGGTGAGCAAAGCAGAGCCCCCTCACTTCCTTGTTCTGAAAACTTTGTTTTCCCAAAGGACATTAAAAAAGAAAACATACAACCATTCCAGTTAATTTTCATAATACTGAATTTCTTTATATTTGTTCCCAGGCTGAAACATCAGTAGCACCAAAGCCAGACCTATTTTTCGTGAGATGAGGGCATTTCGCAACTAACAGGATCAAATGCTTAACTGAAGGCTAGAAGATGCTGACATTTAAAAAAAATAATACCAGAAATACTGAAGTTTGTTGGGGCTACTGAATATCCCTAGAAGGATTTTTAGTACTCATCTGAAGTGAATAATGCACAGACATGCACTATTGTCCATATTTATTTGCAGCACAGACTAACACCATAAGTGGTAGCTAAGTATGCTCTGTACTGTGGACCCAAGATCGGTGCTGCTAATACGCATTCACAGTATCACAAGGGGCCATTACAATGTATATTGCAAGTCTGTATAAAAAAGCTTGTGTTAGTTTAAACACTATATCTTTTACCCTCCTATCAGTTTTAATGTTAGTGTTTACACAAAAGACTTGTGGTCAGTACTGTAAGGAAATTTCACATTATTGTGTTATCTGTATATAAAGGGTGAAACCTTCCCCTCCTTGCCATTAGTGGTTTCAGGTACATGCTGTTTCATGTAACGTATTCATCCAGGTAAACAGAAAATGTCAGTAACACTTTGTGGAAAGATTTATTTTTATTGTTTAGAAGACAACTTCTGAAAAATGCATTTAAACATCTCAATTTATATAGAGGGGAAAAAAGCAGATCACACAGCTTCCAACAAATTCAGCAGTTAAGGGGAATGTTACTTGTAGGTAATTACTCTGACATCAGACCCTCTGTGGAAACTGGAGATAGGACTAAATCTCCATTTTAAAAGAAATGCAAATTAAAACAAAAGGTGCCTTTAATTAAGCAAAAGAGTGGTAGGTAACACAAAGGATCCCACAAAACAAAGTAAACATTGTTTATTAATACAAAACAATCATTTAAAAAAGTTTTAAAAAAATCTTGATTTCCTGAAAGAACAGAAAAGTAGTAAAATGTTTATTTCTGTGATGTCTAACACAGTATGACATTTTGATTATTTTTCATTGCCTTTTGGAGTTTGAGATTAATTGAATACTTAAACTATTCAAAAATGGCAGCACTAAGAAATATGAGGTAAGCACACAACATGGAACAAAACTTAGCTGTGACATGTAAACACCATTCTTTCATAGGACAGCAATGGTTCACAACTTGACTTTACATTAGTGTTTTGACTGGTGCCAATAGTACTTGCTCTGTACAACGTAAAAATAGCACTAAGCAGTCATTTGTGTGATAACAATGGCTACCTTTTTTAAAAGACCAAGCAGAGGTATTCTGAGTATCTCAAAGACAGGAGTTGATGATCTGGAAGTATTTTTTGTAGTAAGAAGTGCTCAGTACGGGAGTAGAGGAAGTGCTGATAGAACAAGAATTAGAGTGATCAGACCTCAGAGTTAGGCTGGAGACAAGGATATCAGAGGAAAGGCCTGGAGATGCATTCTTCTTCTTCAAGCCATCCACTCTCAGGATTAAAGAGAATGTGTATGATAATTACCCACTGGCACCAGTTGTCACAATTTCCTGACCAGGGCCAGTAGGACTCCCTGTGACACTGCAAAATGCTACCTCTGCAATACTGCAGAATTACAGACTTTTTCATCTCAGGATTTTTTCTTGTGTTGTGCTCTAATTAAAGAGGGCTACAGCTTTCACTTTTAAAAAGTAAGAGACTTGTGCATATACTTTTAAACTATTTGTTATTTGCTAAAGACTCAACATGTTTATGCTATGAAACTAGCCTTCTGATTGGTGTATTCTCCTGAATCATACTGTCAGCGTCTTGCTACTGACAACAGTAGTTACTTATGTGCATTAGGGAAGAATACATTTTATAGAAATTCAGTACTGGATCAATATTTTGGCCACTTTTTGGCAAGAAGCAGCCAAACCTCTGAAACTTTTCAAATAAGCACTACTTAGAGATTTGGTCAAACAATTTCATCCAGCTATGTATAGGTTTCTAGTATTTTTGCATTAAATTCAAATTTGAAACTGTTTTTGGGCAGAGACAGTCTGACTCAGTGCAGCCTATTAAACATATTTATGAGCACATACAGAACATGATTAATTTCTCTGTTGGCAGACTGGGTCCTTTTGGCATTTAACAGCTGCCTCTGTTTTCTCCTCCTCCCGCCTTTAAAACAGTTATACAGAAGCTGTTTTTCTAACAATTAATGATATAAGGCTGCATCTTGCACTGTTGAAGACAATGGGAATTTTGCAACTGATTTCAATTGGATCAGGATTTTAGCCTGCACTGTGTAGTAATAAGTTTCACATTTCTAGTCCCCATTATTTCAAAGCTATTACCACTACATGGGGCTGCATTATAAGCAACATGTGTTATTCTTAGGATGCATTAAAGGCCATATATGCTATCCTCATACTGGCATGAAACTCTACTTGAATTAAATGGGAATTGCATGCAAGTACCTGAAAGCAGGATTTGGGCCCAATGTCCTAGTGTCACAGGAACACCAAACATCCACAGTTCTGAAGAAGCCATCAGCTCAATAATTCGAATGAACTGCATTGCTTCAATTCAGGGAGGCAGTGACATTCAAAGCTCCGTAAGTTCTAGCATATTTTAAAAGAACTGCAAACTGAACTGGAATTAAGGTACAAGGAAGCACCACTGCAGATAATGCAAACTGGTTGGTGTTTTATTTTTATTTATTTATTTTATTTTTTAAGTACAAATGACATGGCAGGGAAATCTTTAACATTCAGATTTAAGGTTGCTTACTTTCACATCTTGAAACATTACGACATGACACAGAATTGCTGGTGTGAACAAACAAGGCAGGTGAGGCAATATATTTTATTGGACCAACTTCTGTTGGAGAGAGAGGGAGAAGCTTCCAAGCCACACAGAGCTAAATCAGCCCTTGGAACTTCCTTAATTTTACTAATTTGTCACCAACAGTGGCCTTTTTTTAAAAAAAGAAGAGAATAGTGACTTGATCACAAGAGTACAACAGACACTGAATTAAGATATACTATACAATTTTTTTTTAAAGGGGCCAAAATTGTTTAGACTGTGCCTGAAGTTGGGCATCTAAAAGTGGTGTGATTTTCAGAGGTGCTGAACTAGTAGCTTCCCACTGAAGTCACTGGGAGCTGCAGACACTCAGCACCTTTGAAATCATGGCATTTTTGTTTAGATGCTTAAATGTGAATTTAGATGCCCAGCTGTACACACCTGTGCTTGTCAGCAGTTCATGTGAAAGGGTCAGCCTTAGTACTGTATGTAGATATAAGTGAACTCTCATGCTCATTTTATGGAAAAGCAGTGTCGTATAGACCAGATTTAGTGAAGCAGTGCAGTTTCCTACACACCCACTTATACCATATGGTAAACAGGTCTTTGTAAAGTTAAAAAAAAAAGGCTGAAAATGTCAAAGTACATCTTATGATAAAACCCTGTTAAGCTGGCTACTCCACATATGCTACATGTGAAAGAATAAGTGAATTTCTTGTTAAGACAAGTAACACCTCCACATTATTACCAAGTTATTAAATGACATCTGGTTAACATGAAATACGTTTCCATAATTTCAGCTCCCCTACTTTAAAACAAGCTTTCTATTTAATAGTTTTCTTACAGCAAGCTTTAACAAGTACATTTAGGAGGATGGCTATCTTTGTACAAGGGAAGCCCGTACAGAAATATTTTTGGAGTAAATTTCGTTAACTAATATCTTCTAGTACGCCAATGGCATGTCTACACTGCAATTAGACACCTGCGGCTAGTCCGTGCCAGCTGATTCAGGCTCACAGAACATGGGCTGCAGGGCTGTTTGATTGCAGTGTAGTCTTTTGAGCTTGGGCTGCCGCCTGAGCTCTAAGACCCTGCGAGGTGGCAAGGTCCCAGAGCTTGGGCTGCAGCCCGAGCCCGGAAGTCTACACTGCAATTAAACAGCCCCACAGCCTGAATCGTGTGAACCCGAGTCAGGTGGTATGGGCCAGCCATGGGTTTTTAATTGCAGTGCAGACATACCCCTAGTTCGCTCACAGAGGTACCTGTGTCACTGTCTGGGTCAAGACATATATGCAGAGAAAAGTGTAGGTCTTGAATAGCGTCTTCATGTGGTTACAGGATTACTTTAGAACATCTCCCATACAAGGATTGGGAGTAAAACCTTTTATAAACATTACTGAATTAAGCCCTCAAACACTCTCCCTCCTGGGAGAGCGTCAATACTATCCTCATTTTACAGAGATGGAAACTAAGGCCCAGAGACTAAGGCCAATATTTCCAAAAGTGACCAGTGATTTCGTCCAACTTGAGACATCTTTAAAAGGGCCCGATTTTCAGAAAGTTCTGAACAGCTTGTGCCCTCTGAAAGTCAGGCTCTGTTAAGGTATCTTAAATTGGGCATCCAAAATTACGTTACTGCTAAAAATTCAGGATTACATTAATTTACCCAAAAAGTCTGTGGCAGAAGCAGGAAAAGAAGTCAGATCTTAAGTCCTATTGCTACAGAATGTAATGGTCTGCTTTTACAACAAGTAAAAATGTAGGCAGCCAAGCTTTCTACAGGAAGTGGCTCCAAAAGCTTCATCAACATGCTCCATGATTAAGCCTGTGGATCTAAAAGATGATCATTTCACTCTTCATATTGTTCACCATGTTTGAAACGGAAACGAGTAATGCGAGAAACTTTATCACCCAGACAGGAGGAACTAGTGGGAGCACATCTCCTCCTAGATTGGTGTTATTAGGGAACAGGAAAGGATAAAAACAGTTTTTCCAAGTCCAGCGTTCAAAAATCACCAGTCATGACGAAATATCATGATGCTGGCTTAAAAATGAGATTCTAAGTAGTAATAAGTTTAGAGTTCTACTTATTTGCTTTCTGGCTATGAGCATTTAGAGTTCATATTTTCAAGCTGTTCTCCACAGCTATGAGGGCTAGAAACTTTTAAAAAATGTAAACTGAGAGTCTTAAAAAAAAAATAATCACAATTTGATTTCAAGAGTGGGGTCTTTACAACCACCACCAAATATCATGACACCACTGATAATAATTGGGAGAGTTAGCAACACTTGAAAGGTAGCACAATCTCCACACCTTGCAGCCAGGACCGAATGTGTGCTCAACGACTGCAGAGTTCTGCTATAGGGAAATCTACATTACTGATTGCTGTAAGCTAGAGAAAGGTGACAATGGACTTCCAACCTAGGTGCCATCCTTAGACCTGCTGAGGATCCCCTCCATCCCCCTCACCCTTTGGTAAGTGCAGAGATCTCCCTGTATTCCAGGCTAGGGGGAGAAGAGAAATGAAGATATCCATGACATTTAAAATATCCTCTTTTCTTCCTCTCTATTCTCTTCCCTCCTGGCCGCTATTTCTCACTTTTAGTTCCCCTCTTTGCTAATGAGGTCTTTTAAGGCATCTCTCTCCCCTCTCCAAAGGCTAGGTAAGTGGCCAATGCATTTACAAGCTCCAAATAAAGATATCTGCTTATGTAATGAATCATCCATGTTTTAAAGAAAGGACCTCAGATCATTTATTCAAACTTAATGGAAGGTCTGCAGGTCTTGTTAATTTTATGACTGATTAAAATGTTTACATTTCTTTCAGAACACAGTTTGAAGATCACAAAATGGAATATGTCAGATAAAATCTTATAGTCCTATAATCTCAGAAATATTTTTTGCGTTGTCACCTGTCAAATGTATCATTTTGGTTAACTCTAAATAAAACTACACATAAGCTTTAAATGCTCAAAATGAAATAAGACATGTGAGAGATCAGAAGAAATAATCAGCTACTCCAACTAAGTGTAGTTAACACTTAAAACTCAAGAATTCAGTCTGTAGCAGTACTGCAGCATATGGTCATTTCACACTGTCAAGCACTATGATTTAGGAGAAACAATGCTAAAAGTTTAATGAAATTTGATTGTGCAGAACACGCACACACACAGAGCGGCATTTATCTCTGCTTGTCAACCACAATATCATATAAAGAATTCAACAACCTTTTCTGAATAAAAGCCCCACTGTGTGCTGCTTACTGTTAATTGTATGTTCTCAGCTCAAGATCTTACATAAATAATTTCCTTGTCGACAGTTATGCTCCAGCACAGGGAACATGCCTGAAAGTTGCCTAGTTAAACTGCATGTTTCTGTATGAAAATTGACATCATGATGGCTGTTGGAAGCATCCCTAAGAGCACAGGTGAAAAGAGAACAGACCTTTACCCCAAGGCTCTGTCTCTCTAACTCAGTGGTTCCCAACTCTGGTCTACCGCTTATTCAGGGAAAGCCCCTGGCTGCAAGAAGCAGCGCGGGCTGAGGGATGTGCTGGCCGCCCTTCCTGTAGCCCCATGGCCTGCGCCGCTTCCTGCAGCCCCCATTGTCCTGGAGTGGCAAAATGCAGTCGGTGGGAGCCACGATCGGCCGAACCTGTGGACGTGGCAGGTAAACAAACCGGCCCGGCACACCAGGGGCTTTTCCTGAACAAGCGGTGGACCAGAGTTGAGAACCACTGCTCTAATAGGTATTATAATAAAGATAATTTGCCTTGTTTAATATTTAGAAACTGCCTCTTCCTTTGAGGCTCCATGCACCCCTCTGAGCCCACATATGGATGGGCGTCTGTGTAGGACTGGGGGAAGCTCTGGAGTCTCAGAAGGTTGGCTGGGGGCAGGGAAACCAGATGAGGTCTTCTAGATTCCTCCCTCACAAAACTCATTGGGGACATCATTAAAAATTAATAAAATCACAAGCCATATTAAGTTATGTCCTCTTCCCATCTACCTTATGAAGCTCCTCCACTTCCTCAGGGAGTTATGAAACAGTCACAGTTGTTAGTTCTTTAAAAAAAGAACAACCCCCACCCCAACAAAACACAAAAGTCCATATCCATTCCCACTCTCAACCTTGAAATAGGAGTGGCCAAGGGTATTACTGTGTTTGACACATAAATTGGCTAGTCAGAAAAGGATGAGGCTGCACTGCTCCTCTATAAGTTACTGTTGGGGTAATGGCAAGACAGCTTATTTAAATTTATAATTTTGTGACCTTCCTTGTTGTGAGAGCCATGAAGAATTAAATGTTCTGTCCATCAGCCCTTCTCTCCTTTATGCTTCCCTGACACACGCATCTCTACTTCTTCCCCGATTGGCTGGTTTAGCCCTCCTGAGCGGAGACCATCTTTGTCTACAAAAGTACATTTGTAGAATAGATATAAAATCAAAGCAGGGTTAGGTTAGGTGCCTAAAGCCACCTATGAGCTGTGGTGGCTTTCTTGCTCTTTTCAGTACTGTATGTAGCTGAATGCCTGAATATTTGAACACTTGTAAAATATTTAGATTGCTTTATGTACGTGAGTAGCTATTTACTTCACAAGTCAGTGACACTCACTACTGCATGTGCTACTGATCAAAGAAAAGTAATTAAGTAATTAATTAATTATACTGCATTTCCATTTGAAACTCCAGTTTGGAAGAGAATGATATCTTGGCAACTTCAAAACTGAATTAGGATGAAATTTAGAAAATATGGTATGAATCCAGGACAGCAATTTCTTGTGAAAAGTGGCATCTTTTAAAAAAATTACAGCACATCAAAAAAGCAGACTATTTCTACTCTTTCTGACGATTTTTGACAAGCTTTGGATCAATATTGGCTAACATTAAACAAATCTTCTCTTTTCCCTCCACCTTTCTGTAAACATTTATGGGCGAGATCTTCACCCCCACTCCAATTGTTTTACATCATATAAAAGGGCTGGAACTGCATAAAGGGGATCTAAAAGCCCTGTATCTAGCTGGGGGAGGATTCCCCTGAGGTAGGTAATCATAGGCCTGCCTCCTGAGGAACCCATTGCAAGCCCTAGCATAAGAGGCATGTGGGGGACAGGATTACAGATGGGGCCACAGTACTCAGCATTGCAGAGATTCTGGGTAGCAATACAGCCCACCGGGCAGCCCCAGTAGGCTGCTGTAAGTTAGCCATGTCCCCAAGGTTGTCTAAGTTACATTGGAGGCCACTCCAACCCCCAATACAACCCTGGATTTGGAGGGTACAAAAGGTGATTTAAAGCCTATTTAGCCCCCCTATCTCCTGCACTGCAAGGACTTTAGAGGTTCAGCAGAGAATCTCACCCTATTTAAACACAACACATTCAGATAATGGATTACCTTATTTTAAGTTTCAAATCATGTTCAGTGGCAACACAACCTAAGAAACTAGTTTGCATCATATGGAGTTTAAAAACCATCATATATAAATATGTAACACCCTATTCAATGAATGAATAGGTACAACTGTAAAGAGTTATATTCCTTTGCCACACAAGGACTTTTTTGCACTTTTAATAATTATTTATTTCAAACTAATAGGCGGTAAAGCAGTACTCTTACTTTAAGGCTTTGATAAATCTATTAATGCAATAAAACTATTATTATTCAGAACTTGACTAGATTAATCTTTTAGTGTACCAAGCCTGTATAAATAAAATCTTAGATTAAACTTTACTGATGTCAAAATCCAAAATAAATTTTAGGGTCTTCTTCATATCAGTAGTTTGTCCACAAATCAGCACAATGCGTCAGTTTCTACTTAGGAGAAATATGGGACTCAAATCAACCAACCCACTGAGTGTCACAGGTCAGCAATGAAGTTCATTGTGTTCAGGGAGAACAGTACATGGTAGCCCAAATAGCATCAGCCTGTACTACAACAGGAGTATAGCAAATGCCATCAGATCCTTACTGTCAGAACTTCAGTTTACTAGGGTCAGACCTTCTCAACACACACACACACACACACACACACACACACAATATTCACAATTTTTATATATTGCACAACTCCCTATTTGAAGGAGATTGAACCACATGCACCATGACATAACTGAGGGAGTTAAATAAAAATCGAAGCAGCATTGGTCATCTGAATTCTCCTCACAAAACATATTCAGATGGGACAAAACTAATTAAGTTGTTACCTTGCTTAACTTCAGGCAATAACGTACAGTAGATTATACTCCACTTGATCAGTGTGTGCTTGAGACAAATACTTTGTTAGGACATCTCCCAAGGAATGGCATGGACTGAAGCTTAACTTGCAACAGTATTAACAACAAAAAATTGCTGCTTAATGGAGACTCATTCAGCAATTGCCATGTTGCTGAGTGGTGTTCTGCCAGTTTGAAATTATGCGTTCTGGCCTAAGGGCAGATGTTGCTGAATACAGATTAAAAGAATTTAAAACTGAGTAAACATGAATTATAGAGTGAATAGCTTGTTCTTGAATTTTTATTCAATACAATATTTCAAGTCTTTCGGGTTAGTTTAAATATTGGCTGCTTCTCTTATATCAGATGTTCTCAATCAGGCTGCTCAGCTGCCCACTGGGACAATTCTACCATATATCCCAGAAGTTCACAAAATAGATTTTTTCTTTAATAGATAGTTTATTTTAACATGGTACTGAAAGCTGGTAGGCACAGGCATGGAGTAAGGTTAGATACAATTCACTCTAATGATAAAGGTTGACAGGTAGGAAGTATAATCTAATGTGTGATATTTAAATAATTACACAATCATTCTGTGTTACAGACAACTACACATGCTCGTAAGTATTAAATGATTATTACTACTTGTACCCCCATCTTATATTTAGCTGTTATGCTCATGGGTAAGATTTAAAATATTCTATGCTTATAACTTAAATTCAAGTTTATAAAGCAAGCTCAACAAAACATACTAAAAAACCTTGTTAAAAGCAAGAGGTTGCCTCTAGAGTGAAGATTTTCCATTAGAACACATTAATATTTGATGGATGATCTTGAATTGAAAACATCTAACTTACAAACATCAACATGCAGAAGTGTTTAAAGAGACCTCCAGAATTAAATTTTTGATGTTATAAAATGCTACTAGTTAAATAATTTGATGAGAACTAATGTTATTTGCAACTATGGACTTAAAATGTCCCATAATTAAAGCCTTTATCCTATTAGGTTAGATTATGACAGGGGGAAAGGGAGTATTTCAAAGCTCTTTTCTTTAATCCCAAAAATTAATTTTTATAATAGGGAAAAGAGACACTAGCATTTACTTGGGTGAATGAAAAGAACAAATTACCCAACGTTTTATGTTTACTGACCTGTTTACAGAATCCAATATAGTTGCCTTACATATTATTTTAACCCTTTGATGGCAACAGAAGCTTACTTATTCGTATTTTTAATTTTTTTGTCCACTACACTTAAATTAAGGCTATAAAACTGATTCAAAACCAATGGCCTGAATGCTAACAATTGCAGGAGGTGGGATTCATTAACATCTTATCTTTGTTCACTGCTCCCACTACTGTCAGTTTCTTCACCTGCAGCCCCCAGAAATCGCTGACTTGCTCAAGTAAATGTTTTGCTTATATATATTCTTCCTTAAAAATAAAAACCCCTTTATTGTCACTTTTTATTTCTTAAGTGCCCACACATCAACAGACAGGGTAAAATCCTTTGCCGCTGAATTCAAGGGGGCCAGATTTTCACCTATAGTGCAGATAAACGGAAAAGACTTTAGTTAAAGGTAAAAGGAAAACCACAGACAATTTAATGCAATAATCAGTATATATAATCTGGTCTGCTCAACAATACACTTGATACTCTCAGTAATAGAAGAGTTTAATATAAACTGAAAAAGCAATTGACTTTATCGGCCTTGTTCAGTCAGTAATCTGTATTCCAACCAGTGATTTTTAACTAATTTATCAATGGCTTACAAGAAAGCCTCCTGATACACTACACTATTTATGAGATGCCTTTAAAACTGGTTTAGTACAAAAGAGATGGTTGTATAGAAGAATGGTCCTGGGGTTAGCGTACAGAATTGGAGTTCTATTCTTAGCTGTGCAACAGACTTTCTGAGTTACCAGTCAGTGCTTCATTTCCCCATATGCAAAATAGCGACATTACTTTCCCCACAAGATTGTTTGGGAGGCTGAAGTGAATACCTGTGAAAATGCTTTTCCATAATTCTTTTAGCTGTATTATATATGACTATGTGTTAGGACAACATGGGTCTATAGTTACCTATAGCTGATTTAAAAAAAATTGGTAGATACTGATAGTAAGATTAACGTTTTTTACTAATAAAGAACGGAGCAGTAAGCATGAATAGCAGGATGTACTGACTACACCTGTCTTTTCTTTCTGCAAAGCTCCACTTTGTCAGCTGCCAGCTGTTACAGATAACAGCCAGCCAGATGATGTTGTATCAATGGAATATTATTCATCACAAAAAGAGTGCAGATCAGGGAGGGAGAAAAAAAACCTAGAACTTCCCTATACCATTAACTTCCTGAGAATGGCAACTAGTAGTCACTGAAGGAAAGTTAATAAAGGTCACAAAAAGAAGTTGGAGATTTTTATATTAATATGCAAAATGTGATACTATTTATCACTTTTCTTGCATTATTTATTCAATAAGGCTTTTGCAAACAAAGTGAAATATCAAATGTAAAAACACATGAAAGACTTGTTTTAGAACTGCACTGCAATTCCCAAAGACAAAAATATAGTGAGTCAAATTTCAGCCTCAATTACAACCATGCATTCTCATTCATATTGTGCACCATCGGTGTAAAGGAAGACAGAATTTGCAGTGTGTGTATCAGCATAAATAAAATTAAATGAACTGATGTGAAACTTGTTTGAAATATTAAATGAACAAGCATATGCTTGTTTCCACAGCATATACAACTCTGCCATACTGTAGAGTGATATGTTAAAATGCAATTCTCCTCTGAGAAGTAACTGTAAAAATGACATATGCTACTATATAACACCTCGGCTTCCTGTGTATTATCAGAGGGTTATCTACTATACTAACATTAATTTGTCTTTAGTCCAGAGACAGGGTCTGAATCTCTAGTCTTGTGTATAACATTCCCTCTGAATATTCTCCTTGCTATATATGTATAACCAATTCAGTTCCCACAGTAATTGTTCTAGAAAAAAAATGCAGATTTCAGAATATTCAGCAGATAACGGACAACAGGTCAAATCCTCCCATACTACTTGGCTGCTTCATGCTGATCCAGTGATGCACAGCAGCCGGGAAGCTAGCTTAACCAGGTAGCTGGGAATGTTCTTGTTTCACCATGGCCTGGCCCAGGGCACTGGGGGAATTAGAAGGCCTATGCTCTGTGATCCCCAGGTCTAACTGCAGTATTGCCAACCCCAACACGTTAAAAAAGTCATGAGACTGGATTAAATATTAGGTTTAAAAATAATTTTGGGGTTCTATTATTTGCCTGCTGGTTTTTGAGCCTTTAGGGCTCATGTTTTCAAACTTTTCGCTGCAACCCATGAGGGCTAGAAACTATTTTTTTTATTTAAAGTTACAATTCTCACCAAATCACATGACTCCAGAAGCTGTACCTTTAAGACACCAAATATTATCATGAAAGTCTCAAGAATTGGCAACACTGAGAATAACTTCTTGGACAGCCAGGTGCAAGACGGAGCAGCCATTACGTTGCTCTAACTCACACTGTAGACCAGACCAGTCTCCAGCCAGGCGCTAAGCTGAGGGAAGCATCAAGATGGCTCAAAGCCATCTTTACTTTCTTCTCCCAGGTCCTATGCCAAGCACAGCTCAGGTAGACCAGAGGATATGGTCCATTGTTTTGTATTAGAAACATAATATAGTCCTATATTAATCAGAACTAAATTAGGATACAACACCTAGATAACCCATTTGTTGTAATTAGTGGTGTAAATATGAATATTATATACCTCTCAACGTTTGTAATATTTCATGGCATTTAAAGCCATAACATTTATTTTGGGAGCTGTTCCAAAAGGTTTTCACTTGGCTGGTTTATAATTAAGTAATTTATTAGTTAAATCCCAGAAGAAATAAGGAATCAATGGAGGGGTGTGTAAAATAGTGTAAATCAACAAAAGATGTTTGGATGTGCCCCTCTCCTGTGACTATGGAGGAGCAGGATCAATGGCCTATGCAAGGGGTGGACAATTGGGTGTACTGTGTATAAGGTTTCAGAGTAACAGCCGTGTTAGTCTGTATTCGCAAAAAGAAAAGGAGTACTTGTGGCACCTTAGAGACTAACCAATTTATTTGAGCATAAGCTTTCGTGAGCTACAGCATCCGATGAAGTGAGCTGTAGCTCACGAAAGCTTATGCTCAAATAAATTGGTTAGTCTCTAAGGTGCCACAAGTACTCCTTTTCTTTTTGTGTATAAGGTGTTTTGCTGGGAATGTACATATGACTGGGGGCACAATTACACCAGCCCATAACCAAGTTAGTCTCTAAGGTGCCACTAGTACTCCTTTTCAAGTATCAATTTGTTTGCTATAAATAAAATTGCTTCCCAGAAATGTAGCCCCCCCCGATATGTATCACAAAGTCAGACCTAGTTTAAAGGATTCCATTTATTTGAAATCAGTCCCCTCTGCTAACCAGACCAGCAGATCAAAGATACTTCTCACTTCTTATACTCCACTGCTTTTTTCTCCTCCCTTGACTTTGGCCCTCCTTTTATTCCACCTCCCATTCTCAGATCAGCTCCTTATGAATCAAATGTCCTCCCACTCAACTCCTCCTTAAGTCCTATTTTTATGAATCTTTCTTACACTGATCCCCTCACTGATCATACCTTCCTGTTTTTTCATATTTCTCAACTTATGTTGGGTGGAGTTAGAACCTGATCCTGCAAACACTTACACATGTGACAGGTTTCAGAGTAGCAGCCGTGTTAGTCTGTATCCGCAAAAAGAAAAGGAGTACCTGTGGCACCTTAGAGACTAACAAATTTCTTTGAGCATAAGCTTTCGTGAGCTACAGCTCACTTCATCAGATGCATTCCATTTATTTGAGCATAAGCTTTCGTGAATGCATCCGAAATTATGAACGCTTATGCTCAAATAAATTTGTTGGTCTCTAAGGTGCCACAAGTACTCCTTTTCTTTTTTACACATGTGAGTTTGTCCCATAGTCACTGTGTCTACTCAGATACGTACAGTTAAGCACATGAGTAAGTCTTGGTAAGACTAGGGCCTTAGAATGGAAGCTTTTCAGAGCATGGACCTTGTAAATATTCTGTAAAATTACAATTCTCTGTAAAACAAAACACACATTCTACTTCAATGGGCAACAGATCTTCTCGATACTTAGATATATCCATGGTTTGCACATAAATCCAAGTATATTTTATAAATAAAATGAAAAACCTCTTTCATAAACAGCTATCAAAAATCAATGAATTTAGTAGTGAATAGTGAAAGTCTCTCCTTGCTACGGCTTGTCAGTACTCTCTGTGAAAGCTATGGAAAAATTCTAGTAAAGATTGATTCAGATATACAGTGTATTGCAGGTGGAAAAACTACAGTCCAATCCACCTTGGTAAATAACTCATCAATACTTTATAAACGTACCCACCTGTACTCAGTTACTATGGAAACTATTTACCATAAAATTGATCATAGTTTAGTTTTAGAACTTTCTAACACAATAATCTGATTATCTACTTTTCAGTCCAATATACAAACCAAACACTTGGAATAATGCAGCTGAGTAAAGAGACAAGCCAGGAATAGACTTGCTGCTACTAAATATGTCCAAACTTAAAAGAAGGATGTGAAAGATAAGCACATCAATATTTTTCTGATTAAACTTCACTGTTTGCAAAACCTCTGCTATTCCAGTCCTGGGCTTCTCAAAGGGTATTTTCTTTCAAAAAAATTCCCCTGCATTGCTAATGTTGTCACAGCTCCAATGGTGGTAGCAACAATGAGAGCATTAGTGCAGACAGTCGTCTGGGCAGCCACTGGCTTTTTATGAACTATTTTCCCTAACCCAACTCATAGTAGGCACACACATTTTGGCCTAAAAGTAGTACTATTTCTGTTTAAAAGTTATAGTCCCAGCTCTGCTGTTGACCGACTCTGTGACCTCAGGCAAGTGACTTCACTGCTCTATGCCTCAATTTCTCCATCTACAAAATGAGGAGATGCTACTAACTCTTGTTTGTAAAGCTACATAAAAGTAGGTATTGTTAGAGACCAGACTTGTGACAGAATACGAAAAATTATGAAGGCTGGCATTTGGTTGTATTTAACTTACGCCTGTCCCTCTAAAAACAGTCCCTCATAAACTACTTCCCAGAAACACCCAGTTTTGCTGTGAGTGACTTACATATGTCTCTGGCATCACCAGACAATCTTAAGATATTTATACCTTTTGTTTGTTTTTGGGAAGGACCGCAGAGAGTATGCATACTAAATGCATTTATTAAATGCAAAATACAGGCCCTAGACCTCCAAGCACTTAAGCACATGCATAAGTCTGCTCAGACTGTAGCCCCATTGCTCACGAGTAGTTCGATGGAAACCAAAGTGACATACATTCTGAAGTGCTTTGCAGGTTCAGGATATAATTGTCCACATATTGGTTAAGTGTGAAAGTATTGGTTCATTATGTCTTCTCCCTGTCCTGCTAAGGCAAATGTCTCCAATTCTTTCCCCCTATATTATTAAATAAGATTTTTCCTTCTGTTTTTACAGAAAATTAATGTGAAATGTTAGGGGTACTTAGTTATTGTAAAACAACATACTACATAAAACAACTGGTTACAGAAACAGCAACAGCCCAATATTTAAACAAAACAAACGTATGCAAATACTTGGGGATGGTGTTAGTTTCAGCTAAACAAAATATACCATACACTAATTTTAATTGCCTTCATCAAGATAATTCTGTAATCAACTACAATATACGGCTTGAAAATACAAAAAGATAAACTTTTCTCTATCCATTAAAAGTCAGCTTTAATTTTGCAGTAAATTCTGGATCCTTCTACTAATATGAGAGCTTCCCTCTCATCCTCAATTTGCTTGCTCTAATTGCATTCCTTCTGTCAATAAAAGCCACCCACTCTTCTGGATTCCCAACACACTAGAGTGGATCTTCTACATTTCTAATGTTTTAGCCTTATCCCAGTTGCCCAGAGACACAGTTTGTACACATCTTCTTGACAATGACATGTATCCCTTTTCTTCCCCAAAGAGGCAATGTTTTCTGCTTGTTTTCATGAATACAAATGATAAGCACATTTCAAAATGCACCACACACCATGTTACCTGATTTGCTTTCCCATTAATTTAACATTCTTCACTAGGAACATACCACTGTACTGGATCAGATCAGTGGTTCATCTAAACTATTAACATATCTCAAAAAGTAGACTGTATCAGATGAATGAGGTGAAGATAGCAAAACCCTCACAACAGACAATTCTGGAATAACTTACCAGTAGGTGAAGTCTGTTCCTGACTCCAGGAAATCAGTGGCTGACTTATGTCTTGAAACCTGAGGGTTTGTATTCTACCTGATGTAACAGTGGATGTTTTTATCAATGTACATATCTCATCCTTTTTCTAAATCTACTAATTTCTTAGCCTCTGATACCTTGAAGCAGCAACTTCCATAGCTAATTTTGAGATAGTGCCAAAAATAATATTTCCTTTTATCAGTTTTAAAGGTTGATTTTAAATTTCATCTGATGTTTCCTTGTTCCTGTATTACCAGAAAATAAATAGGAGCACCCAATTCACCTTCTCTATGGCATTCACTATTTTATATGCCTCTGTAAAAATTAAGCAGTACTAATCTTCTTTCTCCTCTCCACTGAAAGTCTTTTCAGACATCTAATTATTTCTATAGTTTACCTTTGGACAGTGAAGACTGACAATTATCCATCTTCGCACACTCATTAACCATTAAGTGTGTTTAGCTTATACCATCTCCAGGCACCATATCTGCTGGATGAATCTTAAGCTAAATTTTTTTCAAGGCCATAATTTTTTTTTAATTTTTTTAAATATGGCATTTTGCAGCTCTTTGTATTCAGAGACAAATGGATTCTTTCTCCTGTTAGTGTTGCCACACCAGTGTAGGGGACACTATTTGCTATATCAGATCTGCGATTCTCAATTGATGTTAAGACAGAGAGCAAACCAAAATCCCAAGGATTAAGTGTCAGCCTTTTAGATTTCCCCCAGAAGTAGGTACTAAGCTGGGGCTTTCTACACCACTGTGCACGCACAGAATTCATGTCCCCTGCAGATTTCTTTGCTTTCCTGCAGAAAAAATGACTTTCTGACAGGGAAGCAAAGGGAAGTTGCAGGAGCAGTCATGCACCACTCCCTAGCTGTGCAGGTACATCATTTCAGGCAGCCGGCAGAGAGGTAAATCACTGCAGGGCTTGGTACACCCCAGCCAGAGGCTTCTACCCTGAGCTGGGATCAGTGCTAGTCCCAGCTGGGCTGGAGAGGACAGGACTTCCTCTCCACTGCAAGGAGTGCCTGGGGCTGTCTTAAACCCAGCTCCACAACCTCCCCCAGCTGCAGGAAGCCCAGCACCCTCCCCTGCTTCCTGCCCCTGTCACTCCTCATCTGCCGGGGGAGAGGTCACTGTATGGGGAGCTGCTCCCCCATCCACCCAACCCCTGTGCATCTGGACCTCCCATACCCAGACACCCCGGCCAAGCCTCACCCCGTACACCCAGAACCCCCTAGTCCTCCATACCTGTACCTCAACCCCTGCATCTGGAGCCTCCTTCACACAGACTTCCTGCCTCCGGACCCCCACCCTAACCCCTCCACCGACCACCCTCCACTGAGCTCCCAGCACTTAAACTCCCACCCTGAATAGCCCCATCCCCCCCGCACCACCGTGAGTCCCCACGTCCAGACCCCCATGCCACTG
This sequence comes from Chelonia mydas, assembly GCF_015237465.2. Taxonomy (NCBI): domain Eukaryota; kingdom Metazoa; phylum Chordata; order Testudines; family Cheloniidae; genus Chelonia; species Chelonia mydas. The sequence goes on from NC_057854.1 coordinate 73,590,368, forward strand.
ATCCCCAACTAGCTGCACCCAGACCCTCACCCCACCAAGCCTCACTTTCCCAGCACCCAGGCTCCCCTGCCGAACCCCCCGACACCGACACTGCTGAGGTCAAACCACCTTCACCTGGAAGCCCCTGCAGAGTCCCACTGCCCCTGCACCTGGATGAGCCCCTGTGCATCCAGCTCCCACCACACTAGACCCCCCATTGAGCTGCCTGCACCCAGATTGTCCCACACAGAATCCTCTCACCCCACACCTGGATCCCCCCACACTGAGTCCCTCCACACTTGAATCCTGCCTGGTTGAACCAGCCTACCCCCACCTGGGGTGCCTGGTGTAGAGGGGCAGAGCCCCAGGGTGTTTCTGGGGCAGGCCCAGGACTTGAGGCTGCAGTCTCGCCAATGAGTTTGTGTCCCAGGAGTGGGGGAGCTGCAGAATTATCATCCATCTTCATGCAGCCAGTGGCCTGTGCTCCCCACTGCTATGCTGGAGCCTCTGCATTTATTTATTGACAAATAAAATTTGCAGAATTTTAAGATGTGTGTGCAGAATTTTTAATTTTTTGGCGCAGAATGCCCTCAGGAGTAAGTACCTGAGATCATACTGAGTTTTAGCTCCACCAGTAACAATTGAGAACCATAAGGACTGGCCTAGTAGTGCAGGTCTTCCAAAGTTATCTGGTATCTTAGGCCTTCTTTACACTCAAAAGTCGTACTGCTTTAACTATACCAGTATACAACCCCACTAGCGTCAACACAGCTATACCAGCGCAGCTTATTCCAGCTATCGAGGTTTAACTGAATCCTCTAAGGGTTGTACCAATACAACTATCTTGGTTTAAGAAAAAAAAAAAATCACACCCCTAACTGAAATAGTTATACAGGTATAATGTGTCTGTGCAGACCAGGCTTTCAGCAACCCTTCCGAATTCTCTCAAGCATAGCTTTCAGCCTTCTTCAGAAACAATGGGACAATTCAACACGGATTTACACCCTGTGAAATCTCACTCAAATCAGTGGAACTGCACAGGGTATGTCACCAATGAATTCGGACCATTCTTTAGAAAGTTTACTGAGATAAAATTAAAGCTTTGAATGTAAAAGATTGTGATAAAAGAAAAAGATACAAGTGTATTTGTCTAACAGATGGCTTATGTTTCATGATAAAAATGTTTGCATTTAATGTATAAAGATTACCTATTAATAAGGAAGCAGGTACATTTTCAAAGGGATGTTTCCATCACAAATAAAGCTAGTACTTTGTAATTCACTCTGTGATGATACATATTACAATTAGGTTTGCTCAGTGGGTGAACCCAAAGTAATTTCAATGCCAAGACTTTATGTCTAAATCCTGTTGCTAACAACTCCACTGAGCTACTAAATATACTGTACTACACGCAACATCATCATCATTTTGCTTTTCTTCAGAATCACGCAGACTACAGTCAACTTACTTCTTTCTTTACAAAGGCAGCAAAGACTTTTTGAGTCTTGTGGAAGCAAACTTTTTGATTTATTCTTGATTTATTTATTATGCATACTAATGTGTGTGTGGTGCAAGGAGAAGGAAAGTAAAACTAAAAAGTAAACACTCAAATGAATCAAATATATTTTCAATAATTAAAAGTTAAAGTTTCTGAACTATTAATGCCTATGTATTTTATAAGTAAGGCTGGATGGTTTTTCACCTGTGTGTCCAGGGTCCAACTGTGGCATGAGATTCAAAGTGATGTGAAGTGTGTTGACACAACTCTTTCTCCAATGGACAAAAGTCAACATGACAAAAGTACCTTCCATAATGTGTGTGCTGTCTGTAGGAGAGGGCCAGGGCTGGAGTTTGTGTGAAAATCAGAGCTGCATCTTATTCATACAAAGGGCAGAAATGAGGTGGTAGGGGAAGCACTATAGCTTCCTGGCTATATTTGTGGCTTGTGGATTCAAAATAAAAGGGTGCGTGTGGGGGGAAGCAGGGAATGAACTAAATAAAATGTAAGGTTCCATGAGGTTACTCCCTCCAGAAGGTCCAAAACAGGTGTTTATCAGTGGAAAAAATCCCAGTATTTCTATTGACTTGTGTATTTTCCTCCCATCTAGAATTCTTATCTTATTGGTATTTTGGGTTTTTTAGGGTAGGCATGGAGGAGGGCAAAGTAAAGGCCACTCACAGGACAAAGGAGTAGAAAACACTCCACTTCTTTGCGCACAATGCCCACACCCCTCAAAACTAAGGCTGATGGCACTTCTTACACTACCATACATATATAAACACAAACACACGGACTCTTCCCACATAACCTCACAGGTGGAAGACACCTGAAAGGGGGCCATGACCCCAGTCTCCTCCTACATTGGGCAGTAGATGTGGCAAGTATGCAAGACCAATGCTCATCCTATGCAACAAGGGACTCTGGGAAGCATTATATGTTGGTGCTCTCTATTAGTGAAGAGGCTAAAGACTATAATTTAGTTTTAAAGTAATGGTGAACTTTCTCACACTCAGCAAGGTGTGCAGGTAGTGACTGCACTAGGCAATTACAAAATTACTGTACCACATACATTTCCCTAGTAACTTCTGAATGGTGCTAGGAGGAAGTACAGTATCATGCAGTAAATACTAGGTTTATACTAATAAGCTGAATAAGCAGAATTGAGTATGCTTAGAAAATAAGTGCTAAAACTTGCTGTTTAGCAGAAAACTTAATTTGCATTTAACATTCATAGAATGATAGGACTGGAAGGGGATGACTCGAGATGTCATCTAGTCCAGTCCTCTGCACTCATGGCAGGACTAGGTATTATCTAGACATGGGGTTCTCAAACTAGGGGTCAGGACCCCTCAGGGGGTCACGAGGTTATTACATGGGGGGTTACGAGCTGTCAGCCTCCACCCCAAACCCCGCTTTGCATCCAGCATTTATAATGGTGTTAAATATATTAAGAAGTGTTTTTAATTCATAAGGAGGGTCGCACTCAGAGGCTTGCTGTGTAAAAGGGGTCACCAGTACAAAAGTTTGAGAACCACTGATCTAGACCATCCCTGACAGGTGTTTGTCTTACCTGCTCTTAAAAACCCTCAATGATGGAGATTCCACAACCTCCCAAGGCAATTTACTGCAGTGCTTAACCACCCTGACGGTTAAGAAATTTTTCCTGATGTCCAACCTAAACCACCCTTGCAGCAATTTAAGCTCATTGCTTCTTGTCCTATCCTCAGGGGTTAAGAAGAACAATGTTTCTCCCTCCTCCTTGTAACAACCTTTTATGTACTTGAAAACTATCATCATGTCTCCTCTCAGTCTTCTCTTTTTCAGAGTAAACAAACCCAATTTTTTCAATCTTCCCTCATAGGTCACGTTTTCTATACCTTGTGACAAAGTTCTGTCCTTGCCTCCGTGGGTCCCACGTTTCCTGGAGGATTTCACTAGCCTCAGAGGCTCACTGTGACCCTCCACGTAACCCTTCTCTCTCTGGAGACAAGGGTCACAGTCTACTGAGCCATTTTCATCATAAGCCAGCAACGGAGGTGAGGAGAAGTTATCCTTCCTTGCACAGTCTCTGTTGTCTCCCAGTCTCAGTGATTAATCAGAGGGCAAAGTGGGAGGGGGGGGGGGGAACCCAGGCCCACCCTCTACTCCGGGCTCCAGCCCAGGGACCCTAATAGTATCAGCTATGGTAGCTGACCTTTTAGAAACATGACATGTACAATTCCCTGGGCTACTTCCCCCACAGCAGCCCTCGCTTCCTCAAGCTCCACTTCACCCTTACCTCAGGGCCTCCTTCCTTGTGCCCGATATGGTGTGTACTACTCAGTCTCTCCAACAGCGCAACTTCCTCCCACAGCTCCTGATACGCACACCCACTTGACTAACTGGGAGGCTTTTAACTAGTTTCAGCCAGCCCCTGATTGGCTTCAGGTGTCCCAATCAACCTAGCATTCTCCCTACCTTCTGGAAAGTTCTTAATTGGCCCCAGGTGTCTTAATTCACCTGGAGCAGCTGCCATTTCACTTATCCTGGTACCAGGGATTTGTTTAGCCTGGAGCTAATATATCTATCTCCCACTACTTTTCTATAGCCATCTGGCCTTGCCCTGTCACAACCTTTAATCATTTTTGTTGCTCTTCTCTGGACTTTCTCCAATTTGTCCACATCTTTCCTGTGCCCAGAACTGGACACAATACTCCAGCTGAGGACTAATAAGCGCAGAGTAGGGTGGAAGAATTACTTCTGGTGTCTTGCTTATAACACTGCTGCTAATACATCCCAGAAGGATGTTTGCTTTTCTGCAACAGTGCTACACTATTGACTCATATTTAGCTTGTGGTCCACTATGACCCCCCAATTCCCTTTCCGCAGTACTCCTTCCTAGGCAGTCGTTCCCCATTTTGTAGATGTGCAACTGATTGTTCCTTCCTAAGTGGAGTACTTTGCATTTGTCCTTATTGAATTTTAGCCTATTTACTTCAAACCATTTCTGAACATTCATGATTTATTAATCAAAAACATGAGAAAAATGGAAGAAAGTATTATCTTGCTTAGTGTAACTTGGGTGAAAGCTGGATTCTTTGCATTTTAAATTATAAAGTGGAATGAGACCCAAAAAATGACTCTGTAAAGATGGCATTGTGCATCCATAACTTTCATGAACTCCAGATCAGTGATATTCAGACCTCAGTGGTTCAGGAGCCAAATTAGCGATCAACATTATCAAAAGAGCCACAGAAGCGTGAATTCATTGTTTCATTTACTATCTATCTACCAACCACTCTCACAGCAAAATGACGTGACCAAGTATTCTACAATCGGCTAATAACATAGTAAAAGCCTCCTGACTGGTTAGTAACTAAATCACAGTGTGTTTTAATATCATGTGCTGCAAAGACTCATTAAAGAGCCACTTGAGCACCCAAGCCTCAGTTTGAGTGTCACTGATTCAGATCAAATGGGCTCATTTTACAAGTAAAATGAAGATTTTTCTAACTAGTGGTCCTGCAAACTCATCTGGGGATTAGAAAAATATTCAGCTTGTGTTCTATCTGTAATGAAGAAAGACTTTCCAGCTGAAATTTGGCTCAACTATCAACAGAATTGTTAGCCAAAATAGCATCCAGCTGACTCGCTCTAAGGTGTGTTTTCTCTGTTGGGGTAACAGGAATAAAAGCTTATTTTAGTTATTAAACTAAATAGACATAACTGACTATACAGAACTGACAGAAAGGAAGCAGGTCTGTGGAGTAAGAGTGACATTTTTACATTGTTACTTTGCAGAATAAACTCACATCCAATGTATTTTTACAGTCAGTATAGGCCTATTTAATTCTCACATATCAAGAATGCAACATTGAGCATAAACACATGCAACAGAAATTTATGAAAAAGCAAATTCCTCTTGAAACAATTTAGAGAGATTTCTTTATGCCTCTTCTTTTAAGCATTGATATGCTATCAATATTGTCTGTGAAGTAAAAACAAGCACTTGTATCCAGATTCTTCAGTCCCTGCATTGTCATCTCTGAGACTAAACCTCTAGAGTACATCTCCACATGACACATTTACCTAAAGTGGCTGCACATGTCTAACGTAGGCTTTTGTTTAGTGATCATGGTCGTTTTGAGTTTGTTTAAATACGGAGTCCTAATGCTTACCCACTAATCCCAGGACGTTTTGAAATGCTCTCAAGCTTTTAGAGGGAAAAACTGTTGCATGGACTTTGCAGATGAAACTGACCACAGTTCACTGGAACCAGCCAGTTCAGATAAATAAAATGAAAGCAGACATTTCTTGAGAATATCTTGAAAGCTTTTCCATTAGACCGTATCAGGGGTATACAATCTTCCCTACCTTCCGATCCCCTCTTTCTTTAAATACTGTGTGTATAAATATATTTATCTGCTTCATTTGATATCAAAGATCTTTGGGGGAAAAGATATATCTTCCAGTACTTTGTTTTATACTGCATTATATCACAGATATTACTATATCATCAAATTTAAACCCTAAACATTCCTAAAAGGAGAGATTGCAAACCACCACCACTGAACTTACTAGAACTAATTAGCAAGCAAATAAAGCATTTGGTCTGTGCATCATTTTAAAGTTGTTCCTGCTCCATGCCTGGCTTAGATGCAGAATTCAGTAATATGTGGGTGTAGCCTCTTCACTGGATGTCAAAGGGCAGTCTAGGAAAGCACAGTATATAATAATATGGCAAATGAGAATGTATTGAACAGATAGATAGAAATGCCTCAGGTTAGATTTTCATTAAGGGCTCAGACCGGACATTCATTTTTGATATCATGATAATTTGGACTGTGTTAATCTGGATGTTCTCTGGACAGGTAGCTCTACTACCTTAATAGACTATATTTTATACATAAAGAATACCAATGTATTACACACACATCTTGCTAAGGAAATGAAGGAAAATTTTGTGCCATGGTAATATAAACTATTAAGCAGTAATCACATCCTCCTAAATTTGAGACATCACTAATGGTAACAGTAACCTTGGCCAGCAGCAAAGCAGGGAGTTCACAGACACAAAAGTATCCAGGGTACTCTGAAAATGCCCTGGGAAGTTTTCTCAATATCATTCCCTAGCACATGACACCCATATGTGACAAGAAAGTGATGAGTCATGGTATCTGTGCCTAAGGAGAGAGGTGCAAGCAAAGTCTGACACAGTTGCTACCTTTTTAAGAAACAAAACACCTTGGGTCATCAAATCAGAGAGAGGCTACTTGTTTGTCATGTCTCCTTGAATTGGAAAAAATGAAACAGGTGGATTATTATGATGCGTAGCCCTCAAATCCCATTGCTCATTCCTTCATTCTAGCTCATGTTCTTATCCCCTCTGATCCCACAGGTTATTCGTACATTAGAAGCTTCCATCATATCACCTTTCAGCCAAGCTGGGGAGATGTGCAATTAGCTTCTTTTCAAGTTGTTGCTTATCCTACCCCATTGTTTGACTCTAGGAATAACACAGCCACTACCTGTCCCTGGGGCCGGATCATGCCCTGTTGATACTTGCACATGCAGAAGAGGCCCGCCATATACAGATCTCCCTCTGTCAAAGAGGCAAGTGAAAGTGGTTTCAGACATCTCTTGACCCAGACCCCACAGAAAGCTCTTTGTGGGGTCCATGGTGACCATCAGTCTGCTGTTGACAAGCATCATCCCCCTATAGACCTTATGGAATTTTCAGGAGAGTTAATCCAGCCTAAAGCTTTTCCATGGAGACCCTCCATACCATGGAATACCTCTTCAGGAGCAGGAACAGCCCGGGGAACAGCACTAGCAGGGGGCTGGGTTGGGAGCTCAGGAGCAGATGTATAGGACCTCCATCTGGATGTTCCTGGCCTCCACTAGGTTTCCCAGAGTTCCACATGAATTTCCAAAAAGCCATGGTTCGGAAGGCTGAACTCCCTTTTCTTTCCAGAAGTGAATCAATACTCTCCCTCCAGATAGAGGAAATGGGAGGAAATTCTTCAAGTTTTCCTCCCCTCTCTGCACTCATGTCTCCACTAGAGGAGGTAACTGGGCTATTGTTTAGAAACCAAAGACCATCACTTCTGTAACAAACCTGGTGCCCATTCTGGCTTCCACTGCAGCCAATGGAAGCTTTATTCTTGCTTTCACCGGAATAAGATTAAGACAATTCTGAAGCCTTTGTCTCATGACTGGGCCCTTAGAAAGCAGAAGTAAGACAGCTCCTATTCTGAGCCTGTGACTTTGTAGAAAAAAGACTGCTCGCTACTACTACATCTTTAGCTTAGCTACATTTTAAAGCAACTGTAAAACTGCAATTACGTTTGTAAACATTTTTAGCTCATTATTAATACTGTGTGTAGCAGATGACTAAAGACACACATTTTACTTGTGAACCAAATAGTCATTTCACTGAATATAAAGAAACTGCCTGAAAAATTCATAAGATCTGTTTCACAAATTACCAATTCAACCATAAGAGTGTATAGTAAAAATGACAAAAGATTTGTTCTTACAGTTGATAAAAAATTTATACCAAGGCATTCAAGTAAAGTTACTTTCTGTGTTCTGATTTAATGAATCATTTGAGCAGTATCTGGCTGGGTGACACAGATGTAGGGCTCGCTGAAGCCTACTCTAATGCCTACTGGTATAGCCTTCCTTGGGACAGTAAAGCCAGAACAATGTGTCAGACTGAAGTAATATCAAAGAAAGTAAGTGCAGTACTGGGGACGCTATGAGGTTGGCCCACAACACTTCTTGACCTGTGAATGTCTGGTAAGCACTTCTCTGTCCTACAGGCTCCAGTGACCCAGGAAGCCCAAAAGAAGAAGCAGCAGTGCGGTAATAAACAGTCTCTGCAATAAGATTTTTGCAATCTTGTAATTCAAGCTGAAAGACATACAAAGATTGCTTGATGGTTTTAACCCTACTGAAAGGAAGAGTCTGACACTGTGTGAAACCACCAGTGATTTCTTAAAAGGTGAACTAATGTTAAATGTTTAATATGAATTTGTGAAAAGAACTGCCTGTTTTAGAACACTGAAACCTTTACATTTTGCCTTTATTTAACTTTAAACCTGTACACTAATTTGGATAATAAAAATGGGGAAAGTTACTTCATGTATATGACTATAGTTTGCGTTGTTTATGACTTCAGAATTATGTTGAAGGAGTATGTAAAATCAGGCTTATGATTAAGAAAAAAACTGTTGAAGACCAGATCTCACCACATGCAAACTAAAATAATGTAGGAATCTAGACATTTTAGTATCTAAATCTTACACAATAAAACTATTCTAAGTATGTTTAAATGCAGATTGGGGATGTTTAATTAAATATCCCAGTCCGAATGTGTCTGAATAAGTTATGGCTTCAAAATGAGAATTTTTCTATCTCAAAACACAAGTGTATTCAACAGTGTTTTGAAAAGTAATTAAAGTATATAATTTTTTTAATGTACTGCCTATTTTCAAATAAAAACAGGTGAATTCCTGCTGCTGAGAAAAATTAATTCTTTAAGAAAGGCAAAAACATCCTAAAATTACTATGTAATAGAAAGTATCCTTTAGTATTTTCCACTGTGTTCTCGTTCATTCTAAAAGTTTTTCCAAAATAGTCTATTATTGACTAAGTAATATTTATTAGAATGCACAAAGGCTACTTTTTACAGGTTACACAACAGATAACTGGATCAAAATATAACAAAGCTTCTGCTGTAAAGTACTATATATCAGAGAGAAAATGAATGTTTTGGAAAAATGAGTGAAAAGAGAAGTATTGCTCAAAAAAACCCCACAACACTGACCTGAAGTCTGTAGGATTTAGTATTTTTTAAGCAAGCTGTAATTTTTCAAATGATTATTTGTTATTGAAAGCCTGACAGCTCCAAACTGCTGGCAAAATAAACACTGTCGAATTTATGTGAATATGTCTGTGTATAGTGCCTAGCATAGTAGTTAATCAGATTTAAAGAAAAACACCCTGATATTTGATATAATTTTTCTAATCCTTAGAATTAGAACACCTCTAGATAAATGTCATATCCATTATTTAGAATAATTGCAGTACTTACGCTGATAACAACACAACAGCAATTAGGGTCCATTCCGGCATTTTGTGAATAATATTTGTATTTGTTAACCTGAAAAACAATAAGGGCAACATCAAAAATTTTGTGTTTTAGAACACAAATAAAATCAGAACAGTTGAAACTTACTGTTAATCAAGAATAAGGGGCTGGATTTTAAGGCCTGATTTTGAGACATGTTGAGTACCTGCAAGACCCACTGAATTGTGTGCAAGTATATTAATATTCAAGTATCCTTAAAAGAAGATTTTCAACCCCCTTCCTATTTATAGACACCCACAATGAAATCAGATTTTGGTCCCTGTTACAGCAGTGTTAAAGCATAGTAAATCTATGGAATTCAGTGGAATTTCTCCAGATTTACATTGGCGTAGCTAATATCAGAATCTAGTTTGTTATATTTTTAACAATATTGCACAATACCTAGGTATTTTAAATTTTTGGCCTTCATCACCCTCTTATATCAGCACCTCTCAAATAGTGAGAACACCCCTCTTTCTTTTCTGCATCTATTGTGAGAGCTTGAAAGATAGCAGAATTCCCCCTCTCACTCACTCATGGCTCCTATGCATGAGTGGTCGGGGGGCGGAGGGGGGGAAAAGAAGCTAAGTCAAAGAAACAGAATTTGTATTTATTTCAGAATTCAGAGAGGTCCAAGGTCATTCTTATTTCCAGCGAGAGAGAGTTCAGAAGCCTAGGTCCCATACCAGCAAAAGTTCTGTCTCCTGTACTCCGTGTCTCCCCTTACTGATCAAGCTTCATGTTTCACATCTAGAAACTAACTACCCTTGAGCCAAAATGATGATTTTCTCTGCCTGGTGCCCACACTAGGGTATATATTTTATAAAGTATGGCTCCCCTCTGAATAGAGAATCTGAAAAAATGGCACACTTAGGGCTTGTCTATACTGCAGGCTAAACTGGCGCCACTGCGATTGATGCAGTGGCGTCAATTTAATGGGTCTGGTGAAGACACAATGAGTCGATGGGAGAGCACTCTCCCGTCGACTTCAGTACTCCATCTCACCAAGGGGTGGAAGGTAAGTCGGTAGGAAAGCATCTCCTGCCGATATAGCGTGGTGTAGACACTGCATTAGGTCTATGTACACTACATCGCTCAGATGGGTGATTGTTTCACACCTGAGTGACGTAACTTACATTGACCTAAGCAGCAGGGTAGACCAGGCCTTAGGTCCATGTTTCTTGCATCTCATTGATTTTCATACCAAATGTGCTCACTTTACAAGACAAAAGTAATTTTTTTCTAAACTGCAAGCCCTACCATTTCTTCTTGGGATCTGCATCACAAGTTGGGTTTTCTTTCTTGGGTAGGCCAATGTACACCGCCAGTTACACTGGGCAATGCTAACAACTGGTTATTTAAGTGGTAGCTCAATAAGTTACCCCTACAGACAATTTTATAGAAGTTGTTTGACACCAGTGCCCACAGTTGGACCCTTTTAGGGAGCTCATAGAATTTTAATAACTATGGGAAGTATGGCCCCAGCTGCTGGGGTGGGAAAAAATATTGCATGATAGACAGACAATGCATGAGACCATCCCACCAGATTGTCAACTCTGAGGCACAGAGCAGAATGTTTCCTTCCACATGCAGCACATTTATCCAGAAAATGACAAACTCTGCTGTTCTAGGCTTTGAGTGCCTCAGTGGTCCGCATATATTTCCAGGGAACCAGGAACAAATTTATTTTGGCCTTGCAATATGACACTTTTGTATGACCTGAGACAGAACAGCACAAAGTGGAAGAGTAGAGAGGTGGATCTGGCAGAACAATTTAAATCAGTTGTTGAATACATCATGAGAATTTTTAGGTCAGGTCCAAAGATACCTTGCGCATCAGACCCCAACTCTGTTCACACTACTGGCATAGTTAACGCTACACAGGTTTATGTTTACAAAATGTAGATAAAATTCTATAACCATGGCAGTTAGCAGTGTTTTGCCCCTGCCAGAGGCCAACCTATCACATGGTTGTCTTTTTGTAATCATGGCAATGTTAGCTATTCTGCCACTTCTCCTTCCCTCACCAATTTTGTATGCTAGGACACCCCAGAGTGCATTGTGCCAGACTGTTGCTCCCACTCTGTGTGCATGTCATCTAGACAATCTATACCCTGCAGAGATAGTATGGAATAACTAGCCAGGTTTTCTCAAAATGTTCCCGTAAAATAGGGTTATGCAGCAAGGCAGGTGTGAACTGCTGTGTTGCCAAAAACTGCTATGTGACAGAAACTGAACTGTGATTAAAAGGTAGCCATGCCTAACTGGTTACAAAATCACAGCCACAGCTTTCTAGCCAATAACCTAAACTGATTTCAGCAGCAGGACAGAGCACTGTTGGTGTTCTGAATGCATAGCAAACTATGATAGCTGCTACCCTAGCAGAACATCACAAACCATATAATATCATACATTATTTTCCAAGCAATAAGGTTATATTACAAATACAGTCACTTTTAAATCAGTAATATACGGCACTTGTTTTTATCAATATCTGACAAAAACAACAGTTTGAGTTTTAAGGTTGACCTTTTCCACCCTAAGGGAACGATCCCCCCCCCCATGAGAATTTAGGGTTAACAAAAGAATAACCGAAAGATCCAAGCATTTGACACTTTGGAACCTTATCCCTGGCAATCTTGTTATTTGCTAAGTTTGTGTAAAATTCCAGAATTCATACAGCTAATATAGTGGTTCAAAATAATCACACATAAAACACAATTCCAATTATAATCTGTAAACTCTGCTTAGCTTGGTTTCAATAGAAGAGCAACAGATACTCAAATCTGACCAATAAGGAGAACAAGACATCCTCACTGCTGCCCTTTCCTGCTTTATTTCCTCAGCACAGTAACTAATTTCAACTAACTACCTGCTCATTCTTGGCATTACACGTATCTGTGGTTATTGGTTTGGAAACCTAACACTTTTCTATTCATCTTTAGCGAAAAGCACTCTATATATGAACATTTAGTATTTCTTTATCTGCCTGAGCAGGTGGCAGAGATAGGGAATTTCTTTTGTAAGTTAAAAACTAAAACAAGAGTGTTGTTTCTCCCCATCCCCGGTGAATCCAGGTGATTCTTCAAAACAAGATAAGTGTTTAACTATAGTTTAAATACAAATTTTATAAATATCAGCCATGACTGCTGAAGCAGTGCATCTCCATCTGTATTATTTCCTTCCTATGCTTTAGTACTCAATGTTAATTTTATTAAACAAAATGGCCATGTCATATAACATAACCAGTATTTTTGGTTAAATAACATGGATTGTCTGAAACAAACCAGCATGCACTGATTACTATATGAAATTGCTCAAGGCAGTGTCTAGCAACAAAAAGTTAATATGTGCTAAATGGTTACTCTTTTCTGTTTAGAGAATATGAGACAAAACAAGGACTTTAAGGTCTTGACTCAATACTGATGACAGTGATAAAAACTACTAAGAAATGCCTGATGGAATCATCTTGACAGGTAATTCATATGTAACATTCCAGTTAATCTGCTTTGATGAGATACAATGAAAGAGACAGCTCTAAATCACTTGGGAAAACGCTGTCAAATAGCAGAGAAAGCAGCTTTGTTTCAGTGCTCTACAAGGAGCCATTATTGATTAAAGCACAAGAAGGCGTCATTCTTGTACACAAACTAAGAGATGTAGTTATTTGTGTCAATTAACTCTTATTCAATGTTGGTATTGATTGGCAAGGTCTCAACACTAGTCATTGCCATCAATATGCTATTTACAGTAGAGGTAGTCAGAAGACACAGATAACCTGCTGGATGCAGTAATATAGATCGGTTGATGCAGTCACTGGATTGGATGACTAGTCAAGATTTCACAACCAGTAACCTTTTGGTACAATACCTGTCCTACAGCACTTGTGCAACTGTATTAAAAAAGCCATTTTAGGAAGATCAGACTAAAGCATGCAACCTACAGCTGTGAAGCCTTAAATAATCAGGAGCAGTGAAAGGACAATCACTTTCAAAAACAAGCGGTGTGTCAACACCAAGGCGTCTGAAGACTAAAGCTTTCAAAAAACAGTCAAGTGCAAGGCCCCCACTAAAAATGGTTCACTAATTCGTTGTCTTATCTTTAGCCAAAGCTGCTACTTCAAAACAATCTGTGAGGGAGGGGAGAAAAACATCAGTACAATTATATCTTTTAAACATATGTTGTGGGGAAAAAACCTAGCAGCAATGTTTTAAAAGTAGAAGTTTAAGTCTATGATTTGGGTTTGCAGAGTTCTAATTTTCTGTTAAAAAGTATGACAAAAAGTCCTACAAGTTTTTAAGAGAGAAACTGCAGCAAGTTTGCTTAGGTCAAGTAGGGCTAGATGACTAGGTGCTGAAAGCCAGAGAATGCCCCCAAGATCCCAAAAGATTCAAACTGGTCATTCTGGTAGTTTGGTTGGTGTCAAACCCCACACAGTACTGAAGCAGGTTTGCTTCATACAGCACAGCCTACAATAGAAGGGGAAAAGCAGTATTAAATCCAGCTGCAATATTTCCTCCATCCCTGTAGATGGAGATATGACCCGCAGAGCTGCATTAGCAGCAAGTGAAGGCATATAAACCTGTTCGGCAAACAGAATCAGAGTAGCAAAAGGATGACAGGTGAAGGAAAAAACAACAACTTAGGAATCAAAAATAAAAGGTAAAGAGAGAAAATATAAATCTTGTCTCCCCTCAGTCATTGACAGGAGCACAGCATGTAAAAAGAGATGTTACTTACTTGTACAGTAACTTGCGTTCTTTGAGATGTTTTGTCCCTACAGATACTCCACTTCAGGTGTCAATGCATGCCTATGTGCCTCAGATCAGAGATTTTTGGTAGCAGTGTCCACGTGATCTGCGCAGGCATTCTGTAGACCAGTGGACATGCTGGCTGACGCTTCCTGCAGCTCCCACTGGCCGGGAACTGCGAACTACGGCCACTGGGGGTTGCAGGGGGTTATGCCTGCAGACAGTCAACGTCCGCAAAATGTCTCACGGCCCGCAATCAGCTTACTCTGATGGGCTGCATGTGGCCCGCGGGCTGCAGGTTGCCCACCACTGCTGTACACCCTTGTTCTGATCTGAGGGCATATAAGGCAGGGTGGACCCACCGCTGCTCCAGTTCCTTCTCCACCATGAAATCTGGCCTAATGCTGGGACTCCAAAGAAGAGAAGGAGGGTGTAGCACCCGTAGGGACAAAACATCTTGAAGAACTCAAGTTATTATACGAGTAAGTAACTTCTCCTTCTTCTTTGAGTAATTGCCCCTATTAGCGCTCCATTTCAGGTGACTTTTGCAGTGTCCAGGCTACGGGGGATGGCACTGAGAAGTCCTATTTAGCCCAGATTGGAGAACAGCCATCCCAAAGGCTGCATCAGACTTAGAAACATACACTCTGGTTTTCACTATTTCCTGGAGAAAAATCGGTAAATCCCTACATTTTTAAAAAAGTAAATATTCGGGTTTTAGCAATTTCCACCAAATTTTAGGTGAGCCAGCACCTGGCTCCGCCCTTGAAGAGTCCCTGCTACTGCGAGACGAGAAGGGTGTTGGGTCCCAGCAGCAGAGACAACACAACCACTGCAGTGACAGGCCCACAGGGAGCAGAAGTCTGCACCCCCTGAGTACTGTCCCTGGTATTTGGGCCTTTCAGTGCAGCCCATCTGTTTCCCCTGCCAGACAGTCCCGTCCTGACCTCAGCCCTTCAGCTCCTGCACTGTGAAGAGGAAGGGAGCCAGGTTCTGGCAGCTGAGATTGTTTGACCGCTGCAGTGACAGGGGGCAGAAAGCTGCACCCTTTGAGTACTGGTGCCCATAGCTGCTGCTGTCCTTTGTTTTCAGGTTTCACCAATTTTCACTTTTAAAAATTTTGGAATAAAAATATTGATAAATTCCCAGGAAATTTTAAAATAAAACCTGAAAATGTAAGGCGTTAACTGTGGTGCAGTACTGGTAGAAGGTGTGAATAGATGATCAGGTGACAGCTTTACAGATGCCTTTGATGGGACATTCTTGAGCAAAGCCATATAGAGGTAGACTGTGTCCGAGTGGAGTGGGCAGTCACTCTTGAGGGAGGATGCACGGTCGAGAGTTTGTAGCATGACAAAATGCACCCAGCGACCAATATGGACAGCCTTTGGGTAGAAATAGGGGTTCCTTTCATTCTGTCTACAAAGGAGACAAAGAGTCTAGGAGAGGCTTTGCCTAGTTCTTTCTAGGCAGAACACTAGTGCCCTCCTAACATTCAGAGTGTGTAGACTAGCTTCCACCCTAGAGTTGTGCAATTTAGGGTAAAAGATGGATAACTGAATGTACTGGTTAACGTGGATGTATGAGGTGGTCTTTTCATAACTTTAATTACTCACATTTGGAGGATGAAGTGAAATTTGAGAGGCATTAAAACACGAACCCCTTTATACTGCTGAATAACCTCTATATGCTGGAAGCAGTTTATTGGAGTATGTTTAGCTATGTAAATTTAAAGCATATTAAAAAAATCAACCACAATAGGGGAAGGTTGCGCACACTGAATAAGAGACACTGGTACTTTCAGTAAAATTTAGTTATAGTTTTTATTTTTTCACAAAAATGTAAAAACTATAGATTCTCTGGGGAAAATACAAATTCCAAGTTTTTCCATGGCAAACCGATTTCTAGGATCCATGCTCATGACTCTCAACCAATATATCAAAACAGCTGCTTGGTGAAGGTTGACAACTAGATGACCACAGAGATGAAGCTAGATGGTCTTTTCTTTTGGAACCAAGATCTTTTCTTAGGTGGCGCTGTGGCCCTGTGATATGTTTGAAACTGGATGGGGCAGGACCTTTGGAGGTCTGTGGTCTGCTGTACCTGCTTTTGCTTACAGAATAATAGATTCCTAAGTACTGAAGATTTGCTCTGGAATTCTGGAGTGGAGGGATTTATTCATGGTGTCAACAAACAGCTTGGTGGCCTTGAACAGAAGATCCTCCATTGTGCTCTGGACCTTCCTCGGATAACAGAGGGCTGTAACCAGGATGAACGGCTGTCATAAGGTTTGGGGTGCAATCCAGAACAGTAAGGGGTTGTGTCACCTGTTACCCTGTAATCCCGAGCGCATCACAATGTTTTGATACTGTAGCTCCCAGCCTGTGATATTCAGTCAGCAACAAGCATGCACATCAGACCCTGAGTGTTTGGGTGTTATGCAGCCAGCCTGGTTCAGCAGTTCTGATCCCAGCAGCCTGTCTACAGCTCCAGAGTCCACTCTGGCTTCCACCAGCCTTGGTTACAATCAGCAAAGTGATCCCAACACACTCCTAGTCCCAAATTTCCCCCAAACCACGTGCAAGTGAAAACACGCATCTAAAAGTCTAAAACTAGCAAGGTACAGCCTTTGTTCAAGATGGTTTTTCTTGCCAATCTGCACCTCTTCCAGAGGGATTTGCAGACTCAACTATTCTTTTCATGAAGTCTTGCGTTTGAAGTCAACTGCACAGGAAATGGGGAAAGCAGCATTACAGCCCCATATGGAGAAGAAGAGGATTTATCAGTGGGTGGTGTAGCTTCCCAATCAGCCCTCAGTTCTTGTTCCTCAAAGGGTTCCTCCGAACTAGAGGACAAGTGAAGAGGGTACTGAGAAACAGGTAGCTCTCTCTCCTCATGGTCCTATTGAGAAGTTGTGCTCTATAGGACTGGTCTCCTCACATGTGGCCCAGGGATTCCAGAAGAGCCCTTGAGGTGGGGCATAGGGGAAAGGTGGTGGACGGTCGTACCAAGAGGGCTGTTGAGGGGCTTGCATGTGCCTGGGTCCTGGTAAAACTCTTTCAGAATAGACTTCTGTGGAGGGAGATCTGAACGAGCAGGTGGTGAAACCCTGAGACTTCTGGAGTCAAAAGAGGAGTCTTCCCCTCTACTGAAGGTGGGAGCTGATCTCATTGGTACCAGAGAGTGCTCTGGAGTGGTGGTTTTCTTCGGTACCATTTGTAGGGGAGATCTGGGCTCTTCAGAGACTAGGAGATTTTTCAGGAACAGGAATCTGCTCGGTACAGGAGAGGCAGGACACTGGAAAGCTAAGTCTGCTGTAGCTGAAGCCACTAGTACCGAAGATGGCAAAGGGTCGTGATCAGAATGCTCCTGGTGTTTGTGCCCTGCTGGAGGGGCAGGGACTGGGGCAGCTGGTGCCAGTACCCATCTTTTGAGGTGGCAGAGTTCTTTTGCCTGGCTGGTTCCAAACCAGGTACTTCCATCAGTACCAGGTAGGGCTGAGTATCAAGAAACTTTTCAGTGCAAGTACCACTAGAAGTCTTTTAGTTGGTGCAGGAAGTACAGTACAGGAGGCTCTAGAAGCCTTGACTGTACCTGAGATGGGACATGAGAGCTCATTGTAGATTTCTGAGGCAAAGTAACCCCTTTCTTCAATGCCCCTCTATCAGTGGACTTAGGTCTTTTCTTTTTTGAGCTAGTCTCTGGAGCTGCCCCATGGTTCTTACCCAGCAGAGACAGAGCCGTAGAAGTTGAAGGAGAGCTTTGCTTGGCTGACCCTGATACACTTAGTTAGGGCTATTGGTGGGCCCTAGTTGGAGGAAGGTTGCACAGAATGCACCATGGGAAGCAGCTTAAGTTTAGCCTCCCTCAGCTTCCTGGGTCTGCTTTCAAATCTGATGAAGATCTTGCATGTTGACACGATGTGTGTTGCTCCCAGACAGTGGAGATAGCTGGAATGACTTGCTGAGGGGAAAAAGACCTTCTCACATCTGGCAGGTTTTAGAACCCTGACTGTGAAAAAGAAGGTGGGGGGAATGAAAAGACCACATAAAAAGCGTGCAAGGTAAGTAAAAAACAATACAAATTTACGGATAAGCTGAAGAAAGTTAGCTAGGACTAGAGGTCCACGCTAATTCACAGATATCGCAGTGCCTCGTCTCATGCTGTGGGCAGCTGAGAAGTAACTGGAGCAGTGGCAGGTCCAGTTTGCCTTATACGCCCTCGGATTGGAGCACAAGAATGTACAGCACACAGACACGGACCACGCAGACACTCCTACCAAAAGTTTCTGATCAGAGGCACATAGGTATATGCACACCTGTCGCGGAGTACCCACAGAAACAATTACTCAAAGAAGAAAAATCTAATTTTGACATGGGAAGTTTCAGGAGCAATAAAGAAGCCCAAACTTCAGGAAACAATTGGGTTAAACAAAAAACACAAGAAAAGGCAAATGCATGCAGGAGGTCGTATTTCTTTTAGCATCAAAACGTCAATCATCTACAGTTTTACTTTGGTACATTTTCTCATTAAATTAATGTCAGCTCCTGCCTGAGCGATCCATCATTGATCAGATTCCCCTCTGGCAAGAATAGTGTAATGGCCTGATCCTTGCCTCTAACACGAATAGGACACAAGTGGGAGACAAGATTCAAGCACCTCCACAGTGCTTTTGGGCCAAAACTTGGCTCTGAGACCCAACAATCTAGAATTTTCAGAAAAGAAGTTCTTTTTCAGTACAAAGGCTCGTTCACCCCAGGGATAGAACATACTGCCTCCCAGTGCTCCGAGAGGCAGGTGGTCACCTTGAAAGGAAACTTACAAATGAAGTGCCAAGAACATAGGAATTGCCATACTGACTCAGATCTAGTATACTATCTCAGAATGTGGCCAGCACCAGATGTTTCAGATTAAGGTACAAGAAAACTGCAATAGGCAGTTATCGAATAACATGCCCTAGGAAAAGTTTATTACTAACTTCCATTAAGGACTGGTTTAGTGCATAAGTAATTATATCCAAATTCCTGGTTTTTTGTCCATACTATAACAACTCTGGATATTCTGGTTATCTGTATAAAATGTCCAATCATTTTTTAAAAATCCTGCTAAGCTCTTATCTTCTGTGGTATCTTGGGACAAGGAGTTCTATGGGCCGATTGTGCATTGGGTGAAAAAGTATTTATTTTTATCAGTTTTATCAGTAGTTGGTCCAATAAAAGATATTACCTCACCTGCCTTATGTCTCTAATTTACTCATTTAGTAATTTAACATAGATTTCTATGTAAATACCTAATTTTCTCTTGGTCTTTAACAAAGTGCCCTGGCAGACTGAAGATTTGACATCTCAGTTTTTGTAACAAAAGCTTACAGGCACTGAGGGACTTTGCTTGGGAAGAACTATAACCATTCTGAAATGTCTCCAGAGATCTCTTCAGAGCGCTTCCCAGCAGTGGTGATTGAATAAAATGCTGCCCAAAAGAGGCTGAACGGCAAGTGTTCCTTTAAAAACCAATGGAGCTGAAAATTGCTGTTGCTCAGTTCACCACATTCTCTTTTACCCTTTAACTAAACTCTCCCACATTATGACCATGTGTTTTATCCCCTATGATGGGCCTTCAACAATTTTTCAGCCTGAAGTCCTTCCAGTACACGAAGCAGAAAAGAAAACTTGTTTGTCAGAGGTGCCCACTCATTATTTTATTCAGCATTTCAACCCCATTAACATAGTAAGTGGTACTTAAGGCCCTAAATCTTCCAAGTACTTCAGCAAATGGTTTAACTGTCCCTTGTGAGTATTCAAACCGAAATCAATGAGACTACTCATGTGAGTAAAGTTAAGCCTGGGCACATAAGCATTTGCAGGATTGGAGATCTATGCATCAATGACCACTGCTTTTATCCTCAGGTCCATGAGGCAGTATTTGCCACCAGCTTCTGCTGCAGCAGAAGTCCAGGTACAGATGGAGAAAAGGCCAAACAAATTGTTCCTTCTTGCTAGGAGCAGTATGAAGGAAAAATAAATGTAGGTTTAATTGAATTGATTCTACGGATAACTGAAGTGGAGAATTTGGCCCCACACTATGCATCTTGAATTTTGTAATCTTGTTCTCAGCAACCATGATGTGAATTCAAAATATTTACTTTATTTAGGTTCTTAAAGCACCTACCCATTGCTCTAGGTGCTACAATAAATTCAATATGTAGAAAAAAAATTCCCAAACTGCAATTAAACGCAAACCAACTGCTAAGGAAAGAGTTCACCTAAGATCCTCCACATTAGAAGAACTCCCAATTAGCTACCAATGGCCTTCAGCTCACCCCTTATCCAAAAGTGTTGCAAAAAGGTCTCAACATTAACTGACTCAAAAGACAACTCAAGCATCATCAGATACAATTAATAAGAAAGATTTTGTTCTATTTTGTTTCAGCACTAAAGGTTGGAATATTGTTAAGGCGCTGCTCCGTATATTTAGGAGGAGTTAAAAAAAAAAAAAAAGGTGAAACATAACAGTGAGAGTCCTCAGGCAGGTTGCAATTCAGATCATATTTACAATAAATTGGGAATAAAAGTTCAATTGGGCTATCGCGCAACAGGTCCTAACAAATAATAATGAAGATGGTAAAATCTGTATGTCAAAATCTTAATAATAGGGAGCCAAATTTAACTAACATGTCCAAATTGCTTTCAGGTATGCTTTTGAAAGAAGTCTGTTTTGGTGCTGACACACTACTGTTTTGGTGCTGAGACACTACTGTTACAAAGGCCCATGGTGGGAGTATGCCAGAATCCATACTAGTTTCAGCAATCCAGAGAACTCAATCAGGCTGAGGGGACTATTATGAATTTAGCATTACAGACTGACTAAAAATCCTACATTTCTGTAAACCCAGGTCATTCGTGTATGTGGGCTATACTTCTCCAACTCTAGCATATATGAAAGAAGCTCTTCCCTAACCCTTTACATGTTTTTGGCATAGTTGCTAGGAGAAAGTGTAGAGTTAATCAGGATTTATTTTAAAAAACAGCAATTATAGTAATTAAATTTTTAAAAAATCATGCATGCCACCTCCATCAGCATAAAAAAATGTTTTCTGTCTTTACAAGTCCCTGCTACAGCTCTTTAGTCTAACCTGGTCTTTGAAGATGTTAGCCAAAATTAAGGGTTCAAGTGGAACTGACATTCTACTCATTAAAATATAAATGCCACAAGAAAAGTGTTTTTAAAAATTCTTGGGTTGCACCGAATGGCCAAGAGCAAAAACAGCAACACCTAAAGTCAATGTCCTGAAACATGGCTAGGCCTCTCATAATTAGCAATTGCTATCACTCCATCTTCTTGTTGGTGCTCAAGGGTATGGAGCCTGTGCTGTGTAGTGAAGAGGAACGGTGACCTGCAGAGTGGGTAGGTGTTTAGAAAAGTTACCACCACTCTCTTTGTCTGTGCTGCCACCTTCCTCAGTGCTCCTGGGACCTAGGTTCACTGAGGCCATAGGGAGAGATTAAAGATCACTGGCTTCCTGTGGTAGGGAACTAACATGGTTCTTAGCTGTTCTCTATCCTTCCCCTTGCAATCAGGAGTAGAGTGGGCCAAGCTTGACCTTCCTCTCTGCTCAGGGAGTTGGCAGCAACCATCATTAATCACACCCCATAGCCCCATTTAGCCCAGCTGCAGGGTGCACTGAGGAAGTGACCGATCTCAAAAGTCCATGCTTAATAGGAGATGACAGGGAAGTAGTATCTTTAAAGGACTCATCAGCATCCTCCTGAGACCACTGGCCTAGTTCTTAAAAATATATAAAATACTCATAGTGACCTGAGCACAGTCAGTGGAGCAGGGGATGGGGCTGCCTTGTTAGTCCAAAGGGAACATGATGTTACCTACACTGACCTACTACTGAAGCAGGGCAAATCTTCACTGGGATTCCTTTGATCCTAATTCATTTGCGTCTACATTAGATGTTATTTACTAAATCAGGAAAAATTACCTGAAAGTTTTGACAAGATTTTTCAGTTCCATGTAAACGTCACCTAGTGTAATCTGAAGAGGGCCCAAAACTGCAGGCAATCTGGAAGCAAAAGGATATTAGGTTATTTTCTTTCTTTCTATACCCAACCATTTGCTCCTCAGCAAAGGTTATCCAAAGCTCACTGGAATCACTAGAAAGACTTATATTGACTTCTTTGAGCTTTAGATTGGGCATATAGTTTACACTTCAGATTCACTCATTAGAGAAGACATTGCTGCAATATCACTGCGTTTTAAAGTAGCTATTGTAGAAGAGCATAATAGGATACAACTTTTGATATACTTGCTGCTTAGCAAGTTATGTTATTAATTAGCTACCTATGTCAGTTATGCCAAGGCATTCTTACAAAAGCAATTAGGTTTACAATATGGAAGACTGGAATTTTAACTGTCAAAACTATTTCAAATTTGCAATATTTAGATTTCTTTGGCAGTGAAATAATTTAATTTTCTTAATTAAGTCTCCAAGTGGAGGATATAACACACCTAGAACATATCTAAAGTGAGAAATGGCATTTGTACTCCCCTTAAAAGTTTGCACCCAGCTCATAGCTGTTTAATTGATTTAGTTGTTAAGTGAGTAATGTTCCTACCCTCATAATTTTATTTGTGTTCAAAAGAAGTAGTCAGAGGAAACTACACAACTGAATTATATAATATTACATAGGTATATATATAGGTATAGTAGGAGCTGAGAGCCCATGTCACACACACATACAGAGCACAAAGACGGTACAAATCAAATTCATCCTAGAAATAGAAGAAGGTTCAGCATAAGTGACAGATGTGATAAATTTATGAGAGAATGAGAACATGACTTTATAATACACCTCTATCCCGTGTGACAAAGTTCCTCCTCTACCTTGGTGGGTCTTGCACTTATTGGCAGATTTGCTCGCCTTGGAGCTTCACGGCAGCCCTCAGTTTGGCCATTTTCGTGAACCCACAGTCCAGGTCAACTCCTCCTGTGTCTGACCAGGAGTTGGGAGGTTTGGGGGGAACCCGGGCCTACCCTCTACTCCGGGTTCCAGCTGTCTAGAGTGCCTCCTGGAACAGCTGTGCGACAGCTACAACTTCCTAGGCTACTTCCCCATGGCCTCCTCCCAACACCTTCTTTATCCTCACCATAGGACCTTCCTCTTCGTGTCTGATAATGCTTGTACTCCTGAGTCCTCCAACAGTCCGCGTTCTCACTCTCAGCTCCTAGCGCCTCTTGCTCCCAGCTCCTCACACATGCACCACAAACTGAAGTGAGCTCCTTTTTAAACCCAGGTGCCCTGATTAGCCTGCCTTCATTGATTCTAGCAGCTTCTTAATTGGCTGCAAGTGTTCTAATCAGCCTGTCTTAATTGTTTCCAGAAGGTTCCTTTGATAGTTCTGGAACCTTCCCTGTTACCTTACCCAGGGAAAAGGGACCTACTTAACCTGGGACTAATATATCTGCCTTCTATCACTCTTCTGTAGCCATCTGGCCCGACCCTGTCATACCCGATATAACACGAATTCGGATATAACGTGGTAAAGTGGCGCTCTGATGGATCAAAGAAAGTTCGATATAGGTTTCACCTATAACGTGGTAAGATATTCTGGCTCCTGAGGACAGCATTATATTGGGGCAGAGGTGTATAATAATACTATTTCAAACCATGTTCTTGGTAGCTGTGATAACATTCACTCTGGCAGAAATACTGGCAAGTTTTCTTAGGATCTCTGGTTAATAATAATCAATTTTGTTACAACACAGTTCTGGAAAGAAATACTAATAGAACTTTAAAAAAAAGGGGGGGTGGGGTTGAAGGGGATCATGCCAAGGTAGCCTAGGCAACACAGACAAGCCATAGCCATTTAAAAATAATAATGTTTTAGACTAAGTTGTTATTAATGGTCCTTCAACTGTTTCTTGTCTGCACTGTGGGTTAGCACTGGTTTAGCCATTGCTGGTTTAGCCATTTTTAGTGCCACATGCTTTTTTCTTTAGTGCACAAAGGCCCTATCTACAATGAGAAGGGAATAGTGTTTGGAAACTTTTAAAATTCAGTTTAGACAGGCTTTAATGTAGTTTGGCCGCCTACAGCTAATTGAGGCAGGGACAAAGCATTGGGGGGAAAAAAAAAATCACATGAGCCTCATCACATCAGCCATCTGTATAAGAAACCGATTCAGTGAGAACTTTGCTGGAACTATTTAACAGTTTTCAAAACTATGCTTTCTTCTGTGTATATGTGGCCTTATCTGTTTAGTGACAATATGCTTGATACTGTACAAGACATAATGATACTTTTCCTGCCCCAAACAGTTCCATTTATAATTTCGAGCAAAAATTTTCCAGTCCAGCTTTAAAAGTTAGTGTGTTAACGTTATTCGCAATACTTCATATTTTTAAGTATATCAGAAAACTCTTTTAAACAAGGAAAAGAAGTTAGTTTTCCATCTAGACAACAAGATCATTTTGACTTCTTGAAAGCACTTATCCCTTATTTAAGATCCATGCATATTTACAGTAACAAACATTAAAATCCATCAAATATATAAACTGCAGTGGAATATATTCCATAGTTATACACACCAACTCCTCCCACAATTCTGTGACAACTTCCTCCCCCCTCTGCGGGGGGAGGATAATGAGCTTTACAACATGAGCAGAAGCTTACCAAACATGGGCTCTGACACACCTAAGAAAGGGGCAAGTTCCTCTTGTAAGATGTCCTGCCAGCAGGACCTTCCCTTATGATCCAGGAGGCTGTCAGATTGAGCACGTCCACTAATAACAACTACAGCTGTATCACACACAAAGAGACAATACCTCAAGCAACTAAATCCCAGCTCATTAAAGAATTTATGGTTTTATGTTATATTTTAATTTCTGGATGGAATTTAATAGGCAGCAAATGGAGATTGCAGAGCACTTGTGTAATGTGCTCAATATATGTGGCACTGATTAATGAGAGAGCAGTCACATTCTGAGCTAATTTGGGTTGGAGACTTAATTTAGTCATAAGCACTCAAAGAGAAAGAAGGGATACTTACACTTTCCTCAATTTTTCAAGTACAATCTGCTTTCGAATCTGCATTTGGGCATGAGAATCTACGAGCGGGAGGATGGGATCACCCTGCTGGTCATCCTATAATACAATACAAAAACATAATGAAAACATGGTAGACATTTGAATTGTAAAGTCAATTTTTTGAATTTTTTAAAGTCAATACATGAAAGCAATATTGTGGCCAAGTATGGATTGTCTTCCCCATGGTTAAATGTTACTGTTTCTGAACAGAAAAAAATGGCACAAGTGCAATAAGTATTTACATATATGAAAGGAAAGAATATTCAAAATCTAAAGGCTAGATTTTAGAAATAGTGATCTGGCTTCAGGATAGTGGAAATTGTAGTTGAACAGGACTGGTTAGGAACTGTATGAGCTCCTGAAGGACTGAACTGTTATTTAAATCGGGCCTTAATTACAATTTGCTTACTTGTTGGGATTCCCATGTCAAGCCAGGCCTACCTACATTACTAATCTATTTTTTCCCTTTCTTCAGAAGCCATTATGGAGGATGTCTTATAAAAACTAATCACAGCTTTTCAGGGGGAGTCTTATGTGATACTGCCTGAGCCCAGATAACCTCTTCTTTCATTTTAGGCACACTACAGTTACTTTATTTAATAAAAAGAAGCGTTTGCAAAATTACTCCTTCTCATAGTGACAACTTCCTAAAACTTAAAGAAACCCAGAACTACATACACCAACACAAAATGTGTAACCTAGTCTAATCAGCCAGAGTACTGTCTCCGTACGATGGAGACAGAAGGAACTGGATGCTTAGAGATAGCCTACTGGTCTTGGAAGAGCTGAAATCTCATACAGTTTTGCATCTCTTCATGTCTATAAATCCTCCTACCTGCAGACAGACAGGAAGAGATGCAAAGCTCTGTGACATGATGACTTAATGCCTAGAAAGTGAAAAAGTTCCCAAAGCTCTATGATTCCTTGCAATTTTTGAAATCTGAAAGACTAGGAAGTCTCTGTGATTCCAAGGGAGATGTAGAGGGAAGCAGTCACTCCAGTACTCTCTGAGCAGGGATGTTGGTTGTGTTTGGCCCTCGTGCAGAAGCCCTAGAGGCTGGGTGGAAGAAAAGACTCCTTCCATCCAGTCTTTCCTCTATGCATCTGCACAATGGCCAGATAGCATTAATTTAACCTTTAACATTCTTACATTAGTTCAGCTTAGCAATGCTTCCTTTCTGTGCTTTATACCAAGTTAAAGCACACTAAAAGAGCTGAGTAGTCCATGACATTCTATAACTTAACAAGCTGTTGAAACTGAACATGAGAATTCATTACATTAGCTAGCCAAAACCTAGGTAATTGCTCAGGACCTGATCATCCTTAATTATTATTACTAGCTGAAAGCCATTCTGCCGCAAAGGTGTAAATTGTGAAGTCATGTGCCTCTATTTACCAGTACATATGGCAACAGACTGCAAATCCCAGTGATGACTGAAACTGGTGATACTGTAGAGAAAAAGAGCTCTCAGCCATGCTTGTAGCTGTTTCCACTGCTTCACACTAACGAGCCTAGGAGGTTAAATTCATAACTCTGCTAGACACTAAAAACCATGGATTCAGCAGAGACACTGGATTTACAGCTTATTACATCAATCTGTAACACACAAACCCCTGCTTTTTGTCCTATGACTGAAGAGGTTTTAATGGGCCACTCTACCTTGAATGATCCTTCAAGATATGTGCTAACTACTTCTGCCAAATGATCTGTTTCACCTTGGAATTAACTGTGACCCTTGGAGTACCTTTCCCAGACCTGAAGAAGAGCTCTGTGTGGCTAAAAGCTTGTCTCTCACACCAACAGAAGTTGGTCCAATAAAAGATATTACCTCACCCATCTTGTCTCTCTAATCACATGGTCTCAGACATTCTAGCTTCAGAGTGACATACAGAAGGTGACAATGCTGAAATTTTACTATTAGATTATCATCAACATTTATATTGTGGTAGTACCTAGAGGCCACATAGGTCAGTGCCCTGTAGTAAGATGAGGTCCTGAAACATAAACCCTGGTATCAGAGGCCCGGTACGAGGCCTAAGGCCTGAACTAAAGTAATGGTCAAGATTTTGTTGACATAAAGCAAAGTTAAGCTGTGAGCAAGAGGCAGGTCCTGCTCAGAGTCTGGAAAGGAGAGGGCTGATGTTGCACGTATACACATACCTAAAAGGTACTAAGCAGTAGTAAGATAAACATGTGCCAGGACATTCCGGTACCAGGGTGGATAAAAATCAATGATTTAAAAAAAAAAAAAAAAAAAAAAAGATTTTTTTGATAAAATGCTTTTTGAGGGAAAAAACCTATCTAAAGATAAAGATACATTATAGCTCAAAGAGATCTTATCACGGAATAGTGATTATAAATTCTAATTCTATAGTATGAGACAATATATTCGTGTACTGTTTAAGAAAAGTTTTGTAAATGAGTTCCAATAGTTCATGGATTAGGGACCCAATCTTATGGGGTTCCACAGGCTTCTGTATAGATTATTTAGGTTAATCTTTCTATCTACCCAACGGGACTCAGTGCTCAGTTTAGAAGATACCATCAGAGATGCTTAGTTTTGCAGTTCTCAAACTATGGATTTGTGTCTCCAGCGGTAACATGCTTGTTAACAGCAAAAATGTTTTTAAATGAATAAAAAATATATAGAGGTGAGAAATAACAGACCTCAACTCTATTGTCCCTCCGCAAATTTGTGTACACAGAGTCAATCCCTTACCTCTCTCTAAAAGTGCAAAGTTTCAAAAGTTCAATGAATAGAAGATTGTTGGGGGTGGAACAGATCTGGACAAGAAGAAATCTGAGATAAATGTGAGAATAGAGGGACATATGCTTGTTTTGTTAAAATATTGTACGTTTGCTGTTGAAGAAAAAAATCCAGAATACTTAACATTGTTGTTTTAGTTAAATAAAACAATTTAAATGTCTGTCTGGTGACGTTCTCCTCCTAATACACCGGGGTGGCCAACCTGTGGCTCCGGAGCCACATGTGGCTCTTCAGAGGTTAATATGCGGCTCCTTGCATTGGCGATGACTGCGAGGCTGGAGCTACAGATGCTAACTTTCCAATGTGCTGTGGGGTGCTCACTGCTCAACCCGCTGCTCTGTCCCAGGTCCTGCCACCACTCCACTCCTTCCTGTTCCCCCAAACCTGCCGTGCCCTCGCTCCTCCCCACCAGAGCCTCCTGTGCACTGCAAAACAGCTGATTGTGGTGGGCGGGAGGCGTGGGGAGGGAGAGGAAGGTGCTGATTGGCAGGGCTGCCGATGCACAGGAGGCACTTGGGGCTGGAGGGGAGTAGCGGATGGGGGGCTGCTGACATATTACTGTGGCTCTTTGGCAATGTACACTGCTAAATTCTGGCTCCTTCTCAGGCTCAGGTTGGCCATCCCTGTAATACAGCATGGCAAGAAAATCCTCCAAATATTAATGATTAACCTGTTGAATTGGAGATAGTTCACCTCCCAATGACTTCATAAATATCTGCTTCAATTACTTTTGGTAAATGAAATAACCACACTATTATTCATTTTTTGATATAGCTGCAAAACTAATCTGAAAAGTTTTCAAAATAAATCACTTAAAAAATGTATAGTGTGTACCTTCTAAAAATGAAACTTACACCTATCTCTGAGCTGTGAAGAATATGTACTAAGGTTATAACAACCAATAAGAATGCACTTTTATGTAGAAAACCATGATTAAAATCGAGTCTTCCTGACTAATGATTTAAATCAAATTGATTTAAATCATGATTTAAATCAAATCCACCCTGTCCAGTACTAAAACATTCCACATAGAACATGCTGACTCAGCCTAAAGATAGGGTAAAAAGGATAATATGATGGATAGTTGTTTTGTTCGAACCAACATGTACAAGGTGAGAAGCAGCACCCTAACACGTAGGGGTGTTGTACCTCAATATGTCAGGAGTGATGTGTAACTTGTTTGTACCAGTGTATAAGAATGCACCCCTGAGGGGCTGTCTTTGTCAGGCCTAGAGGGCAGTGGAGTATCCAGACACTGACTGAGCTGACCCATTGTCAGGGGGCACATATTCGTAGTACGTCCTGTAGGGTCTGCGGGAAACTATTACTGTGCTTCGTTTGACAATAAACCTTATCGGACTCTGTGGTCATTGGGGGTTCTCTTGGGGTCTGCTGTGTCAGCTATCTGCAGAGCTGGGGCAGCACACAGAGGGAACACACACATGCAGCCAACTGTTATCATCATTGAACAGAGCAGAGCACCACGCCGGTGACATCTCACGACATGCCCCATTGAATTAAGCACTGTATAAACATACAGAACTAAACAGTCCAGTTTTTCAGGATACTTACTTTAACATTGCTAGGATGCTCCGCTCCTTCCACCTGTGTTGTTGCTTCTTCAGCCAAGAGACATTTTCCTTTATAGAATTCCTTTACTCTTAGTCCTAATAGTTCTGTTTCTTCTTTTAGCTTTTCATAGCTAGGCAAAGGTTTAACCATTGCACCTGTGCCCCCAAAAGGCAAAGACTGGTTCAAACTATTTTTAGATTCCTTTGTAGCAGCAGCAGCAGCGTCATTAAGGTCACCTGCTGTTTTTAAGTCATCCTCATCAAGTTCTTCTTTCTCACAGTTAACAGCTGATGTGTGTTCTGGTAAGTGTACAGTAGCATAGTTGGAACCACAGAGAAACTTGTAAGTTTCTTCAGTCCTCCATTCAATAAAAGTCTGCTTAAGCACATCTAACACATTACGTGTAGCAGTAAGGGAATCAACTGGTGCATTCAATTCAGGTTTGATATGCTGCTTTGATTTAGCAAGTATTTTTTTCAGTTGTTCTGCCCCCTTTTTGCTCACACCTAGCAAAACTACTTGTGAACCATTACACCTACTTTCACAGTTTTCTGGATTTTTTAAGTTTTCTGACATAATAGTGTCTGAAGAAATGCCAGTAACAGAACAAGAACTCTTTTTTTCCTGGTTATCTAATTTGCACTCACTTAATTGTTCAGTGATATTTATCACTCTATGGTCTCTATCTCTATGCGTGGAGTTTTTATTCTGACCAGGCTTCTTTTTGAGTATACTTTTTTTGTGCAATGGTTGCACCAGACTGGCTGCATTTGATCGATTTCCTGGTAGAATAGAGGAAACAAATTCTTGTTCAGTATCACTGATGTTGTCATTGTATGTGCCATGGGAATCAGAGTCACACTGGCTTGCTGATGTTTTAGGATTTTCAATATCTGAGACTTTAATGACTTCATGATGCAGTTTTACTTCTTCCCCAGACTGGCCACTGTAACAGAAGAAATAGACTATCATTAAAATACAGGACAGACTTCAGTTATAGTAGCATTTGCAAACTAGATGATTTTGAATAGCATATATTTTAAGAATGAACAAATAATTTTGTTCTAGCAAAGGTGTATTATTTTATTTAACATTAAGAATTAGACCCTTACTAAGGGATCTAAATAAGATTTGTTTTCTAAGAAAATTTTTTCAAATTTAAAGAGTTTTAGTGTTTAGTAATCAGGATGACGACTGCAGACACCATACAGCAGACATCTTATATTGCAAATGAGGGGTAGAGAGAAAAAGAAAAAAATATATATTTGCTTGGACAAAATTTAGAAGAAAAAAGAGCATAAGGTCAGACTTACGCTGCCAGATTTTACCACCTGAAAAATCTAGAGTGAACACCGGCATCTTAAGCCACATTTTTCCATTATATGAATAAAATACAGTATACTGATTAAAAACAAAGGGATAACAGATTACTTATTTTTGCAGGAGTATGCGTGTTTGCCCCCTAATGGCCAAATGCTGTAGAGGAAAACATGAAAAAAAAATCACAATTTACAGAACTGACAAAGAGGGGGAAGTAAACAAAGAGTGGTAGGACTTATATTTTGCAGACATAAATGTTTTATATTAAGACTCACAGAAGCTTTCAACACATATAATTGGTACCATTTAGTTTATAAAGAATCGATGGTACAAAATATGCAGAGTACAAACACTGCGTTTGTGTCAGGTTTCAACAGCTTCAATTAAGAGTTACAGGCTACGAGCAGCTGTACACTAAATCATACAGATCAAATACTCTTTTTAGCATCACAAAGGAAAAAGCTAAACAAGGCAAATATCCTTTATGTGGTCTGCAATAATGGTACATTATATATTGCAGCAAAACAGGAAATCAAAGGCTTCCCTTTTCAACTGTGAATACATTAAATGTAAGAATCATTGATTCAGCTGTACCTTTGCCCCTCCTTCAGCAGTTCTATGTCTGGTGGTCTGCCAAAAAGATAAAAAGATGAAGGATTTAATAAACAGGAATTTCAAAGGTGACACAGTAACAGATATTTTTGAAACATCTTTTTGGAACAAGAAAAGGAGTACTTGTGGCACCTTAGAGACTAACAAATTTTTGGAACAGTTTTCCAACAACTGATACT
The DNA here is from genome assembly GCF_015237465.2 of Chelonia mydas. Taxonomy (NCBI): domain Eukaryota; kingdom Metazoa; phylum Chordata; order Testudines; family Cheloniidae; genus Chelonia; species Chelonia mydas. The sequence goes on from NC_057854.1 coordinate 73,622,256, forward strand.
GAAAAATGAACAACTGGAGCTTTTATATACAGCCTTAGGGCTGAACCCTGCAAACATTTATTCTTCTGAATAGTCCCATAGAACTCAGAGGGCTACATACACACACGAGCAACTACTCATGTAAGTGTTTGCAGGAACCTACCATGAGCAATTTTGAATAGGATTTCCACAATCATGATTCAGGGAAGTTTTTATGATACCCCCCCCCCCAAGCCTCATTTTTAAACCATCTTATATTCTAAGTAGGGCTGTCAAGTGATTAAAAAAATTAATCGCAATTAATTGCACTGTTAAACAATGATAAAATACCATTTATTTAAATATTTTTGGATGTTTTCTACATTTTCAAATATATTGATTTCAATTACCACACAGAATACAAAGTGTACAGTGCTCACTTTATTTTTGATTCCAGATATTTGCACTGTAAAAGAAATAGTATTTTTCAATTCATCTAATATAAGTACTGTAGTGCAATCTCTTTATCATGAAAGTTGAACTTACAAATGTAGAATTATGGACAAAAAAACCCTGCATTCAAAAATAAAACAATGTAAAACTTTACAGCCTACAAGTCCACTCAGTCCTACTTCTGGTTCGGCCAATCACTCAGACAAACAAGTTTGTTTACATTTGCAGAAGATAATGCTGCCTGCTTCTTAATTGCAATGTCACCTGAAAGAGAGAACAGGAGTTTGCATGGCACTATTGGAGCTAGTGTTGCAAGATATTTACATGCTGGACACACTAAAGATTCATATGTCCCTTCATGCTTCAACTACCATTTCAGGGGATATGCGTCCATGCTGACAACAGGTTGATAACCATCCAAAGCAGTGTAGACCAACACATGTTCATTTTCATCATCATGAGTCACATGCCACCAGCACAAGGTTGATTTTGTTTTTTGGTGGATTGGGTTCTGCAGTTTCCGCATCAGAGTGTTGCTCTTTTAAGACTTCTGAAAGCATGCTCCATACCTCGTCCCTCTCAGATTTTAGAAGGCACTTCAGATTCTTAAATCTTGGGTCAAGTGCCGTAGCTATCTTTAGAAATTTCACATTGGTGTCTTCTTTGCATTTTGTCAAATTTGCAGTGAAAGTATTCTTAAAACGAACAACATGTGCTGGGTCATCATCCGAGACTGCTATAACATGAAATATATAGCAGAATGTGGGTAAAACAGAGCAGGAGACATACAATTCTCCCCCAGGGAGTTCAGTCACAAAGTTAATTAATGAATTTTTTTTTTTAACAAGCATCATCAGCATGGAAGCATGTCCTCTGGAATTATAGCTGAAGCGTGAGGAGGCATATGAATCTTTACCGCATCTGGCACATAAATATCTTGCGACACCAGCTACAACAGTGTCATCTGAATGCCTGTTCTCACTTTCAGGTGACATTGTAATTAAGAAGAGGGCAGCATTATGTCCCGTAAATGTATACAAACTTATTTCTCTTAGCGACTGGCTGTACAAGAAGTAGGACTGAGTGGACTCGTAGGCTCTAAAGTTTTACATTGTTTTGTTTTTGAGTGCAGTTATGTAACAAAATCTACATTTGTAAGTTGCACTTTCATGATAAAGAAACTACACTAAAATACTTGTATGAGATGAACTGAAAAATACTATTTCTTCTGTTTATCATTTTTACAGTGCAAATATTTGTAATAAAAAATTATATAAAGAAAAGACCATACACTTTGTATTCTGTGTTGTAACTGAAATAGATATACGTGAAACTGTAGAAAATCAAAAATATTTCATAAATTTCAGTTGGTATTCTATTGTTTAACAGTGTGATTATTTGCTATTAATTTTTAAAATCATGATTAATTATTTGGAGTTAATCGCGTGACTTAACTGCGATTGACAGCCCTAATCCTAACCAACTGCTGATTTAAAATGAAGTTTAACAGTCAATATATCCAGCATATTCAGAAACACATTTTTGTTATAAACCAAAAGGAAAATGTAATACTGCTTTTAGAAAGACACCCTGACAATTCTTGCCCATTTAAGAAGTGTTCAATGGATCTTCTCCCCACCAAAAATGTCTATTGGGACTTAAAATTAGCTTGCCTTTTTATTTGTTTGCAGCACCAACAGTGTTTTACAAGAATGGCTCTCAATCTTTCCAGACTACTGTACCCCTTTCAGGAGTGAATCTGATTTGTCTTGTGTACTCCCAAGTTTCACCTCACTTAAAAACTACTTGCTTACAAAATCAGAACTAAAAATACAAAAGTGTCTCAGCATTCTATTACTGAAAAATTGTTTACTTTCTCATTTTCCCCATATAACTATAAAATAAATCAACTGGAATATAAATACTGCACTTACATTTCAGTGTATAGTATATAGAGCAGTATAAACAAGTCATTGTCTGTATGAAATTTTAATTTGTACTGACTTCACTCATGCTTTTTATGTAGCCTGTTGTAAAACTAGGTAAATATCTACATGAGTTAATGTACCCCCTGGAAGACTTTTGCGTACCCCCAGGGTACACAAACCCCTGGTTGAGAACCACTGCTTTGGATATTTATTTTTAAAATTGTTTCTAGCTCCTACGGCTGCAAGGAAACCTTCTAAACATGAACCAAAAGAAAACCTATGCAGTGCTGTCTTCTTCAGTCCACAGAAACAATAGCTCTGATGGATGTGAACTGTCCCATTCATCTCAGTGTTTTAAGTCTGAAATCTCAAGATGAGAATATAACATGTCAAAAATACTATTTATATTGCAGTATCATGCAAAATTCTCCATTTGCAGGTTTTCAATGAGATAACTTTATTCTTTGCTCTTGAAAGGATTTCAGAGATAGTCTTTACAGGTTTACATCTAATTATTATTTTTATATAACATCAACAGAGTGCTAGTAATGACAGACAGCCCCAGTCTGAAGAGCTTATAGTCTAGGAGATTCTTAGCAAACCTTGTCAGTCTCAAAATTTAGTTTTAGCTTTTTTCCCCATTTAGAACTAGAGCTAAATACAGGAGATTCTGGAAACCAGTATCTTAGAGAATATTTTTGAGCAAGTTAGATAAACTTGTATGACCTTTCTCCAGGCAGGTGTTTGTACAGTGAAATGGTGACATCCAGTGGTTTGGTTGGTTAATTTCAAGTACTTATTTCCCTACTTACCCAGGTAGTCAATTTACCAAGAGAAATGACAAAATTACACCCTTCCAAAATGCATGTTGCCTTTTCCTCCATAGCTATTGCTTAAAAGAATGGAAACTAGGATTTTGCCCAAGATGTAGTACTGCTTTTTGTTGTAGTCCTATATTCTGTTTTCTGATGCATATTTTTAAGGCCTGACTTCAAATCCAGTATCAGTGCTATGTTAAGATTAGAACAACTCTTGTAATAGGATAAAATAAATTAATCCTATCCTCAGTATATTTTATAAAAATGCCTATTCCAAATTTAAGAAGGACTTTTTGAAGTTAATAGGAATAGTAGTTTCTCAGGACCTCTCCAGATCAGACCCTGAACAATTTTGTTAACTGGTATCTATATTGCCAATCATGTCAATACAGTAAAATTACCATCTTGATTATATATACTATTTTTATAACACACACCTCATTAGCCTTTTATAGTTTTAGATTTTCTTCAGTTTCAGTATAATCTAGTTGTACACCTAGTTGTATTGTACCTGAACTCACAGAGAATAAACAAAAAGAACACTTGATCAAATTACCTTTCTTCTTCTCGCATCCACACTGGACTTTTGGGAATCTGAGCTTCAAAATATTTAGATGCTCTGTAACAAAAATTGCTGCAAAAACACTGGAAAAATATGATATTAAAGTGTATTTATTTTGGTTTAAATGTATAACCTTCATTATTAAGAACGTAGATATTCAGATTTTTAAAGAGCCTATCACCAGTAAGGGCTTCTACTAAACTAAAACAAATGCCTTGCAAAATTATCCATCATACAAAAAACCTCAAAACAAAAACATGCTCCCCCACAGAAGCCCTTGCAACTTTATAGGTCTTCTCCTTGTACTTTTATTATGTATTAAGCACCAGCATTGTCATTGGTAATACACAAACAGAGAAGTCAGACCTCTACAAAACACAGAGGAAAGCATGATCCTTGCCTCAAAGAGCTTACTGCACAGTTTACAGACACGCACTACAATTCACATGCAAAAGTGGCTTTTTATTTGTAATCTGGCCAGTGTTCAACTTCGAATGAGCAGTTGGCTATCGATGTTAGGCTAAATCCAGCACTCTTTATAGAAATGAAAGGCATGCTATCTAAAAGAGAACTGACAATTCACAACTCTGGGAAGAACAAATGCTGGATTTGTGGATCTCATCATCTGCTCTGTATCTCAAAACATGAAGTTCAAAGAATGCAGAATATAAGATTATACCTGCAATTCCTGCCACTTTATTTTCCACAACACTTCCCCATCCCCATAAAGGTATAAGATTGAGGAATTAAATAAAATACTGAAGATTTTAAAAGGTAGATGGAAGAACAGCTTAAGCAATGAACGGACCTTGTTCTATAAGGTGGTTAGTGCCTTCTGCTGTAGTAGGCAGAGGGCCTGAAACATAAGCCCTTGTATCAAAGGCCTGGTATGAGGCCTGAGCTAAAGTAATGGTTAAAACTTGCTAATATAAAGCAAAGTTAAATTGTGAGCAAGAGGCAGTCCCTGCTCACAGAATCTGGCAAGAACATGGCTGATATTGCAAAAGCACACATTCCCAAGTAGTGCTAAGCATACAAATATATAAGCAAACAAATTCCAGAAAAATGGTACCAAATAGGGTTGCCAAGTTTCTACTCACACAAAATCTATCACCCCCGCCCCGCCACACCCTTCCTCTGAGGTCCAGCCCCTTCTCCAAGGTCCCACCCCTGCTCACTCCATCCCTCCCTCCCTCCCTGTCCCTCACTCTCCCCACCCTCACTCATTCATTCATTTTCACCAGGCTGGCTCAGGGGGTTGGGTTGCGGGAAGGGGTGAGGGCTCTGGCTGGGGGTGCGGGCTCCAGGGTGGGGCCAGAAATGAGGAGTTCAGGGTGCGGGAAGGGGCTCCTGGCTGGGGCAGGGATGTGGATGGGGGGGGGGTTGCGGTCTCTGGCTGAGGGTACAGACTCTGGGCTGGGGATGAGGGGTTTAGGGCGTAGGAGGGAGCTCAAGGCTGAGACTGAGGGGTTTGGAGGGCGGGAAGGGGGTCAGGGCTGGGTCAGGGTGTGGGTGGGAGGGTGAGAGCTCCAGCTGGGGGTGCGGGCTCTGGGGTGGAGCTAAGGGGTTTGGGGTGCAGGAAGGTGCTCCGGGCTGGGACTGAGGTTCGGAGGGGGATCAGGACTGGGGCAGGCTGTTGTGGCACGGGAGGTGGTCAGGGATGCAGGCTCCAGATGGTGCTTGCCTCAAGCAGCTCCCGGAAGCAGCGGCATCTCCCCTCTCCGGCTTCTACATGGAGGCGTGGCCAGGTGGGTCTGCTCACTGCCCCGTCTGCAGGTGCTGCCCCTGCAGCTCCCATTGGCCGCGGTTTCTGGCCAATGGGAGCTGCAGAGCTAGCGCTTGGGGTGTGGACAGCACGTGGAGCTCACTGGCTGCCCCTACGTGTAGGGGCCAGGAGGGGACACGCTGCTGCTTCCGGGAGCTGCGCAGAGCCACGGCAGGCAGGGAACCTGCCTTAGCCCCGCTGTGCCGCCGACCGGACTTTTAACAGCCTGGTCAGCGGTGCTGATCAAAGCTGCCAGGGTCCCTTTTCAACCAGGCGTTCCAGTCGAAAACCGTATATCTGACAACTGTAGTACCAGAACACCTCAATACCAAACACATTCCCCAAAGATAACAGGAACGCACTGACCCATCCTAAAGATAAGGTCAGGATGACAGCATGATGGATAGAGATGTTTTGATCGAACCAACATGTATAAGGTAATGGGTGGCACCTAAATCCATCAGAGGGTGGCACCCAAATCCGTCAGGGGTAATACGTAACTTGTTTGTATCTGTGTATAAAAATGTATCTCAGAGGGAGGGAGTGTCTTTGGCTGGCCTCGGGGATAATGGAAAATCCCGCCATTAAGTGAGCTAGTCCATTGCAACGGGCATACATGTGTTAGTGTACCTGTAAACATTGATCCAGAACATTAGGAACATGCTTCGTTAACAATAAATCTGACCAAGCGCCTTCGCTACGAACTGAGTCTGTGGTTTTATTGGGCAGTTTAAGTGGAGCCTGCTGTATGGGCTATCTGGCCAGAGTCAGTACAGCACGCAGAAAGAACATACACACGCAGCCAAACATCTGACCACACCTGTAATGATGCAGCTCACCAGATTAATAAATGATCTGGAAAAATGGGTGAACGGTGAGGTGGCAAAATTTGCAGATGATATAAAATTACTCCAGATAGTTAAGTCCAAAGCAGACTGCAAAGAGTTACAAAGGGAATCTCACTAAACTGGATGACTGGACGTCAAAATGGCTAATGAACTCTATGTTGATAAATGCAAAATAATGCACATTGGAAAGCATAATCCCAACTATACATACAAAATTACAGGGTTTAAAAAAGACGTTACTACTCAAGAAAGATCTTGGAATCATTGTGGATAATTGTCTGAAAACATCAACTCAATGTGAAGCAGCAGTCAAAAAAGCTAACAGAATGTTAGGAACAATTCGGAAAGGAACAGACAATAAAACAAATCATAATATATATGATAGAAATAAAACAGAAAATATCATAATGCTACTATATATATATCCAGCGTACGCCCACACCTTGAATACTGTGTGCAGTTCTGGTCACCCCATCTCAAAAAAGATATTAGAATTGGAAAAGGTACAGAGAAGAGCAACAAAAATGATTAGGGATATGCAACAGCTTCCATGCAAGGAGAGCTTAAAAAGACTGGGACTGTCCATCTGAGAAAAAGAAACAACTAAGGGGGGATATGACAGAGGTCTATAAAATCATGAATGGTGTGGCGAAAGTGAATAAGGAAGTGTTATTTACCCCTTCACATAACACAAGAACCAGGAGTCACCCAATGCAATTAATGGGCAGCAGGTTTAAAACAAACAAAAGGAAGTATTTCCTCACGCAATGCAGACAATCTGAGGAACTCATTGCCATGGGATACTGTGAAGGCCAAAATTATCACTAGTTTCAAAAAAGCATTAGATAAGTTCATGGAGAATAGGACTGTCAATGGCTATTAGCCACGATGATCAGGGGCACAACCCCATACTCCAGGTGTCTTTAAACCTCCAACTGCCAGAAGCTGGGAGTGGATGACAGGGGATGGATCATTTGAAATTGCCCTGTTCTATTCATTCCCTCTGAAACATCTGGTATGGCCCACTGTCAGAAGACATGATACAGGGCTAGACGGATCACTGCTCTGATCCAGTATGGCCATTATTTATGGAGAGAAGAGAGAGGAAAAATCTCAGATCATATGATAGGCTGGCAGTGCTATTCTGCATAGATCCTGCTGGGAAACACCAAGGGATGCCTTTGATTCACTATTGCAAACAGCTTATTAACTCTGTACCTAATATAAGGGAGCAGTTGCCTAGAAATACGGTCTAAGTTAAAGAGTAATCAAAAAAGAACACTAGGAGTAGTCAAGCTGTGGGAGGGCTTAGGAGGGAATCTGTGCTATGCTGTTAGTTTCTTTGTCAATAAAAATCAAATTCTATGATGGGGATGAACTTTGACCCTATGAAAACTATGTAATCTTTGAATTGGAGGAGGCTGAGAAAGCCACCTGTTCACAAATTTATCTGCAATATATCAGTATTGTCAGATTTGAATTAACACGTAAATAAGATCTTTCTGCTGGATTGCAACTGTCTGCACTGTGTTCCTTTTAAATATAAGCACAATATAGCATTTTCCTTTAAAAGGTAGGTAGCATCTAGAGACAGAGTGGTTATCTATTTTATACTCTACAGGTTTGTAAAAATCTATTTTGCTAATAACAAAATGTATATTGGTGATTAAACAAGGTTTGGTAAGAAAGCTGTCGCAAAAATAAATGTAGGAGACTTAAGACAAAATTAGATATATGTTAGAGGAATGTTGGATCATATTAAAGAAGTTCTGTATTAAAATCACAAATGAGTTTGATTCCCCATAGTTTAAATTCCAGGGTATTACTAATTAAGAGGTCTCTTGGTTTTTGGTACTGTTTCTCTCCCTCTATGTGTGAAACTTGCAAGCTGCTAATTGTGTTAGTACATTCTAAGACAGAGTCTGTTCTCAAAGCAATTCACAGAGAGAGAGAGACTCAAAGCAATACTCTAACAACAGAAACAGCACCCAGAGACTCCCCACCCTTTTGTTGTATTAACAATTGTGATTAAAATAGAGATAGAGGATGTATGTGGATGGATCCTTGGTGTGGATAATAACTGAGTGATCAGGGAGGTGCCAGCCTAAGAATCCAGTGTCCATCGACTGAAGAAGGCGTCAAGTGGAAATAACCAGAGGACCCCCAGAGGGCAGACTGGAATCCACCCAACAGCCTCAAGAATGGGAGAACCAAAGAACAAGATAACATCTAGCAGCACAGAGCTGTCAGGAATGTGCTATCTGCTGATTGATTCAGCAACAGCATGATGAAGCAATTCCCATAGACTGGCATAGGAAGAAATTCCTATAAAAATAGACTCTAAAAAGTGAGAACTTTGGGGTCTGATTCTGCAAACCAACTTCTAGGAGCATCAGATGAGCATCTGACAAGGCCCTGCTCCCTCCTCATGTCCAGGCCACCTGGCCAGTGGCTTGGCATGAGCAACTCTAAGGCTGGTAACTATGATAACAACCTTGCAGAACCTGTGTGTGTGTGTTTGTATGAATGAATGTGTGAATAAATATGAGATTGAATGGAATGTTACAGCTAAAACTAACTGCTTACTATGATTCTTTCTGTATTCACAATAAATGTGGTATTTTGCCTTTTTCCCTTTAATAAGATCCTGCTGGTTTTTATTTTATTGGTATAACAGGAAGACTTGAAACCTTACCTTTCTTTCTGTAATATCATAAACTTTGTTTGTTTTTGTTGAAACTCTGTACTTCTGTGTTGGCACCTAAAAAGTGATACACCTACCATGAGACCAGGATTATGACTTCAGATCAATCTTTCGTTTTAAACCACATGTTAAAAATTACTGTTACAAATTAGGTGACTGGAATTTGTAAGCCAATGAGATTACCTGCAAGAGTGACATTAGTCATGTGTAACTGTTGTATGGAGATCTGCAGGAGGCCTCTGTGCTAGCTGTGAGTCCCCCACTCTAACCCTACATTGGTGAGGCTCCTATGAAGCTGTCCTACAAGGCAAGCCCTCTGACCACCACAGAGATGGCTCCACAGAGCAGATAAGATAGTAGCATAGGTAAATCTCTGTGGGGCCAGAGGAAGGACCATGTAAGAGATTTCCTCCCTTCTAACACACAAACCTGACCCAGTAGAGAGCTCTTTGCCGAGAGTTAGGAAGGGGGACAATAGTGCTAAAGGTGTTTGACACTCCCCATCCTCCACTCTGGATGAAGGTATTGGATGACACAATCTGGTCATCTGTCATCAGTTTAATTGAAGTATTTCAAAGATGTAACAGAAATTGCATCCCCCAAACCCCCCACAAAATAGACTTTCTTGTATGTTATAAAGCATGAATTGGAGGTAATGATTAGATGCAGTGTCTAAATTTATGAAATTAGCAATATCCTTTTACATTTGATCTAGAAAATCTTGTGCTAAATAATGCTTTTATCCCATGGAAATAAGAGTCTTAGAAATATGTAAGACACAGATCTTTCACTTTAATTTAAGCAGAACATAGATTTTTTCTTTTCCTGACCATATTTGCCATACTGGAATTACTAAATTGATACTACTGTCATTAGACTTCAATTGTGCAACAGGGGCTAGTCCTATTTTTTATTATGCTGTGAGATTAATAGAGAGATTAAACTCCAGAAACAAGTAGATCTAGATGTCAAAGGCCAAATACCAATATCATGGAAATTTACTTAAAGTGTCAAATTTAGGGATTGAGAGTATTGTTACTTTTAAAATCTAGGAAGTGTTGTTTCCTACTTGTAATAGAAACATTAAATGGATTTAACTAGTTACCTACTATACTGCAGCTAGCATTACAACACAGTTTAAGTCAACTGTACTTCAGGCTCTGAAGTTTCATTTATGCTTCCTGTGGGCCTATGCAGACAAATCTATACCTCTGCAATGGCTCTGAGTCCCCCAATAACCCCACAGTAGTGAGGCTCCTATGAAGCCAACCTATCCAACAGTGACAAAGAGTTCTAAAATGTATCCATGGGGATATATTGTCTTTAAACCTTATAAGCCTCTTTTCCCATGGAGATATGTGCTTTCACAGAAAAGAAAACACTAGGATGGGAAATAAACTTTTCCTGTTGCACAGCTGGAGTCATGGATCCATAATGTTTAATCCATATTATTCTTTGTCAGTTTACAAAGATGACAAAGGATTCAGTCATGCAGTAGTGATAGCCAAAAGAGCAAATTCAATCTTTCCCTTTAATTAGAGAGATTTTTGGTGGGGAGCAACAGGACCTTCACCTGGGAGTAACACAGAATGATTCCTGATCATATGATTAGAATGACAAAGAGAGAATGGAAAAGATAAAGAAAGGCTCAAGAGCTCTTAACAGCAAAATATTAATTAAAAAGAAACTTACATTTTCTAGCCTATTTTGACACAAGGGATAGCCACAGAGTTTGATGATAAAACGCTCCTCCACAGCATCCTTATAGTGAGATGGGGTAATAAAATTTCCCTAAAATCATTAGAAAATAGTTATCAACAGACTTATTTTAAAAGCACTCTATCATAACTCTCAAAACTCAGAAGTACATGAATGCTTAAGTTTGTTCATTACAAAAATTAGTAAAACCACTACTATTTAAAAAGCAGAAGTTAAAAAATAAAAATGGTAATAGAGTGAGCACACACAGTAAGATGAGAGCAAGTGTATAGACAGTACTATTAAAAACATCTTATATTTTTATTTAGATAATTTTGTGAAAAACTTATTTCTGCAGTTTCCCCCATAAATGGCTAATATTTCCACAGTGTATATAGCTTAACTGACACTTTTTACATGGTACACATTATAAATCTAGTAACCCTTTTCATGCTTTTACATTTATATTATTAAGTGATGAACACTGAGTAAAATAACTGTGCTTATGGCCCTGGGCACAATTTGAAGAAACGGTACACCCAATATATGGATGTTTTTGGTAAGTTTGTCCTGCTAAATATTTTTCAAGAGTACCCAAGCCATGGTACATACTTTGCCAAAAATTTTCAGCACCAAGTAGAAGGGAACTTATTTTATATAAGCTGAACTCAGATTCAACTACAAAAATGTTTGCCCAGATCTACTTAACATATACATGAGATAAAATATAATAGATCATTTGTCAGGTATCTTCACAAGAATGTTTCAGTTTAACGCCTGCAACATAATATATTCCCCTTGGGCCAGATTCTACAACCCTTACATCATGTTGAATAATAGTATCTGTGACCTGGATCATATCATATATCTATATATATATGCATTCAGAGCAGGCCCTCTGCACATGGCTCTCTCTCCTACCGTGTGCAGAGGAGGCTCAGCCACATATTAAGTTCTGCAGGGCCAACTGGGAGTAGTCAGAAAAGATATATAACCTGGAGCTGTATTGTCTTTTCTGCATAACCTCACCTAGAACAACCACAACACGGGTAGTCCTTGCATTGTTCTAATGAAGCTATGGTGCCAGGGAAGTCATTTGGGGCAAAGGATGGTACCATGGGGCCTTTCTTTAAAGCCCCTTCCCACAGAGGAGATGATCTGATCCTAACTTTTTACACCACACTCGTCAATCTGGAATCCATGAGCCACTAAAGGCAGTGGGACTACTCACCTAGAGTAAGCAATACTCATCATGAGTAAGGCTGGCTAAGCCAAGCTTTTAAAAACAAAGACATATATATTTTCACAGTGGAAATATTAAAAGCAAGAACAGAGGGTACATTAGCACTGAAAGAGAAACTGGATGATTGAATGGTTATTACCCAAACAAATCTGTAACAAGAATTAAAAAGAACTTTAAAAACATAAGAACAGCAATACTGGGTCAGACCAAAGGTCCATCTACCCCAGTATCCTGTCTTCCGACAGTGACCAATGCCAAGTGCTTCAGGAGGAATGAACAGAACAAGTAACCATCAAGTGATCCATCCCGTCGGCCATTCCCAGCTTCTGGCAAACAGGGGCTAGGGACACAAATTAGTGTAAGAACTTGTAAAAGAAACACATACACAATTCACAAGGAACTCTTCTGTAATATCTTCCTCCAATAGCTGTTCAACAACATGCAGAGCTTTTTTCTCATATTCAATCTTCTTTCTAATAGCAGCCTCAAGTGCTGCTTTCCTACAATAGAGTAAATATTGAATTACATAGACAGCACTTTACCATACACAATTCTCTCAAATATATCTTTTGTCTCTCTCCTATATGAAGTGTAGCATTTTAATGATCTGGTATGCATTTTGCTACGGTAACCTCAGCAATGTATTCCACTTAGACTAGAATTTTGTAGCAACCAGGAACCATCAAGTGAGTTTTCCAAACTTGGTTTGGCATTCCGCCAAGTTCTTGGAGAAGCATCCAGGGCTTCTCCCACAGGCAGCCTGAACAATCTTTATTGGAGAAAACAGTTCATTTGGGAAGTAAACACATCATTGTAACAAGATTAATACGTAACTCTGAGCCAGTGCCCAAGTAAATAGTAAATGAAGCACAGAAGTCCAGAAGTCAGGACTGTAAGAAAAGCAGCATGTAAATGTTTTCCCACACGTACTCTGGTTAGTGGGTGACATTTTTCTTTTAAGAACAAAAACCTTCATGCCCTCAGGTGGAACAGCTGGGGACTGGGACCGGGACCCAGAGCAGGAGGAAGTCTGGGACTGCAATGGGACTGGCTGGGCAAGAAGATTGGGACTGGGATGAAGAGCCTAGGAAGGTAATGAAAAGAACTCAGACAGAGACAGGTTGGAAGGAACAGGTGTGCATATGATAACTCAAGACAAATCTGCGGAGTTGTTTAAATCATCTTACAGTGCTGAATAGCAGACAAACTTGCTAAATATTATTAGAATGGTAAGTATCTTCTATACACAGTTATTGAAATTTCTGAAAAAGCAAAAAGACATTCTGTAAAGAGGAGAGAACTCTAAAGTAAAGTAAACAATTATTATTACTATATAACATTAGCTAGGCATCATACCTTTGTGCTGCATCTTCATTTTTCAAAATACTTGACTGTTTATTTCCTAGTAATAAAATAATATATAAATCAATGTACCTTTTAACTTTCAAAATAACAAAACATCCGTTTGTGGCTCATACGTTTCCATACATAAAGTAGCCTCACGGAAGAAATATTTGCACACAAGCCAAACCATAAGCAACTGCTTGGAAACCTGTGCTTCGGGGGTTTCTAAATAGATAGCTGCAGCAGTTTTTAGCTAAATATTCAGCAGCAAGACCAAATAATAAGTTGGCATACTATCTACTGGCAAACTACAGGACAGGGAGGAATAAATCATTTTAGTCCTGTATATTGTTCAAAAAAACAAGTTAAGGCTCTGGAGGGGAGGAGGGAGGGCACAGCAGGCTCAGGGGAGGGCGCAGGAAAGGGTGGAGTGGGGGTAGGGCCTGTGGCAGAGCCAGGGGTTGAAAGTTGGTGCCTGTAGCTCCAGCCCCGGAGTTGGTGCCTATACAAGGAGCCACAGATTAACTTCTGAAGAGCCGCATGTGGCCACCGCATCCTATGGATTCTTCCATAACATTTCCCACCATTGTAATTCCAGTGGCGACAGCAACTGCGGAAATGCTAATGTAGACAAGGCACTGGCTGCCACTGTTTTTTCTGCCCCCTGATGTTGGTTGAATCTGCTCTGAACAGGTGAAATAATATGACCCCTGATTCTGCAACAGGCGCCACGTGCACTACACCCATGTGGAACATTGCTGACTTTAACCGGGGTTTGACCTACACTAGCTCCTCTTCCCCAACCCATTGGTAGCACAAGTGGCAGAAGGTGTAGGAAATTTTAGATACATTCTTAGTGTAGATGCAACCTAAGTTTCCTGTAACTAAAAAAAGTTTTAGAACCAAGCCCTCCAAAAATTCCAACACCCCTCCAATATCTTTCTGCCTCCCCAGCTTGTTGTCTTTGTGCAGCTGACAGCACTTGACACAAAGCAATTTTACTGTTTCCCTTTAGCCAGCCACTCCCTTTTGAAAAGAAACTTCTATACAGAAAGAGAAGCAGAAAAGAATTATGTAGAAAAGGGGAGATTTTTGTTTTTTTTAACACTTAACACTTTTTCAAAACATACCATTTAAATGGTGCTTGATCAGAAAATAGGCTTGTTTTATTTGATTAGTTTCAAACAACTTAGGTTGACACTGTCCTTAATGATGCTGCACAACAGGGTCCTTACATGGAGGAAGCAAGTGAAAGTAAAAGTTGCAGCCAACAAGCCACATCCCTAAAGGAGCAATGCATGTCGCTCTCATGGATGCTGGTGCATGTGGCCTAATGCCAAGCGCCTTTACATCAACGTTGTCCAACATCCCCTCTTCCCTGGGATACAGACACCCCCTTTTGGCCAAGCTTCACTAACAATGAGATATGGGAATTTCCACCATGACCCATGATTAGTGCCCTACCAAATTCACGGTCCTTTACGGTAAATTTTATGGTCATAGGATTTTTAAAATCCTAAATTTCATGACGGCAAATATTTAAATCTGAAATGTCAGTGTTGTAACTGTAGGGGTCCTGACCCAAAAGGGGATTGTGAGGGGTTGCAAGGTTATTGTAGAGGTGTCGTGGTATAGTCACCCTTACTTCTGCGCTGCGGGCGGCAGCGCTGCTTTCAGAATTGGGCATCTGGAAAGTGGTGGCTGCTGGCCAGGAGCCGAGCTCTGAAAGTAGTGCTGCCACCAGCAGCAGTGCAGAAGCAAGGATGGCATGGTATGGCATTGCCAGTCTTACTTCTGCGCTGCTGCTGGCAGAGCTGGGCCCTTGGTCAGCAGCTGCCGCTCTCTGGCTGCCCAGCTCTGAAGGCAGCGCAGAAGTACGGGTGGGAATACCGCAAACCCCCTACAGTAATTTGGCAACCGCCCCCCACAACCAGCCCCAGTTTGGGAAAGGCTGGTCTCCCCAGTGACATCTGTATAGTATAGGGTAAAATCACACAGAAGACCAAAAAGAAAAGAAGGACTTGTGGCACCTTAGAGACTAACAAATTTATTTGAGCATAAGCTTTTGTGAGCTACAGCTCACTTCATCGAACCAGATTTCATAGAGGAGACCAGATTCCACTGTCCGTGACGTGTTTTTCACAGATGTGAATTTGGTAGGGCCCTACCCAGGATATAGTTACAGGAGAACGCCACGGCCAGGGCACACCACACCACCGGGCCAGGAGCGGGGATGGCCATGCCACAGGGCTGAGCTATGCCATAGGGCTGGGCCAGCCACAGAGCCCCCCCCCAGTGCTGGTGCTAATACTCTGGGAGCCCTAAACTGGAATATTTTTGCCCCCCTCAACACATACTAATAATGGGGGGGGGGGTGCTTGAGCTGCTTGGGGCCCTAAGCAATTGCTTAATCTGTTTATGCCAACCACTAACACCTCCCTCCCCCCAGGACGGATTGGATCAGTCCCCTGCGCGGAGCCGGGGAGGACGAGTCCACGAGGCCGGGAAGCGGGGGCGCGTGTGTGTGCGTGGCTGTGCTGCACTAATCCTACCTGCGCGTCTCCGGCTGGACCTCGCCTTCGCACCGACCCGCAGCGGCGCCGCCGCCGCCATCATCGCCCGCCCGGCCTGACCTCTCACACCCGCCGCGGCGCCGTGGGAGGCGGAGCCTGAGACGCGGGGCTCGATCCAGCGCGGCCTCTTGCGGACGCACGCTAGGTAGGAGTGAGGCGCCGCGCAGTGCTTGCCGCCCCGGGGTGGGGGCTGGGGCGAAGGAGGCTTCGCGCTGCCGGGGGAAGCGGGCTCTGAGCCTTGCTGGGGAGCGGAGCGGAGCGGCTGCTGCTGCGGGCTTTAGCCCCCTGGCGGAGGGCTCCTTATTCCTCTCCCGGCACCTCACGGGGGGTACTGGGCCTGTCCCCCGAGCCGAGCCTCACCCGGGGCAGCTCCCCAGACGTGTCCCCTGGAGCTGGCTCAGAGGGGCCGGATGAGGAGACCCCCAACGACCCTCCCCGCCCGCCCCCCTGGTTGGAGGACTGGAGCTCGCAGGCCTGTTTACAGCCTCCGCCTTTGGCTGGAGGATTTTGCCGTGAGCCACCCACACGGTCTCCTCTTTCTCTTCCTTCAGTGCGATGCCCCCGCGGCCCTGGCCTCTGGCGGGAACGGCGATCTGCTTATTGATTTGCTTTAAGAGACACCAGTTGCATTATTTTAGGCCAAGGGGTATTGAGCAGCGTCTGATGTGACGCAGTGCATGCGTTATAATCCCACGTACTACTGTGCTGAACCTTGTCCAAGAGGATCCCATACAGCCCATCCTCCCCATACCCAAAGTGTGGCTAGCGGCGATGCGGATGCTGCAGTGTCAGTGTCCCAAAGTGTATGGAGGATGCTAGGTGCTTTCATCCTTTTTAGGCACTGACAGCCGTGTGGAATAAATTCCCTCACTGAGTCGCATTTTTCATTGATGTTCGGATCCTTTAAGTAACCCCCAGACTCCAGTGAAATTCCTTGTGTGTGTTTGGAGTTATCCATTTGGGGAGTGGAGTGGAAAATTAAATAACTCAAATAGCTTTCAATTAAAAGTTCAGAACAGAGCCTGTACTAGACCTCTGTGTATTTGGAGATACAGGGGATGTGCCAGAGGGTGAAGGCCAAAACCATAATTAGATTAAAAAAAGAATGAAATAAATTCATGGAGAATAGGTCCATCAGTGGCTATTAACCAAGATGGTCAGGGATGCAATCCCATGCTCTGGGTGTCTCTAGTCTCTGACTGCTGTGAGAGTGGATGACAGCGGATGAATAATTGCCCTGTTCTGCTCATTTCCTCTTAAGCACTGGCATTGGCCACTGTTGGAAGACAGAATACTGGTCTAGATGGACCTTTGGTCTGACCCAGTATGGCTGTTCTTATGGAGAGCATGCTGTGTCAAGTCTGAAATCAAAATAGGTGAAAAATATTATAAATGAGTGACGGGAATTCGTCAAGTATAGCTAGTATGTAATTTTTCATAATGACTTAGGTACCTGTCCAGCTCCCACTGAAATTAGGGAAAAGAATAAGATATCATTGACAACTGGATTAATCACTTAGGCGCCAATTCTGCAATGAGCCCTGAGCCAGTATACCATTACAGCAGCACAGAGCTCAGCCCCATGATTTTGGCCTTATTGATGTTGCCCCAAATAGGCCCCAATGATGGGCCCCAAATAGGGACTATACATTTGTTTTAAAACAAATTTAAAATAGTTCTGGGGAAATGTCATCATTGCTCTTGCAGTGTTGTGAACCAAAACACAACAGCACATGCTAGTGCAATGCAGGAATAATGGATAGGGTTGCCAAGCCTCCAGGATTGGGCTGGAGTCTCCAGGAATTAACGATTAAGCTTTAATTAAAGATTGTGGTGTGGTGAGACCTCCAGGAATACACCCAACCAAAATTGGAAACCCTAACGCTGGAACAGTTTTTATAGAGGGGATGCTAAGAGGCACTGAACCCAACTGTAAACTCTGTATATAACGGAAACTGCTTCAAGACAAGGGGTGTGGCAGCACTCCTAATTCCAGCACTTATGGGGCAATGAGAACTACAAAGTGAAACTGACAAGTCTAGGTTCAGTGTTGGCCCACAGTGAAATAAAATGTAAGTAGACTATCAATATGGTCTATCAAATTAGTCTATTGCATTTATTCTTTTAGTAATCTAAATACAATTTGGATGCTTTTAGTACAATTTGACTTAATACTGTTTATTTTATGGACCAAATTAATGTAGTTGTTTAAATATATCATGTGAGATGGGTGAGGCCAAGATTTGAAATGGAATGCATGAGGACAGTCTATAAAAATGTGTATGCAATTGTGCACCTGTGTATGTTGCATAAATATCAAGATTACAAGTTTCGGATAGGTATTTAGGCACTAAACTAGCCATTTGCATGCAGAATCACTGGATGTGTGTACAGACACAGTGATTGCACGCCCAAATGTAGGCATAACAAATCCTCAGGCTTTTTTTTTTGTTATTAAATAAAAATGTGAGCTTTACAAGTGTCCAGTAGGCATTAGGCAGCGATCCTCATTATGCAGAGATTTAAGCGTGTACTTAATTTTATGCATGTGAGTAGTCTTATTGCCTTCAATGGGAAGGATTTGAGCCAGTCTCCCTCTACAGGTGAAAGGCTAGCATAGCATCTAGCTCATTGTGTCAGTCAGGCTCTCTTAAAATTCATTAGTAGGTTTAAAGATACCAACACCCAAAATGACAAGATATTCCTCTAGATAAAATTTAGCAGTGATGGAGCTTTGATTTTAATAAAAAATGTCTAGACAGTAAAAAGAAATAAACAATATCCTACATTCCAATCATAGAGCAAATAAACTAGATAGAGTATATATGATAAAAGAAAAGGAGAACTTGTGGCACCTTAGAGACTAACCAATTTATTTGAGCATAAGCTTTCGTGAGCTACAGCTCACTTCATCGGATGCATACTGTGGAAAATACAGAAGATGTTTTTATACACACAAACCATGAAAAAATGGGTGTTTATCACTACAAAAGGTTTTTTCTCCCCCCGCCCCCCCCCCCCCCCCCCCCACTCTCCTGCTGGTAATAGCTTATCTAAAGTGATCACTCTCCTTACAATGTGTATGATAATCAAGGTGGGCCATTTCCAGCACAAATCCAGGTTTTCTCCCACCCAGGCCCCCCAACAAACCCACTCTCCTGTTGGTAATAGCTTATCTAAAGTGATCACTCTCCTTACAATATGTATGATAATCAAGGGTGGGCCATTTCCAGCACAAATACAGGGTTTAACAAGACGTCTGAGGAAGGGGGGGGGGGGAAGGAATAAGCAAGGGGAAATAGGTTACTTTTTATAATGACTCAACCGTTCCCAGTCTCTATTCAAGCCTAAATTAATTGTATCCAATTTGCAAATTAATTCCAATTCAGCAGTCTCTCGTTGGAGTCTGTTTTTGAATTTTTTTTGTTGAAGGATAGTCACTTTGAGATCAGAAATAGAGTGACCAGAGAGATTGAAGTGTTCTCCGACTGGTTTTTGAATGTTATAATTCTTGACATCTGATTTGTGTCCATTTATTCTTTTACGTAGAGACTGTCCAGTTTGACCAATGTACATGGCAGAGGGGCATTGCTGGCACATGATGGCATATATCACATTGGTGGATGTGCAGGTGAACGAGCCTTTGATAGTGTGGCTGATGTTATTAGGCCCTGTGATGGTGTCCCCTGAATAGATATGTGGGCACAGTTGGCAACGGGCTTTGTTGCAAGGACAGGTTCCTGGGTTAGTGG
This sequence comes from Chelonia mydas, assembly GCF_015237465.2. Taxonomy (NCBI): domain Eukaryota; kingdom Metazoa; phylum Chordata; order Testudines; family Cheloniidae; genus Chelonia; species Chelonia mydas. The sequence continues at coordinate 73,641,902 of NC_057854.1, forward strand.
TTCTGTTGTGTGGTATGTGGTTGCTGGTGAGTATTCGCTTCAGGTTGGGGGGCTGTCTGTAAGCAAGGACTGGCCTGTCTCCCAAGATTTGTGAGAGTGTTGGGTCGTCCTTCATGATAGGTTGTAGATCCTTGATAATGCGTTGGAGGGGTTTTAGTTGGGGGCTGAAGGTGACGGCTAGTGGCGTTCTGTTATTTTCTTTGTTAGGCCTGTCCTGTAGTAGATGACTTCTGGGAGCTGTTCTGGCTCTATCAATCTGTTTCTTCACTTCCGCAGGTGGGTATTGTAGTTGTAAGAATGCTTGATAGAGATCTTGTAGGTGTTTGTCTCTGTCTAAGGGGTTGGAGCAAATGCGGTTGTATCGCAGAGCTTGGCTGTAGACAATGGATCGTGTGGTGTGGTCAGGGTGAAAGCTGGAGGCATGTAGGTAGGAATAGCGGTCAGTAGGTTTCCGGTATAGGGTGGTGTTTATGTGACTGTCATTTATTAGCACTGTAGTGTCCAGGAAGTGGATCTCTTGTGTGGACTGGACCAGGCTGAGGTTGATGGTGGGATGGAAATTGTTGAAATCATGGTGGAATTCCTCAAGGGCTTCTTTTCCATGGGTCCAGATGATGAAGATGTCAACAATGTAGCGCAAGTAGAGTAGGGGCGTTAGGGGACGAGAGCTGAGGAAGCATTGTTTTAAGTCAGCCATAGAAATGTTGGCATACTGTGGGGCCATGTGGGTACCCATAGCAGTGCCGCTGATTTGAAGGTATACATTGTCCCCAAATGTAAAATAGTTATGGGTAAGGACAAAGTCACAAAGTTTAGCCACCAGGTTAGCCGTGACATTATCGGGGATAGTGTTCCTGACGGCTTGTAGTCCATCTTTGTGTGGAATGTTGGTGTATAGGGCTTCTACATCCATAGTGACCAGGATGGTGTCATCAGGAAGATTACCGATGGATTGTAGTTTCCTGAGGAAGTCAGTGGTGTCTCAAAGGTAGCTGGGAGTGCTGGTAGCGTAGGGCCTGAGGAGGAATCTACATAGCCAGACAATCCTGCTGTCAGGGTGCCAATGCCTGAGATGATGGGGCGCCCAGGATTTCCAGGTTTATGGATCTTGGGTAGTAGATAGAATATCCCAGGTCGGGGCTTCAGGGGTGTGTCTGTGCGGATTTGATCTTGTGCTTTTTCAGGGAGTTTCTTGAGCAAATGCTGTAGTTTCTTTTGGTAACTCTCAGTGGGCTCAGAGGGTAATGGCTTGTAGAAAGTGGTGTTGGAGAGCTGCCGAGCAGCCTCTTGTTCATATTCCGACCTATTCATGATGCCAACAGCACCTCCTTTGTCAGCCTTTTTGATTATGATGTCAGAGTTGTTTCTGAGGCTGTGGATGGCATTGTGTTCTGCACGGCTGAGGTTGTGGGGCAAGTGACAGCAAATCTTGGGAGACAGGCCAGTCCTTGCCTACAGACAGCTCCCCAACCTGAAGCGAATACTCACCAGCAACCACATACCACACAACAGAACCACTAACCCAGGAACCTATCCTTGCAACAAAGCCCATTGCCAACTGTGCCCACATATCTATTCAGGGGACATCATCACAGGGCCTAATAACATCAGCCACACTATCAAAGGCTCGTTCACCTGCACATCCACCAATGTGATATATGCCATCATGTGCCAGCAATGCCCCTCTGCCATGTACATTGGTCAAACTGGACAGTCTCTACGTAAAAGAATAAACGGACACAAATCAGATGTCAAGAATTATAACATTCAAAAGCAGTCAGAGAACACTTCAATCTCTCTGGTCACTCGGTTTGTGATCTCAGAGTGACTATCCTTCAACAAAAAAAATTCAAAAACAGACTCCAACGAGAGACTGCTGAATTGGAATTAATTTGCAAATTGGATACAATTAATTTAGGCTTGAATAGAGACTGGGAATGGTTGAGTCATTATAAAAAGTAACCTATTTCCCCTTGCTTATTCCTTCCCCCCCTCCACTGTTCCTCAGACGTTCTTGTTAAACCCTGGATTTGTGCTGGAAATGGCCCACCTTGATTATCATACACATTGTAAGGAGAGTGATCACTTTAGATAAGCTATTACCAGCAGGGGGGGGGGGAGGGAAAACCTTTTGTAGTGATAAACACCCATTTTTTCATGGTTTGTGTGTATAAAAACATCTTCTGTATTTTCCACAGTATGCATCCGATGAAGTGAGCTGTAGCTCACGAAAGCTTATGCTCAAATAAATTGGTTAGTCTCTAAGGTGCCACAAGTTCTCCTTTTCTTTTTGCGAATACAGACTAACACGGCTGTTACTCTGAAACCTGTCAGTATATATGATGATTACCTTCTTCAACAGCGAATCATTTATCCCCAATTGCAACATTGCAATTTTAGGCTGCCACAACTGCCTCGCAAAATCTTATTCCTCAAAAACTGATTCTATAGCTATGATATTCTGAATCTGTAACCTATTGATTGTGTCACATTACATCTATTTCATTTTTGTTCCACAAAGACAATAAAGGAATTGATCCTTATGCAATGGACTTTCTGTTAATAGTTGGACAATTCCCCTCTCTAGATACAGTATGCATGCTCTTTCTTGTCTCCTGTAAACAAGCAATAGCAGTGCCTGCATGCACGGGAGATGGTGGAATGAAAGAACACCCTGCATTTCTGAACGTTTTTCTCTTCTATTTTCCCTCATGTTCTTTTATTCAGCCTCCTTAACTTCTGCCAACGACTGATCTTTCTCATTTCTCCATCTGTTAGCTGTTTTACCAGTCGGGACTTGCTAAAAAGTGATACTTTTTTAATCTCCATCTTAAATCCGGTATAATATTGAATATAATGTTATAACAATATGTGACTCGGTACTGTACTCTAACTTATGCCAGAGCTTTTCAATGTCAGAAGAACAAAGTCAAGATATGATGGCAACTGAGGAACTTCAAGCCATTATAGAAAGATGCGTAAGTAACTTCCTTTTTGTAAAAAGATACTAAAAGTTATAGAAACTGGCATTGCCTGTACTATATTTAAATAAAAAAGCAGGGGAGCTTTGATAGCGCTTGTCATGACCATGCAGGTTTGGTTTTCAGTTTCCATTGCCTGCTCCCTGGTTCTTGTCCTAAGACTGCTACTAGCACCTGACCCTTGCCTCTCGGACGAGGAAGTGCTCTGCTTCCCTCAACAGTAGCTTCTACAGCCAGTTAAGAGGCAGCAGCAATAGGCAGGAGCATGTAGAAGAAAATGTGCCTCTCCAAAAGACTTGGTATAATCTCACGTCAGGGAAAGTGTTATTGAGAGACTGGCATGTGTTCTGAGGTAATTACTAGTATCTGTTTTACTCCTGGGGGAATTCTGCGCCCCCACCCGCAGATTCTCTTTGCCTCCTTGCACAAACAGGAGAAGCTGCACCAATGTGCGCACTCTCTCTCTCTCGCACACGCGCAGCTCAGATGCATCTGTTCAGGCAGCCGGGGAGAGGTAAATCATGGGGGTGAATGGGATCTGCTTTCCTCTTCCCTGCACAGAACACCCAGAGCTCGGTCAGATCAACACCCAGAAATTTCCCCTGGCAGCAGGAAGCTCTGCACTGCAAAGAGAGGGGGTCTGGGTGGGGGTTCCGGGTGTGGGGTGGTGAGGCTCACTTGGGGCGGGGCGGGCAGTCCAGATGCATGGGGATTGGTTGGACAGGAGAGCAGCTCCCTGTCCAATGATCCGCTCCCCCCATCCGTGCACCTGGAACCCCCCACTGAGGCCCCCCCCACCAAACTTCCACCCTGCTGAGCCTGACCCCCTGCATGAGGAGCCCCCCACACGCAAACCTGCACCCCATTGAGCCCCAACCAGCTACATCCTGACCCTCCACCCCACCCAGCCCTATTCCCCCAGACACCCACATTGAGCCCTAACCACCTTCACCTGGACTCCACTACAGAGTCCCATTCGCCCTGCACTCAGAACCCTGCACTGAGCCTCTGTGCATCCAGATTCACCCCCACCGAGCTGCCCGCACCCAGATTGCACCACACAGAATGCTGGTACTCTTGAAGGAAGTCTGATCCAAAAAATAAATTTTTTAAAAATTCTGCAAAGTTCTGCATAGTTTGTTTGTCAAAATAACACAGAAACACAATAATAATATAATCACACCATTTTCAATTATTTGCTGACTAATATTTTGAAATAAATTACCAAAATAATTGAAAATGGTGTAATTATAATGTGTTATTTTGACAAATGAATTTTGCAGAATTTTTATTTTTTTGGTGAAGAATTTTTAATTTTTTTGGTGCAGCATTCCCTCAGAGTATTCTAGTGTCTAAATGATAAATTATAGGTATAGTAAAAACTAAAGTTACAGCTAAATTAAATTTGTATTTAAACTCAAATTTGGGTTTGTTTGTGATTTACATTATATAAATGTAAAATTAAAGATAAATTTTCATTGTAGCAAATTCTAGAAGAAGAAGATTTCAAAGGAGAAGATTTCAATCTTTTTCAAGTAGCAGGCCAGAAGTGCTTAGAAGAAGGTTATGCAGCAGAAGTATTAGAAGTAATTCAAAATGAGAAAAATAAGGTAAGTTTAAATCTGCATCTGTGTGTATTTTAGCGGTATACTTTAAACACGTAGGTAAATATGGTTAAATTTTGCATATTCCAGCTGTTTATACATTGTTTGAGAGTTTTATTCTTAGTATCTCTGTAAGATACAAATACCATATAGTACGCACAAGGATGTACTATTTCAGGGCACTGTACCAGGTATACACTGAGAGACATGTACAGTTTGTATAGACCCAGATTCATCTTTCTGTGAAACTGTTTTGGCAATGATTACTGGACCTGAAACAAACATAGCCAACCACAAGAGGTCACCTCAGAGTAGGGCAATCCTTTCATGTCATACAGGCATGCTAGTGGCTCCTACATGTGACCACTCCAGGCTGTCCGCATAGGAAGCAGGGGCTTCCTCGTACTGAGTAATTCTTGACTCCTAGATCAGCCCCTTAGAGCTGTCGTTAGCTGGAGCATCTTAGAGCAGCCATTAGGCTGCATTGCCTTATGTTGGGGATCCAGGTTGCTGCACAACTGGTCCAGGACAGAAAGAGTTGAAGAAGTGGCTTAAAGCCAACTTTGTATATTTCTTCCTGAGCAGTGTACTGTTTAGCTGTAAACAAGGATATGAGGCACAGTGTCCTTAACAAACCCTTTCATTAATAGTTCATTAATTAAGATAAACAGAAGAGAAAAGGAGGACTTGTGGCACCTTAGAGACTAACCAATTTATTTGAGCATAAGCTTTCGTGAGCTACAGCTCACTTCATCGGATGCATTCAGTGGAAAATACAGTGATTTTAAGAGAGATTTTAAGGCAAATTTTAAAAAGGGAAAGTGATAGTGACTCTTTGTTGGGGCAGAGAGAATTCCAGATAGATGGACTAAAATTGGCCAAGAGTCTAAGAAGAAAGTGAGCAGACAGGAAGTAACAGAATGAAAGTTCAGAGACGTATATGACCAGTTTGGGAAACTGGGAGAACCTACTTATATGGGATACAGAGATAGATAGGAAGTCAGAAAAGGTGATGAGGAATGGAATAATATTGTCCCACTTCATGGAAAGATGGAAAGTAGTCTGGTTGCAGCCTCTGTATCCCACTGAATTTTAGAGTAAGGATTTAAGACCTGAAAAGAACAGTTTACCTCCTTCCTCAAATAGTGTGTTCTCTCTAATTTTTGCCTGGAATTTTGCTACTACCATCCAATAAAAGAGTTAGAACACTGCCTATCCCTATTGGAAAAGCACGTTCACATACACACCTGGAAATGCATAAGTTTATATTGACATAGGAGAAAAACCATTCCATGTATATTTTGGAGAATGCTCTTCAGAATTTTCCTCCATTCTGCCAAATAGGGAAGGAGAGCATAACAGATGCCCAGAACAGAACATTGTAATGATAAACTTTGTATTCAGGTTAATGACTATGGTATGTTACAACCAGCATTGATCACAGAATTATAGAAATGCAAGGTTGGAGGGGTCCTCGAGAGGTCATCTAGGTCAGCCTCCAGCATGGAGTTAGGACAAATATACCTTGACCATCCCTGACAGGTGTTTGCCTAACTTTGTCTTAAGAATCTTCAATTACAAGGATTCCACAACGTCCTTTGGGAACTCTCTTTATAGTTTAGAACGTTTTTCCTAGTATCCAATCTAAATCTCCCCTACTGCATATTAATCTGATTACCGGTACATCATATCGTATCTTCAGTGGACATGGAGAACAATTGCTCTCTGTTCTCTGTATAATAGCCCTTAACTATTGTCAGGTCTCCCCTCAGTTTTTTTTCTCAAACCTAAATATGGTCAGTTTTTTTAACTTATCCTCATAGATTAGGTTTTCTAAAACTTTGATCATTTATTTCTCTCCCCTTTGGACTCTCTCCACTTTGTCCACATTTTTCTTAAAGTGTGGTGCCCAGAACTGGACACAGTACACCTGCTAAGGCCTCACCAGTGCCAACCATAGCAGGACAATTACCTTCTGTGTCTTACATTCGACCCTCCTGTTAATACATGCCACAGTGTTGTTAGCCTTTTTTGTAACTGCATCATATTGTTGATTCATATGCAATTTGTGATCCACTATAACGCCCAGATTCTTTGCAGCAATACTACCACCCAGCCAGTTATTCCCCATTTGTAGTTGTACATCTGATTTTTTCAATCCTAAGTATAATACTTCGCGCTTGTCTTTACTGAACTTCATCTTGTTGATTTTAGACCAATTCTCCAATTTGTCAAGGTCATTTTGAATTCTGATCCTGTCCTCCAAAGTGCTTGTAACGCCATCCAGCTTGGTATTGTCTGCAGATTGTATAAGCATGCTTTCCACTCCATTATCCAAGTAATTAATGAAAACATTCAATAATACATCCTCCCATTTTGATAGTGAACCATTGCACAATGAACGCTTTTGAGTATGGTTTATCAAACAGTTATGCTCCCGTCTTATAATAATTTCATCTAGACCACATTTCCCTAGTTGCTTATGAGTAAGCTTAAGATTTAGTTATGGGTATTTTTTAGTAAAAGTCATGGACAGGTCACGGGCAATAAAGAAAAATTCCTGGCCCCGTGACCTGTTTATGACTTTTACTACATACCCCTGACTAAATCTTTGGTGTTCTGGTGTGCTCCGGGGGCACAGCTGCTCCTCTGGAGGGGGAGGCTCTGGGGCACCCGCTGGTGCTATGAGGGGGAGGCTCTGGGGCACCCGCTGGTGCTATGAGGGGGAGGCTCTGGGGCACCCGCTGGTGCTATGAGGGGGAGGCTCTGGGGCACCCGCTGGTGCTGTGGGGGGAGGCTCTGGGGCACCCGCTGGTGCTGTGGGGGGAGGCTCCGGGGCACCCGCTGGTACTGAGTGGGGTGGGGCTCTGGGGCACCCACCACTGCTGCTGGTAGGGGGATGGCCCAGCCACCGCCACTGCTGGCAAGGGCGGCCTGGGACCATTGCTGTCGGTGTGGGGGAGGGAGCGGTGCAGCTGGCCCTGGGGTGGGCCAGTGCAGTTGGCCCCGGGGCTGCCTGAGCTGCTCAGGCAGCCCTGGGGTCAGTCACACCTGCCAGCTGCAGAAGTCATGGAGGTCCCGTGACTTCCATGACAGACTTGGAACCTTACTTATGAGATTGTCATGTGGGAATGTGTCATAAGCTGAACTAAAATCAAGATATGTCATATCTACGCCTTTCCCCCATCCATTATTCCAGTAACCCTGTCAAAGGTTGATTTGGCATGATTTGTTCTTGACCGATCCATGTTAGCTATTACTTATTACTTTATTGACCTGTAGGTGCTTACAAATTAATTGTTTAATAATTTGTTCTAGGATTTTACCAAGTATCGAAATTAAGCAGACTGGTTTATAATTCCTGGGTCCTCTTTGTTCCCTTTTTTAAAGATAAATACCATGTTTGCCCTTCCCTAGTTGTCTGAGACCTCACCCGTCCTTCATGAGTTCTCGAAGATAATTGCTAATTGTTGAGATTGCTTCAGCTAGTTCCTTAAGTATCCTAGGATCATTTTCATCAGGCCCTGCCAACTTGAATACATTTAACATATCTAAAAATTGTTTAACCTGTTCTTTCCCTATTCTGACTTGTGTTCCTTTCCGCTTATTAATATTAATTGTATTAAGCATCCGGTCACAGTTGGCTTTTTTAATGAAGACTGCGGTACTCTGAAACCTGAAGTAAACTAGGCATTAAACACCTCAGCCTTCTTGATGTCATCCATCATTCATCTGTTTGTCATCCATAATCTATTGACTCTTTTTGACGTATATATGTATTCATTTAGGATTGTATTTTAAATCCACTAAATTTTGGCCTGTTTTCTCTGTAAATCTGATTTACAGGTTATTGTCAAGAGTATGGGCTGGAATCTTGTTTGTCCTCTTGTTAGATCCATTTTGAGTTATAAGCAGGAAGATGAGAAGAGAGAACATTGTCTGAAAATACTAGATCAGTTGGTGCAGGTATGTTGTTGAACCATGTAGTCTTAATAAAGGCGAATCTCATATAATTATTATACAATTACAGTGCTTTATTTAAGTCTCTTAATGTTACAGTGTTTGTTCTGTAAATCTTTACTTTAACCAGAAAACTTCCTTGAATTGAATAATGGATTTTCCATCCTGGACTGGATGTTGTTTAATGATATTAAAGTCCTGATATTTGTTGTCTCTTGTTGAACCCTCGACAGCAATATAAATGTGGAAGAGCATAGGCAGACAAGTGATATGTAAGATTTTGTGAAAATGTATCATTTTGAATTTAATTCAAGCAGTAGAGTACATGCTGAACTTTTTCTTTTACCTCTACCAGTTAAAGTGGTCTCATACCAAAGTAGAATTAAATGTTATTTGGCCATAGCAATCTAAATATCCTTACATGTGGCTTCATTCTAAATGCATGTTTTAAAGCAGAAGTTTTCAAACTGTAGGGCGTTTCCCCTTAGAAGGGTGGAAAGGAATGTTTAGGGGAGCTCGGGCCAGCTCCACGCCGGGGGGTTCAGAGAGGGAGCACTGCCTCCATCCCCTGACTCCCCTCAGCAGGCCACCAAGTCAATGTCAACACCTTCATGCCCAGCACTGGCTCCGCTCCCAGAGACCAAGGCACACTTCTTCCCACATCCTGAAACCCCGAGGAGGGAGGAGCAGGTATTGCAGGGGCACATCCAAAAATTTTAACTCAGAGGGGGAACTCAGCTCAAAAATGTTGAAAACTACTATTTTAAAGAAAGCATGAACTTTTTTTGGTTTTTAGGTTTTGGTTTTTTGTAACAATAATGTCCTGGATGTTTTGCATCTTCTGTCGTTGCCATGCAAAAATTGTGTTACAGTTTTGGAAGTACATTTATTATTGTAAAGGTACCTAATGTATTACTTTAGAGATAAACAACAGTACAGTGGCTTGATCCTTTCTTGCAGCTGTGTAATCCAAAGGAACTTTTATTGGGTTTACTTGAGCAGATTGAGCAGACCTCTGGGGAACAGATATCCCAAACTATTCTGCTCTTGCTTCAACCTCTGCAGACAGGTAATGAGCACTTTCCTATCTGATTGTACACTTAAACAAAATAGCTTTCCTACTCCAGTTTAGTGCATTTATTTAGTTGCTGTTGAAAAAGATTTGGAACATTTCTAATCTGGTTGTTTTATTACTTGTATTTAAAGTAGTGTTCTAGAGCACTACGTGTTCTGGGGGAGCACGTGAAATATAATTTCAGTACTTATTGAGACCTGTTATAAGAGTGCCTGAGGACACAATTAATGGTTTAAATGCAGAATATTTCAAATGGGCATCTGCTGAAACGCAATACTCAGCCATTGCTTGTACTACAAATATTTTACTTTCTGTGGGTTGCCATCCTCCTCCTCCTCCTCCTGAAACAGTCATCTGTATCTATGCCTTTTATTCACTTGCCCTTTATAGGTATTGAAAGTTAACCAATTCCTGCATATCAATGAAAGTCACAAACTGCATATTTGCTTAAAAAAATACCCGTGAGCTTGGAGGACAGAATGTAACACCTCTCACCACTGAAAACACTAGCTGTGAATGCAGTTTTTCTAGTGGTATAAAGCATTGCATTTTAGTCTGCAAAATATATCTAATCTGAAAATCGCATCAATCTAATATTTTTTTTATTCACTAGTTCTTTTCATTTCAGTTCTGATACGATATTAGTGGCTGCTGTCCTGAGACCCACTAGAGCTTAAAATCAATGTTTCTTGCAAAGGAATGTCCCCTATAGACAGGGCATATACCAACAGAAGGAGTTTTTGTGCTGGTATGGGAATACTGCCTCCCTGAATGGCGTTAACTATGCCAACAGAACTACTCTTCTGGAGGTCTACACTGGAGATTTTGTCAGCATAGCTTTGTCACTAGCATGTGGTTTTTTCACACCCCTGCCCAATATAGCTATACTGGCATAAGTTTTAAGTGTAGACCAAGCCTAACCTTAGTGGTTCACGAGATACAGGCCGCTAAAATTATGTTGGAATTTAAGGGGAATGTTTTGGTAATTAGAACGATGTCTTCTGTTAAGAGTCTGTGGACTAGCTTCTCAGCTGCACCCAGTGTCACTAAGTGCAGCTGAGATGAGGGAGGAGTCTGTAAAGGAGCTAATTGTGGCACACTGATTTTGGGGCCAGTGCTGCACTGATCAGAACAGTCCCGATGTGGCGCAAAAGGGCCAGATTTCAGCAGACATTTGGTATAGTCTCTTGTTCTGCCAAGGTTAGAAACACTTCGGTAGTACAGGTGTTTTCAGGGCCAGGAAGGGTTTGCCCCTTTGGGCCAGTGATATAAGAGAGAAATTTTCAATATTTATGTCCACTTTACAGAGGCAGGATTTGTTGTATATTAAAATGCATGGGATGCTGTTGTGATATTTCTTTGCAATACTCAACCCTATGGTGCTGGTAGTTATAACATCCCAAAACTAACAGGTGTAGAATCCTGGTGTCTCTGCACTTGTTCATAGTATTGCAGGTTTGATTTTTTTTTTTTTTTTTTAACCAAAGGCTGTTCAATACAGTCACCTAACTCAATACAGATCTTATTCTTTGCTTTTTCTCAAACCCTGAATCCACTACAGCAGGCAAAAGCTTTTGTGTTATAAATGAGAAGAAATTAAGATGTTCCACCTCTGTAACATCACTTGTGGGGGGAAATAGTAGATAACTAGATGTTTAACCAGACTTTTTCTTTTTATTTCAGTTCTATTGAAACTTCATAGCAAGAAGTCATACTCAGTGGGTTTATCTTTGTCTACCATTTTAAATCAACTCTCTCTCCTGCCTGTACCTTACACAAAAGAACAAATACAAGAAGATAAACTTGGCCTGTGCCAGTGTTGCAATGCAGTAGTAGACTTTGCTAAACCTTTTGTGGATGAAGTTGTTAAAAATATGGAAGGCTCAACAGAAAATGATGACAAGGAGCTCAAAGAAGAATTGCTAAAATTGTGAGTATCTTACCTCTGCTTAAAATGCTTGTGTAATGAAACAAAATGAACAATCAAAATTTCATGCACCAGCAGTGAATACACTGTTGATATTTTATAGTTTATCAAATAAACTGTTTTTAATGTGTTTTTAAAAAAACAAACCCTTCCATATTTGCGAACTGTGAGAGGAAGGGCAACGCTCATTCCCCTCCTGGCTGGCAGGTGGTAGAAAAGTACTTGTATAAGGGGTGGGAAGCCCAGCCAATGGCCCCTACTCCTTCCTTGCATTTACACCAGGATGAGGGACATCCCTCTTTGGAGGCATCAGGATCCAAGCCACCCCCAGCCATGAGAGTATAGGGACGAAAAACAGGAAGCGGAGCCAGTCCCTGAGGTTGGAGACTCCCCCTTCAATCCATCATGAGCAGCAGCAGGTGTAAGGGGTATAACAGTTTCAGACCCCCTGGAGACAATGTCATTATATTCTGTATTGGTGGTTTTGGTAGTGGTTTTTGTTAAAAGGTTCTAATTATAGTCATCTTCTTTTGTTTCAGTTGTTTGAAAAGCTTGAAATACCCCTTATTAATAGCACAGCTTGATCAGCTGCATGAAGATATTGAAGAAGATCCCTTAAGGCATTTTGCAGCTGAAATTCTAGTAAGTGCAGTTAAAAACGAATTATATTGACTTACAAAATCAGTCACTACAATTCAGTATTCACTATAATCAGTTGGCTTCCTGATTTGGTTAGTAAGATGGTTTGTGAGATTCTGTAGGGTAGTGCTGATGAAGGTAAAGACTTGGAACAATATCAGATCCCTATGGTCAACAAAACTTGGCTTTGAAAGTAAAAAATCTGTGAATGTTATGCAATAAATGACTAGCATTTAATGGACCAAATTCAGCCCTCATGGTACATCTCTTTGGGCTGCTGCTCTCTGAATTATCAGCAGCCTCTGCTCTTCTGCAGCTGGCCCCATCCCCATATATGTACAAATCTATCTGGGCTTCTAAAAGGAGACAATGAGGTGAGGTCCCTACGTGACCAAAACTAATACAATTCTGTGTTTGGCTTTTTAAAAGAACCGAGTTTGTCCTTCTACTTACTATAGCCCTTTCCTTTTTATAATAATTGATGTCATTGGGTAGAGCTGCACTTTAAAAATCTAAGAGTATCATATGTTGGATAAAGTTAAGAGTATTTTCTATTCAGGACACCCACTTAAGTACAAACCTAACGTTAAACATGTGCTTCAGTCCCAGTGACTTCAGTTGTTTTTAAACGCATGCATAAGTGATATCTTGAATTGGGGTGTATGAACTAGAGCCCTGCAGTGGGACCAGGATCCCAGGGTTTCCACAGGATCCCAGGGGTTCCGCAGGACCCTCTGCCATAATAGCGGGAGTGGATAGGAGTGGGATTAAAAATAGTCCCGCACATGGCTCTACTAATATTAACTGAAATTTCAGGAAGCTAATCTACAGGGTAAATAATTGCAGTGCCATCTTATTAGATCACACAACCAGTGTCTCCAACCCTGATTAGGAGAGATTGCTCTTTGTGTAGGTCCTAGATAACTGAGTCTTCATGGACTATTTCCTGTTAGCCCGTAAGGAAATTAATAACTGTGTCTTCAGAGCAGGGTTTGAATACTATGTGGCAAATAATGTCTGGGATTGCACTTTGAACAATGAAGAGAAAACAAAATACAGCATAGCTGGTCATTATGTGAGCATCATCCATTCTGTGCACTAAGTGAGGCAAAGGTTTGTGGGGGGAAAAGAATTTGTGATCATGTAATTAAATACTGTGTCATAGCGTATACACACAAGGTGGCCAAATTAAGATTGCACAGGCAATGTCAATTCAGGCATTTCCTAACCTTTGAGAGCTTGACTTTGCCACCTTAATAATTTCCTTAAATGTAGTTTTGATGTCTGTAACTATACACATAATTATAAAAAATATTTTCAGGAATGATTGTACATATGGTAGGTAGAGATTTTACTATATAAAATTTAAAATGTGAATCCTAATTTAAAACTTAATATCCGTATTTCCTTTTATAAAGCGGCTATATGGAATTGACTTTTTTTTTTTAAAAAATAAACAGGGTATTTTATTGGATATAAGAGAATTGTTACCAACCTTGTTTTTACACCATGGAAGCAGAAATCAGAACTGGGATAATCAGGATTTTTTGGATGTAGATGGAAAGCATTCTGCAGATTCTTTGGCATGTCTGTCATATCTGGTGTATGTTCAGTACTTTGGTATTGATTGTTTTCCAATGGTCTTTAGGTAAGAGCTATTTTCCATCCATTTATTAATAGTGGCTGATTTGTTGAGGTTCTTTAAAGACATTATCAGGAGCAGAAGAAAACCTTTTACTATTAGGTTTCAGAGTAGCAGCTGTGTTAGTCTGTATTCACAAAAAGAAAAGGAGTACTTGTGGCACCTTAGAGACTAACAGATTTATTTGAGCATAAGCTTTCGTGAGCTACAGAATCCAATGAAGTGAGCTGTAGCTCTTTTAATATTAATCACTAATTATTGTGTAAGCCTTTGTGTTACATTAGCATTCATTTCAGGGCAACTGTCATGTAATAAACGGTATGTGTGCAGAGGTGTTTTCTCTTTTAGGCCCCAATTCTGCAGAAACTTATGTGTGTGCTTAATTTTAGACATAAGTAGTCTCACAGAAGGAGCCATGGACTATTTATATGTTTAAAATTAAGCATGTAAGTGTTTGCAGGATTGGAACCTTAGTGTGGTGATAAACAAGTGTGGGAGAGTTGAGGGGGGACATCCTGATTTTTAGCACGCATCTATTTTGAAGGTATCCATTTAGCCTAAAATTACTTTTAATTTTATGAAATAGTTACTATTCCTATATATAGTTCCACAGAGACTATTTATATATCAACATGTAGGCAGTGTGGTCTCTGCAATTATATTTATAAATAATTTTTCTGTTTTAGTCCATCATATCTTCTACAGTGCAACATGACACATATTGAGGTCCTATTGAAAAGGTAAGATCATACAAAATTTGGAGTTTCAAATATTGGATTTGTTTCTTGTTTGTCTGGTTTAATTGTCCCACAGTTGCTTTCTGATCTGTGGTAGTAATTTATGAAATCAGACTTTGAATTTACGATTCAAATTGTGGGAAAACTCTTTTGAAACTGAGTGTTAATACTGTACGGCTCAGCACAAGATGATGCCCCTTCCCACCAAAGAGTTGTAAAAAGTTGTCCCAAACACAATACTTCTATGTGATATGCTCTTACATTTTTCAGTATGTTTTACAGTATTCGTTTCACAACTGTGTTTTATTTATGGAAACCCAAACTAAGAACATTTTAAACATTCCAATTTTCTGAATTTGAATATTTAGTAGTACTTCTGTAACTAAATTACACAGTTGAGAATGAAGTGAGGTTGCCATGGAAATATTTGACTCTAGCCTATGATAGTATGCTATCTTCATCTGTATCATGGCCTTCAATAAATAGAACACCAGACTTACTTAAGTGTTGTAGTCATTTGCCCCTTTATTGTCTACAAAGAATAAGTCCAAGTACTACTCTACAAGCATGAGTGTTTCATAGATTATCACCAATTAAGATGAACATTCCACTGTGCCTTGCTACAACTTGGCCTAAACTTTTCAGTCTCTTTAGATTAGGATTCACTCTCTTCTGCTCATGCTTGGAAAAAGTTTGCAGAGTTCTGCAGTTGGGAAAGTACCATTTTCTTCCTTTTAATATCATGGCGTCTGAGGGACTTGAGCTCTTTCCTTTGAATGCTCATAAATATAGAATGGAAATATCAGCTCTTGATCTCAAAAGGAGTCAAATCTACAAACTCTTCTGTTTAGTGTAGTTAAATAATTCAGTTGAAGGAATGATGACAGGAAGCAGAATAGGAACTGTTGGTAGCTGAGCTTGTTTTTAGATAGATCCTGTACTACTTAGTTAATTCTTAAACATCAACAAAACATTTTTGAATTCATACTTTGAAACTGATGATTTTCTTAATTTCTTGTAGGACAGAAGAATCTGTGTTAACTAAAGGACTTGTAAGTTCCTTTTTTTTAAATCAAATATTGAATATTCTTTGTAATCTATGTTATGGTACAACCTTAATTTCCCTTGTCTGTAAAAGATGAGGATAATATTGCATACTATAATTTTAGAGTTATTGAGGCTTAATCAGATAAGCCCCAGTCTTGAAAGCACGTTGCATCTGAGTAAATCTTAAATGCATGCATAAATGTTTGCAGGATTGCGACCTTAGTTTGTGAAGTGGTTTGAGGACCTTGGATTAAAGTACTGTACAAGTGCAAAGTTACGTTGCCTTCAAAATTATTTTTTATTGCTTGTAGGACCTGCTTGGAAACTGTTTATTGAGAATGGGAGATAATAGCCTTCACCACCAGTATTTGGAATTCAAAGGCTTCATTACAGCACCTCAGGTATTAGGATGCAATGTAAACAAGTATTTTTACTTAAAATGCCATGTCATGTCTAGCTGTTCCCTAGGTGGGTTGAGAGAGAAGAATTTAGAGAATAAAAGGATTGCCTCACTCAAAAACTTAATTGATTTTGAAACCATCCAGTGTCTTGCTATTAAGAATTGTTAACTGGAACAGGGAGCCTGCAATGGTTATCCACCTGGAAAGCAAAGTTTATCACCCCCCTTTCTTTCACCACCAAACAGCATCCCCATATCCCATCGCCATCCAGTGGCAATCGTGGTGGGCAGGACGAGCCCTGGAGATTGGATTCAGATGCAACATGTGACTCTCATGTCCCTGTCCCTTCCCCCCTCCCCTACACACATTATGCAGCATGAAGAAGCAGGCTGGGGAAGAGAAAGGGAAAAGAAGAGTTAAGCAACAACTTTCACCCACCAAAGGGGGGAAAAACTGGGGGTATGAAACTGCTTCATCTGTTCTCCTCCCTCCACGCTCGCAACAAAAGGGGACTCCTTTGCTCCTAGCTTAGTAAAAGTCTCATCCCAGCTAGCAGGGTGAACATTGTGAATGCAAATGTGCAGTGCCATTTTTATATATAAAATTTCGGTGATGAATTCAGATTTCTGCATCTTAATTTGCTATAAGTTTGTGAAGGATTGGAAGCAAGACAGGTACCCTTGTGTCTGGAATTGTTTGATGCCTTCTATATAGTGAATCTTTTTAAACATTTAACTTGAAGTTTTTTAAAACTTCAAAAACAATTTTATGCCAGAGGAGTGCAAGAAGGCCATTCCACCAGTTCGCTACCCTCTAAATAAAATATGTATTCCCTTCAGTGTTAAACCAGAGACCCATAGTTCAGTAGATTCACTCAATTTCATATATGTCACTCTTATATTAAAATGATCCATGGCCAGTTTAAATACAACATTACCATTTCTTAAGTCTTCTCTCTTGTGAAACAATCTCAATTGTCACTCTCCTCATAAATAGGAACCTAAGTCCCATTGGTTGCATTTTTACCTACATCATATTCTACAAATACATGTAAAAATATAACTAAAATTATACCAGATTTAGTCTAACCAAAGTGAGAGCACACAATATTAGAGGTTATATTTGTGTTGATAGAAACTGTGACAGGGTCGGGCCAGATGGCTACAGCAGAGTGATAGAAGGCAGATATATTAGCCCCAGGTTAAGTAGGTCCCTTTTCCCTGGGTAAGGTAACAGGGAAGGTTCCAGAACAATCAGGAACTTTCTGGAAACAATTAAGACAGACAGGCTGATTAGAACACCTGCAGCAATCAAGAAGCTGCTAGAATCAATGAAGGCAGGCTAATCAGGGCACCTGGGTTTAAAAAGGAGCTCACTTCAGTTTGTGGTGCATGTGTGAGGAGCTGGGAGCAAGAGGCACTAGGAGCTGAGAGTGAGAACGCTTACTGCTGGAGGACTGAGGAGTACAAGCATTATCAGACACGACGAGGAAGGTCCTATGGTGAGGATAAAGAAGGTGTTGGGAGGAGCCCAGGGAGTTGTAGCTATCGCACAGCTGTTCCAGGAGGCACTCTAGACAGCTGCATTCCACAGGGCCCTGGGCTGGAACCTGGAGTAGAGGGTGGGCCCGGGTTCCCCCCAAGCCTCCCAACTCCTGGTCAGACACAGGAGGAATTGACCTGGACTGTGGGTTCACGAAAACGGCCAAACTGAGGGCTGCCGTGAATCTCCGAGGCGAGCAACTCCGCCAATAAGCGCAAGACCCACCAAGGTAGAGGAGGAACTTTGTCACAAAACCGATATTCTGTTGTCCTCCTTCGCATTTGTTGCACACTGGACTGAGAATTTCAGCATAAGGTCTATTAATACATGCATGCTTTTTCTACTGACCACAATAGCTAATTCAATGACATTTAAACTATTCCTAGTTTCATTGTTGTTTCTTTGCAAATGAATCATCTTATACTTTTTAAATTTCAAACTCTGCTTCTAAGCCTAATCTATCAAGAATATTTTCAGAATAGTTCATCCATGAAGTCTTGACCACTTGCTCTATTTTAGTATCCAGGGTAAATTTAGTGATCTTTATAAAGCTTTGTGTAAATCAATACTAGATATCAGTCCATTCCCATTATAAAGCTCTGTCTCATTCTACTCCTTATAAACATCCACTAAGAATGTGGACACAAGAACAAATGGATATAAACTGGCCATCAACAAGTTTAGGCTTGAAATTAGATGAAGGTTTCTAATCATCAGAGGAGTGAAGTTTTGGAATAGCCTTCCACGAGAAACAGTGGGGACCAAAAACCTAACTGGCTTCAAGAGTTGAGCTTGATAAATTTATGGAGGGGATGGTGTGATGAGACTGTCTACAATGGCATGTAGCCAATCTGTGACTGCTAGCAGCATATATTTCCTATGGCTTCTGATGGGACACCAGACAGGGAGGGCTGAGTTAATACAGAGAATTCTTTCCTAGGTGTCTGGCTTGTGGGTCTTGTCCACATGCTCAGGGTCTAACTGATTGCCATATTTGGCACTGGGAAGGAATTTTCCCCTGGATCAGATTGGCAGAGACCTTGGGAGTTTTTCGCCTTCCTCTGCAACACAGGGCATGGGTCAACTTGCAGGTTTAAACTAGTGTAAATGGTGGATTGTTTGTAACTTGAAGTCTTTAAATCATGATTTGAGAACTTCAGTAACTCGGCCAGAGGTTAGGGATCTATTACAGGAGTGGGTGGGTGAGGTCCTGTGGCCTGCAATGTGCAGGAGATTAGAGTAGATGATCATGATGGTCCTTTCTGGCCTTAAAGTCTATGAGTCTAAGAATTTCTGACATGATCTACCTTTCACAAATCCATATTGGCTCAGACCCATTTAATAATACATTTCTAAATATAACCATAAATATAAACTTGAAATATATTCCTGATAGATTTTACTTACAGGGCTAGTAATAAATCTCTATTAAATTCAGAAACTATACTTGATGGTTACTCAATTATACAGTATTTCAAGTTTCAAAATACTTTTAAAATATGGTTAACTGCTCACTTGGTTGGTTCCCAGTTTTAGATCATCCACAGATGCAGGCCATACCTAACTGCTGTTTTGCTTACTTTTGTTTCAGTATTTTCAGTCATTTCAGTTATTTATTTCTCATTAGTACCCACAAACATCTTACAGCTTATGTACAGAAAATTATAAAAAAAATTAATCACGATTAGTTGCACGATTAAAAAAAATTAATCGCGTGATTAATCGCACGGTTAATGATAGAATACCATTTACTTAAACATTTTTGGATGTTTTCTACATTTTCAAATATATTGATTTCAATTGCAACACAGAATATAAAGTGTACAGTGCTCACTTTATATTTATTTTTGATTACAAGTATTTGCACTGTAAAAAAACAAAAGAAATAGTATTTTGCACTACAGAACATGTATTAGGTGAATTGAAATCTCCTTATCATGAAAGTTGAACTTACAAATGTAGAATTGTTAAAAACAAACAAACAAACCTGCAGTCAAAAAAAAAAATGTAAAATTTTAGACCCTGCAAGTCCACTCAGTCCTACTTCTTGTTCAGCCAATCACTCAGACAAACAATTTTGTTTACATTTGCAGGAGATAATGCTGCCTGCTTCTTGTTTACAATGTCGCCTGAAAGTGAGAACAGGCATTCTCATGGCACTGTTGTAGCCGGCGTCACAAGATATTTAATTGCCAAAAGCGCTAAAGATTCATATGTCCCTTCATGCTTCAAGCACCATTTCAGGGGACATGCGTATATGCTGATGACGGGTTCTGCTCCATAACAATCCAAAGCAGCGTGGACCAATGCATGTTCATTTTCATCATCTGTCAGATCCCACCAGTGGAAGGTTGATTTTCTTTTTTGGTGGTTTGTGTTCTGTAGTTTCCACTTCAGAGTCTTGCTCTTTTAAGACTTCTGAAAGCATCCTCCACACCTCATCCCTCTCAGATTTTGGAAGGCACTTCAGATTCTTAAACCTTTGGTCGAGTGCTGTAGCGCAGTGGTTCTCAAACTAGGGCCGCCGCTTGTTCAGGAAAAGCTCCTGGCGGGCCAGGCCAGTTTGTTTACCTGCCGCGTCCGCAGGTTCGGCTGATCGTGGCTCCCACTGGCCGTGGTTCGCCGCTCCAGGCCAGTAGGGGCTGCAGGAAGGGCGGCCAGCACATCCCTCGGCCCGCTCCACTTCCCGCAGCCCCCATTGGCCTGGAGCAGTGAACCACGGCCAGTGGGAGCCGCGATCGGCTGAACCTGCAGACGCGGCAGGTAAACCAGCCTAGCCCGCCAGGAGTTTTCCCTGAACCAACGGCAGCCATAGTTTGAGAACCACTGCTGTAGCTATCTTTAGAAATCTTACATTGGAACCTTCTTTGCGTTTTGTCAAATCTGCAGTGAAAGTGTTCTTAAAATGAACAACGTGTGCTGGGTCCTCATCCGAGACTGCTGTAACATGAAATATATGGCAGAATGCAGATAAAACAGCAGGGGACATACAATTCTCCCCCAAGAAAGTTCAGTCACAAATTTAATTAACACATTATTTTTTTAATGAGCGTCATCAGCATAGAAGCATGTCCTCTGGAATGGTGGCTGAAGCATGAAGGGACATACAAATGTTTAGCATATCTGGCACGTAAATATTTTGCAATGCTGACTACAAAAGTGCTGTGCAAATGCCTGTTCTCACTTTCTGGTGACATTTTAAATAAGAAGAGGGCAGCATTATCTCCTGTTAATGTAAACGAACTTGTTTGTCTTAGCGATTGGCTGAAGAAGTAGGACTGAGTGGACTTGTAGTCTCTCAAGTTTTACATTGTTTTGTTTTTGAGTGCAGTTATGTAACAAAAAAAATCTACATTTGTAAGTTGCACTTTCAAGACAAAGAGTTTGCACTACAGTACTTGTATGAGGTGAATTGAAAAATACTATTTTTCTGTTTGTAATTTTACAGTGCAAATATTTATAATAAAAATATATATTTTGATTTCAATTACAACAAAGAATACAATATAAATGAAAATGTAGGAAAACATCCAAAATATTTAATACATTTCAATTGGTATTTATTGTTTGAGAGTGTGACTAAAACTGCAATTAATCGCGATTAATGTTTTTGAGTTAATCACGCGAGTTAACTGCGATTAATCGACAGCCCTACAGAAAATGTATGATATTCTAAGTAATCCTTACAATGCTCCCATGTGGAGTAGGAAAGCAGGGAAATTTTCCCTATGGAAGGGAAAACTGATACCACTTTGTCAAAACAGACAGTGATTTCTTTTGACATTTGATATAGTTTCATGGCAATCCCAGACCCAGTAGAAAATCTGAGGTTGAGTCCTACGCTCTGCTATTCTGTCCTTAATTCACTCCTCTGTGTCTTACTACAGCTTTTACCACTTGTTTTTCTTACTTGCAGCCTGAGACCCCTTCAACACCGGTGTGTATAGTATTCTGTCTTAAAAACAGACAGTCTAACAGCTCTGAATTTCCTAGCTTTTCCTTTTTATAAAAACATGTTTTGATTTTATGTTCATGATTTGACTAGACTTTAGTCAGCTCTATGCAAGATACAATTGTATAGGTACAACCAAACTTTATGTACTTTTTTCCAACTGCAGGATTTGGTTAAAGTGATGACCCTTTGTCCTATAGAGCATCTGGTATGTAACTTAATCATTCCGGGGGTTAGAAGTGCTAAATTTGTTTTATTTTAATTAACTGCAAATGTCTTCATAGAATTTTTTTCTTTTAGCGAAAGAAGAGTTTGAAGATATTGCAGTTATATATAGACAAGTTTGATGCAGAGGGAAAATACACTTTGTTCAGGTATGCATCCTGCATGAAATGCAGAAAAACATGTCTTGATGCAATTTAATTGCCTAGTAACTTAGTCAGAAATCATGGTAACTGCATGTTAGGGGGCTTATTCCTTCACCCACTTACTTCCCTGGTCCTTCTCACATGAACAGAGAGCAACAACACCCGAAGTCCAAAGGTGCAAACAATTTGATGTTTATTGGGGTGAACTTCCAGCAAACATGATTCCAGTTTTCTTCCTTAGTATCCTCCTTCCCAGCTCTGACACCACAGAGCCTTACACCTGTGTCCCTGTTCCCATTCCTGCCCTTAGCAAAACATGATTCCAATTTCCTTACCCCATTCCCTGTTCCAGTTTCCCCCTTTAGCAAAACATGATTCCAATTTCCCCACCCCATTCCCTGTTCCCATCTCCCCCACCCACCCCCTCACTTCCTGATTGACTGCAGACTATATAGTAAAATTTGAGTTCTGCTTTGCTCTACCTTAACCAATCATGTTCCTGAAATTTAACTAACCAATCCTAACATATTGTAACATGATTATGTACCCAATTATATCCCACCACCTTAATTTAGTTTACACCCAGCAAAATTAATTATACAGCAGACAGAAACAATCACAGAACCAGACAGAGATTATACAGACAAACAATAACAAAGTGGGAACTATAATGACAAAACAATACAGAAGTGAGGATTTCACATCCCAGCTATTGATAAGTGAGTTCTTGCCAGACAGGATGCTATCAAACTAAGTTTCCTTTTACATTTTCTAGGCACTTCCCTTTCTCTGGGGGTGATAGGCACTATCAGGACAGGATTGTATTCCTAACAGCCCAATAGCACCTTATTTCAATGTGACTAGTTTGGAATGTGAGGATGTGACCGTTCGCTTCCCAGCTTATGGCTGCCTCTGTTGCTTAGCCAAAGGCCTTAGCCTAAGAACAGGGCCTCAGACTGTCACAGTAAGAGAAGTTTCAGAGTAACAGCCGTGTTAGTCTGTATTCGCAAAAAGAAAAGGAGGACTTGTGGCACCTTAGAGACTAACCAATTTATTTGAGCATGAGCTTTCGTGAGCTACAGCTCACTTCATCGGATGCATGCTGTGGAAATCGCACAAGACATTTTATACACAGACACCATGAAACAATGCCTCCTCCCACCCCACTCTCCTGCTGGTAATAGCTTATCTAAAGTGATCATCAAGTTGGGCCATTTCCAGCACAAATCCAGGTTTTCTCACCCTCCGCCCTCCCACAAACAAACTCACTCTCTTGCTGGTAATAGCCCATCCAAAGTGACCACTGTCTTCACAATGCATATGATAATCAATGTGGGCCATTTCCTGCAGAAATCCAGGTTCTCTCACCCCCTCACCCCCCTTCAAAAACCACACACACAAACTCACTCTCCTGCTGGTAATAGCCTATCCAAAGTGACCACTCTCCCTACAACCTGCATGAAAATCAAAGTGGGCCATTTCCAGCACAAATCCAGGTTTACTCACTCCCCCACCCCCATACTCACACAAACTCACTCTCCTGCTGGTAATAGCTCATCCGAAGTGACCACTCCCCCTACAATGTGCATGATAATCAAGGTGGGCCATTTCCAGCACAAATCTCACCCCCCCCGCCCACACACACACAAACTCACTCTCCTGCTGGCAATAGCTCATCCAAACTGACCACTGACAGTAAGAGAAGGCCCTTACACCGGCAGACAGTGATTTTTGATTCTTTCTTTTGTACCTCTAGAACTAGCCAAGTGATAAGAATACACCTAAATTCTTAGAGCATAGGCCTTTACAGACAGGCCTGAATATCTATATCCTAACACTGCATAGGAGCTCACATAGGAGCTACCATGTTAATTTCATGACAATGGCAATTGATTTTAGTTTTCTTGTTACTAAAAAACAAAACACTGAAGCCAGCCCTTTTGTGAACTCCAAAGATTAGGGGTAAAATTCTGGCCCCCTTGAAGTCAGTGGCAAAACTCCCATTTATTTCTATGAAGCCAGAATTTAATTTATATTTTTTTCAACAAAATGTAAGGCAATATCTAGGAGATACTGTCTTTCTCTATTTTACTTTAAAGGTGTTTATTGAAGACAAGCAACCACGCTGGCGTAGAAGGCTATGTTATACAAAATATCAAAAATCAGATTGATTTATCATTAAAGGTGAGAATATTGTAAGTTCCTACTTTAGAAAGTGCTTTCAATACCGTTTTTAAAGAATTCATATAGTTTAGGCTCCACATTATTTATGTATTACATCTGAAAATACTGTGTTAAAAGGAGATTTGAGTGCTTGACCTTGCATATTTAAAGTTAAGAAATGCAAGAATTAAAGTTGCCTGTGCAACATTAATTTGTCCTCCTTAAGGTTATGCATTATGATACAATCTATAATTACACAACTACATACTATTCTATTTACAGGCTGAAGTCTGACTTTCTCTGTAGCTGCTGCTCCAAAGCAGGAGTGCACTTGAGTTTTTCAAAGATGAGGTTACCAGATTTTTTTTAACATGGGCAAAATGTATTTTTCCCTTCTTGGAAGCTACTGAACTGTTTCCATTGAAATTTAAAAAAGAAATAGTTTGAGGTAGATACCCAGCATGGAACCATTTTAGCCCAAATGATTAAAGTTTGGCAAAGTTATATAAAAGTATCTGAAAACAAGGTCTGATAATGGGAGGTGTTGAGCAATCTTAGCAGGTGATGCTACTACTGCAATGATAGTATGCACACCCAGCTTTCTAAAGATCACTCTTCTGGCCGATTTAGAAAAACACTTCCGTACATGCTTACATCCCATTGACATTGTTGTCTTGACTCAGGATGCCTTCCCGAATTGGGGCTTTGTTGGTAGATATCCTTCTAATTTTACTTGTAGGTGGTGTTAATATCCACCAGAATAATTAACCACTTCTCTCTGTCCCACACATGCTGTGACATGACACTTCATTATAGCATAACAGCAGTAGTAAGATAATGTATGATTGAGATGACTGTTTCATTCCAAGCTGTTTTCAATGAATTCTCCTAAAATTACCGTTTGTGCAGCAGTTTCTCATGCTTAGTCTCAAAAGTATGTTGTTTTCCTTATTGATACTGGGATATCATCACATAGTTGTTTATCCAAAGGACAGAGAAAAGATGCTCTTTTGGTTGAGGTACTGGATTGGGCTCAGGGGATCTGGGTTCAGTTCCTGACTCTGCCACAGACTTCTTGTGGTATCTTGTGCAAGTTGCTTAGGCCAAAGTTTTCCAGTGAAAGTGCCTAAACTAAAAATGGCCTGATTTTTCAAAGGTGCACACGACCTGCTGTTTCCATTTACTTCAGTGGGATGTGTTGGTCCTTGGCACTTCTGAGATAGGCCACTATTAGCTTTGTGTCCAAATATAGGTTTAGGAACCTACCTTTAGGCACCTAGGTTTGAAAACTTCTGTGTTTCTCTCTATGCCTCTGTTTCCCATCTGTAAAATGGTGATAATACTTTTGTACCTCGCCCAGGTGTTGGGAGAAAATGATCATTAATGTTGTGAAGTACTTGGATTCTGCATTGCTGGTGGGAGTCATATAAGAACTGAAAGATCCCTCCCATCAACTGTTCCCATCCTTGCATTACTCATCTACCTTAAGAGGGCATGAGGAATTCTAGAAGGTCTGGTGGCCTCTGTTGGGGCCCCAGTGCCTGTAATTACTACTGTTATGCTTCTGGTGCATAACATTTAAAGTAAGTGTGGTTTGATTATGCATAGCCAAACTCACTGGCACACTTCTTTTTTTTTTTCTTTAATACCCTTATTTAGATTTTTTTAAAATTCAGGTTAATTCAATATTATGAGTTAGTCTCTGCTACAAAAAAAAATAAAAATTCAAAGCCATGATTCCCACAGCCACCCATAAGGTAGCCACATTACATACACTAAAGTTTGTATTAAATATAATAAGACAAAATACTTTGTGCAAGGGGGTCAAGTTAGTTTCATAGGAACCATAATTTGGAATTTCCTGGTTTATGTATTTAAAATCTCACTTGTAACATTGCATTGATGTCTTTTTGCTTTTAATTTAAAGAGTTTCTGGGTCTGGCCTAGTGTGTTCCCAGTCATGTAGGACATCTGGGTCTGATTCCTGGTCCTAGTCCCCAACCTAGTTTGTTAGGTTGTTGGGAGCTATAAGTCCTGCAATAGCAGCATACTTGAACCATGTGATAGAGTGTGCCTAACATTGCTCAACAGTGGCTGAGCCAGTTGATTTAAAGATCATATTAACAGACTTAAAGAATGGTGTGCTTAGGTGGGGCTGGGAAGAGGAGAAATGGGAAGAGAGTCTGATGACTCAGATAAGAATAGAATGGATAGCTTGAGTGGGTGAGCTGGGGAAAGAGTGTGGAAATGTCTGATCTTGAAAAGATTAGTATATTTTGATCATTTTATGGTAATCTGTATACATCTTTTTCCGTAAATTGATTTCCTCATTTTCAGACACTGCCCAGTGGTCATATTGTTATACTACATGATTACGCAAAGTGTGAATTTAAACTTTTTCTCTCTTTTTCCCTATTGCTTTCCAGAAAGCAAATGACAGTAAGTGGTTTACTGGACCCCAGCTGGTTTCACTTCTAGATTTAGTGCTGTTGCTTCCTGAAGGGGCTGAAACAGATCTTCTCCAAAACTCAGATAGGTGAGATGTAATCAGAACTAGAGTAAATCTAAATCTGTGTGTGTCTGTATGTATGTGTGTATATATATATAATTTGAAGATTGCCCATATTTTTATTTAATGACAAAGTAAGTGCAACTAAGCAAGTGACTGCTGCATAATCTATGAGGAGAGTTTCAGTTTGTCTCAGAATTTTAGAACCAGAGATGGAAATTATTAGTTAAATAAACTAGTTCCTCCCTGTGATAAGGTGCCCCCTGCCTGGGGTGCCCTCCTATGGCAGGCCATTGCATGGCATGCACATCTGCCTCAGTTTCCATCCAGCTGGAATCCATCCATGCAAAGGAATATTGTCTCTTTTAGTGGCAAATTCAAACCCTGATATAAAAAGTCACAGACACCTAAGAACATAAGAATGGCCATACTGGGTCAGACCAAAGGTCCATCCAGCCCAGTATCCTGTCTGCCAACAGTGGCCAATGCCAAGTGCCCCAGGGGGAGTGAACCTAACAGGTAATGATCAAGTGATCTCTCTCCTGCCATCCATCTCCACCCTCTCACAAACAGAGGCTAAGGACACCATTCCTTACCCATCCTGGATAATAGCCATTAACGGACTTAACCTCCATGAATTTATCTAGTTCTCTTTTAAACCCTGTTACAGTCCTAGCCTTCACAACCTCCTCAGGCAAGGAGTTCCACAGGTTGACTGTGCACTGTGTGAAAAAGAACTTCCTTTTATTTGTTTTAAACCTGCTGCCCATTAATTTCATTTGGTGGCCCCTAGTTCTTATATTATGGAAACAAGTAAATAACTTTTCCTTATTCACTTTCTCCACACCACTCATGATTTTATATACCTCTATTATATCCCCCCCTTAGTCTCCTTTTTTCCAAGCTGAAAAGTCCTAGCCTGTTTTAATCTGTCCTCATATGGGACTGGTTCCAAACCCCTAATAATTTTAGTTGCCCTTCTCTGAACCTTTTCTAATGCCAGTATATCTTTTTTGAGATGAGGAGACCACATCTCTGTGCAGTATTCAAGATGTGGGCGTACCATGGATTTATATAAGGGCAATAAGATATTCTCCGTCTTATTCTCTATCCCTTTTTTAATGATTCCTAACATCCTGTTAGCTTTTTTGACTGTCGCTGCATACTGCGTGGACGTCTTCAGAGAACTATCCACGATGACTCCAAGATCTTTCCTGATTAGTTGTAGCTGTAGCTAAATTTGCTCCCATCATATTGTATGTATAGTTAGGGTTATTTTTTCCAGTGTGCATTACTTTACATTTATCCACATTAAATTTCGTTTGCCATTTTGTTGCCCAATCACTTAGTTTTGTGAGATCTTTTTGAAGTTCTTCACAGTCTGCTTTACCTGATAATAAAACATTTCTTTGCAAAATCCCAAAGTAAAACAAGGTTACAATGCAGCAGCTCTTCAATGCCCTTCAAAGGTCACCCTTCCCTAGTCACCTGAGAGTCATTAACTACTCTGCCTCAGTTCCTTTAACCCCTGTTCTAGGGTCCCACTCTCCAGGCCATCTACCTGTGGGTGAAAAGTAGGTCTCGGAACTCTCAAGTCTTTTCCAGTAGCCCCCAATTCAGGTCTCCTGCAAGAGGGCTCCCTGCAGTGCTTTACTCCACCAGGCCGCCTGCCTTGTGAATCCTACCCCTGTTCAGAGGCACCTCCCTCTAGGAACAATCTTTTGTTCTTGGGCTCCTCCAACAGCCCTCCACTTGAGTCTTCTGCCGAGAGCTCCCTGCAGTGTTATGCTCCTCAGGCCTCCTGGCCTATGAGTCCTACCCCTGTCCTGCTCAAGGAACCGTCCCTTCCTTGTTTCTGATCCCAGCTTTCGCTGACCATGCTGGTCCTTCCCATCTTCCTAGGGGCCACTGCACAAGCCTTCTTGCAACTCAGCAGGGTTCGCCAGCTCTAGCCAGTCCTTGACAGTTTTCTGGAGAACTCAGCAGCAGCAGCTCATGGTTTCTGCTCTTACGGTTTCCCCTCACGCAGCTCTTACTTAGCTCTTCCTTCAGGGACCTCCCCCATAGGGCCGGGGCACCCTCTTTTAAGCCTAATTGGTGTCAGCTCACTAGTGACAAGTGTACTGGCCTCTTTCCTCTTTAAAGGGCCAGAGTCATCCTATGACACTACCCTTTCAGTGGAGTGCAGCATTGCGGTAGAAAAGGTCATGACTGTATTAAGTTGAAACTAGCATGAGAACGGCCATACTGGGTCAGACCAAAGATCCATCAAGCCCAGTATCCTGTCCTCTGACAGTGGCCAATGGCAGGTGCCCCAAAGGGAATGAACAGACAGGTTATCATAAAGTGATCCATGCCCTGTCACCCAATCCCAGCTTCTGGCAAACAGAGGCTAGGGACACCATTCCTGCCCATCCTGGCTAATAGCCATTGATGGACCTATCTTCCATGAATCTATCTAGCTCCCTTATGAACCCCGTTATAGTATTGGCCTTCAGAACACCCTCTGGCAAGGAGTTCCAGAGGCTGACAGTGCATTGTGTGAAAAAATTACTTTCTTGTGTTTGTTTTAAACCTGCTACCTATTAATATCATTTGGTGGTCCTTTGTTCTTGTATTATGAGAAGTAAGTAACACTTCCTTATTTACTTTTTCTATACCACTCATGATTTTATAGACCTCTACCATATCCCCCCTTAGTCGCCTCTTTTCCAAGCTGAAAAGTCCCAGTCTTATTAATCTCTCCTCATACGGAAGTCGTTCCGTACCCCTAACCATTTTTGTTGCCCTTTTCTGAACCTTTTCCAATTCCAATATATCGTTTTTCAGATGGGGCGACCACATCTGCACACAGTATTCAAGGTGTGGGCGTATCATGGATTTATATAGAGGCAATACGATATTTTCTGTCTTATTATCTATCCCTTTCTTGATGATTCCCAAAATTCTGCCGCTGCACATTGAGTGGATGATTTCAGAGAACTATCCACAGTGACTCCAAGATCTCTTTCTTGAGTGGTAACAGCTAATTTAGACCCCATCATTGTATATGTATAGTTAGTTTTATGTTTTCCAGTGTGTAATACTTTGCATTTATCAACATTAATAGCAATAAGAGGTTACTTACTAGTAACTATTGTTCTTCAAGTGTCACCTTTGTGCTAGCTCTTCTGTGAGATGTAGTGCCCTGGCATCGAGCTGCAGAACTACCTTGAATGATGCTCCTTCAACAGAAGAGAGCTCGTGCAAGGGTGATGTCATTGCCCTACTGTATATAAGGAAGTGCATCATCCCACAACAGTCTCAATTTCTTCTCCCTAACCGCAGACATTATATAGAAATCTGAGGCAGAGGGGAAGTTGGGCAGGTAGTGTGAGTGCACAGAGATAGTTCTTGAAGAACAAAAGTAACCTCTTTTTCTTCAAGAGAGTCTCAGTGTTTTCCCATTTGTGATAAAACAGTAAGGAGTGCTCCAGCAGGTGGAGGGTGGAAATGGAGTTCTTCACTAAGTATCGACTGGAGCACGGCTTTCCCAAACTGGCCATCAGAGCACGATGCTCAATTGAAGGAGTGGGTCTAGCACAGAACTCCAGGTTGATGCTTTGCTTATCTCTACCAGAGGAACCTGCCTAAGGCATGCTACTGATGCTGTGGTGGCTCTTGCAGAATGGGTGTTTAAAGCAGGGGGTTTCCTAGGTGGGATGTAACAACTGTATGTGAGTATCTGTTCCGTAGTGGGTTCTCCCTGGCATCTTTCTTTATATTGCAGATAACTTAATGGGTTTTCTAAAGAGTTTGGTCTTTTCAGGTAAAAACTGAGTACTCCTTTTACATCTAGGTAGGCTTCCAAGGGTAGGAATGAGGTCTGGGGAAGAACATGGGGAGGGAAATACATTGAGACAGGTGGAAAACTGAGACCACCTTAAGCATGAAGCTGGTATGGGGCTTCATGGTGACTTTGTCCTTGTGGGCCAGAGTATAAGGTGGAATGTTCAAAGCATTAAGCTAACTCACCCTCCTAGCAGATGTAATTGCTATTGGGAAGGCTGTTTTAATCACTAAGTGTGTGAGAGGGAGTTGCACAAGAAGCTCATAATGAGGGCCTGTCAGCTTTGTTGGGTCAAGATTTAGGTCCCATAAAGCCCGGGGCTCCCTAATTGGGGGGAATTTATTTACCATGCCCTTAAGAAATCCGGAGACCTTAGTATGGAAGATAGGATTCTCCTTAATGTAATTGTGGTGAGCAGATATTGCTGCCATATGAACAGCAATATGAGGAGGCTAAGCCTAAGTCCTGAGACTTAAAGTTTATAAAGTACTCTAGGATTGCATGGGCCCAAGCTCAGGATGGAGTCACTTATTTGCTAGTGTCCCAGATAGTAAACAGTTTCCAGTTTTGTTTATAGCAGGGTGGAGCCCTTTGTGGATTGTAAAAGAATGGTGTGAACCCACATATTAGTCAGCAGGTTATCCTTCAGGCTGCACGAGGAATATCTCTGGGTTGGAATGCAGAATCCTTCCTTACTGTTGAGACAGGAGGTTTGGAAGCAGAGGCAGCAAGTACAGTGATTCTCTGGCCAGCTGCAGAAGATGTGGCTGCCAGTGACGATGAGGTCACATTGAGGCTATTAATAGGATGTTGGCTCTGTCCAACCTGATCTTTATAACGCTTGGTATCAGGGTAATCGGAGGAAGACACATAGTAGGAACACATCTAAGAAAACTTTTGTCTTTGTGTGTACTTGGCATTTGGTATTTGGTGTTTTGTTTGACACACAGTGGTCTATTCTGGTTGTCTCCATATGTGAAATACTTGGGCTAGCCACCACTGGTTTCAAGCAGCACTTGTGTTGATCCAGGAACCTTCATGTTCTTCTTACTGGGAAGGTGAAGAGCTACAGAAGTTCTCCAAAGGGGACTCATGTGGCTCCTCTGAAGGAGTCTCATCCCATTTCTCAGCTAGAGGCAGGTCTTTGCAGTGCTGGTATCATTGCTGGCAAGGAAGGCTTGGGTTGGCACCAGATGAGGAATAGATGCATATGAGTGCTGAGGGAGGGCACCATGTTGGAACGGATACTGGTACTGAGGTCTGTGCCAGAGCTGGTATCTCAGCCTCCCACAGGGCTTTTGTGGAGCTCTGTACATAGGGCCACATGGACTGCTGAAGAGGACCCTCTGTGAGATCCTTCCATAATTTCTGGATCTGAGGTGAGGGAAGCTGATGAAGTCTCAAGATTTAAGCAGGGCATCTTCTAGATTCATCTCTGAAGGGGTCAAAGGTACCCCAAGGTGATTCTGGATTATGACTAGAGAAATTGGTATAGGCAGTCAAGCAGAAGAAAGGCATGCAGAATGATTGCCAGTAGCCTCAACAGCAGATCCCCTTTCAGGCCTTGAAGGTGTTACTGGAATCTGAACCCGAGAGGAGTCAGGTAGTCAGTACTGAGATGTTCAAATCCAGAGGAATTTGGAGAAAAACTGCTTGCCTCAAGAGTGTTCAAGGCCCTTAGAGGAGCAGGAAGGAGGAGAAGGATAGTGCTTCCTTTTTCTTTTGCCCTTTTTGTGGAGAGGTTTCATTGGGCCATCACATGGAAGGTTCTGAATATCAACACAGAGCCTTTGAATTAGAGTCTAGTCAGTTGGAAGTCAGTGCAGAGAGATGCACTAGGTTGACCTGTATTACTAAACAAATGGGCTGCTGTGTTTTATACCAGTTGGTGTTTTT
The DNA here is from genome assembly GCF_015237465.2 of Chelonia mydas. Taxonomy (NCBI): domain Eukaryota; kingdom Metazoa; phylum Chordata; order Testudines; family Cheloniidae; genus Chelonia; species Chelonia mydas. The sequence goes on from NC_057854.1 coordinate 73,674,174, forward strand.
TCAGGAACAAATTAAATTACTGTCAATCTTAATATAAATCTGCACTCTAAGTGATGAATTGTACATTTCTAATTCATAGGATTATGGCCTCACTAAATCTATTGAGATATTTAGTCATTAAGGACAACGAATACGACAATCAAGTAAGTGATGATTGATTTAAAAAGCTATCTTTTCAATTTAAAAACAATAGCTTTGCCAGTTCATGACAAAGTTAGCTGCTGCTGCAAAAAAATGTCTGTATTCAATATCCAGTGAGAATGTTTTTGTTAATGGTGGTCAGAAAATTTTGAAGTTTATACTGGTGAAAGTTAAATGCTTACTCACTATTTTTTCAGCAAGTTTAGTGTTGTTCTACCTCCACCAGAAATCCAGGTCAGCGCCTGTAATTCCAGATAATATCACCATAAAATAAAGTATATAGCCAGTATTCCAAAAATAATAAATATACTTATACTTGTGTACAGATAATTAGGAAGGGCTAACTTCCACCAAGCATTGTAAAACTTTTTAGATGGGATCTCTCTACAAACCTTTGAAGTTTTAGAATTGCTTCATTAGTCAAGGAAATCTCTTTATCATTTAGCTTTAAGTGGCATGGAAGAGAATTTATTTTAGTGTCAGGGTGTCTCCCTAAGCATTTTGACAACTCTGCATTGAATAGCTTTTGTTTTTAAACATGTAAAAAAAAAAATCCTGTATTTCCAACTCCTTCTGCAACTGCATTTTTGGTAAATGTCAATAACTCCACTGGATATTAAAGCCAAATCAGTGCTTCTCAGTAAGATCTGCATTATTGAAATAACATAAGGATTGATATGACTGTCCCAAATTAGCAAAAAATTGCAGAACATCTTAAACAATAGATATAAATTAAAAAAACCAAACACTCATAATGGAAGAGTTATTTATTATCCTCAGGTTTCCGAATCCTTCAACTAAAACAATACGAAATAGCTTCCTGGTACTTTCTAAGTTCATCAAGACCCTGTAGCAATGTTAATATATTTTGCATAATATACCATGCTGTGAAATCCCAACTCCCCATGTCAAGACAAAGATTTTCAAACAAAGCAGATGATATTTTGGCAAAAAAGGGTTGGGAGGGAAATGGGACTAGATTGTAGTGCTGTAATTGCTCCTGGCAAATGTGTTTTATTGAACTACTTTCTTAGGATAAATTTTGCTCTCTCTGAGAGGGAAAAAACAGTACATTATTTCCTCCTAAGGGCAACATGCTTAAGATTGTACGCCATTCTGATTTTGCAGATAGCTCTGCTGCTCTGGTTGTGGTCAGGGTTTCCACATCAGTTTTTCTGACGGCTATAGTCTGTGTTTAATCCATACCTCTGCTCTTATATTGACCTCTCTTTTTTGCATACCCTGTACCTTTTTCTGGCTGGCTACTTCATTGCTTTACTAGATATAGCCTGGAATGTTTCATGCATGAAGACCATTTACTAACCTACCTTACACTGCAGTTTCAGACAGAACACTATGTCTTAAATATGTATAAGCAGGGAATCAATACATTTCTTTCATGCTTTGATGTTTGAATGCAAATAATCTGGAAATTGTTACTATAGACAAGTGAAACCCTCCATCCTATTGTATTGTCCTAACTGAAATGGAAAAAGATAAACAGCATAAATGGTAAAGTATTTTATAACCATTTTGGTGTTAATAACCTACGGTGTAGACTGGAATTGTCAAACAATATTTTTTTAATATGTTCTCTTTAAGCTCTAACAGCTCCTAGCCAATAGCCTGAAAGGGAGAAACAATGCACCTCTCTATATGCTGGATTCTGGCTGTTTACAATTTTATATAAGTGGTAAAAGTTTTTACTCAACTTCAATTTAAAGCAAGATTTTACAATGTCGGAAATGTGATGAACTGTTCAGCTTTATCAGCAGGCCCATGACTTATTTTTCTCTCTCTCGTCTGAAGCAGTCAGCAATATTTGTTATTGGCTGTGCTATTTCAGATCAGCGTGGACCATGCTTATCATTCAACTGCTGTAGTAGCTTTTCAGTATAATGTTTTATGACTGACTGATCCGTTCTTGTATGCAGTCACTCCCATCCAGCTGCATCTAGATGGATCCATGTTCTTAGATAGCCAAGGAAGCAATTTATATTTCACAACTGGCTTAACATCAGGTTGCAGTTCTGAGCAGCTGAACTATAATTTCTTTAAGTGCCATAGCCTGCACAGCTTAGCTTCAGTATTGAAGACTGAAGAGCCATTGGAATTTTACATGTTTAATTTTCTTACTGTACTCCAGTACTGAAAAGGCCACTTATCCCCATAACAAAGGCAAGTCCTACTGACTGTTTTCCCCAAGTCATTAGTCACCAACATTCCTGCAATTCATAGAGTTCAACATTTTTATCATCAACCAGGTCTCATAGTAAAGGCTTTATTTTAAAAACTATTCCTAATATAAATACACCTTTCCTTCAAGCTAGTTTTCCTTATTTCCTAATGCCCTTTATATAGGAACCTAAAGTTGGGGAAAGTTCATCGGTCACCTTGCAGATTCTAAATTAGTTCCATTGAAGGGACATGACTGTAATGCTGCCTGTAGTGATTCAAGAATATTAATGCCAGCCTCAGGCAGAGACTGTTAGGAACCAAGGCACAAACCCCAAATTAGTTTTGAGTTTTATGCTTAGATTTCATCTACAAATTACCAAGCGTAAACTACTTAGGCACAATAATAGCCTTAATATGGAGTCACAGATATTGCCCTCTGTTACTCCGATCTGTCTCGCCACCCAGGTGAGCCTACTTTTGTGATAGATGGTTCCTTACACCAAGAATCACAGAAATATTCAGGTTACTCTGAGTCCCAAAGGACCAGTCATTTACCCCATGTCAGTTGCAGCTTAGATCTCACACCAAAGACAACACTTGTAGCCAAACTATATAAAGATTTATAAAATAGGAAGAAGAAACCAGAGAGTTATTTAAAAGGTTAAAGCAGGTAAACTTCTACACAAATGAGTTACGATCCTAAGTTTCAAAAGGTAATACAAGCTTCTGTAATCAGCAAATTTTGTATGTCCTTTAGGGCTAACATGGGCTAAGCAGCTGGGGATCTTTTGCTTTTACCTAGAAACACTTTGCCTCCTACCCCCACCCCAGAATTCAAGCAGCATAGAGATAATCAGCTCCTTCGTGTTAGGAATTTTTATCCCACTCTTGCCATGTGCTTTGAGTTGCAAACTCAGGTGATGGGAGGAATCCACTAGCATGAATCATCTTCACAGCAGACAAGCGAGGGAGAGAGCAGAACAACAAACATCTTTTGTCCTCTTTAACATGCCACAATAGTTTGTCTAGTGTCGATTGACCTTGCTTGTTGGGAAGGATGTAATGCCTTCTGTTGATAAGCCCTTCATGCTAATTAACATCTCTCTCCTATCTGGTGATTTCCACAGTCACAGGCTCACAATACAGCCACTCAAACATTACCTGACAATATGGGATACAGATGTTATAAGTGAGATTAATGCATCCAGCAACCCACAAACATTCAATAAAGTCTAAACACATTCTTATAATTCTAATACCTATTTTAACAATTCTAGCCCACAAGTGAGGCAGACTGATTCCAGATATGTATTTGTTAGTGTTCAGTTGAGACATGGGGACTCTGGTATGAGTGGGCACTGGTCTGAGCACTTCCCAATGACCTTTTAAGAAATTCCATTTGTTTCACTGTTCATACATTAGTGGTTTCACCAAAATCTACATACCAGTACCCCTAGTATATACTATTCACAGGCAAAAAATTGTAATCTGAAGTTAATCTGTAAATATTTATCACTTTAATGTGGTTGGGGAAGGGAACTTTGAGAACATTATAGTTCTGTAGTTTTTGGGTCCTGTATCACCACCAGTCTTCAGACCATATTTGGCCTTTAGTTACACACTATTATATTCAAATTCTGCTATCAGTTACAGAATTTGGAGTTATATAGGTGTAAGTGAGGCAGACTTTGTGTGCAATTAGAACTTAATCATGGTGTATCATTGGAGATGTAGTCCAGCTGGGGAACCCATCCCATAGAAAAGAATGGGGACATGAGGAACCTGAACTACAATTCCCATGGGGTACTGTGGCAGCATTTCTTAATCAAAATTTTTCAGTTTTTGTAAATTAATTTTTTTGAACCACAGTCAGTTTTCTGTGGCAAGTAGACACTTTGTGAAAAATTGTCAAGTCAAAAAACAAGTTCTGTCAAAAAAAGGTTTTGAAAGAAAAGTCTTGACCAGCCCCAATTGTAATCTTTCGTGTTTTTCTCAGTGACTTCAGCATCCGATTTGCTAAGTTTACCATAAAAACATTTTTTTCCTACCAGCTGATTTTGATATGCCACCTGGATTTGATAGCCAAATAGATTTTTTTTTTCTGGCTCATGCAACATCATCAGGAATAGATTCTGCAAGTCAAATTATGCCCTTAGCTACCTTAAAAAAACAACAATCCAACTATTTACAATACACATTACTAACAGAGCTGTCCCAATTCATCACCATGTTCATTTGCTAGTACAGTACGTTGTATCCCCATCCCCTGCCCTTCAGCTGTTTGTCTTTAGATTGCAAACCCTTCGGGATAGGGATTGTTTGTACAATGTCCAGCATAATCAGTGCACCCAAAAAGCAGAGTTTCACAGGTGTTAGCTTATGGCAGAATCTGGTTTTGTAGTGGGTACTTAGCTAATAATTCTGTTCATGTTTGAATTAGATTAGAAAATAGCATATTTTCTTAGCTGTGTTGCTTCTGCAGTGGCAACAGGAGTAAAAGTAGGAAAAAGTGAGCAGATCAGATTTTTACACACACAGGTAGCCAGATCCATTGGGATAGAACTTAGAATGTAAGTCTTTGGGGCAGGTCCCATGTCTAATTACTTGTCCACAGAGTACCTCACACTAGATGCAATATAAACAAGGCCCTATGCCCAGGTACATGAAATTTGCCACAGAATCTGAGCTTTTGCTTTAAAAATGTGAGGGAGGGAAAGGAAGTTTCCAACCCTTAAGTAAATTATTTCCACCAAAGGTAACCTTCCAAATGTTAACAAGAAATGTTGTCTACCTGAATGTGCAGAGTGACCACCTGAAGCAGTCAGAATAAGAGAGGTTGAACTACCCCAATCATCTTAATAGGTTGTTGACTCTGAAATCTAGGTATAATTAAAATAGCAACATTAATTATTTCATTGCCCATCATTTTAGCAGAAACCTACAAGTATAGTGCTTATCCATTGTTGGAATTACTAGCAGGGGAGCTGGGATGGGGAAATAGGAGTCCAAGGGCTTGTCTACACTACCGCGCAGGTCGAGCTAAGATACGCAACTTCAGCTATGTGAATAGCGTAACTAAAGTCTACGTACTTAGATCTACTTATTGCGGTGTCTTCACTGTGCTAAATCGATAGCTAACGCTCTCCCGTTGACTCTGCTTGCGCTCCTCGTTCTGGTGGAGTACTGGAGTCGACAGGAGAGCGCTCAGCGGTCGATTTATCGTGTCTATACTAGATGTGATAAATCGACCCCTGCTGGATCGATCGCTGCCTGTCGATCTGGCAAGTAGTGTAGACAAGCTCTAAGCCTTCTTCACCCCCCACAAAAATATCAAGTCCCTTCCAACTTAGCCTGCAAGAGGGAATGAAAGAATATGCACCTTCCCCATGTGCTGTAATCCTCAACTTACATGCCAAAAGCTCAACCTTCCTCTTATCCAGCAGTTTAAGCCTTCAGTTTTCTCTTGAAAATTTGATAGTGCAATTAACATGAAATAGCAAAAATAAAACAAGGAATACTGTGCTGATTGTATTATTTCCAGTAAAAGACCCCGTTTTAGTTTATCTGAAGCTTGCTACATACTTCAGTATTTGTTTATTTAGGTTGGTTACATTTTCTTTCATAACAGAGTGTAGCATATGATGTAATTCTGTCTTAGTAGTGCAGTGTTAACGGCCCAGTTTTGAGAATAATTTCAACTCTGGTTTATAAGGAATGTAAATGCTGCTATAGGAACGCAAAGGAAGTTAGGGGGTTCAACAGCTAACTTCCTGTTGTGCATGTCTGCACAACAGGATGAGTAAATCCTTTTCCTTCCTGGACCAGCAGTTTAGGACAGAAACTCTGTTCTACGGCTTAGCTAAAAACTGATTTCTAACATTTTTTCTTTTCCAATTTGAACAGACTGGTATATGGACCGAACTTAACAAGATTGAGCAAAATTTCTTAAAGCCTTTGCACACAGGACTTAATATGTCAAAAGCACATTATGAAGCAGAAATAAAAAGTAAAAAGGGAAATAGACGAGGTTGGTTGTCTCCATTACTATCCTTTAGATGTGTCCTTTAGATGTGGAAATGGTGTGAGAAAAATGAGTGAACACTATGTAAGTTGTATTTTAGGTAGAAGTATTTGAAATATGCTGGGTTCAAAATGATCACACAACAACCCTGTAGATACCATATTTGTCATTAGGAACTACTTTCATAATGTAATAGGGGTCAGAAGCCAAATCTGTGGGCTTTGTTTTCATTACTATGCTTTCTTCAGTTTTTCATCCAATATGGACTATTTATCAATTAAAAGTAGCCATTATTCAGGGTCTGTTTATTTCCAAGTGCACATACATGTAAGCCTTATGGAAGCTAATAGAAAAATACATGTGATTCGGAAATTGTTTCAACATGAGTGATATCATGTGGACATTCAAAAATTGCTCTGCACTGCTACTTCTGACTTACTGTTCATGCAGCCTTCAGAAGCAATGCAAACCAAGAAAGGGGGATGGATAAAATATGGAGAAGCTAGTAGCCTTTGCTTAAACAATAAAATTAATATCTAAGTGGTAGATAAATTAAATCATGGCATCGGACCTTCTCCTGCCATCTTTTTACATGTGTAACTATCTATTATTCAAAGAAAGTTGTATAAAAAATGGATGACAGGATTGTGCTGTGGGAATTCTTGCATTTTTCCATTTTATGTGATTTGCAGCTTCATAAAATTGTCTTGTACTGCAATATAATATACCTCTTGCTATTTTACTATAGTACAAGATTTATCTTTTGAAATCCATATAGTAATAGTTCATATGCAACACTTACTATAGAGAACAGCCCAATAGCTTAGTAATGCAGTGACCTGCTATATGGAACACTGAAGCTATAGGAGCCACCTCAGGTCTACATTCTGTTAGAATTCAGCGCTCTCCATTCTTAACTCTTGACCAATCAGTGGATATACACATTTAACAATTTAGAATTTATAACTGTAATAGAATGAAGATGTTAATTTAAAAATTAGAACACTCTGCTGCTCTATAATATGTTCTTTTCTTTTGCAGAATCTCACAATTCTAAAGCAGTTTGTTCTGTAACAGTTGGCGGGGAAAAGATGCCTAACATGACCACTGAAATGCAGCTTCAGGTAAGTTCATACCTTTTTCCAAAGTTATGCAAATGCATTTAGACTGTTGTTGTTGTTGTGGGGTTTTTTTGTTTTTGTTTTTTTACCTGAAGGCAAGTGTACATTTAGAGCTGACTGGGGGGGAAAAAAATGTCATTGTGCTAATATAAATAACATGAATTTTTCTTGACATTTCAGGTTCTACATTCAGCTCTTTTCACATTTGATTTAATAGAAAGTGTTCTGGCCCGAGTAGAAGAACTCATTGAAGTGAAAATAAAAACCATAACATAACAAATATTGGGGGTCAAATGAAGCACTTGATGTTGTAAATCCTAGTGGGTTTTTAACTCTTGCAGTACATTAAGACACTGGTCATTATGACTTTACTTGAAAGAGACGTTATCAAGCTTTAAACAAGTCTGTTGAAGAATTATTTATAAAAGGCTGCTAGAATATTTGCAACTGCTGTTCTTTACATGTCTTATTACGTGTCTTTACTGTAGAATCTGATTAATGGAGATAGTCAATGTACTAATTTCAACAAAATATCCCAAGTTACCCTCTCATTGAGTTTGCTGCAGTTTTGCTAGTGTTTGCATTTGCTTGGCATAAGATAATTATATTTTATTAACCTTTGGAGAAGAGAGGATGTTTTTGGTGTGTAGAAATAGCCTTATGTTTGCATTACCTAGAACCCAATAGTTCCAAATGTTTGGAAAGTTTTGAGATCCACAGACGTGTAAATACTAGGTATTATTACTGCAATTAATATTGCTAACCATACTTCTAGATTAATAAAGACTGAGTGTAAACCAGGACTATCCATACTGGAGATCTGAGCGTAGGGATTTGCGGACAAGGGGAAGCCAGGCTTCAAAAAGCACCTCCAGGACAAAACAAGATAAGTTTTAGAACTTTCCACAGTGAAAAGTAATATACATAAACAAGACAGTAAACATATTTTTTGTAAAGAGAAACAAGAATACAATTCAGTGCATAAATTGTTAATTCATAATATGGTCTAAAATATATGGACTTGGGGGAGAATCTACTCTAGGATCATTTTGATTATTCTTATCCTCCCTAACTATGAAGAATCTCCCAAAGAGGTGTTTAAATGTTTTGGAAAATAACAGATCACTTTGCAATCAAGCTAAAGGTAAGGCACTTGCTTTTTAATGCTGTTTTATTTAAATTGCCCAAATTGTAAAAACAAAACATACATAGGGTTTTAAAAAAAAATCTCTTAACTTTTCTCCAAGTTAGCAAATTTGGTATAACTCACACTGTCTAGCATTGAATATCACAATAAATGTTATGTAAATTTTCATTTAATGCATTAATTATATACACAAATATTTTTTAACTGACCATTTTTTGTATAGTTGCTGTATTTTTTTTGAACAGACAAGAAAAACATTTGTATTTTGTTTAGAAATGTAACTCCAGAAGTTTTGAATAAATCTAATTGGTACTAAGTTAGATACAATCCAACTGGATCTTGTGAAGCATTTTCCAAACTGGACTCTGGTCTATGATCTGGGCTTTTGCCATTAGCATTCTGTAGCGAATGTTGTCTATTTGTGGTTTGCAGGTGATCTTAAAAGGAAAAAAGAAATATGTGCCACTACTTACAAATATTTTGATTAAAAGAGAATTAGACAGTTTGGGTAAAGAAATACTGAACCATTTACTCTTAATATAGTACAACTGGAAATTACAAAGAGACTGAGACCAGATTCTCTCAACTGGGTGTCTGGGGGTGAGGGAGAAACAAAGGTAACAGGGTAAGCCACCTTGGGGTGCCAGGCTGATCCTGCAGCACAACTTAAAGCAGCTGTGGGACTGATTTGTTCATATTCTGATAACATCCCACAAGGGGTTGTTACAGCTGCTAAGGATTAGCTAAATATGGTTGCTCCCTGGCCACCCCTCCTGCACTGGGGACAGGGAGAAGTGAAACAGCAGTCATTATGCATGTTGTACTCCAGCTGGGGTTCCCCAAATTGGGGAGTCTTGAGGTAGCGTATTCAACTGGTTTGAGGCTGCTTTGCACTGGCAAACTAGTGCAAGTTGACCACAGCAGGGGCCAGATTCTGGCCTTAAGATTTAGAACTGTATTTTAATGGCCACAGATAGGTCTGGGCCTTGTGCTAACATCATCCCTTACATGGAACTCCCATTGAAGTCACTGGGACATTAGTGAAGATCAAGTGCAGGAGAGCTTCAAATTTGTAGGATCAGCAGTAGGCCTAATTTTATTTAACACCTTTGCAGTTAACACTGAATTAGGATATGGTGCAGAACAGATTTCACAAAAAGCTAGAGGTCTGATGTACAGTGGTTACTATTAAGATGTCAACATTTAATAGTTGTCACACTGTAGTACATGAGATGCCACAGTTATTTTATAGACTCTAGAATAGAAAATAATTGCAGTATCTTATGCCAGACTATTGTAACTTGGTAAATGCTAATTTTGTATACGGTGACCACTTACGAAAAGGATAAATGCAAACTAATATCTGGTTTGCTGCTGTTCCTTTTATTTTTGGTACATTATCGGAGTGCTGTTCATACTATTATAATTAATGTTGATTCAACATTTCTGTAGAAAAATCATTAAATAGCTTCTGCATATGCATTCATCTTTTCAAAGAAAATTCATGTTTACTTAAGCATATAGGATGTGTGGCAGTTGCACAGATATAAAGAACACAAATGGCTCTGTTGTAGTTGTTAGTCTATAGAGTAGATTTATACAAGTAAATCCATAATTGATTGAAGTCACCAAGCTGCTATAGCCTTTAGGTTAGTAATTTACTTTAAGAAGATCTTGAATATTTACAGCCTGATTTTGATTTCATGCTAGTTTTACACTAATCAATGAATGGAGTCACTCCAGATCTACAGTGGCAAATGAGAGCAGAATTAGGCCCTAGATCTCTGTCATTCATCTTTATACATGCTCATAAGACCTTTTTAAAGCTATTGTTAACAATAGTTTTAAACAAACGTTTAACTACAACATCAGACTTTGGCTTGTGTTATTAGAACAGTAGGTATTGTCAGGACTCTGATCAACGTAACAGTAAGCTACAAGCTCAGTTAAGGATAAAAAATTAATTTTGTAATTCATTGCTTTTGTTGGTTAATGTATTTTTTTTAAAAGCTTTCATGGGTAATATTTGTTAATATATACCACAAGACTTACCTTGGCTATAGTTAGCATGAGTTTAACTATTTCAGCAGTGTTATGAACTGGAATTACACGTAAATTACTGCCCAGGAATCTGCACATCAGAATAACCATAGTTACATTTAAAATATATATTTACAGTACATGACAGCTTAAGGCTGAAAATCCCTTCTCACATTATCCAAGTAATATTTCTCCATCCAAGCATTTCCCACAATTCTGAACATCTGGGCTGCTGTCCTCTCTCTGCATCTCATGGATGGCACCACATGGTCTGGCCATATCCCTTCTGCTCCTGCTTGCTGCTAGATTGTCTGCCTTCACAGCAGCAGACAGTTGCAGTTTCTTTGCCTTCTGCCCTTCTATTTTTACTTTTCTACCCAGTTTATTGGGCAGTGGGGAGCAGTGTTCTCCCTCCTCAGCATTCCTCTTTCTCCCTGGGTCAGTTAACCTCTGGGGGGTTTAACTGTCCCTGAGCCTTCACTGCAGCGTCTCCCTGCTTGCTCCTCTGCACTTCTTTCCTACCATACTTTTGTTTCATAACCCTCCCTACATCTCACTACTTTCTAGACATCCAGAATTGTAGGAGATGCTGGGCTTCAGAATGGAAAATTTCTTACCAATACTTCTCTTCCTGCTAGCAGCATCTCCCACAATTCTACCTGTCCTGGTAGGGGTCATGAGTCAACGGTCAGATATTAAGTTGAATCGTTACCATATGACTGTTTTCCTTGGTCTAATGTACATAAGTACTTCATTATCTCTGGAACATTTGTTAACGATGTTATGCAAGTTTTACAATTTGGGAATAACTTATATGACAGCAAGCAGAAGCACAGGGTGAGTGTCCAGACCATGTGGCACCAAAACACTGATCTGCCTCTGAGCTGCAGAGAGGAGAGCAGCCCAGATGTCCAGAATTGTGAGAGACATTGCTACCAGAAAGGAAATTATCAGTAAGAAGTTTTCCAATCCTACTTCCTACGCTCACCACCAGTGCATGCAGAGAGTTTGGGGTTTTGTTTTGTTTTTAAGGCAAATGGAAGGTTGACACTATTCCTACATCCCTCTTCTCTTTTCTCCCCCACTCCCACCCATGCGTCTCCTGGTCCTGTATTTTATGAGGTGTTGTTACAGGAGGGAAGCTCCCTTCTTTCTCTGGAGTGCTTAGTGACAGAGACCCAAGCCCTATTCCACTTTGCTTGAGATAAAGCTCCTTCAGCAATTGTGTGCTCAGGAAGGATTGAGACTGTAAGCACTGCTCTGCCATGCCAGTTGCAGAATCATTTTTCACTCTCAAAAAGCCAGTAGGCAAGTGGATTTGTTGAGGATGGTAGTAGATTACAGTCAGGTGTTTGAAAACACTAAGAAATAGGTTTAAATCTAAACTCCCGTACTTTGTTACTGCACTATCCAGACAGAATGTGCTACCTGTCAGATATACACAAAACAAGAGGATAATCCTGATAAGAATTTCACTTTAAAAACACACTTATGTTGCTCAGGGGGGTGTTTTTTCCCACCCCGACTGACATAAATGTTGCCAACATAAATAGTAGTGTAGACATGGCCTACGTGTGAAAAATCAGGGCGACACGGGATGAGAATGCTTTAGAATAATCAGAGGTTTAATCCAAATAAGTAGCCAACTGTTCAGATATGTATGGCTCCTGTGACCCTCCTTCTTGTGACTATAGGTAAGAAGATTTACAAACCAGTGAACAAACATTTGTTAAATATTTCTTCATACAGACAAGACTTGTTATGGGAAAGTTGTGGTTTTTTTCGAAATTTAAGAAAAATAGCAAAATTTTCCAGTCAGTATTACAAACCTAGAAAAAAGAATCGCTAAATATATTACGTAGCACTGAAGTGATTGAAGAAAGTGTTACTTGTCATGCTTTCAAGAGTGTCCCATGTTGTCAAGTTGACTGACACGTCAAAATGATTTTGAGAGCACTGTTTTGCACATTCTCCATTAATAAGACAAGCCAGCATTACAAACATTAGCCTCTGGCTAATTTTCCACTAGATGAGCAAAATCAAATTCACCTGTGTGACGATTTGGGAAATCTGTCTGTAGCACTTACGAATTCTGGTTGATATTATGAAGTTGTTACTATGTAAAATTGCTGTATCATGGAATGCCTCTAGGTCTGTGTATCCAGACCAAGGATAAGAGCAGATTGTTAAGGACTATCCACATCTGAATGGGTCTTACCTGGGAAGAACAAAGGAGTTACTGCATACTAGGAGAAACTAGTTCTCCAACTTCCCTCACCAGTTTGGGGGGAGAGGGGCAGGGTTTCAGTGTCTGGCGTTTGGAGAGTGGAAAATTCCAAAATATAGGATGAAGAAGCCAAAGTGTTGAGGGCAGCCTTTAAAAACCATAGCGGGTGAAGACATGCAGGCAAGAGTAAGGGGATGGATTAGCCTAGGTGAGAGAAGGGTCCATGTTTCAGAATGCAAGCCATGTATTTCAGCAGAAGGATTCTGGCTGCCCCTGACAACTCTGACCCCAACCCAAACAGTGCTCTGGAGTAGTGAGGAAACCGGGAAATGCATGTACAGTTTATTATTTTTGTACTGAGGTGAGTATTTTTTGTGTGATTAGGTAAAAAGCAATGGTGTTAGAATCCTGTGCAGTGTCTGTGTTTTATGTGTTACACTGTAGGCCCAGGAGACCCACATGGCTAAAGTTCTGGGACGGGGTGAATTTAAATTCTGGGTGGAAGTCTAAGGGCTTAGCACCAGTGGTGGATTTAGAGTTAGTGGGTCCCTGTGCGCAGCTTCATTTTCTCCCCCCCCACCCCCCCCACCTTTGGGATTCAGCCAAGAAAAAGAACATTCTCTCTTATCTCCCCCCCGCCCCCGTTTTTCATTCTTTCTGTTCCAGGCCAATGGGAGCTGCGGAGTTGGCGCTCGGGGCAGAGGCAGTGCGTGGAGACACCCTGCCCTCCCAGGGACCACAGGGACATGCCGGCCGCTTCTGGGAGCAGCATGGCACAGAGGGTGGGAGGCAGAGCATGCAGGGAGCTGCCTTAGCCCTGTTGCTGGCATGTCTCTGTGCACCCCCTGGGGAGAGGAAGGCAGCAGGTTTCCATGCGCTGCCCAGGGCAGGGGTAGGGCACAGAGCAACCTACCCTACCTGCCAGGGGCGTGCAGAGACGTGCCCCGCAGCCAGCCACTTCTGGGAGTGGCGTGGGGCCACTGGCCACAGCATGCAGGCAGCCTGCCTGCCTGAGCCCTTCTGTGCCACTGGCCGGGACTCAGGGAGGTTGTTAAGTGAGATTTGTCCTGCACTTTGGGGGGGGCCCTGTCATTGGGGGCCCCGTGCCACCGCACAGTTTGTTTCATGGTAAATCTGTTCCTGCTTAGCACTGTTTTTAAGGACTCGGTAATGAGCTGTGAGGCTGCAGCTCTCAGGAGGGGGATACTAGACAGAGGGTCTGAACCCTGAGCATGTGCCTAGGAACCCCAAGACAGAGCCTTGGCTCTGTTGAGACTCTGGAGACTTAAAACACCTGAGGATTCAGCAGTTGATCACCTCACAGCAGTCTGGCAAGTGTCCAGCTTGGCATGACCTTTGAAAATCTGTAAATAGGACCTTTGTGCAAATATTCATCAATATTACATCTCATTATTCTTTAGTAATAAAAATACTGGTCCAATTAAAGACATACCTTTTCTGAATCCTGAATATTAAATCCCATTCTTTTGGTCCATGCAAGGCAGCTGACAAAAGCAAAAAACTATTCCGATGAATGTTTATGAACTTCTCAGTTCTGTCTAAAAACAGTTCTCCTCCTGTCTTAAACACGTCTTGTGTGTCTGCCAATAGAAATGCAATGCCTAGAGAAGAAATTGATTACAATGTAAGCTCAGTTTACTTCAAGCTAGTAATGAGGTGTAGCCTTCTAACTACTAATAAGTCATCAATAAGCAGAACTCCCAACTCAAGCATTACTTTAGAAGGCAAAGGAATATAAAATGTGAGTCAATTCGCATACCTTGGCAGTAATGTGCAAGCCAATGGGGATGGCCAGAAGGAAATAATGTCACAAACTGAAAGACAGCAGCTGCAGTCACCAGCTTAAGATTTGGTCATTGAAAATCTACAACTTAAGATCAAATTACAAGTTTTCTACTTAAATGTTGTTTCCATATTAACATGTGGATGGGAAGTCTTGAAATCCACAAAAGATACAGACAAATTCTAGGTATTAAATGGAATGAAGTTATAACAATTGCCAAGATTTGTCAGACTTCAACAAACCTTTATCTCTAAAATTATGCAGAAAAGAAGCTAGAAATATGTGGGGAACAGCTTAAGAACAAAGACAGAGCATCTGCAATGGCAGATTTGCCATTGGGCGCCTAAAGGAACATGGAAAACTGAACATGCCAACTGAAAGAATCCCTTTGTTGAACCATCCTCAGACAGGGAAACTTCTGAGACTTAGCAACATAGAGGATCTGCAAAGAGCAGCTCAGGTTAGACAGGTGCATTGGAAACTAATTCATGCCTCATGCAATGTTGATGGCACAGAAAGAGTTCAGATTCAGAATAAGCAGAACTATTTTGTCTAAGTGTCACTTTAAACAACTAAAGTGCTGTTTTACTCTGAAAAGCAACTGTAGAAATAGTAATATGGGGTTTCACGTTTGTTGATTTCCTGTGATTTCCTGGTCAAATCGGCTCATTTTACAGAGACACATTTTTTTTTGTAACTGCCAGCTCAGAAAATTTGACTTGGAAGATTAAGGTGAAGCTGGTTTTCTTTTCACACATCGTCACCCCTAGTAAAGGTTTGTGCAGTGATATTATCTCAGCTAGATTCAGTCAGGTGTGACTGGGATTCAGTAAACTGTTTGATTAATGCACAGAACGAATAGAATCCAACTTAGTCACTCTTAGATGAATGGCTTCAGTAAAGCTAACAAGATTAAATAACAGCAGATTTTTTTTTTTAAATCACAAAAGTCATTAGGTACACATAAGGAGCTGTTCTGTCAAGTAAGATGACATTTTATATAATCACTTTTCAGAGTACAGCTGCACTTTAATGCAATAACTAGTATCTGATTTCTAACCACAGCCCCTCTTCTCCTCACTTCCACTCTTCTCTGATGTTGGCCTCTTGAAAAAGAAAACACCATCGCACTTTCACATCCACCATTCCAAACTATATGACATTTCTGCAATGTAGCTTTTGTACAGTTTCTTAGGTCTACTCTGTGCTACTGCAAGAGGATCTGCTCCTATACCCTGTTAGAATTTCTGGTGAGTTCTTTAAGAAATATGTGCTGCAATTCAATTTACTGTACCGGAAAGAGAAAAAATCATGGATCCATTTTCCACCGAATCTGAATATCGAACTCTGTGGTGTTGACTCTGTAGAGATGCTGAAACTTCATGACTCTAAATAAATGTAAAAAATATATTTTAAAACGTGCTTGCAATCATATCAACTGGACTCTTAAAACAGAGTCTGACTGTTAAAAGGTCTTTAGTACCTTAGTTTAGAAAATATTTTTACTCCAGTAGCAGTAATGATTTTAAACAGTTTAACTGAACTTTTGCATAATTGATGAGAATATGAAAAAATTTCATAGCTGCAATAATGATTTAGATGTGAAATAATGGGGTGACAATCCTCTAATTTTTTACCTCTTCCATTATAACCAGCCTGTCTAGATTCATTTTGTCACAGGAAACACTTGCATAATAAACAAGGAAACTTCACAAACAACGTTTTACAGTCAAATCTTTGTTTTTAAAAATGATGCATAGAAGGAAGATTTTCAGACAGTAGAAATGTACACACTAGATGTTTGCCTGCAATTAAGTAGAATGGTTTGAATGAATCAATATGGATGTCAGCATTTTACTTGAAGGACAGATAGATCAGAAAATACTGCTCTGGACAACATCCTTACCGCGGGAGCTTCATGGCAGAATACAAAATGCTTAGGAAAGCAAGATGACAACACTATGCAACAATGTCATCTGAAGAATGGGGTGGACTTGTGCATATTTTTCAACCTGCAGGTTGCATTTTCTAGTGGTCTAGAAAAAAACATCTCAAACAATTGCACACATTGTGGACTGTGACTTTAACATGCTCAAATCAGACTTCAGTCTCCTCAAGAGTCCGAATTTAAACCAAAAATTGTGCACCCATATTTGAATCTCCTAATTTATTCTGTAATTTATCCAAAGTATTAATACTGTATGATAGAAGAGATAAAGTCTTCAGGGGGGAATCTAGAAGACTACACTATCCTTGCTGGAATTACTTACATTGATCAGCTGAAAAAAAATATCCATATAGTAGTATCAGTGCAACAAGAAAGACAGGGGTTAGGAAAACATTTAACTCACAACAGCAGGTAGCAGGAGTACTAAACTGGTACCAAACACGAAGGGAAATAGCAGAATAAGAAAAAACATGAAGAAAAAGGTAGGTCTACAGTAGCAACAGGTTTAGCAGATAAGTGACACACATTTTCCTGTATCTATTATATACTTTAGCATTGCATAAAATATTTTCCTGTTATAAAATCTTGGAAATACTTGACAGTTCAATGTTAGTTGACCAGAGGTGCCAATTTTCTAATGTGTCGGGTGGTGCTCCACCCGTTCCCCCAAGGCCCCATCCCTTCCCCGCCTCCTCCTACCCTCACTCTGCCCCTGTTCCACCCCCGCCATGCTTTCTTCTCACTTTGTTGTGCCCCCTCCCCCACGCATGCCCTGCCCTCACTTCTCCCTAGGGTGACCAGATAGCAAGTGTGAAAAATCGGGACAAAGTGTGGGGGGTAATAGGCACCTATATCAGAAAAAGCCCTGAATATTGGGACTGTCCCTGTAAAATCGGGACATCTGGTCACCCTACTTCTCCCCCTCCCCTTCCAGCACTTCCTGTGGAACAGCTGATCACGGCAGGCGGGAGGCACTGATTGGCATGGCTGCCGGAGGGTGGGAGGTGCTGGGGGGAGGGGAAAGAGCTGATCGGGGGGTTGCTGGTGAGTGGGTGCTCCAGCCTCAGAGCATCCCCAACTCCAGTGCCTATGTAGTTCACCAATAACTGGTATACAGTACCTGGAGAGCTGAACTCATGATAACAGTTGTGATCCATCTTGTCTTTTCCTGCCCACCACTTTCTGCCATTGTCACAGGGGTCATTAATATGTCTTCAATGAAATCTCTGGTAAAACTTTCCAAAAGCTTAAAGAAAACTAGATAGAGAGAGAGAACAGAAATGTCAGCCACCAACTGAAGAGAACACAACTGTAATAAAGGACACACATTAATGGTGCTTGGTCAAGGCACCAGGGGTGCCTAAAGACCCCAACTGAAATCAGGGCCACAATGCCTGGGCATTTTACAAACACAGGGTAAGAGATAGTTCCTGCTCTGAAGAGTTTACACTGTAAATCCACAAGGCAGACCATGGGTGGAAGAAAGAGCTACAAGCAGATTATTGGGAGCTGAAGCACAGAGAGATCAGCTGACTTGCCCAAGGTCATGTATAAAGTTTGTGGCAGGGCCACTTGCCCAAAGATTTCACAATCCAAAATCTATTGTGTTAGCTTTGAACTAATAATTAAAAAAAAATCAGTTTGTTCATACTAGTGTATTACTTTTTTGGAGAAATGTTCTTATAAGTCATATAAATATTCTGTATCTGCCCAAGTGTGGTGGTTAATAAACACTGTAAATATTGTTCCCAAAGGAATCTGTTGCATCTATGACCATTTTGTTATAACTGTCCTACCATTCAAATGGCTGAGGTGAGAAGGACTAAAGAGAACTCTGCTTTGGAACATGTCAGCAGTGTTTCTAACAATCCAATTTCCTCCCAAAACCTATGAAGAGGTTCAGTGACTTGGCAAAAGTCCCAGTGAATTGCTGGCAGAGCGTGGCTTAGAATTTAGGATTTCCTGATGTTTTATAAAATAAATTACACATCAGGGAGTGTAGCAGGGCTAAGTGTGCTTCCTTCACATGACAACAGGGAATGAAACCATCATGAAATGATTCAGTGGATACATTTTTCAAAAGTGCCTACATTATTTAGGAACCTAAATCCCATTTTCAAAAGGCAGTTTTGCAATTTTGGGCCATTTTCACATAGGTGCTTTTGAAAGTGTTACCTCAGGTCTCCTCCATGGCACAGCGCAGGTCACTAAGCTTCTGAGCTGACCCATAGCCCTTCTCCTTGTTGTTTGCATTTGTATTTTTGAAAGGTATGTCTAGGTCTGACACATTTAATAGACCATACCTTCTTCACCCGGGGTAACTTTACTGGGAGGAGGCTGAGGGGCCTAGGCAGCTGTACCAGGAAGCCCTGAATCCTCCAGCCTAGCTCTGCCATCGATCTGCTGTGACACTTTTGCCAGTCACTGAACTGCTCTGTGCCTCAGCTCCCACCTGTGAAAAGGGAATGAGGCTGTTGCTCTACCTCACAGGAGGGTTGTGAGGCCTGCTTTGTAAAGCTGTGGGTAAGCTCAGCCCGGTCCCATGTGAGGACTGGTATCAGGCTCTCTTTGGGGATGTTTCTACCTTTCCCAGTTAGAGGCCACCCTCAGGTCTGCTATTTTAAAGAACATGACAAGGCGCAGACCTCAGATCCTTGTGAGGCCTCCTAGCCACCCCTCCCCCCAACACATTGCTTGTCGGAAGGCACTCGGAAGGCGGGACTTGGGTGTCTAAGGCAGCTCGAGATTGGCTGGCACTCCATGTGCAGAGGCGTCAGATGAGTCGGTGCAGCACTGCCACACTGCTGTGGGCCCACTGTCTGAGCAAAAGCCAGCTCGGGGGTCTGCCAAGGGGAGGCAGAGGAAGAAAGTGATTAACTGGAATTTTGAGCCTTCTAGCTCTTCAGGTTACGACCTAACTAATTCTGCCCTTTTGAAAGGCCTGGCTTCATGGCCACTACTGAAGCAAGTGGAAATGTAGCAGGCAGAATTTGGGCCTGTGTTTGAGGGCTCCTCCCTCCTTTTGGTACCACAGCCACTGGCACCTGGACCAAGTCATGGAGTAACTTGAGACTTTCCTCTCAGGTGACATGCCCCAATTCAAACCCAACGTCTCTCTGTGATTCAGGAAGTTCAAAAGAAAAAGCAAAGAAACTGCAATTATTTTATCACCAGGAAGATAATCTCTGCCTCTATGTGAAACGGGAAAATGGTGGAGCTCAAGAACACAACTGTTTCTCTGCACTCTGTCTGGACTCCACTCCTCTCTCTTCTGTTCAACATTGTTTTCTGATTGAGGGGCCTGTGTCCCTGGGTGAGTCACCACTGGAAATCCTGAGACTTTGGAAGCCACCCTAATAATTTCTCTATAAACCCAAGTTTCAGTCTGAAAGCCTGTGGCCATACAGGTATGAATACATGAGCTGCTTGAGAGATACAAAGAATTGCTGATTGCAGGCAGAGATATAGGGGAGCCCTCAAAAATACAGAGCAGTAAAATGACAAAATGATGAAATTCAAAAATAATTTAAATTTTCTCCAGATCAGGGAAAACAAAGAAAAAAATAACAACCAACCCGTGCTGTTACTGCGGTGATGGAATGTTCCAAATATTTTCTCTCTCTATGGGCCTTTAATGTTAAAGCATGAGGCAGCATCTTGTCTGGAGAGAGAAGCAGCCTGAGAATGCTGGTACATACTTTTTTGTGACTATAGGATGCCTATCAGCGCTTTGCAGAGGGAGGAGCCGGAGGCCAATAAAAGTAGGTACTACAAACAAGTATTGTTGGGCCCAGCCCCTGCATTTGGATAATAAATGAATGTGTACACTCATTTGTGTAAAGACACCAGTACATTTTTACTGCAACATGGACTGCTCAGACTCTGTGCAGAACAATTTCAAATTAATGAAAGGTGAAGTGCACATTAAAAAAAAAATTAAATAACGTTTATAGCTCTGCGCTGAATAGGCCAGATGAGTTAACCTAGCAAAGAGAGGCATTCAACACCTTAGCCATTTCTCCCTTTCTATTCCTGGCAAATAAGCAGTCATCTTCGAGTGCCTGCTTCTTTCTGTTCAGTCAGATGCACAAGCTAATGTTGAAGGGGGGCGGGAGCCTGCAGTCTGCCTTAGGGAGTAAGTCAAGTCCATATTTTTTAATACTGAAGATTTTTTTAAAATATTTAAAATACTTTATATTCTATAGGGAGTAAAATAAGGGAGAAAAACATTAGACTTCCTACCTCTGTGTATGTAGGTAGGCTTCAGTGCTCTTTTGGCTGGGTATGATGGTACTAATAGAATGCTGGGCCATTTCTTGTGACACACTCATGGACATTTTACACAGAGCCTGCATGTCTTTTCCCATCTAAATATATATCTTAAGTGTGTTTATGGAATAATGAAGGGAACTTTGACACAGATTGAGAATCTAGCTAGTTGTTTATACATTGACATAGTGCTGGTTTAGACTTCGTGTGTGTGTGCTCTTGTTCTGAAGTTAGTATAAATCTAAATAAAAGGCACCATTTAATTCAAGTACTGGTGCTATATTTAGGGTGCATAGCAGTGATTTTTTGTTGAAGTGAATCTGCCAAATTTGTAACAAGAGCTGCCCCTGAACTCAGAGATTTTGGAACTTGTCTAAACACAGATGTACATTATAAGTTATCACCTTTTGAAGATGGGGAATCCCAACAGATCACAAGGTACAAATGTTAGCAGGTAAGTAGAGGAATAAAGATTAGCTGCTTACTTGTATCTTCCTTTGTTTGTGGAATATTGCTGGGAATGTTTGGTATGTTATTTATTTCTCTTTGAATGTTGAAAATTATAAGTTTTGTTCTGGGTAGTTTTAGGCTCTCTTAAAGCCAGCAGGTGCCAGGGTCTGGCTTTGTACACAACAATGAAGTGTTTTTCCCTGAGATCCTAACATTTTATTACTATGGTAGAGGGTCTGGCTATACTAAAATTATATCTAAAGTATACTGAAGCTGCAATACACAGTAGGCTCACAATGCCCTATGAGAGAGAGCAAGGTGCTGCAGATAGGACACTAGTTTGGAAATCAGTAGATCTGTATTCTGTTCCCAGTTCTACCAGTGGTTTGCTTTGTGAGCTTAGGCACATCACTTAACTTCTTAAACCTAGACCCACACATGAGGTTAGGCATTGCAATGCTGAGTATTGTGGCAACTAGAAAAATCATAGGAACAGCACTGCAATCCACAAAGCCTGAATTAGGTTCTACAATGAATGGGGTGAGATAGGAGCCTTAGGATGCAATCCACAACAGCTAACAAGCTAGGTGGGGAGCTGACTAAACTAGCCAATAGAAGATGTTGACCGCAGGGGTGTGGGCTAAGCCCCTCTCCTTTCACAGATTAGCACCAAAGTCCAGGCTGCAGGGAAGCACCTATCTCTACTTAGCAATCCATGAATGGGCACCCCTCAAAGTCAGGAGGCTTAGACATCTAAACAGCTTCTTACAGGAATGACATGGATGCCTCCCTCAGTCCACCTAAAACTGTGATAGTGGTGGAAAAGGAGCTTTTAGCCCAGTGGTTGGAACACTCACCTGGGATGTGGTAAACCCACAGTCAATTCCCCCTTCTGCTTGAGGGGAAGAAAGTATTTGAACAGGGCCATTCCCCACCCCCTTAAGCAGGTGCTCTAACCACTGAGCTACGTGATATTCTTATGTATGTCTTCTTCAGTCGCTCCTGTTGAAGTTGTTCCACTATGGACAAATACTTAGACAGTAATTGGGTCAGAAAGAGAGAAACTGAGAATGACTCTGTATGTTGGTGGTTAGGACATCCACATGGGAGGTGGAAGACCCAGGGTCCAGTGCCCCTGCTCCAAGCATTCTTTCCTTGTTTATCCACAGTAGAAAAACTTCAGCAGGAGAGACTGTGGGAAGCCCATGTCAGACTATCCCCGTGGTTAGAGCACTCAAATTCTCTTTTCCCTGCTCGGGAAGAGGGGAAAATTGAACCTGGGTCTCTCACACAGGTGAATGCTCTAACCACTGAGCTAAAATTTGTATGGTGGACACCTTTTCTTCCTCTCCCCAGATTTTGAATGGGAGCCAGTGTGGTAGGTGTGCTCAGAGCTCACCTACCAGAAGAGGTCCTACACATGAGATAGGAAAGTGAATGCCTATTTCCCCCGTTTGTGGACTGCTCTGGGGCTCAGGTGGGAAAAGGAGCGTGTCTGAACACCTGGAGTGAGAGAGTAGAAAGCAAACCCAGAAGCAGAAACATAATCAGCTAGGGAACTTTTATCCTTAACATTTAGGAGCTGAGTAAGCTTAGGCACCTATAGCGTTTGGCAGGAGTTTTGTGGATTGCAGTGGAGCCTAAAACTGGGACTTACGTGCCTAAGTACCTTTGTGAATCCCACCCTTTATGCTCAGTTTCCCCATCTGGAAGAAGAGGATAGTAATACTTACCTTCTTTTTTGTTGAGTGCTTTGAGATCTTCAGCTGAAAAGCACTTAAGAGCTCAGAGTTATTGCACCAGCTCAACTCTGGCTGGTTTTCCTCACTAACTTTACAATAATAATTTTATTTCATCTTGCATTACTGCTGTGTATCAGAATCTCTCAACTTCAAGTGCCAGAATGTTATAATGAAAAATTAATTGCCCATACCACTGCGTGCTATGTTGCTGGACTTCAAAGCTGAAGCATAAAAATCAATGAAAAATACATTAGTAAATACACAGTATCACACTTCCATGTTCAATGAAGAATGGAAGGCTGTGCAAGAGTAGATTGAAATCTCTTGGGAGAAGTGGGGCCAGGCTGTTTCATTAGAAAAAACAAACATCTATGATTTTGTTTTCAGGTTCGAAGCTCTGTAATGGCTGTAATTTAAAATCTTTTTAGAAGCATTGTGTTTGCTAAAATTTAAAAGGGAATGGGATAGAGAAGAGAACTTAGGTAGGTTTTTCTATCTAGTATTTTCCCCCAGCTCTTCTGCATTCTAGACAGCTCTGGTCTTCACAGTCTAATGTGTTGCAAGAAATCCTCTCCCTCTCCCAGAAAAGAGACTAGGATTGATCTAGGTTTACACAGGCAGCACTTTTAGCAGACAGAAGAGAAACTCAGGCTCTTGCCCTCATTATTTACATTAAAAAGAAAAGGAGTACTTGTGGCACCTTAGAGACTAACCAGTTTATTTGAGCATGAGCTTTCGTGAGCTACAGCTCACTTCATCGGATGCATAGCATATCGTGGAAACTGCAGAAGACATGTATTGATGTATTGATGTAAGACATGTAAGATGTCTTCTGCAGTTTCCACGATATGCTATGCATCCGATGAAGTGAGCTGTAGCTCACGAAAGCTCATGCTCAAATAAACTGGTTAGTCTCTAAGGTGCCACAAGTACTCCTTTTCTTTTTACGAATACAGACTAACACGGCTGTTACTCTGAAACCTGTCATTATTTACATTGTGACCTTGGTTAGTTATTTAACTTCCATGCCTTATTTATGGATCTTTAACAGTTATCTCACAGGGATATTATGAAGCTTCAAGTAATAGTATAAATGCCTAAAATTATGACCCTTACAAACCTGCATTTCATTTTTAAAAGCTCATCCATTGATATGCTGCAGCATTACCACAATCAGGTGCAAGTGTTCCTTTTTGCATGATAACTAAGAACAATCCTCATTTCCTTCTTCACCATCTCATTCATCTTGAAATTATGAAACTTCCCCAACTGGGTATGAAAATCTAAACCTATGATCCCCTATTTTAAAGTAGTAAAAGCCAATCTGCCATGATGTTTTTTAAACCAAGATAGGATACTTTTCGATCCTAATTAATTGGCGAATGATGAAAAAGTCCACTAAAAGCTTATTATTTCTAACCCTAAAATAATTCTGGCCTTTCATCTCAGCAGCCAAGAGGAACTGAATTTTTTCAGGTCAAAACTAGATACAGGTTTTCACAAAAATATTTTCAGCTGAGTATGGGGGCAGATTCTTATATTTATTAGTGAAAAGAATAATGATTACGCTCCAGATCTTATCTAAGTTTCCTCTAAAGCCACTTTACCATGATATCTATTCATAATTTTACTCAAGCAAGACTTCAAGTCAAGGGAACTAGATTTTTTTTAATATAAATGTATAGTACTTATGTAAGCATTGCAGCATCTGGCCCTAGGTTAGTGTTATTATTTAGATTTAGAAATTTCATTTTCTAGTAGCTCTTAGGACAAAGATACTGGATACTTCTTGCTAAACTTTACATTTTAGACACCACTCTTTTACCCTGGGGATACAAGCCACTGACAAAAGTAAATAAATAATTACATAAAAATATTCAGTTTCACAACTGGCTAAATGAGAAAGTAAAACATACCAGCAAATAATCAATCCTATATCACACTTCAGCAGTATCAGTATTCCTGAGAGAGAACATTGCTAAAATGCCTACACTGGATTATTAAAGATACCATTTAGGATTTAAGAGTCCAACTGAGTCAGGGCAAATTGAGATTTTATTGATTGGGGTCCTAGATTGCAACTCATCTCAGGTAAACCTCTAGGAAGTCTTCAGAGGGAGAGAAGATTGCTCAAAATTGTCAAAATATGATAGTTCTCAGCAGCTGTACTGTATTATATATGTAAACCATGGCAGCACAAACTACAAAGTAGCCAAGGGTATTGTCTGCATTATCAATCTAAAAATGAGCGGGCCAGTCAGTTTAGAAAAATACGTAAACTCAGTGTGATGAAAGGATCAGTATTTGTTGACCTACCAAAAAAGTATAATACTGCACTTCCCTGGATGCAACTATTAAATTAACCCCTCCCAGGAAACATATATTAAACCCATGCAGACATGAGAAATACAAATGGCACATTTAAACATTGACTTGCAACTGGGTTTGAGTATTGATAGGAGGACATATTTGCACTAATTTAGTGATATGAAGTAGGATACCTCCATATAAATGGTACAGGGTTGTTTAAACAAACAGAGACTCAGACACAGGAAATGGGACTATCCTGGACAGTGAAGGCCTCAAGAAGACTGTTACCTGCCCTGGTAGCCTCACATGCTTCTATACATTGCCAAGAGTCAGAGTTTTAGGCCTGAAGGAACCACTAGAATATCTATTCGGGCCTTCCGTATATCACAGGCAACCAACACCACCCAACATCCACACACTAAAACTAAACCCAACAACTGAAATGAGAGCAAAGTATTACAGCCCACATGCCAAAAGTTTTGGTTTTGAGGAATCAAGTGATAATTAGTACTTTGGGGCTAAATACTTCCTCACACTATACCTATGCCAAGCCTGAGTAGACAGGTTTGATGTGAGAGGATGGGAGCAATGCAAAGGGTAAAGAGAGGAGCAGTTCTTCTTCTTCCCCTCCAGTTTGCAGAGCCACTTCTTGACTGTTGTAGTCCTGAGACTACTGTAGCCCCTGCTACTCCTGGGCCTTACTGTGCAGAAGAGAAGAAAGGGCAATTGCTATTTGATCCAGGCACTGGTGGCTTCACTGCTCTTAATCCAGCTCTTTCCTTGAACCCCAAGCCTTCAGGAACATTCAAGGCACTCCCTGCATATACTTCCCAAATCTTGCCTTCCCCACTTGCCCATCAGAACTGCATTGCATGTGGGGCCTACTCCTTAGAACACAGGAAAAAGCACAAATGTGAATGTGTAGAGAAAAAACATTCAACTCTCACTGAACTTTGTAGACCAATTTGGGAGTTTTACGAGGGTGGAAAATGCACCATGTTCTGAGTGGAATGTACAAGCAGATTAAGAAGAGATTTCAAGATGTGCATCTGAAGTCATTTGAGGAGCTGCAGTTCAACTAAGGTTGTGGATTCTTTGAAATGTGTCGATTTAACAGAGGCATACACTGACTGATTACTCTGAACAGACTCACACTGTCGATTAGACAAGTGAAAAGAAAACTGATTTTGGAAAAATTATTTTAAGCTTCCCTTTACAGAGAATAATTGGACACAAACCCTGAAGTGCAGATACAGTCATTTTATTGGCAACACTTGGCTCTGCTCAGGGAGGCTTTTTGACATTTTGCCAGGCCTACCTTTGTATCTCTCACCAGTTCCAGCCTCTCACCCACTGGGTTGGATTCCCCCATTTAGGGAAGACTGTAGTGGAGGAGAGGGCAGGTTCATGTCTGGCTACTGATCAAATCACCTCTGGGTACAGAGCTGAAAATCCCTTCCTACATCTGTCAAATGGCACTTGGGGCTCCTACTCTCAGCTATGATGGTGATGATCATGATATAAATGATTAGATAAATTAGATTAAATGGCTTTGCACTAATTAGTCAAGATACTCCCAATAGCAGTGCTTCCTCAATCTCCAGGCCAGTTCTCACGTGTTCTGGGGTAGGCACAAATTTCTTGATATTGGACTCTTGGGGTAGGCACAAGGTCTCTCATCTCCGTCTCCTATAGATTTTCATAGGAAAACTGACCACTTGTCTTTGCACAGCCTCTGCTACGCTATTCCCTGATGACACAGAAAATGAGCACCCAGGAAATGGTGGTGCTTCCCTTTACAGAAGAACAAGGCAACTCATGGGCCGCAAATTAGCTGAAAAAGGAGGAAAGTTATACTTTTCAGCAATAGAAAAAGAAGTGAGGACAGTGGTTCTAGCTATCCTTTCATGTTACCCCCGTGACGGGGTCAGGCCAGACAGCTATAGGGGAGTGGTCTCATGTTGGGTTCTGGGAAGTGAGTGGGCGGAAGCCTGCCCACTGCTAAAGGACCTTGCCCCAGCCTGTGGGGAGGATCCACAAGGTCCAGGAACTCAAATAATTATGGGGGACAACCAAAAATATAACAAGGACAGGTGTGAAGGTCAAAGGGTCAAACAAAGGGAACCTGAAGGGACACCGAGCAGAGAACCCCGGACAGCACCCACTGCTCCTCAAAGGTATCAAGGGAGCCAGTGGACGCTGCCCAGAGGAACTCTGCCCCGGCTATGTGAGCGAAGGCAGGATCAGAAATAGGCCCCACAGTCACAGGAAACCCCCTCAGCCAATCTCCTCTCCTGGTCTTATAAATGGCCACATTGGCCAACGCGAGGAGGAGGTTGACAAGGAGGTGCCGTGACTTTGTGGGGCGATGGGTAGGGTGTGTGTATATGAAAAGGTGAGGGGAAAAGTGCAGCCAGAAACGTAAAAGGATGTCTAGGAGGAACCGGAATAGGGGTTGCAACCCAGAATGGTCCTACTGGGTGCTGGGAAGTGGGTGGGTATAAGCCTGCCCACAGCTAAAGGCCCCTCCCCCAGCCTGGGGAGGAGCTACTGAGTCCAGAACTCAACTAAAGTTGGGGGACAATGAAGAAAAAAAACAGGAAGAGGTGTGGGGGTCAAAGGGCCAAAACTAGGGAACGGGAAGGCGACACCCCGGACAGCGCCCACTGCTCCTCAAAAGCATCCAAGAAGCCAGTGGACGCTGCCCGGATGCGTGGACGGATGAAAGAACGAAAACAGGCCCCACAGTTGCAGCCCCTCCACCCCCCAGCCAACCTCCTCTTCCTGGTGTTATAAATGGCCACTTTGGCCATGGCTAGGAGGAGATTGATGAGGTAGTCCTGAGACTTTGTGGGGCCACGGATGGGGTATGCATATGTAAAAAGGTGCAGGAAAAAGTGCAGCCAGAACCTCAACAAGAGATTCTGGAGGAGCCGGAAGAGCGGCTGCAACCTGGCACACTGCAGATAGACATGTGCTAGGGTCTCTCGCACACCTCAAGCATCAGGAAGAGGGGTGAACCGCGCCAGGTACATACCTGTGCTCATGGCTACATGAAGGAGCCACATGTGCCAGCCGAGCACATAGGTATCCACCTACTCCCTCCAGTCATAGTCCAGGAGGTCTCCGATCCTGGTAACTTCTGCCAGGACCAAACTCTGGCACACGGAGGGTGGCTCTGCCACCTGCACACAAAGATGAAGATTGTGTATCAGGGGCTCCATGAGGAGATCTGCCCCCTCGGTGGCCGCCATGGTCACCGAGACCAGCTTCCAGGTCCGGAGGCGGTCCTGGTAGAAGACCGGCAGCTCGGAGAGGTCTCGTGGAAGACCTCTCGGATGGAAATAAAAGAGCTTCCATAGAAGGCGGGTATATTAGCCCCAAGATAAGCAAGTCCATGTTCCCATGGTAATTGAACAGGGGTTACTCCAGCTTAATTAGGACACCTGGGGCCAATCAAGGGCCTGCCAGAACCTGTTAAAAGCCTCCCCTCAAGTCAGATAGGGGCATGCAATAAGAGCTGTGGGGAGCAGGTGTGCTACTGGAGAGCCAGATGGTGCAGACCCTGAGAAATGTCAGCAGACAGACCTCACGGTACAGAGGTGAAGAGCAGGGGAAACCCTGCTCAACAGGGCGTATATCCTTTCTGGGACCCAAAGGTTTGGGGAGAAGAGACCCTGCCAGACGGGAGAGACTGAACTGGGTGCCTGGCCTGCTGCCACAACACCCGGAGGAGCTACCAGAGACTAAGAAGCTCTCCTCCCCCTCCCCTGTCAGGGAGGCCGGGAGGAACCCCTGCTCAGACAAGGAGGGGGACAGTAAACCCAAGGGTGTCGGGAATGACCCAGCCCATTGCTAAGAGGAAGTGTGGAACCCACCAAGGCGGAGAAGGAGCTCTGCCACACCCCACGTGCAATGAAGTACAAAGACTCAGCATTTCAGTTACATACAGGGTTTATTTTCCATTTTATACATAAATGGAGAAGGCTTGTAGGACTAAGCAACTGTACAGCAATTTTAGAAACAGAAGTGCATGTTCACTATTCATCATTTGGAGATGCAGATAGTTACTTATCCCTAGGATCACAATGTGAGCTAAATGTTTAAAAGGCAAACAGGTAGAAAACATGCACGTTTTCAGTTTGTTTTTTAAGCTATCAAACAACTCTAAACCACTGGGTGATCAGATATTTTAGGACCCTAAAGCCATGGTTTGCTGGAAGTGAAACTGTACCTTCTCTCATAATGTATCCTAGTTTATATGTAGGAGATCTATCAAGAACTGGAGCATAAAAGTCCAGAAAATGTTTTCTATTCTACAGTTTAAAAAAAAAAAAAGTAGATCAATTAGTGGAAGGTAGAAAGGTCTGACACTCAGATGAGTCTGTCTGCCACATAAGTAATTTATGGGGTCTGAGCATGATATGACTGCTGGTTGATAGTTATTTTAAGATTGTATGAAAGATAAAACTATATAGAGATTTTACACTGCTACATTGGATCTGATGTACACATTGGCCTGTCCCTGACATATCAGTGTTATGTACACTGATGATATTGTACTGAATACAATACTACTCTCAGATTTATAAACAAACAAAATGGATCTTATTCAATACTCTAGCACAAGTCTGACAATCATATATTTGCCCTACCAGTATAAAACACTCAAAGGGCACTAGAAGGCTGGAGTCTTGTGATATAATATATTAAACAGTGCTCAGGCAAAGCTTTGCCAAACTCAGCATTACGGAATGAATCACATCGTGAAAGTGAAACAAAAATTTGAAGCAATACTGGCTAAAAGTTTCATTTTGGGTGCCTGAAGTTAGATATCCATCTCCAAATATAGGCACGTCCATAACAATGGCCAGATTTTTAATGGGAGCAGCAAAGGCTCAACATTTCTGAAAAAAATAAGGCCACTCAGGTGGCTAAATATGGAGATGGTGCCTAACTTTAGGCACCAAGAGATACATTTGACGCATTATCTCAAACTTACTGAATAAACTGTGCACATATTTCCTTCCCTTTCAGACTTTTTTTTTTTTTTAAGTTAACACAAACTATTTTGACCACTTATATCTAAGTAAGAATCTTACTAGGCACGGTACAAAAACCCTTGAATAATTGAGTATTTTTTTCAATAGGAATGGAAATAGAATCTGAAAACATTTCTAGCCTTGCTGTAATTCAAGCTTCCCACCTGCCTCGAAGTTACATTTCTTACAGCTTTGAAATCACAATTGAAGTACCAATAGGATCACATATTGAGGCAGATTTCTTACCTGGGAATGTCTGTGCAGTAACCAGGGAGAGCAGGAAAACAGCATATAATAATATTAATAATAATGGAACTAAGTATTTATACTACTGTGGCACCCAGAGAGTCCAATCAGGATCCCATTGGGAATTAAAAATAGTTTCAGGTATTACACCTACTTTTTAGTTCCCCTGCCAATTTTTGTGATTTTACAAACACTTCATGAAGTTTAAAACATGTTTGTGCAATTCTTGTACACAACGGATGAAAGAAAAACATGGAGAAATGACTAAGGGCCCAATCACGCAAATACTTCATGTGCCTAACTTCACTCATATAAGTAGTTCAAAGACAGGCACGTGCTTAAATGTTTGCAAGATTGTGGTCTGACTACACAGAGGAAACTGTGAAACTGAATGTAGACAGAAGGCTGTCAAATGAAAGATCAGAAGAGTTGTACTTTCTGCTCCAGGCTCTTTCAATTATTGGTAATAACTGTAGGAAAAAAATTTCAGATGGAAGTGGGTTTTTTGTTTGTTTGTTTGTTTTTAGTTTAAGTTGATTATTCCTCTAATGAAGTTCATTTTCCAGTGCACCAGGTTCAGCTCCCTGAAATACACCCCCTGGCCAGAGTCTGGATACTAACTTAAGTAGGTATAAAGAAAAGGAGTACTTGTGCCACCTTAGAGACTAACAAATTTATTTGAGCATAAGCTTTCGTGAATGCATTCGATGAAGTGAGCTGTAGTTCACGAAAGCTTATGCTCAAATAAATGTTAGTCTCTAAGGTGCCACAAGTACTCCTTTTCTTTTTGCGAATACAGACTAACACGGCTGCTATTCTGAAACCTGTCATTAAGTAGGTATAAAATTTTTTGCAGTGAAACAGCAGTATTTCTAATTGTGCCGTAGAATCCTCCACCACAGCTTGTCATCAACAATAGATTCATGAAAACAGTTACAAAATTTCTGCAAGAGATAAAAGCTTGTAGTCATAATGGATGTCATTTTAAAAGCCCATTTCCCACCTCTAGTCCTGTGTAGTCATCACTAGTTTTGTTACAGAGCCACTTGCCGTGAATTCCTGTGTTTTTTTTTGTCTTCAGTTCTGCTTAGTGCTGGAAAGAGCATGATATACCAAGGTAGAACAGTTAATAATCTAATCATGAATATCAGCATAATACACACAATTATACTTGGTTAAATTTTCTTTGCCATAAATCATCCCTACATCTAAAATATTAGAACTTAGCAGACTAGAGATATAGAACTATTCAGTACATGTACAAAAAACCCCTGCATTTATACAACATGCACTTTAGTCACATAGGCCCTGAACCTACTCCAGCTGAGATCAATGGGAGTTTTACCTTTGACTTTAATGGGAGCAAGATTGTGCCTTCTTAATTGTTTATGTTCCATGGCAGGCAATGCTGAAAGACATAGTAATAAGTCTTAACACCTTCAAACAGAGGGATTAGATTTTTTGGAACAAATGCAGTAAGCATGTTGATAATGAATTTCCAGATGGCAATAACATGGTATCAAAGGTTTAAAATAGTCTACGCCGCCAGCAATATATAGCTAGAACAGGTTTTTAATTTACAGGTTGTATTTCCGGGAAGACGTTAACACACAAAAAGATTAAGGGGGCCAGATCCTGGACTCAATCTTCAGGTAGAGGGCAGTGGAAAACAGAATTATGGCATTTCAAAAATTCAATACAACTTTGAAGTAGAGTTCAAAAATAAAAATATAGCCCACACTTATTCAAGACGTACACAGAGGCTTCATGCTGGCCAGAACTGCCATCTTGCAAACTGGACATATTTCTTGGACAGCATCAGTATTGCTTTTCTTTACCAATTGCCTCCAAAGCACTTAAAAGGAGGACCTTCTTACTCAACTGATCTATTCCCTGTGAGCATCACAGCCATATCTGCTGACTTTATTGTAATTATGTTAGATGCTACAGTTAAGTTCTTTCAAGAAAAAGTTGACATACGTGGCCTTCTCCATCCCCTTGGTTTACTTTCCCTTTCTTCTCCTCCTCCTCCAATTCTCCTCATTCTCCTGTCACTCAGACAGATGTTTCTTATCTGTTCTCATCATTTTCTTGTATTCCCCTGTCTATATCAATCTGTTGTCTTTTGTCTTACTGAGATTTTAAGTTCTTTGGGGTACAGACTATCTTTTAGTTTTGTGATTGTATAGCACCTAGCACAATGGGGTCCTGGTCCTTGACTAGGGCTCCTAGGCACTTTGGCAATACAGATAATGAATACTACTACTACTTTTTATTCCTGTTGGTTTTGCAGAGCCAACATGGCTGAGAGAGAGAGAGCTGGATTCTATTATTTCTTGTGCGTTGACAAACTTTTTACTAAATTCCACTTAGTTACACCCGTTCCAATCCACTGAAGAAGTTGTACCTATATCACTGAGGACCTGAGAAAATAATACAAGTTGACTTTCAAATTCTAGCCTGAAAAAATGAGAGCTGGTATTCAGAAAAAAAACAAAACAAACAAAAACCCACATTATTTTAACTGTAACTTAATCATATTTGATCTGGGAGTCAGACACACAAACAGGGAAACATGTCATTTTTCACAGTTACTTTTCAGATATGAGCTGCACTTGAAAAAATACAGGAAAATATAAAGGAAAGGGGACAGAGCGCAGAAGGATCCTTCTCTTTCATTCGCTGTCTACTCTCCTGATCTTTTACCTTTTCTTCTCCCATATTATTTTGTGTAAAAATTAATACCCTCTTGTGCCTTCATCAATTTAGAGTTCATTAAATGTTTTTATTTTAAACCTTCCATGGTCCTTATTGTCTCCTACACAGGAATAACCACGTTGGGGGGAGAGACCCAAGTTTCGTCTCTATTTTGAGTTCTTTGAACCCCTCTTAAGGTTATGTGGTTTACCCCTCTATAGACGACAATGGTGGTTTTTCCTTATCCCAAAGATTCTCCAATATCTGTGCTCCTCTCAGAACTGGAGGAGGTAAATGAGGTCTCTCTCCTGATCTTGGAGGAGATTTGCTTTTGGGAGTTCCCCTAGCTGCAGCAACCTCCCCTCCCCTGTCCACCAAAAGTGGATAATGGAGCAAATACAGCCTACAATGCCTAAGATGCTGAGCTTGCACAAACTCAGGCTGTATTAATTTATGCAGCTTCCTTTGTGGGTTTAGGACAGAATATCCAGGAGTCCAACTGATGCTCCTAGCCTCCTCACAGGAACCCTTGGGGAGGACCCTCTATAACAAAGCTGGGGATGGACATGCAGCCAAGACTGAACTCCCTTCTAAGTATCATGGGCACAGACATGAAGGGGAGATTAATGTCTTTTCTTTAACCTCTCTCTCTATTAAAAAAAAAAAAAAAGGTAAAATCCTTGCTCTATCGATTTATAATTCTGCTTCAGTAAAATGTTGATTGTATTGACAGACAGTCAAAGTCAGTGTATAGCAGCCTTTCCAAGTCAGGAGATCTGAGATCAAATGCTGATTAGGTCAAAAGTGAAAGTTTGTTCAGCAGTCACTGCTTAGCCACATCTCAAAGCGACTTCACAATTCAAGGCTACTGTCAGTCTCTTCTTATAAACAGCCTAGGATTAAGATAACAGGAATACCTGCAGACCAGGATTAAGGTGCATTGGCAGAATTGTGCAAAAGTTTGCAAAACACCCGCCTGTATTATCCTTGGCTATAACCAGTGCAAGTTAGACTTTTGGTAAAAAAAGCCTTTTTTTTATAATCACCATTTTAGTAATTTGTTACTGCAGTGTAGCACTCCCATTTGAAGGCACATCTCCTGTTAATGACCAACAGGAGGGGATCTGCAGAAGCAATATTGTATAGTTTACATAAGAACATCCTTATTGCTGCGTTTTGCCTCAGTATGGCATGAAGAATATGGTCCAATACCCCTCACCTGGAAAGTATCCCCCTTATTGACCCCAATTCTCAAAAACAACAATAAAAAAACCCCTGCTCATGTCATTTAACTGCCATCTTCTTTAACAGCAGAATGAGCAGAGCAGACATGGTAAGAAGCATTTCCTTCTCGGTTCTCCTTAATCAAGAGGATGAGACACTGGGCCTCCAGAAGGAAATTTTTATAGAAATTATGAGATTAAAAAGATTAAAAAGAGACAGCAAAACCCCTAATACTCTCACAAAGATACAAAGATTTTGAAAACCCCAATAAACTAGTTATGACTTAAACAGTAGGGGAGGGGCACAAAAGTGTCTTGAGTTGTAGCACAACTAAAATTCCACTTCAAACATGGACTTTTAAAATGAAGAAGGCAAGAGAGCCACTGCTAAAGCTTCAGACTGAATCTACTTTTTGAGCTGTTAGACACAGTATTTTAGAACAGGCTTAGCATTCTGATTCATACACCATACCATTATTTACTAAAGGGGATGTATTTGTGTTCCCAAGAGAGGAACTGTACCATTCTTACAGTACCTCTGTAGTCTTGTATTTAAATAAATGACAATTTAAAAACAATTATTGAAAATGTTCAAAACAAACAAAAAATATACAAAATCAATCTGGTGGAAACAAACTGAACAAGCGGCTTATGTAAATAGAGTCCAAAACTTTTTACATTCTGTAAATGCAAGTATAAATTTCTAATATTTAAAGTACTGTTGGAACACAACACCTTTCAACACAACTGCTCAATCTTTTATTGTTGAAAAATCACCAAGTCACTGTATGAAGAGCAAAAAGGAAAAGAATGGCGCTACTTATGCAGTCAGATGTTAAAATCCATGCTCAATAAAGAATATATTAACAAATGACAGGAAGAGGATAGAAGATGGAGTTTAAACCAAGATTTTTCTTGCAAGTCATCTAATTTTTCTAACAATTCCAGAAAATACATGCTCAAAGTTGATTTTAGAAAAACATCTATTTCAGCTTTGAAAAATTATTCTATTTGTGACTAAAGCTAGGTTATAAATTACCAGTATTTACCTCAATATATTGGAAAGATTGCCTCAGTATCAAGAATTGGCTGTTCTTAACTGATGCAGTATTTCATTATTGTATGGAAACAATGCATCAAAAAACAGATTTGGGGTAGGGGTTGGAGTCCATTTTCAAACACTTGATCACTTTAATGATGGGTTTCCAGTTCAAGAATTGTCCACTCCCCTTGAGGAGAAGAACAATCTTCAGAGGAAAAGCTTGCCACTGTTATGCTTGCTGAAGAATCATCCAGTGGTGATATTAATTCAGTCCATCTACTGAAAGTATCAACGTGTGATTTACCCTGAGGCTTTGAACCATCTCGTGCCAGAAGTAGTGTCTGATTGATAAGATATTGTGCTAAGTTAAGGTCTTCGGGAACAGAGTTTTTGAAATCAATGTTTGAGTCCTGCTCA
This sequence comes from Chelonia mydas, assembly GCF_015237465.2. NCBI lineage: Eukaryota > Metazoa > Chordata > Testudines > Cheloniidae > Chelonia > Chelonia mydas. The sequence continues at coordinate 73,710,239 of NC_057854.1, forward strand.
GATAACAATTGCCTGAGAAGAGTCCAGTCCCGTTCTGCAAATTGCTGATCTTCAAAATCCACATCTAGAATGTCCCTTTCTGACTCCATCCTCTGCTCAGTAGCTTCTCCAACATCCATCTCATATATTGGAGAAAGGGTTTTTGAAGGTCGATGCTCATACATGCAGGTTTGTGCCAATACGTCATAATCATCTATGTCTCCTGCAATAATTCATAATACTACACAATGTAAAAATTGCACATGTTCCCCCTTCAGGGCTTTGTAGAGCAAAATTTAACTCATTGCACCAGAAACAATCCAACAAGTAAGAAAAAATGTAAATTTATACAAAATTGACAAAATGTAGGCATTTATTTTCTGTGTAAAAAACCAACCAACCAACCAAACAAACGAATTCTGGTTTACAGATTAAGTTAGAGCAGCAATCACCACTGGTAATTAACAATAAACTTTCATAATTAGAAAATTTCTGATACAGAAAAGACAAGTTATGTAAACAAACAATGCACATGGAATTTCTAATTCACTACAATAACTTAAAGTTGGAACAGGAGGTGGGTGGGAAGGAAGGGGGAAAAAAAAAAGAACATATGATCACTGAATGGTGATGTAAACTATATCAGCTCCAAAGAGAAGGAAAAACAAAATAGCTTATTCACAGGCTTATTTTATACTACACATTATAAGGGTAGCTGCAGGCAAGGACAAGCAAACTTAAAAAAAAATAGTACAACTTTTAAAGGTCTTCTGTGGTTCTGCTGAACATAGATCATCAGCATTTCATTACTTTTGAATACACAATAGTTAATATATTCAGACACTATTGTGTATTTTATAATGGGATACTTTGAATGACTGGTTTAAAAAGACAAAACAGATAAAACATCTAGACAATAATCTAACTCGGTGAATCAAGCTAGAGCTTTTTTGTTTATGATCACTGGTTCAAATATAATCTCTCTTTTAGGAAATCCGTTTTCACTGGTAAAATTTAGAACAATTTTAGTAATCCTGTAAACTGCAAGTCTTAGGTCCAAACCTGCTCCCATTGAAGTCTATGGGAAACATCCTGCTGAATTCAGCGGGAGAAGGATCAGCATCCATATCTTTGTGTAAAATACAATATATCAACAAATTCCAAAAGTAATGAATATAGCTGTTAAGGTAAACAGTTCAGTGCACTTTAGTAAGGTTATTACTGTAGTTATTGCACATTCCACTTAAATATATGATATAGGTTGTAAAGCAGACAAAACGTATACAAAAGTTCCCACCAAAAGCTGATGCTGCCAATGTTAAATTGGACCAAAAATAATTAGCATGCAAGGAATTGTTCCCAATCTTTCTTTTTAGTACTGCATAAAATCTATCTGAATAGATTTGCCTAGTATAAATATTCAAGTTTTCCACTGAAACATTAAGTTATTTAATGTGTATCCAAAACGGACGAGCATTCAGTAAACAAGTAAATAATTAAAAGCATTTATGTTTTGTTAAAAAATTTGAGCCAATTATTAATTAGAGTTCATGATTTGACCCCAGACATCACATTTCCAATATTCTGCCTACTAATTTAATTTTTTGAGGGACTTAACGTTTCTATTTCTGTACATTACCTGCAGGTAAATCAGTATTAGTGTATTCAGTAGGTGCTTGTTGACACTCTCTCACTTGACCTTCCTGAGTCAGTAACTGACTCTTACAGGGTTTTACAGGTTTTGCAGAGCTGTTCTTTTGCATGTCACAGTTAGTATCTCTTTGATGAAGGTCCAGATGACATGGTCTTTCCTGAGACTTTGTGTCATTGTCTGAAAGTTTATTGCACTGCTGAATTTCGTTAATCTCTTCATTCTTACTATTTACCTTTTGCTCTTGTATTGAACACTGACTATCTGCTACTGAGAGTGCTTTCTCTGGGCAATTTTGTTCTGTGACCGAAGCACCCTGATTATCTTTTCCTTTGATTTCTGTGTTATGAAGATCTAAAAAAAAGTGCTCACTTTTATCTAATCTCTCACGTCTATCCTTTTCTTGCTGTTTGCATTCCAGGAATCCATCTTCAGTCTCCAATGAATACCTTGAACAATAAGTTTTTCCATCATGCTCCTGAGATACACTATCAAAAACATCAGAAGGAGTAGGGGAATCTATGGAATGCTGAAGGGGAGCGTGAGCGTCTCCGTCATCAGATCCCAACTCTTCACATTCGTCTACTGAAAGTAAAACAGATCGCTTAAAATTTTTAGTTGTAGAAAACTCTTGACTTTCAATATCATTCTCTGTTGCATCTTCAAAAGCTAAATTAACAATTCCTTGGAATGGCTGAGTAGGAGGGTCAGATGGAGGAAAGGTTTCTGTTACATTTTCTGCTTCAGATCTTTCATCTTCCGTTTCATCTGCAGAAGAGGAAACTTGGTCCACTTCCTGAGTAAACTGTGCACTGCCAAAAGTAGTGTTTTCGTTTTCCTTAGTATTGAACCTTAATACACCTTGATGTGACCACACTTCAGATCTTTTTCTTGGTATCTCATCATCACTTGTTGAATTAACACGGAAAAGATCTGAACCCTCTTTTTTCATTTTCACTTCTATTCTTAGACTACTGTCATAGATCTTTAGTTCTTCAGGCGTACTTGTATCACTGCTGCTTCTTCCAAGAAAATCATGGCACAACATAGTGCTACATTTAGAAATCCCTCTCTCATTTGATCCTTCATCATCCTGAGAGCCTCCAGCATCATAGTCTTCTGATCTTGGTTTGATATCATCAGAAGATGTTGTTGCACTGCCGGTATCAGATTCAGGACTCTCTTTTGGATCCAACACACCTGTACTCAAATTCCAACGATCCACAAAGGGAATTTCTGAATTTTCATGGCTTTCTGGTGTTTCTGTAGTATCCATATCTTTAGGTGAACATTTTTCTGTAACCTGTCCTGTGAAACATTTTGAAGCAGCATCTGAGTCTACTGTAGCAGACCTGTATTCGGTCAAGGCTGATTTATCAGACAATTGACCAGCCTTTGCAAATCCCTTTACATGAGTCTTAGAGGATTTTCTTTCATCTTGTTCTGAATTAGAGGCATTTGTTACCTTAGAAAAGCTGGGAAAGTGATCTTCTCCATAATTAATGCCCATTTCAGTGTTTAAGGTTTCATTTTGTTCTGCACAGTCTTCTATTGCTTGTCTTAAATGTACTTTGCTGTTTCCTGAATATCCCAAGTATTTCTGAGCTGAATCACAAACAGTTTTGCACTTTTTCAATCTTTCTTCTGAAACGGAACTAGGGAGTTTTTGGCCAGTATTCTTGCAAATGACTGAGTATGCATTTCTACTAGGCTCTGTATAACAATTAAATTCAGTTGTACTATCATCATCTTTGTTTTTATCTACCAGATATTCAATTTCATCTTCACAAACCTGTTTTGATTCCATTTCATTTTGCATTGAAATATTCAGCTTAGGAACATTTTGTCCTCTAACTTGAGTACAAAAAGGTTTGGTTTCTACTTTGTATTCCCCATTTTCAAGAGGATCCAATAATTTTCTTGGATCAGGTTGCCATGATGCCATGAGCAGGTCTCCTCTGCTACACTCTATCATAGATTTTTCACACTTACTTTGTTTTGCAGGGCTGCATTTGTTATTGTCGTGTGGCTGAATTGCAAAAGCAGCAGCAGTGTGTTGTTCAAGTTTCTGTTCTGAACTTTTCTGTTCAGGACTATGCATGTTTTTCTGGACAACAGGAGATTCACTTCTTGAATGTCTTTGTGTTGAAGATTGAGCTTTTGATATAGGCTGCCCAGTAACTATTTTCTGTTTTGGGTCTTTACTGTTTATAGTCTCACCTTTCTTCGAATGGGTCTGATTTTTGGGTGTTCCTATTATTTTTGCAGTGGCTTTAACTGCAGATGTTTGTGACTGTTTAATACTCTTTTTCTTAGATGAAGGTTGTTTTTCTGAAAGTGTTGTCTGAGACAAATTTTGCATCATGTTTTTTTCTTCATCTTGTTTCGGAAACATTCCAGATCTTAATGAATTTTGTGAGTCTCCTTGTGGTCCTAACAAATAAAAAAGTAAACAAAACACATTCTAGTCAGAGAACTATATTATTGATAAGTTGGATGCATGTAATTCAATTTAATATTTGTTACACAATTAAATGATCTTAAACACAAACATTTAATAAAAATATCTTGCACTAACATAGGACCTTTGAATGCAAAGCACTTTACAAACTGTAAATGTAGGAATCATCCACTACTGAAGTGCAACTATTACTAGAGTGGAAAGCAGCAGCTATCTAATGGTACACAAAAATCACTGCTCAGCTGTTTAATCTAAGAAGTGATGAGTACTCTATTCAATTTAAATTACAGAGGAAATTTAAGTAAGCAGAATGTACTTATTCTAGTTGTAATATGGCCAAAACACCAGTATTAACACCCCTGCTCTTTCAGAAAGTGTTGTGAGATCTTTAATGACCATAAATGGACAGGACCTATGTTTCATGTACTTGCTCAGGGGTTCTCAAACTGGGGGTCGGGACCCTTTAGGGGGTCACGAGGTTATTACATAGGGGGTCGTGAGCTGTCAGCCTCCACCCCAAACTCCGCTTTGCCTTCAGTGTTTATAATGGTGTTACATATCCAAAAAAGTGTTTTTAATGTATAAAACTCGTACTCAGAGGCTTGCTGTGTGAAACGGGTCACCAGTAGAAAAGTCTGAGAACCCCTTTACTAGCTGAATGTGAATTAAAGTAGCATTCTGGTTCTAATTTAATCAATAAGGAAATGCAGTGTTCAAGCTGAAAATATTCCACCCCTTACTTTCCTTCTTGTGCCTTGGCACAGCCAGGTCTCTACACAGTGAAGGTTATTACATACCATACCATACCATACTTGCTATAAAAACAGCTACAATGGACTATACTTTTTGCTAGTTATAAAGTAGGTTGCCAAGGTGTTAAAATGCAGATTTAAAAAAGGTAATTCTCAAGGTCTTGTATTGTCCTTGCACCTTAAACTGATTTCTCCTTGTCTTACGATACTTTTTCCATGTCTGTGAATGCACAGTATTTCTATACTGATGCTTATTAATGGAGCAGACAGTGAATTTTTAAGAAAAGATAAGTCAGGTTTTACTTAATACTCTGAGGACTTTGGACTTTCACTTAATATATTTTATATCCCATAATATACTCTTATTTTATTTCAAAATCCTTAAGAGTAATGAGTAAAACACTACTTATCTTTTACCCATAGGCAATCCTGTGCTCCAGAACTGATGATCAGTGCTACTGACATCTAGAGTTCAGTACATGCTGGAATACCTTGGCTTGTGTGACAAATCAATAACTTTGGGGCTGTAACTATGAGACCAACTAAATATGAAAAATAATGTCGGTTAGGTGACTAAAGAGCTTCCTAATTATGTTAATTTGAGCATTACAGTCTTTATAGTAGTGGAATTTTGTTCACCTGTAACACTTGTTCCCTGCACATTACTGTGACTTGCAAAGTCATTCATCAGCAGTTCTGATTTTCTACCTCCTACTTAGGTTTTTTCCACAATCACTGTAACTCTCTCTGGTGTTCTAATACAATCAAACTGAAGTGATTATATTTTGCACTCTATAAAAGTTTAATTCTTATTTACACACTTAAATTAAAAGATGATTACAAAAGAAAAGATCATTTTGAAATATTTTTACTACATATTATACCGAATGCATGAAAAACTATATTCATAAATGATGAACAATGGAATCAACCAGTTTTAAATATAAAAAACATATTATGTAGACAAAAGGAGAAATATCTTCCATCCAATCCTCAGCATGGATCTCTAATGTGTATGTGAACTTGTTTCAGATACAGAATTTCTACTGAACTTAATGGAAGTTCTAGGTGCAGAATACTTAAGATACCATCAGAGGACAAAAGATCCACAAAGCATATTAGGGAAGAGGGTTCTCCCCAATAGCTGGCCATATTATATAGATAGATAGATATAGATATAAACATAGACACACACACACACCAGCCTCATGAGAATTAAACAAGCAGAAAAATACATCTAAGGTCTGTCAGCAAAAATGAAATATGGGAAATACACCAAGATCATCAGAACTTGTCTGTTGTCTGATAACAAATTCCTTATCATTTAATTCTACCTTCGTTTTTAGCAACATTAGCTGGTGCATTCTTTGTCTTCTTCTGAGATGTAGAATTGCCACTCACATTTCCCTTATTCTTCAAAACAGTTTGTTGATTTTGTTCACTGTATCCTTTTCCAGTGGATTTCTTTGTCACACTGTGGGAGAAAAAGATACTGCTTGCATTACTTGTAAGTTTAAGATCTAAAAATGAATTTGTTTAAATAATCAGTAGTACTCTATATATTTTAACATCGAAAGCACAATATATGCCATGTGAAATGACTTTCTGAAAATAAACAATATATTTAGGGACCTCTTTCTCCAAGGTACTAACTCCTCTCATCTTCCACTGATTTTGTAGCTCCATCTAAAGCTATATAAGAGGTTATGGACAGTTCTCAGCACTTCCCAGGATTCAGTCATATAATTGTTCAGATCTGCAGACTTACTGTAACAATGCTAAAATAACAAATACACAAAGCAGCCCAAACCTAGAGGCAAAAGAATTCTATCGTCACAAGAATATTGTCCATAGTTATTTCTACTTTCTTACTAACAATGAGAAATAGACAACTATTCTGAAAAATTCTTAGGTTTAAAACATGTTGATTAAATGACAATTACATTTAATCAAGCAATTAAAAACCCAGTATATAATTATAAGTAATATTTTGATTTCCCACAAACCTATTTGTTGTAATGTTAGTCTCAAGTTCATTAGCTTTTTTGTTGGTGGCTCCATTAGTCATCTTCAAAGCAGACTTTGTTTTCACTGCTATAAGCAAAATTAAAGATTTAGTTATAGGATAAAAAATATGATATACAAATACCTAAAAAGAAATACTAACGTATAAATGGTCAGATACTGAAAACAGCATAGATGCCAAAACTGGAAGAATTGAGGTTTTTATAGTGCTGTCTTGTATACGCACATATTTTTTCAAAGCACATACAATTTGAGTTAGAGCCATTAATATGGGACATTTTAGCTTGACTTTTTGTAATTAATATTTATTTTAAAAATATGCTTGTGCAGGGTCATAACCATATACAATAGAAATTTTGGAACTCTTCAGGCTGTTTTCTAGCATATGACCTGCCTGTGGCAAGTCAGAAGGGATCTCTTATTACCAGTATGTTTTTTTCCTTCATCTACTGGTTTATCCTCTTTGGGTTCATCTAGTTGTTCATTGGAAATCTGTAAATCTGTACTTGAGTTTGCTGACTTGCTGAAAGTTCCTGTCTCTGTTACCAGAGAGGGTGATTCTTTCCCTGTGGTTTTCTTCAATGGCTTTGTTTTGATTTGCACACTTGGGCTTCCAGTAAGTACTTTAGGTCTGGCACCTGAACTTTTTCCTTCCTGATTTTTTACTCCTTTTCCACTTCCTGAATTTTTTTGCCCACTTGAAGATGACCTCTCTGAATCTTGTTTGGTAATCAAGCTTTCAGCCTTAGCATTTCCATTGCTTTCTGTTTTTGGCTTTATGACAGCTCTAGCCTTTGGTGAAGCAACTTTTTCCCCAGTTTTTGAATCTTTTGTAATCTTGGAAACTGTTTTCTTACTATCTTTTCCCTTCAAGTCATCATGTTTTGAAGTCTTATTAGCAGTGTTCCTGTTAGTACTTGATGTATGTCCAGATGCTCCTAATCCATCAGATTTCATTTTATCCTGATTAGTGAAGGAATCGCCCCAATAATCTCTCTTGCTGTTTACTTTCCAGGAAGTGTGCCTTATATCAACAGAGTCAGTAATGCGTCTGTTTAGCTGGAAAGAACAGAAGATACTTAGCAACACAATAAATCATGCATAATTTTTAGCTCTTGAAACGTAGGTACTCCTGAAGTTTAGCATGAATCTAGCACTAAAAGTAGAGTTTAGGAGGAAGAAATAAAAATCATTTTTCAAGTCATGGAGCTCAGATTGCTGCCTTTCAAGCACCCTTAAGTACTAACTCCAGTTTCCTTTACGTCCCCTATTGAATCAGAGGGTACAAGAAATGCCTATGCAAAACCTTGTCCTTTGCTTTGGACACAATACTGTATAATCTTTATACAATAGTTCCTGTTGGAAAGATTCATTTATTTTATAGGTTGTATTTAGATTTTCAAAGTGGGAATTCAGTATATGATTCCCTATGAACATAAACACTGCCATTATTTTTAAATACATATGACATGGGAAGCTTTCAACCATTCTAAAACAGTACATCTTCCAAATAAGGGTTCAGAATTCCCGGGTAAAGGTATTTTTTTAGTGTTAAGATTTAAGCCTATAAAAATGTAATCTAACTAGTAACGAAGTGAATAGTAATGTATATCCTTGGACATTAACCCCTATAACAGTACCTTTTCTGTCAAACAGCAATGTCACTTTGGGCATTCTCAAATACATGGATTGTTGATGACTTTGAAAAGCTCTTTCACAGCAAGCAGATTAATGGGGAGTGTAACAGACTGAGTTTATTGGTGGCTTGAGCTAGCGGAACAGCTCCATTAGCTCAGTGGCAGACCACTTGTTTTCCAAACTTGAGATCACAGCTTTATTATCATACACCGACAGGGAAGTGTGCAATAACTTCTGAACACAAATTCCTCTCTTCTGTTTGGTCCCAACTATTTGAAAGCATGGACTCCTGTAAACCCACATCAAAATCTAAAATGCTCTAATAACAGACATCACAGATTATGGATAAAATATTGGCTCAACTAGAATTACAAGGAAGATGTGATTGCTGAATATTAGCTATCAGTAGTTAGTAAACACAGACCACAATGCATTACATTATTTTGAAAATATAAACCATGAAAAGGAGCAGTTATGTTTACAGGATTCTGATTTTTTTTAATTGTAAGAATCTAAGCATTTACCTGAGAACTAGTGAATACAGGTTTTTTGCCAAGTCTTCGATCATCCCCTTTGTCAAAAGCAGCTGTATAGGGGAAAAAAAAGATCTCTATTATCAGTGGGAAGGCAGCATGAGAGAGAAAAAAAGCCACCCTTATTCATGGAACTATCTTTTGGAGCCAGAGAACAATTCTAGTGGTTCTAAAACTAGTCAGGGGAGATTTATTTTGACAAAATGGAAAACATTAAGTGGTGAAGGATGTTTTTATGTCTAGAGTACAGGATTCAGAGTTAGGAGAGCCAATAGCTGTAATGAACTCTGCAACAAACTTCTTATGTACCTGGTGCAAGTTACTTAATCTCTCTGTTTCCCCATCTACAAAACAAGGATAATACTTCCATATCTCTGATATATGTAGCTCATTAAATCTTTGGGGTGTACTTTGAGATCCTGGGTGTATAGGAATGTGCAAAAACAATCACTTTCAATTAGTTCTAACCACTTATACATTAGTACTAACATCATCTATTTGAAATAAAAGATCTATTCTCTTAAAACAACTACTGTAGTATACAGTATGGTCTGTTTGGGGGGCATGTGCTGAGCCTAGCAGCCTGCTAAGCAAGGCTGAGAGCTTCTTAAGGAAATTTTGATTCCTAATCCCTTTAGAATCCATTAAGCACTGACCAAGGAGCAGGGCTAGTCAGAGAGAACAGGGGTTTAAAAAACAAGCTTCAAAGTGATCAGGGAAGTTTTGCAAGGGAGTTTAGAGAAGAAGCATGAGAGCCAGATATACCTAATGTTCTCTAAACTTAGGCCAATAACCACCCCCACTTCCCCGCCCTCCAAAAGAAAAAAGGGAAAAAAGCTTTAAGAGTAAAGATGATGCAGGCAGAAGTCCAGCAGCAGAGCTGGAGCTATTCAATTTATTGCTGAATGCAGCGTGCATGATTACCTGCCTTGTGGGCAGGTGGCGTATGTGCATTCAGTGCAAGGAGCTCATGACCCTCAGAGACCGAGTACAGACTCTTGAGACCAAAGTTGCTGAACTGGAGAAGCTAAGGGAGACTAACAGGTACCTAGATGAGGCTTTCTGGGACATATCAGAGTGGTCTGACAGCCTTTGTGCTGTTGAGGAGGACGAAAGTCTCCGGGAAGGAGAACATCGAACTGGAGCGGAGGGAAACAATCCTATAGTTGGGACCCTCCTTCCAAATGATGTCATGGGATCCTCTTGCACTGAGAATACCTCTCAGGGGGTGGAGTGGGAGAGGGGATGGTGGGGAATCCCAGTTATTAGCAAGAGACAGGTAATGGGGGATTTGATCATTAGAAATATAAATAGCTGGGTTTGTGATGACCAAGAGAACCACTGGTGAACTGCCTGGCAGGTGCGAGGTTGTGGATCTCTCGAGACATCTAGACAGGCTTATATGAAGTGCTCAGGAGGAGGCGGTGGTCATGGTATATGTAGATACCAGTGATATAGGGAAAGGCAGGAGAGAGGTCCTGCAGGTCAAATTTAAGCTTCTAGGTAAGAGATTAAAGACCAGGACCTTCATGGTAGCATTCTCTGATATTCTTCCAGTTCCATGTACAGGGCCAATTGACGGGAAGAATTGGAGGGTCTCAATGCATGGAGGAGATTATGAGTCTATTACAGAAGTGGATTTGCCCTGCAACATGAAGGAGATCAGACTAGATGATCATGATGGTCCCTTCTGGCATTAAAGTCTATGACTCCCGATACTGACTGCATACATGTCACCTCACGATGGGATGCGGAGATAAAGTTTCTAGACACCATCAATGACTGCTTCTTGGAGCAGCTAGACCTGGAACCCACAAGGGGAGAGAGAATTCTAGATTTAGTCCTATGTGGAACAAAGGATCTGGTCCAAGAAGTGAATATAGCTGAATCGTTCAGTGATAATGACCACAACATAATTAAATTTCATCCTTAATGTCTTGGGGGGTGGCGGTGGGAGGAGGTGGAGGAAACACCAAAAAAGACCACCACAGTACCATTTAACTTCAGAAAGGGGAACTACACAAAAATGAGGAAGCTACTTAAATGGAAATTAAAAGGAACAGTCACAAGAATGAAATGCCTGCAAACTGCACGTAAACTTTTTTAAAACACCATAATAGAGGCTCAGATTAAATGTATATCCCAAATTAAAAAGAAAAGTAAGAGGACCACACACACACACACAAAAGCCACCATGGCTAAACAGAGTTAAAGAGGCAGTTAGAGGCAAAAAAGGCAAACCTTACATTGCAAAAAGACACAAAAACAGGAATATACATTCTATTCAGCACAGCTATTTTACCAGCCATTAAACAAGAGGAAATCTAACGCATTTCTAGCTAGATTACTTACTAACTTAAGGAGTTATGAAGAGCATTCCTGATCTGTTCCCGGCAAAAGCATCACACAGACAGACAGACCCTTTGTTTCCGCCCCCCCCCTTCCAGCTTTGAAAGTATCTTGTCTCCTCACTGGTCATTTTGGTCAGGTGCCAGCAAGGTTATCTTAGCTTCTTAACCCTTTACAGGTGAAAGGGTTTTGCCTCTGGCCAGGAGGGATTTTATAGTTCTGTATACAGAAAGGTGGTTACCTTTCCCTTTATATTTATGACACGCCCCCCAAATCACAGATAGGATGAAACACTGGCTGTGATTTCTTCCTGGAGCTCTAGGAGAAAACAGAGTTAATAAGATACATGCACCTCTAAATATACTACCAAGTATATAAAGACTAACAACATTTTCCACATCTCAAGGACGATTTTAACCAGTTGATTCTGGGAAACTTTCACAGGACAGTACATCAGCCACTTTGTTAGAAGCTCCTGAGATGTGTTGTATGTCGCAATAAAAATCTTAGAGCTAAACTCCATCAAGTAAGGTTTTTGTTATTTCCCGTGGCGGTATGAAGCCACTGTAGCGCAGCATGGTCGGTTTGCAGGTGGAAACGCCGTCCCCAAACGTAAGGGCGTAGCTTTTCCAGAGCGTAGACAATGGCGTAACTTTCCTTTTCACTGATTGACCAGTTGCTTTCCCTCTCAGACAGCTTCTTGCTGAGAAACACGACAGGATGGAATTCTTGATCCGGTCCTTCCTGCATTAAAACTGCTCCCACACCACGCTCGGATGCACCTAGGAACGGTTTATCAAAGTCTGGGACCCTTAGTACAGGGTCAGACATGAGTGTCGCTTTAAGCTGGTTAAAGGCCTTCTGACACTCTTCAGTCCACTGAATGGCATTTGGCTGTTTCTTTTTGAGTCGGTCTGTCAGTGGGGCGGCGATTTGGCTGTACTGTGGTACAAATCTGGCCAAGCCTAAGAAGGATTGACCCTGTTTCTTTGACTTTGGGACACGCCACTTTTGGATAGCATCCACTTTGGCCTGTAGGGGGTTTATAGTTCCTTGACCCACCTGTTGTCCAAAGTAAGTCACTCTGTTTAGACCTATTTGACACTTTTTAGCCTTAACAATTAGTCCTGCCTCCCTTATGCGCTTGAAGACTTTTTGTAGATGTTCCAGGTGTTCTGCCCAGGAATCCGAAAATATGGCGTAAAGGTAGGCGACTGCATAGTCTCCCAATTCTGCTAGGAGACCATTACAAGTCTTTGGAAGGTGGCGGCCCGAAAGGGAGTACATTAAATTCATACAGCCCGACGTGTGTGGTGAAGGCTGACCTTTCCTTGGCGTATTCATCTAGCGGTACCTGCCAGTACCCCTTGGTTAAGTCCAAGATAGAGATGAACTGGGTCCGTCCCAGTTTCTCCAATAGTTCATCTGTGCGTGGCATTGGATAGTTGTCTGGGTGAGTTACAGCATTTAGCTTACGGTAGTCCATGCAAAAACGTATCTCCCCATCTGGTTTGGGAACTAGAACCACTGAAGATGCCCATGCACTGCCAGAGGGGCAGATGACACCCATCTGTAGCATATCCTGGATCTCCCGTTCTATAGCATTTTTAGCTTGAGGAGACATCCAGTAAGGTTGGACTTTAATTGGGTGAGCATTACCTGTGTCGATGGAGTGGTATGCCCGTTCAGTCAGTCCTGGGGTAGCTGAGAATGTCGGCGCATAGCTAGTGCACAGCTCCTTGATCTGCTGTCGCTGCATACGCCCAAGGATCAAGGAGATGTTTACCTCTTCTACACCACCATCACTTTTCCCTGCGTAGTAGATACCTTCAGGCCACTCAGCATCATCTCCTCCCTGGGCTGTAAACTGACAAACCTTTAATTCTCTGGATCGATTAGAAGAGCTGAGAGGCGGTGGGTTGCTCCATGCCGCCATCCAAGCTCTTTGGAGGCTTTCATCTGCTTCCTGTTTGGCCTGGAACTGTTCCCTTGATGCTGGAGACATCAGTTCCTCATTGGATTGTGGACCTAGACTTGGTCCCTCTGGAAGCGATGTAGGGGATGGGGCTGTTTCTGTTGACTGTGAACTGCTTTCTGCTGGTGCACTATGTTGGGTTTCAGGCTCCAGCTAAGCCTCTTGTGTAGGGTTATCTGCCACTGCCAGTGCAGGTTCAGTGGGGCCCTCTGGTGTTGGGGTTGTAAGTACTGGATTCAGTGCTGGCAATGGGTTTGGTGCTGGTTGTTCTGCCGGTTCTGGGACTGGCTCTGTCTGGGTCTCTGGGACTGGATCCACTTCTGCCATTGCAGACGTTGGCATGGGGTCCAGTTCCCTTACCTCTGACCGGGTCCTGGTAGAAGTTTCCGGAACAGAGCTAGGCGTGACAGCTTGCTTAGCCTGGCTGCGGGTGACCATTCCCACCCTCTTGGCTAGCTTCACATGATTGGCCAAGTGTTCCCCCAACAGCATGGGAATGGGATAATCATCATATACTGCAAAAGTCCACGTTCCTGACCAGCCCTTGTACTGGACAGGAAACTTGGCTATAGGAAAATTGAAAGAGTTGGACTTGAAGGGTTGAATTGTTATTTGGATCTCTGGGTAGATTAAATTGGGGTCCACTAAGGAAGCATGGATAGCCGACACTTGCGCTCCGGTGTCCCTCCACGCAGTGACCTTCTTTCTGCCCACACTCACAGTTTCCCTCCACTCTGAGGGTATCTGGGAGGCATCTGGGCCTGAGGACCTCTGGTGTGATTCTGGTGCAATGAACTATAATCTGTTGGGGTTCTTGGGGCAGCTGGCCTTTACGTGCCCCAGCTTGTTACATTTAAAACATCGTCCAGCTGATGGGTCACTGGGGCGAGGTGGGTTGCTGGAGAACGGTGTGGCAGGACGATAAGGTGTCTGGAGTGTTCCTTGGTGTGTAGTTGGGGCCTTGGGCTGTACCCGGTAGTAGGGTGAGGGCGGAGGTTGTCCCTTCTGGTCTCCGCTCCAACTGCGACCAGGATTGTTCCTCTCTCCTCCCGTCACCCGTTTTGCCCCTTCTGATATTCACCCCAACTGCAACTAGTACTTTTCTTTTCTGCCACCTCCACCTCCACCCACCTCCAATCTCCCCCGCCGCGATTACAGTTGTAGGCTTCCCATCTAGGATGTATCTTTCTATTTCCCCAGGAACACCCTCTAAGAACTGCTCCATTTGCATTAGGAAGGGCAACTCTTCTGGAGATTTAACACTTTCTCCTGATATCCAGGCATCCCAATGTTTCACAATGTGGTAGGCATGTCGGGTAAATGACACATCTGGTTTCCACCTTAGGGCTCTGAACCGCCAACGGGAATGCTCAGGTGTTAGCCCCATTCTGACTCTCGCCTTTGTTTTAAACAGTTCATACTTGTTCACGTGTTCCTTAGGCATTTCAGCTGCCACCTCTGCTAAGGGTCCACTGAGCTGCAGCCTCAGCTATACCATGTACTGGTCTGAAGAGATGCTGTACCCAAGGCAGGCCCTTTCAAAGTTTTCTAAGAAGGCATCGGTATCATCGCCTGCCTTGTAGGTGAGGAACTTCCTGGGATCTGAAGTGGTATCTGGAGAAGGATTGCTCGGGTTTGTTTGTATATCCTGCTAAGCCTTTGCCTTCTCCATCTCCAGTGCATGCTTCCTCTCTTTTTCCTTTTCCTCCTCAGCGAGCTTCCATTCTTTTACCTCTACCTCCATAGCTCTCCTGTGGGCAGCCTCCATTTCATGTTCCTTTGCCTCCATTTCTCTCCTGTCGGCAGCCTCTTTGGCTTTTTCTGCCTTGGGTTCTGTCATCTTAGCCTCTCTGTTTTTAACTAACTTTACACCCAAGTGTTAAAAAAAAAAACTGGCTTGTAAAATTTAGTTGTGCTGTAACCTGATACCTATGTTCTATGATAGCTATTCTCAGCCTACAGAAAAATCCTCTAGCTGCTCTTAGCTAAAAAAAAAAAAAAACAACCTGTTCAGGTCAGTGAAAAACTTGTGAATTTCCCTGCAGGAGGTTAACTACCCTGCCTTTAGGTAGAGAAAACTCCAGCTCACAAAAGGAAGATCCCTTTGTTATGCTTGCTGCTGTCCCCTTTTACAAAACCCTTTTAAAATCCTGCTGTGCTTCTGGTTCAAAATGATCTCAAAAAAAAAAATCTCAAAATGATCCCAACACTCTGCCACCATGTCAACGTTCCTTCCCCACTCTGAACTCTAGGGTACAGATGTGGGGAGCTGCATGAAAGATCCCCTAAGCTCATTCTTCCCAGCTTAGGTTAAAAACTTCCTCAAGGTACAAACTTTACCTTGTCCTTGAACCCTATGCTGCCACCACCAAGCGTATTAAACAAAGAACAGGGAAACGGCCCTCTTGGAGATGTCTTCCCCCCCAAAATATCCCCCCAAGCCCTACACCCCCTTTCCTGGGGAAGGCTTGATAAAAATCCTCACCAATGTGCATAGGTGAACACAGACCCAAACCCTTGGATCTTAAGAACAATGAAAAAGCAATCAGGTTCTTAAAAGAAGACTTTTAATTAAAGAAAAAGCAAAAGAATCACCTCTGTAAAATCAGGATGGTAAATACCTTACAGGGTAATCAGATTCAAAACATAGAGAATCCCTCTAGGCAAAACCTTATGTTACAAAAAGACACAAAAACAGGAATATACATTCCATTCAGTACAGCTATTTTACCAGCCATTAAACAAAAGGAAATCTAACGCATTTCTAGCTAGATTACTTACTAACTTAAAGAGTTATGAAGAGCATTCCTGATCTGTTCCCGGCAAAAGCATCACACAGACAGACAGACCCTTTGTTTCCGCCCCCCCCCCTCCAGCTTTGAAAGTATCTTGTCTCCTCACTGGTCATTTTGGTCAGGTGCCAGCAAGGTTATCTTAGCTTCTCAACCCTTTACAGGTGAAAGGGTTTTGCCTCTGGCCAGGAGGGATTTTATAGTTCTGTATACAGAAAGGTAGTTACCCTTCCCTTTATATTTATGACAAGGCCTCTGTATCAGATGACTGGTGGATAGCTAATGTGATGCTAATTTTCAAAAAAGGCTCCAGAGGCGATTTTTCATACCTAATTTTCATACCAGGCAAACTGGTTGAAACTATAGTAAAGAACAATGATACATAGATGAACACGAAAGGGAAAAGAGTCAGCACAGCTTTTGTAAAGGGATATCATGCCTCACCAATCTATTAGAATTCTTTGAGGGAGTCAACAAAAACATATGGACAAGGGTGATCCAGTGGATACAGCGTACCTGGACTTTCAAAAAGCCTTTGACAAGGTCCCTCACCAAAGGCTCTTAAGCAAATTAACAGTCATGAGATAAGAGGGAAGGTCCTCTCATGCATCAGTAAGTTGTGAAAAGACAGGAAACAAAGGGAAGGAATAAGTAGTCAGTTTTCACAATGGAGAAGGATAAATAGTGGTGTCTCCCAGTGATCTGTCCTGGGACCAGTGCTGTTCAGCATATTCATAAATGATCTGTAAAAAGGTGTAAACAGTGAGGTGGCAAAGTTTGCAGTTGAAACTAAATTACTCAAGAACATTAAGTCCAAAGCAGACTGCGAAGAATTAAAAAGGAATCTCACAAAACTGGGTGACTGGGCAACAGAATGGCAGATGAAATTCAATGTTGATAAATGCAAAATAATGCATATTGGAATACCTAATCCCAATTATACATACAAAACGATGGGGTCTAAATTAGTTGTTACTACTCAAGAAAGAGATCTTGGAGTCATTGTGGATAGTTCTCTGAAAACATCCACTCAGTGTGGAGTGGCAGTCAAAAATGCTAGAATATTAGGAACCATTAGAAAAGGGATAGATAATGAGACAGAAAATATCTTAATGCTACTATATAAATCCATGTACGCTCACACCTAGAATACTGTGTGCAGTTCTAGTTGTCCCATCTCAAAAAAGATATATTAGAAATGGAAAAGGTGCAGAGAAGGGCAAAAAAAATGATTAAGGGTACAATTCTACTCGATGAGAAATTAAAAAGATTGAGACGGTTCAGCTTGAAAAAGAGATGACTAAAGGGGATAAAATAGAGATCTATAAAATCATGAATGGTGTGGAGAAAGTGAATAAGGAAGTGTTATTTACCCCTTCACCTAACACAAATACCAGGGATCACCCAATGAAGTTAATAGGCAGCAGGTTTAAAACAAACAAAAGGAAGTACTTCTTCCGACAATTCACAGTCAGCCTGTGTAACTCATTGCCAGGGATGTTGTGAAGGCCAAAACTATAACTGGGTTCAAAAAACCAATTAGATTAAGTTCATGGAGGATAGGTCCATGAATGGCTATTAGCCAAGACGGTCAAGGCTGCAACCTCATGCTCTGGGTGTCCCTAAGCCTCTGACACCCAGATGCCGGGACTGGATAATAGGGGATGGATCACTTGATGATTGCCCTGTTCTGTTCATTCCCTTTGAAGCATCTGGCATTGGCCACTGTCAGAAGACAGGATATTGGCCTAGATGGACCATCGGTCTGACCCATTCTCATGTTCTTTGTCAAAAGTTGTTGTCTCCACATATTTGCATATGTACATTAGATATACACCATCTCTTGAGGCAATACATGTTAGTTTAAAAGTTATCTGGAGGACATTATGTAAGCTTTTCAGGGCAAGGAATGCATCTTATCCATGTTTGTAAAGCACAGTGTGTAATGCTATATAATTGAATTAATAAAGCTACTAATAAATATTTTTACTGTATAACATCTACGAGGCATCAGTCAATGAAACCTTCAAATCTGTAGAGCTTGTGCAATATAGAAAGGATATATGTAAATACTGTACACAGAGAGAAGGGATAAAGATTTATTTTTGTTTATATGCATCTTTTGGCTTGATGCAATTTTTATCTATTCTGAGAAAAATGGGTTAAACAAACATTCACTCTTCACATGCTGTATCCTACTATTTATTTATATGGACAAAGCACACAATATAACAACAGAATTTTGGGTTCTACAAAGCATCTTTATTTAGCTGTATAGAAATCCTGCAAGAAAAGGCAAGATGCTGAAAATGGCACCACAGGAATATAATATTTTTTCAGTGATGACTCTGCACATTAACGTACACCAATATATTAATACAATTTTCCCATAAACTTGTGCCCAGGAGAACACAGAAATGCTGTGAATGAGAAAAAGACAGCACCTTCTTGTCTTAATGTTGTGTATTTCCTATCCTAGGATATTAATCTACAAAGGTTAGGTCTTTTCAGAATTTAGTAAGTACTACCTGAAATTTTCTCAAGATGAAAGTTGTTTGACCTCTGTGATCCTAAACAAATCTCGTGTAAGAATGAAGATGCTTCTTGGAAAATACCATCATTTTGATTATAGAATAAAAACCTACACTGAGAGTTTTCCATAACTTAATAGTTTACAGTTAAAATGAAGTCTATCAGAGCTGAATTAATGCTATATAACTCTGAAAAACCCAAAACAAAATAACTTTCCTACTATTAAGATGGAGAGTTGAATGACACCCACTTTATGAACACCGGTCTAGGTACTACTTTACTCTACAGCCCTAGTACAGAAGAACATCAGATGCCAAACATACTCCAAATTATGCTTCTATTTCTGAAAGCAACCTCCCAAGTTACTGAAGTGCTTTATAATAAAGAATGAAATCATGAGCCTTTTTCAGAAAGTAGCAATCAAACATAACTTAAATCATGCTTGTAAACACTGACATAATCCATCTTTCAACCAACATGTTAAGGGATAAAAAATTAAATCCATCTATAATCACATACAATTTTTCACTAGAGTCTCAATTTTAAAGTCTTCATTAATAAAACATTTAGGATGTTTTACCTTTTACTATGAATCAAAGGTGAGCTAATTTTAAAGAAAATTTAAATGAGTCTCACATTTTTTCCTTTATAAAACTGCATTACCACAAAGCAAATATTCAACCAAGGCCCCGAAGCCATTTTCACTTCCACGCCCTCAAAATTTCATTCCACATATTTGAAAATACAGAAACATTCAGAGCACAAACTCCTTTTGTTTAAAGCTGAAGTACTGCCTCTTAAAATTTTAAGAGATCACTATGCAGCTTCCTGGGGGCTCTCTGCAGCAACACATACAGTATCACAATACCAATCAATTGTGAAGTCAAGCCGTCTACATTTATTCACAGTCCACATGAGATGGATGTTATGCAAGAGATATACAATCTGTATACATTAATATGAACAACTGGTTAAGAAAAAAACTGAATTCACAGAATTAGTAATCTGCTTTGTGCAGATTAAAATCTTCTATAATGCTTATCTGCTTAAAAATGGAGATAGATAATGGTTTCTTTAAGCCTATTGCAATATTTTTAATAATTTAGAATAGTTGCAAACAAAAATAGACTTAACCTACATATAAGGTTTCCATTTTTCATATCTATAAAAATAAAAACCAGGAAAATATTCACAGAACTCACTGTTAAATAATTTCCAGGCATGAAGCTAGCTAAGCATATTATCTTTGCTTTCATTTATAAAATACTTCCTTAAAAGCAAGAGCATCACAGTTTTAAGTATGCTATAGCTTGTTACCAGCCCCCAACACTACCAACATTTTTAATATTAAGAACCCTATTATTATGCAATGATAGCTGTTCTTGATTGCTTGCATACCTGCTTGTATTTTCTCTTGATGATCTGGTCTCATCAGCTTCCAGCTTTCTGTGTGACGAACAGCATAAAAAGACTGAACCAGGAAGATCCACAGCTTATCACGCAGAGCCTGGATCTTGCACGTAAAACCCTGTGTTCAAGTAACAAATCAGCAGCTGGCGAGAGGCACATTGTCATAGCAACCAGTCATTATTCCTTTCAGAATCTACTTACTCCCTAAGATAGATCAATGATGTCATCATTTATATTTTACAATAACCTAGTAGATGTAGATGCTGTTTATGAGGGCTTATTGTCGTCCCCTTCACCCCACCATAATTTTATACAGTTTGAAACTAAGCCACTCCCACAGAAGCTAAAGCATCACAAGCCACCACATTCCTTTTTTAAATTAATCCTTTCAGAGCTTTTTACTATCAGCTCTGTCACTACAAGGTCAAATTCTCTGGGGGACAAAAATGTATCTGATTAAATTTTCACACTCTTACTGAGTAAGTCTATAATAGCACTTGATTGCAGTAGTTTAAGAAAAGATTTAAATTTTTTTGCAGGTAACATTCAATATCAGTATCATCCACATGTCACTCATGACATTACAGTCAATTTTTATTTAAAATTTATTATTTAGATTGTGGTAGCACCCAGAACATGGTAGCACTTTCCAGAAACATAGGAAGATGCAGTCCTTGCTCCGAAGAGTTTGCTTGAAAAAAAGCAAACGCAACCCTCGTATTCAAGTGTTTTTTTTAAAGTAAATTAATTAAAAATAAACTCTGTCCCCCAGAGTAAATTTAAGGTTATTTAATTTTTAAATATTCTTTCTCGGTCACATATTTACAATGGTAGTGAACATTAGTAGTGCCTTCCCACCCACGACGTTATTAGGTATTGCTGCTACCCTGTAACACTTAGTGTTGCCACAGGCAGTGCTAAGTACTTTTTTTTTCCTTTTTCTTTTTTTTTTAATGTTGCTATACACAAATGCCAGTAGGTCCTGTGTTTTCAACAGGACTTTGCACAGGTGTGAGGGACAGCCTGCATGGATCCAGCTGCAGTACTGGGGTCATAGAGCCCAAATTGCATAACTTGATTTGAACTCCTATACCAAAAAAAAAAAAAAAAGGTTACAGGTTTAAAATAACGGAATAAGTGTTGTGAGCTATTCTTTTTCTATTAATACTGAAAAGCCTACCATTTCCGTCACATTTGTGGAGCTCAGCAAAGTATTCACAGCTATAAGAAGAAAGCAACTGTTTTCAATGCTAATGTTTTTCTCAATTGCTTTTAAAACTTGTTCTAGAAGATCAGGTTTGCTGCTCATTGCCTGTGCCTAAGGAAACAATGAAAAGGGAATCATTTAAAATAAATGTGTATTTCATATGCAAAAAACACCACCCAACAGAAAGTGATCACTGGGACTTTGGTGTTCAGTGTTTCCCATTTATTCATTCCACCTTTCTCTCCACACAAAAAAGGTGCTACAAATATTTTTGAGATCTCATCATCGAGCCAAAAAAAATCTTAGGAAGAAGCAGCTGGTGCTGAATTTATAGCTGAATACAAATCTGAAGAAAAAGGGCAGTTTTGATATATCCATTTTTAATTGTTGATGCATCAGAGCATCATTAGGGAAATGCAGTGCTGGGTAAAATTAGACAAGCTTTTACCAGGAAACACTGCAGGGAACTCTTTCAATTAACCCTTAACCCTTAGCAGTGCTGCACATTTACAACTCAAAAAGTCAATGGACATTGTGGCATGCCCGTGCTGCTATCTTGGACTTTGGTCCTATACATGCTTATGGTGTTTATGCATGTACTTAACTTTACACACAAGAGTAGTCCCACACAAGGGACTCCACGCTTGCTCAACTTGAAGTAACTGTACATAGGATCAGAGCCTTAATTTTTTCAAATTAATTATGCCCTAATAACTGACCCCTGCCCTAATATTACATTCTTATGTAAACGTATTTGTAAAGTGACACTGAAATCATTCTGAATAAGTTAACAGCCTAAGTTGTTGGGAAGAACCCACCCCCATACAAGAAAGTGTAATAATACAATGCATTTGTTTTGAAAAAAGTAGAACATAACTCATGAGCATTTTACCTGCAAGAAAATATGAAAACTTTCACTCTCTATTATATGAGGGAAGTTTGTTACAATAAATGTTATGCATTCTTCTTGAAGCCTAGATGCCAAGGCCAGAGCCGTTTCAGACCATTTCACTTGGGGAAGACTACTGAGCAGCCAGTCACTTTCCATCAACAGAGAAGCTGCATTCTTGTGGTTCTTAAAATAAAAGCAATTAATATATATTAGAATATTTATCTATTAGAGTAGACATCCAAGAAAATGCTGTTTCTCAAATAGCTCCTATTCAGTTACTGAACACTTACATCATCATCCTACTAACTAAACTATAAATTTCACTTACCTTAATAGTATTTGGATTTTAATATTAGCATATTCCACTACCTTTTTTTTTAGTTTAATAAGTCTGGTGGGCTCAATTGCTTCTATTGTTCTCTGCTGATGCTGGGGAGAATGTTTTCATAATGGGATTTTATTATATTTTCCCTCTTTTCATCATTACATTTTGCTGCCTAGAGAGAAGGCAGATTCACAAACAAATGCCAAACACTAAACTAGTAAGTGGAATCTCACAGAAAAGTTAAACGGAAAGGATAATATTGTCATAAGAGAGTGTTGACATAAGGGGCAGGGAGAGTTCTAGATGGCTGGGAGACATTGCAAGAGCCTTCCCCCAACCCTGTCTAATGAAGCAACTGTTGGACTTCACAGAATTTTATCCTCACTTAGCCTCCGCATCCCCAAGTTTTCCATAGGAAGGAGTGAGCTGATCCAGGTGGCATTTGTTCTAAACATAATTAGTTTCCTAATATTTCCTCCCTTTTAATTTAGCTACACTGTGATTTTGATGCTTCACAGCTAATCTAAGTACTTACATAGGCCTCATCACCAATGTCCATATCACCACCTACTAACACACACCTTAAAAGTAATTTACAATTTGTCATTATCTACCAAAGTAAAATAGATTAAAAGATCTATTATATGTGACCTGCCAGGTCAGTTGATAAATTATACAATATGCTCAATAAGCTTTATTATTTTTTCCCCTGTTATCTTGGTTTAAAAATGCTGCCAGTGGTAAACAGTGTTTTCTCCAAGCAGGGTCTTGTGTATTCTTCCTAATGGAAACAAAGTAGTAGTAAACCTGTAAAGTAATCAGAATTTCTAGTTCTCTTCACAGTTTCCTAATTGTTATGGAATGAGAGTTAATCATGAGAAAGCAAAGACAAATTAGTGAAAAACAATGTAGGAAAGAGAAAACATACTGATGGTTTAAAAAGCCTAAATTTGCTTAATCTTAGTTAGATTGCTATAGAAAAGAAAAGCACTAAATTCAACTAAATACATGACAGAAAAGTGTTGCAAGTTCAAATTCACACTTACCAAGAAAGCTCAAATACTTTCAGCTCAGAGAAAGAAAAACACAGCATGTATTTTCTCTGTGTATATTTCAACTTGCAGTATACTTCCTGCCAGTCCTCGCTCAACTATTTTTATATTTGTTATGGGCAAAGCCTATTTTTCATATGTGCATATAAAAATAAAGGATTAGCATGCACTTAGGGTTCGAACTTGCTCCCACTGGCTCAATTACAAGCCTCTTTAATAGTGGAGGATCAGGTCTCCACTCACAAGATGAGGAGCATCTACCTCTTTCTTGCAAGGTCCTGAGTGCCCACAATGCCCATTAAGCACTTCCAGTGAAATATGAAACACCTCCACAGCATCCAGTTAAATCAGCATCTTACAGGACTGGGCCTATCTGCATTTTATTCCTCCAGACATAATCTATCTCTAGGGTAAGAGAGAACTATGAATAACTATAGTTTTGTTCTAGGAGGAAGTTTCTTTTTCTTTTCTAAAAAATGGTTGCTTCCAAACACCTGTTTGTGACGCTACCAGGATAAGCACCCTTAATGTGGTTTTAAATGGCACTCATGCTTAGCAGTTTTTCATTTCTTGTACCAATCGTTGTGGCTTTTCACCAAAGAGTCTCTCCGCTGCAAGTCTACTTCTCCATATACCTCACACTCCTTTCAAGATTTGCTATACAGGAGCAAGAGAAACAGCTCAGTATTTTGGAAAATGTTTGGCTTCTATGCTGCCTTTAATGTTGTTTCAATGAAAGCTCACAAAGCCAATAGAGATTCTACTCAAGCCCACACCTGTACAGTTTGGAAATTGTGCACAGCAGAAGAAAGCATTCCATTATTATATTTAATTGGCTTTTAAACTTAAAATGGCGAAGACGGACAGATGAAAGAACCAATAAGCTCAGATTTACAGACCGGGTGTAACTGTTAAAAAGTACTATGCACAGTATAGAAAGTTTTTTGTAAAATATAATAGCTCAAGTAAAATAAATATCTATAAATATTAGACTGTTTTGCCAAGCAGCCTTAATATTTTTGCAGTTTTTAAAATGTGCAAAACCCCATAAACCACTAGAGAATTTTCAGTCTCAGGAAATGTTGGGAATAG
The DNA here is from genome assembly GCF_015237465.2 of Chelonia mydas. NCBI lineage: Eukaryota > Metazoa > Chordata > Testudines > Cheloniidae > Chelonia > Chelonia mydas. The sequence goes on from NC_057854.1 coordinate 73,734,904, forward strand.
ATGCCAAATAGGATTTTGGGAAGCAGAAAGAGAGTGGAAGAGGCGTGTTGATTTATTTTTCAACTCCATGATTGTGAAGCCTTACTAGACCTCATCTAAGAGGGACAGTCCAGAACTTTCAGCTCAGGAGGAACAGGATGGGGGCAAGATGGCTTTAAGCCACCTTTGTGTCCTCTCAATCCTGGCTGCTCTTGGGGCTGGAGAGGATTCCACAGGCCTGTCAGCTGCCCAGGATCACCCGATGGGCCTCAGCACTGCCCAGAATCTCTGTGGCACTGCATGCTGCAACTCAACCCCTCCCACCTTGCCCCCAGCACACACCCTATACCAGGGCTTATGTGGGGGTCATCAGAAGACAACACTATGGTTGACTCTACAGTGCGTTCATGGAGAAACCATACCCAGCTGAAAACAGGTCTTTTAGAGCCTCTTTAACACTGTTTCAGCCCCTTTAGCCACTGTGAAGCAGCTAGAGTGGGGATGAGAATCTCATCCTAGGTATCATGTAACTTTTTGACAGAAAGATAGCTTTCAGGGTAAAAACTATCTATATTTCTTTGTGCTGTGATACAGTGCACATTCTAGCTCAAATTTTCAGCTGGCATAAATCGGATTTTAATCTAACCCACTAAATCAATCCAGATATTCATTCCATGAATACCAGAGTGGGAAATCTGCAAATTCGGGCAGTTCCAATCTGGAGCTGAATGTAAACACACAACACTAACAACAACTGGTAAGGTCTGAAGATGGATACATTCAGAGGTCATATCAATGTTGACCATTTGTAAAACGGAAGATAAAACAGCTTAATATTAAGCTTAGACAACCAAAAATTACAGACACTAACAATTTTGAGAGATTAGTTGCCTATACGTAAGGCTAAAATTTAGTAATGGGTATTTTTAATAAAAGTCATGTACAAGTCACGGACAATAAAAAAATTCATGGCCCTATGACCTGTCCATAATTGTACTATAAATACCCCAACTAAATTTTATCCGGGGGGGGGGGTTGTGGGGGGGGCACTGTTTGGGGGGGGGGAAGGGGCTAGCAGCACAAGCTGTCGGGGGCCACCGAGCACGGGGTACTCCGGCTGCCCCCTGTGGTAACAATCCTGCTGCTGCCCCAGCTGTCCCTGGTGCCAGCTGCTTGAGCAGCCCTGGGGTCAGCCACATTGGCTGCTGCAGAAGTCATGGAGGTCGCAGAAAGTCACGGAATCCATGACAGACACAGGCCCTACCTATACGTAGATGGCTAGTGACCACTCATTGATAGCCAAACACTTTCACCTGAAGCCTAGAGGAAAAAAAAAACCCCAACCAACCACCTTATGCATAAGTCTCCAAATTAAAATTTGGGGTGTAATCCTCCTGGACCCATTAAGTCAGTGGTACAACTCCTACTTACTTCAATCAGGCCAGAGTTTTACCTCTGGTGTCTGGTATAAGAATTAACCTGACAATTACTACAATTGCTCCTTCTCTCTATTTGAATGTATAACATTCTGTCAGAATACTGAATCTGATAAACTCCTCTTAAATGGCTATATTTTGGAGTCGTTTGAGATTTTCCATCATCATGTGTTCCATGAAACATCAGTGTGACTGTATTTGCATATCAATGTTTGTTCTTGTGTTTTCATTTATATAATGATTTTTCATTTACTATGATTAATATACTATACATTTAATAAGGCCTGTTTAATATTAATTGACTTTTTAATTCCTTTGCAAAGCTAAATAAGCACAATTTTAAAGTAACATACATGTAAGTACTCACTATGTACATACTTACCAAAGACTGAATCATCACAGTAAGACAGTTGTTCTGAAGCTCAGTGGGTAAACTGGCAAAGCTCCTCTCTGACCAACACTTCACAAAATGTTTTCCTATCCATCTGTTAAAATAAGAGTTTTACTTACCTAAATAAGGACCCGACATTTTATAAAACTATTGTTGTAATATCTTCACCTCTGCTAACATAAATGAGCCCCAAGAGTTTTCATGGAAAAACTAGATTAAAATATGATCTTTAAGTTCCTCCCAAAATTATGTTCAGTCTGTCAAAACATATTAATTTAAAGAATGAACAGTGAAAATGGACAGCATAAACCATAATGCATTTTATTTCACTTACTTCATGCAAGCAGCATAAAGATTCTCAACTTCCATTAAATGAGCAATAGCCAGGCATTCTAGCACATGTTGCTGCCTTCCAGGAATAGGCTAAAATTGTGAGAAAATAATCATACTTACTGTACATTCTGACTTATAGAAACCATGCAGATATACAAGTCTTCAGTTTAGCCTGAAACATTGTCAGTGACCAGAATATTTACATTTGTGGGAATTTATGCATAATGGGACTACTCCTGCTTCCACTGAAATCAGTGCAACGTTGCAGGGCTGGGCCTAATATATGGACACATTCAACTCAAAAATCTTGAATTTTCAACTTTCAATTTTCAGTTGAACAGAAATACCTGAAAAATATACTTCCATGACACCTACTACCCAAGTATGCAACATGTCTGTATACAACCCCCAACAATATAAAGCTCCATGACAATGGCTAACATTCTAAGGAATTTAATATAAGTTTAACTGATATAGTGGAATACTGCATTTTTTCTACTATGGTTTACAAACTGTGCCTACTTCATTGTTGTTATACAAATAGGTACTTGACCCTGCAGGCCTTATTTCCATTAGTAATCCCATTTAACTTGATGGAATTACGCAGAAGAGAGTAGGAACTGCAGACCCCGGCCTAGCACCCTCTGTAGTAACAGAATGATTCTTTGTTGTTAAACATCTCAGGAATCTGACTTACAAAGAAGAATTACATTTCTTCCCCCCCACAGGCATTTTGGCTCACATAGTAGTATAAAACTGAAAGATATACACATACCTTTTGAAAAAAATTGCAGTAGTCTCTTTTGAGAATATAGATAGCTACTTCTTTCAGTCCGTCTAGCCCATACATATCAGCAACGCTGAGTATTCGACTGAAGTGAAAGCAGTAATGATAGGAATCATAAAATCACCATACAACCTGGAAGTTCACATTTTTGCTTACAAGACAGTTTACAATCCAAATGACCTCCTCCCATCCCTTTTTTTCTTCTCAGTCAGACGTTTCTATACACCACTGTGTATTGAATAAGTATAAAGCACATGGTACATGTCTAGAACAATGTTTTTCAACGTGCGGTCTGCGAACCGTTGGAGGTCCGCAGACTGTCTAAGATTTGCAAAGAAGTCAGCACCTTCATTCAAAATTATTTAGGGGTCTGCAAATGAAAAACGGTTAAAAAACACTGGTCTAGAATGTTCCAAAATACAGTCTTCAAACAGAAACAAACTTAGCTAAAAAAAAAAAACCCTACAACTAACACAGAGTAACCCTCTAGAGCTGCATGCTGAAGCTCACAGAACTTCTTACAGGGCTTTCAGAACCTCTCCATTTTGAGGGCAAGTGCTCTTTTCTAGTTGCGGCAGTAGGATGATTTAGGCATTTCATGGCTGCCCATTACAAGGGTTATAAATGATGTTTCGGGTTATGTAGTCTGGCATCTGAAAATTACATCACTTCCAAATAAGAGTCACTTCCAAATAACAGAAAAGCATAGTAAACAAACTACTAATTTTGTAAAATAATTAATACCTCTATGATATGGCCCATTCCAGGCAAGGATTTGTAGGGGACATTTTAAATACAATTCCATGTCATCTTGGGGGAATAAGCTTTGAACAACAAATGATTTTCATTATTCAGAAATTATGTTCTTGACATCTACTAGCACACTTAAGAACAGCTTCTATAGAACGGATTACAGCGAATATTTCAAAACTCTTCTTTACTGGTTTGTAATCCTGATACTGTAATATTGTATGTTAGTAACATCCAACCAGCAAATGTAAGCATGCATCTAAGTTTATGAACAAACCCAGAAATCTTAAACCACTCCACTACAATTTAATAGACACGGAATCCCTAATGAGAAACAGAACTAGTGCAATTCTACAGAAAAGAATTGGGGGCGAGCAGATTACATAGGAAATCAACCCAGAGTGTGTGTACGTTTGTACGCTGTGAGCTATGTAAAACAGCTCCAATCGGTGCAACCACTGAGGAACATTTTGGGAGTGGGCCCAGTGCATCCATGATTTTGCAGATGCCAAAATCTCCTTGCTGGGGGGCATGCAATGGCATTAGCAGCCATGGAGTGGCTCCAACACAGCCTGCTACCTTCATGGATGAGTTCTATACCATTCCCAAGACCCACAGATTTCCCTAGGGTTGTTTACACCAGCTATACACTGGGGAGAGGGTTTAGACCAAACATTTTAAAAAGATTGCCTCCAAGTATTTCATGTTACTGTTCAACTACTTTCTGTGGATCTATTATTTTACAAACAATGGGACATCTCACTAGTTCAAAAAGTTCTTTCAAATATTATGTTCTAAATATTTGTTACACACTATCATCTCACTTTGTCCATATTGTTCTAAAAGCTGAGTAAAAACAGAATGTACAGCACAAAGTGTCAAATTATTTTAGCATAAAAGGCTATGCTGTTTGTTTTCCAAACATTTTTCTCCCCATATAATTTCCTATAGGGCTGCTGGTCCACCTTTTCCAGTAGCTGCTGAATAAACAACACGATCTATCTAAAAATTATATTATTTTTGGAATTTCTTCAAAATATGTTTAGGTGCAATGATCATTACATTTGACACCTTTGTCTTATTTATACTACATGATGCATTTTCCATTTGAATTTGAACTGAGAAAAAGCAGAATAGGCATGAAGTGCAATTAAAAATAATAAAAGTTGACATATACCTAGCATCAGCTTTGTTTGGGAAGTCCAGCATTCCTCCATATATAAAATACAATATGACATTCATTTCTACTTGGTTTATGCTGCAAAACAGAAAGGAAAATCACTACAAGAGACATGTTCAAAAGAAAATCCATTGCTGACATTTTATAAAATGGTTCAGAAGGTTGATGTGTCATCTGGTCATATGAAAAATTATGGAAAGGAAATGAACTAATAAAATTAAAGAGACAAAGTTGATGAGGTAATATCGTCTGTTGGTGAGAGATCCAAGCTTTTGAGCTTACACAGAGCTCTTCTTCAGGTCCAATTAAAGATATAACCTAATCCACCTTGTCTGTCTAATACCCTGGGACTAACACTGCTACAAATACACTGCATATAATAAAATTAAAGCAGTTTCCAAGTTTAATCTATGGCACTTCAGCTTGTGAGTAACTTCACTAATGTGAGTAGTCCAACTGAAGCTTCATAATGCTAGCAGCGTTTGTGATTGAAGTTATAACCTGGCTAAAATTACTTGTTACTGAGATTTATAGTGGTTCTCTAAACTCGAGATTATTTTTACTAACATTTGTGTGTTCAAGCAACGTATTTTCATCTTCTTAAGACATATCACTAGAAAACACTCCATTTTTTATGTTAACTGTATATGTTTAAAAAACAATTTTAGAATAAGAATTTAGATTTATGGATTTCTTAAATCTAAGAGTATATTTAAACTTTTACTTTTCATAAAAATGTATTATCATTTGCACTGTGATAGTAAAAAGTCAGATCTCAAAATATTTAGAAAGTTTCTATGGGCTTGATCTTCCACCATTATAGATAATGGGAGTTTTACCATCAAAATCAATGGAAGAAGGATTTATATTGGTGAACACAATTTTCAGAATAATTACATTATTGTATTAATCCTAATCTCAAGGTTTAATTCCCAAAACACGCAGGTGCCATGCCTATTAGTGTAAATGGGAACTACTCACACATGTTAATAAGAGACCTCTTAAAACATTAAACATGTTGAAGCAACAGACAGTGATGACTAAAAACAAAGAACAAAATTGGTTGCAACATGCTAAGCAGCAAAATCAACACAGTTGTTTCTCTCTACATTAGCACACAGGATAGCCATAAAAACAGCAAGAAAAGGTTTCCCTGCTGTCTTGACAGCTGTTATCTTAAGCAGCATTTTTATTATTTCAGAATAAGCCATATGCACTTTATTCATAAGTGTTTATAAAGACAGCATGAAAATCTGCACAAAGCAGAAGATTGAACTTGAAAAGGTAGTAGTAGTGCAATAATGGATCTAGTTAGCTCTTGGAAACCACAAGATATTATTTAGACTTAAACATGCTTGTAAAAAGATTAAACAATATTCAGGAGAAAGACTTTACTAAAAAATTCCTTAGCTATTCAGAAAGACGGAGATGAATTACTGGGGGTAGGATGGGGGCAAGGTACAAAAATTATACTTTGTCATTTGATTATTTTTAAAATTCACTATATAGCATAAAAGATATACAACTGAGAAATATATAACAATGCTTTAGTAGTTTAAAAAAAATAAAACAAATCAAAACAAAACCTTTGTCATGATGTCACAGAAATGTTATTAAAATAGGAAATTTAAAATGAGGAAAAACTAAGGGAGGATTGCTCGGTCATACCATTTATATCAAGACAAAGTGTATACATGTTCTAACGCTCTATAATGTGCATGGTTCTTTGTAAAGAAAAGTGGGTCTGAAGGACCTGAATGCCATATTAGTTTCCATTAGTTTAGAAAGCATCAGGGTTAGTGTACATTGGATACACTTTGTAATGCAGTATTACACATTATGTGATAACAGCTACTAATATTTAATGGAAATTATATATACAATTTTTGAGGTGTTGAAAGGAACAGAATCGACATCCCCAGAGACATCAAAGTCCCTGATTTATCCATACAATACTCAAGAAGAGTTTTATTTGCTATACACTAGCAGCAATATTGTTCTGAGCACTTGTGGACAAAATGTTTCCAGCCATGATTCAATTTCCTAGTGTTCAATGATCCTGAATTACACTTGTTAAAAGTGACCTACAAACTGAATAGTTGATTTGCTTTTATATCCTAAATGTGCATCCTAAAGAGCTATGAAAATTTATGAGACAGCTCAGCCATTTAGGGCACATTTTTGTGGCACACGTGAGGTTAAATAGAAGAGGAGTGAAAAAACTTTCATGTAGGCTGTGGGACACTAAAATGTAGATTATGGAAAAGGATGAAGTTGATGAATGCTCCCCCTTTCTTCCCCCAACTGATAAATTTAAGAGAAACATCAAAACTACTGTATTCCACTAACAAAGTCAAAATACTACTCCAGAAATTTATTAAATTGAAGAAAAAAAAAAGTATCACAGCAGATTACTATGAATTGCTTTGTATGTAGCATGGTTGCTGCATATTTGCAGTGATTTTAAATTGCCTACCTTTGCTCCCATATGACTTGCAAAAACTATGCTTACCCTTGAAGAGTGATGTGCTCTTGGGAGCTTTCAGCCCAACTTCCACTCAGCATAGCAGCAAAGTAACTAGATCTGGCACATAAAATGGCCCTGAGAGGGAAAAAAGTAAATATTTGTATCTAGTGAAATAATGTTTATTACAAGAAAAATCTTAGATGAGATCAATTCAGATCTTTACCCCTGACACATCAAGGTATCTGTGCACTGCATATCTTTTTCTCCCAGTATCTTTGGCAACTAATCTGAGGATGTTATAATAATGAGGAAAATTAATACCACTCTGAAAGTTCTCAGTTAAAGCTAGTTTCTAGTACACCTTTAGTATTCACATAAAACAGAAGAAATAAATTGCCGCAAGACTTACCTGTTCCTCCAAAAGAGAAAGTGGAATAGATCTTTCAGACACAAGTTTGCAACTTTTATCATATTACGGTGTAACACTAAATTCAAATTATTTATATAACAACACTTCAGACAGTTATGTCCTGGACCTCTTGCTGATACTTATAGTATACTGATTTTAACAAAGAAATGTTTATGAAAGATATAGCTAAAGCTTCAGTCATTCCAGAGTAACTACCCATCTCCTAGCAAAAGGTAAGTTTCAGTCTATTCTGATATATTAGTATGTTCCAACAAAATAGAGTGTGCTTCTTACATGAACACATGAGAAGAGCTATACTTTATTTTTGGGCTATCAAAAGATTAAAAAAAATTAATCGTGATTAATTGCACTGTTAAACAATAATAAAATATCATTTATTTAAATATTTTTTGATGTTTTCTACATTTTCAAATATATTGACTTCAGTTACAACACCGATACAAAGTGTACCGTGCTCACTTTATATTTATGCTTGATTACAAATATTTGTACTGTAAAAACAAAAAACAGCATTTTTCAATTAATCTAACACAAGTACTCTACTGCAATCTCTTTATCATGAAAGTAGAACTTACAAATGGAGAATTATGTACAAAACAATAACTGCATTCAAAAATAAAACCACGTAAAACTTTAGAGCCTACAAGTCCACTCAGTCGTACTTGTTGTTCAGCCAATCAAGTTTGTTTACATTTGCAGGAGATAATGCTGCCCACTTCTTATTTACAAAGTCACCTTAAAGTGAGAACAGGTGTTCGCATGGCACTTTTGTTGCCGGAGTCACAAGATATTTATGTGCCAGATGCACTCAACCACCATTCCAGAGGATATGCATCCATGCTGATGACGGGTTCTGCTCGATAAGAATCCAAAACAGTGCGGACCGAAGCATGTTCATTTTCATCATCTGAGTGAGATGCTACCAGCAAAAGCTTGATTTTCTTTTTTGGTGGTTTGGGTTCTGTGGTTTCCGCATCGGAGTGTTGCTCTTTTAAGACTTCTGAAAGCATGCTCCACACCTCGTCCATCTCAGATTTTGGAAGACATTTCAGATTCTTAAACCTTGGGTTGAGTGCTGTAGCTATCTTTAGAAATCTCACATTGGTATCTTCTTTGCGTTTTGTTAAATCTGAAGTGAAAGTGTTCTGAAAATGAACATGTGCTGGGTCACCATCAGAGACTGCTATAACATGAAATATATGGCAAAATGTGGGTAAAACTGAGCAGAAGACATACAATTCTCCCCTAAGGAGTACAGTCACAAATTTAATTAATGCTTTTTTTTTTTTTTAAACGAGCGTCATCAGCACGGAAGCATGTCCTCTGGAATGGTGGCTGAAGCATGAAGGGGCGTATGAATGCTTAGCATTTCTGGCATGTAAATACCTTGCAATGCCGGCTACAAAAGTGTCATGCGAATTCACCTGTTCTCACTTTCTGGTGACATTGTAAATAAGAAGTGGGCAGCATAATCTCTCCTAAATGTAAACAAATTTGTTTGTCTTAGCGATTGGCTGAACAAGAAGTAGGACTGAGTGGACTTATCAGCTCTAAAGTTTTACATTGTTTTTTTTGAGAGCAGTTATGTAACAAAAAAAATCTACATTTGTAAATTGCACTTTTACGATAAAGAGATTGCACTATAGCACTTGCATGAAGTAAATTGAAAATACTATTTCTTTTGTTTATAATTTTTACAGTCCAAATATTTGTAATAAAAAATAATATTAAATAAGCACTGTGCACTTTGTATTCTGTGTTGTAATTGAAGTCATTATATTTGAAAATGTAGAAAAACATCCAAAAATATTTAATAAATTTCTCTTGGTGTTCTATTGTTTAACAGTGTGATTAAAACTGCAAAAAATCACAATTATTTTTTTTAGTTCATTGCATGATTTAAGTGTGATTAATCAACACCCTACTTTATTTCCTTCTAGTCTATAATAGCCTACATTCCCAGGCTCAGAAGCAAAATAGGGAGTAAAACAGTGTGTTTGATTTATTCCTCTTCTCCCATAAAACAAACCAAATCATTCATCCAATTCAATATCCCATCTCCAGCAATGCCCACATGCTTCAGAGAAAAGTATAAAAAGCCCCATAATATAATTAGCTGTGCAATACTAGATTATTTGAGTGGGAGTAGAGAGGTAGAAAGAGCGAGCAAGCAGTAAGAGAGAGGAAATTGCTTCCTGACCCCAACTCATGATTAGGGTACACTCTGAAGTACAAGGACTAGCTTTTATATATTTTATCTTAGCTAGTATAATTGTGGATGATTTTCTCATTCATATTAATTTCTTATAGTTTGACATTAACCTTCAAATTTGAAAGTTACTTTGCTTCAGTTACATCTTTTTGCAGAAAACACAATAGGTTACACACTATATAAGAATGGTATTTCCCTTTATTTACATTATAATTTGTTGACTTTTAAATTATATGAAAGCACTCTTGTTCTTGTACAGGATAAAGAAAGAAGCAGCATACAATTTGCCTTCTCTTCCCCTGTCAGTTTATATACTGGTATCTCTCTCATATGGTTTCTTTCTTCTCCAGTATGTCCAATCTACAATCTCTCTCCCATTCCTCCCACAAGCCAGCCAGCAATATTTAAGCTTTCCTGGTATCCTCCTAATCTGAATTAAATAGGTCAACCCCTAAATCCAACAAGGATGCTGTAATAGACCAAAACAGCCCTGAGCATGTGAAAGTGAATTCTGAACATGTGACCTTCTCCTGCAAGCTAAATATATTGTCTTTGTTTTTGTCAATTCCCCTCCAAACAAGCTTCAGCAATGAGCAGGAACAAGGCTAAGCTCTGCTTTAGTATGATACTGAACATTTAAATAATGCATGTTAAATAAGATGGCTACCCAGTGAAAAAGTAGCATTATGATGTTATCTAAACATGCTATATTGGTGTCTCTTGTATGTGTTACAGTGTACATTTGTATAGGTTCCAGATGCATTTGATACAGAAACTAAACTTGCCCTTGGTTTCCTACTGCTATGATCTGAGCCACACAGCAGTGTAAGTTGTTCAGTCTTAAGTATACAAGTCACAAGGGACTACAACCAAATGGCAGTTCTCTTGCAGTATTTGGGACCTAATTTTGTTACCCTCTCTCAAATGGTATTCCTTACTCGAAAAAATAGTCCATTGAAGTTAATGGGACTACCTGAGTAAGGAATACTCTCATGAGTAAAGATTGCAGGATGGGCCTTGAAATTGCCTGCAGTTTGAGGATATCACTTCTCATAATCTGGGATGATAAATAAAACTCACTGCTATCTACACTGCAATTATACCCAAAGTTACCTTTCCCTGACTCACTTTAAGACACCCTCTACTGTTCAAATCTCTATATAATACTGAACCAATCTGCCAATTTTCTTGTGTCTGTTTCAGAACATCCCAGTTTTCCTCTTCTCTGCTGATATGATGCACTGCCAAATTTTCTGATGTTGGCTAGACTGGATACATTGCTCCTGGCAAGATAATGGCCTGGACTGAAACAGCTCTTGCAGATGGGTTTGTTGTTTTTTGAGGTGAGGGGGAAGGGCAGATTCCTTCTTGCATTAAAATTTCTTTTGCTCTATGAAAATGAGAACGTCTTTTTCTCAGTTCTACATCATCCAAGAAGAAGCAACCTACATAAACACCGTTTCAGACGTGTAGCATCCAACATAACTTTAAAAACAAACAAAAAAACCCCCACCACATTCCCATATCTCCTGTAGTAAATAAAATAATCAGACTTGCTACATTAAATGGATATTTTCCCCCGTTTCCACTAGTCTCACTTGGTGAGAGATTAGAAAACAAGACTTTTTTTTCTATCCTAACTCTCTCAATTATATATGTAAAATATTAATGAAATGCAAGCAAAATGGAAAATTGTTTCAAACTGAAAAATATTATCTGGATTTATGCCTGCCTTCAGGACAAATCAGAAGAGATTATTGGCTTTTTCAAATACCTATGAGAAAAATGAATACTCAGAAAGTCATCTTGTTCACTTTACTACTCTTTATTTGTACACTGCAAAAAAAGTAATGCATCAAAAATGTAAAAACCCACAGAGAGAGAGAGAAAAGAAGTCAGCTTTGACCAATAGGTGGAGTGCAACACAATGAGCTGACTGACTTAGGTAAGCTGCCTGCGTGATCAAGGGAGACACTTTGCCGATGGTGTTCTACACAGATATTCTATGATAGTAGATAATCTGTAACAAATTTGGGGCTCCTATCTCAATAACTTAACCCTACAGGTGAGCCACCTCTCTTCCGCAGGGAGCTGCCAGTCTTTCCCCTTTGCAGTGAAAGACTTCAGCAGCAGAGAAAGGATCTGACGGGAGGCAATGGAGAAAAATGCCTGCTTCCCCCTGCCAGACACTTTCACCGACACATGCACCTGTACATTGCAGTGAGAACACAGCTTGCTTTTCACTGCAGCACGTAGCTACACATACATTCATGCTGCTGCCAGTGGTCTGCAGTGCAGACATAGCTTTACATTCACATCTTCCAGAACTCAGGTTGCTCTGGATGCATGGGCCATATTTTCTATATCATTCCAGCAACCCTTCTGCACCATTCTGGCTGTGTAAAGGGGCCATAAAAGAGTCAGATCTCCCTATCATAGGTCTGACCTTAGTTTTCATGTCTCTTATGCTACCTCCATTTCCCTGTAGCCTCTTGCTATGGGGGAAGCTCAGGAATATGTATGGAGGTTGTGGCTTTCTAAAACATGCCAATTAGCTCTTTTCCAGCTTCCTACATCAAAACCAACCATGGAAAATTGGACCCCACCACAGAGAATCTAACCTAACCTAACCAGGGATTTCCCAACTTGTGTGCAACTAACAATCAGAACAGCAGGGACAGAGTCCAGTGGTTACAGCTTGATATTTTTCTCCAGAAAGTTATAAATTGTCTGAAAACAGGAGAGAATGGCCATCTCAGCTTTATCTACTGCAACATGATAGTCCTAAATGGTTCTTAAGCAGAGTGATGATTTCTGGGTTACCAAGGGCTGGTAACTCTCTTGAGACAAGGAGACAACATTCACCTCTGCTTCACTGAAGTGGTTACTGTTCTCTTGTGGACAGGTAACAAGGGGAGGAAAAAATGGAAATGGAATCTTCAGGGCTCCAAAGACCTTTCCTTTCCATCCCAGGAGGTTTCTGTTTATTTGGGCTAGTTTTATTAGGAATTAATTAGTATCAGTTGACTTGTAGATTTATTTATTTATTTTGACAGCATAGATTTGTTTACAGGCAGGGCTTTGGAGCTGTGCTCCGGTTCCGCTCCAGCTCTAGGCAAAAACCTGCATCTCCACTGCTCCAGTTCTGGGCTCCGCTCCAAAGCCCTGTTTACAGGATTTCAAGTTGTAACACTGTGCTGTATTTAGTTTTCTTAACTGGTTTTATTACAGTAAATATATTGTAGCCTAATTCTACTTTAATTTATACTAGAATGCACCTAAAGTAAAAAACACAGAGCTACAGTATTAAAAACATGTTACATTTTCTCTTAAGACTTAAGTTATCACAAGAACGACAGCTGTAATCACGAGGAAGCACTTCAGTTACTACAAAAATACTACTGGTCTCTGTGGTGAAACTAGCAAAGCCATTATAGTAGCTCTAACAGTACAAAATAATATAAAGACATCATGTTAAGAATACTTTATTATATTAAACCTGTAGAGCAACACAGCTAGGTAACATTAACAGTGTTTTATACAGAAAGGATTGCTGGTGACATAGTTTACATTCTAAATTCATTACTTATTTAAATACCTGTGAGCCTGAAACTGGTTGCCTTCTATCCAAATATTAATATCTGGACAACAACATTTCTTGTAGAGCATCATTAAGTCTTCTCCTAACCCAGATGCGGTTTCTAGTTCAGAATTACCTGTAAATGGGGGGAAACAGTTATTTATTTCTTCCAATTTATACTAGATTATTCTGAAGTTACAAACAATTTCAGGCATCTGAAACAAAGGATCTATCATACTAAAAAGACAACATATTTTATATCCATGCTACAGCTTTCACATGGGATAGTTTATTTCCTTCTGAAATGCACATTTGATGAAAGCCTTTTCAGATAAACTTACTAGTAGTGGGGAATAACTTCTATGTGTTACTCTTAACTGAGATATTGGGAGTTTTACCAGCTACTGTTATTGTTGTATGTGAAGATGTATGTTGTTTGTTCCCTTTTCTATACAAACTATACATACAATTCAAGGAGATTGGTCTCTGAAGAAATTTAAGTTCACTTCTGCTATCAGAAACAAAGGCTATTAACTCCTTACAAAATGAAAAATGGATATTTACATTTCCCAACTTGCAGGACTATATGGAACTGACTTGGCCCTGCCCCCTCACTCACTACATGTACATGAAACACAGTGGAACCAGTAAAGTTCTGCAGGGAGGAAAAGGAAGGACCACCCAATATTGAAGCACTGTATCAAAGGGGCCTGGGCTTACATCTGCTGTAGCCCAGAAGAGGCATTGGTACCAATGTAAAATGCTCCTCTTCCTCAATGCCTACATTTTCATTCTGTGGCAGTATGAGTGCAAGGGATACAGTTTCTACCACATCCCTGTATGGTCCCTATGGAACACCCATTTACTCAGGGCATGAGGGAATGATCTGGGCCAAAGCAAAGAATAGTCATCTTGGTCTTGTTAGTGCAATAATAAACTTTACCTGCAATTTTTGAACAAACCTACACTGGGGTTTAGGTAACTAGCAAAATCCAAACACAATTCTAACTTCACCTGGATTAGTTACATTGCCTTCAGCATCATTGGCTTCTAGAATTTCATCTTCAGTATTAGGTGAACAAACAACTTCTCTTTCTATGGCTCCTTCCAGAAAATGCTGATTAACAGAAGTTCTTTTATCACTTCCAATGCATTTTACACCTGATATTTGAGTGTTCTGAAGACTACCAGATGTAAGGCTTTCATTTTCCTGTGTTTGTCTGGGCTCCAGTACTCTTTTCCTCAGAGTCTCTTCCTCGATTTCCCTAATGTTTTTATCCGACGAATATACAACCCTAGAAGAAGACACTGAAGTTTACTCATGTACATTTTTCAAATGTTCCAAAATAACAGCTTGAAAACACATTTATATATTATGCTTAACAAGGCTTATATAGAGAAAATATTAAGAAAACAATTACTTTTGAATTGTATACTGAATATAAAAAAATCTTAGTAATTAAGAGAGTACTTGAAAATGTGCAAAATCTGTGAAAATAAGTGTTGAAATATTTCTATAGCCCTGCACTAGTGCAGTCTTCAAAAGAACGCATCTGCATATCATGTAATTTACTCCCAGAATGCAAGGCTGTAGCACTGCATTTCTTTTTCTAACATTCCTTGGTAACTTACTTTCTTTGCTGCAGGGAGAAAAATCTTAAAAAGAAAATTTAAGACCACTCCATATCTCCTGTCTATCCCTATCATCTACTAGCAATAACAGACCCCTATGGTACAAACTGGCCTCTCTTAACAGCCAATATTAAGAATGGCTGATTTATCTGTGCAGCTTAGCAGAACCAACAATAAAATGCACTCCCTCATGTGAGTCTCATCATTACATTTATAAAACTGAAAGGTAAAAAGATTCTAAGGAACACTCTAGTTACTAAAACACAAATGATTAGAAAGTCAGAAATTTAGTTTAAATTTAACTTCAAAGAAAACCAAGTGTATGTAAATACTCAGTTAATATCACACAAAAACCTCCCTCTTGCAATATCAGCCTTCCATTTTCCCTTCATACCTACTTTGTAAGCTGTATTACTTTCAAATGAAGGACTTTATGGGTTTACAAAGTCCAAAGTGCGTAGCTGAGATACTTCACTAGTACAGTTGGGTTTCATACACATATCTTCAACATTAAGTTAGATACAGTAAGCTTTGCTAATTTCATTTAAAAGCTATACTTACATATCTGAGCTCAGGAGATTCATACTTATAGATATGTTTACTTTGTGTTTAAACACCACTCACTCTGTGGCAAGTGGGATTTTTGTGAATATTAGGCAAATAAATATATTTGTCTAATCAGGAATTAAGTACATTTTTCTGCAGACTGTGTATAGCCTGGCCCTTGGCAAGCTGAGGAGATTGAAAACAATCCTTCTCAGGAAAAGGCCTATGTTTATAGACCTATGTCCTATGGCTGAGTGGAGTAGCTTCCCCTTCTGACAACTCCATAAATTATGATTAGGGTACATGTTAGTCAAGAAAAAATGAGAAACTGCAGAGGAGGAAAGGGGATGGAGGAGGCAAACTGGTACTGGGAGCAGCTAGCATTAAGGGAGCATGTGTCTGGAAGAGTCAAGGTGACAGTGGAGACCTTTTAAAGGTCAGTATGACTTCAAGCCCCTACCCCCCATGGATTTTTAAAATCTTCATACCTCAAGGTGCTTGCAGAGTTCCTAAACTCTGAAGCTCCTGATATTTACAGGGCTTTCCATCTTTGGGTTGGGATGGGCTGAGGGATGGAAAGAAGAGTGGAAACAGCCTAAGAACTCTGCATACTTCAAAGAATGCCAGGGCTACAGGGTTGACTATGGGGAGCTGGCAACTTCCAGTGGAATACATTGAGCTTTCTTCCAACTTCACAGAATTACAGTTGGGCGCCTTGCACCTCTACAAGAAGTTAGGGTCTTTAACCTCCATATATTTCCCCAGTACACTGTCCTATCCAGGTCCTAATATCTACAGCTGTGGATCAAGGGCTCTGCTTCAGTACAGTTTAGGAGCTCCAAAGAGCAGAACCCCAATGATCTTTTGGAATTTTGTTGGATTCTATGATGTCATTCTAATAAATTTATTTTCTACATCTGAAGTAGGATAGATGTAGTCACAGAATCAAACAGCTTTCCAAATAAGCCTCATATAAAGTTATGTTTAAAAAAAACATTTTGTAGCTAGGATTTGGCAAACAATAAGAAACATTAATCAGCACAGTTTGAAAATTCTTCTCTCCTGTATCCTAAACAGATTTAATCAAATTTCAAGGTTATTTGAACAAAGAATATTGCCCCCTAGTCAGACTCACCAATTTTGAAATTGAAAGGTGGGGGGCCTCAACTAGCCTTATAGTACAAAGGAAATCACCAAAACTGCAACTCTTCCCTTATTATTATGTGTTGACAGTTATACTTTTCTTAGATTTACACTGAAACATTATTCATTTACTCACCAGTGACATACAAGGGAAGTACAAATATACTGTGCAACAGAGGAGAAATTAATTGAAACAGAGTCATTGCTAAACCATACGAGGCTATTATTTTAGCATCCTGCCTACAGCAATTGCAAACACATACTCCTAATACATCTGATCATTTGGGCAATGTGTCTGGGGATAAAATAATTCATTCATGGGCCCTGAAGACAAGCACCGCACATTCTGAAGAATGCAATCTAATTACTCACATTTTATTCCCATACAGAGTTACAAAACTTTCATCAATTTAGCCAATTTTTAAAATCCAGTCACAGCAGCCAGGAATTCAACAGATTGGCTAGGTACCTCATAAGAGTATTTCTTTGTATAGGATCTAGATTTATTGCCCTCTAGTATCATGGGGGTCCTCTTGGTTCTTAGATTACTTGCAGGGACTAATCAGTTTTCACTATATCTCAGTCCCTCTAGCTGTTCTTTTCAGGAGGGGAAATCCTACTGTTTCCAATCTCTTGCCCTGTGTAAGACGACACCATACCACTAATCATTTTTCTCATGCACTCCAGGATCTTTCCAAGTCCCATTATAGCAAAGATACCTTTGTAAAATCCTCTATTCAAAAGATGCGTATCTGAAAAAAAGAGAATCAGGTATGTAGTGTGTTATCTGAATTGCTTTGTACAAACTGTCAAATTAATAAAACCTTTTCTGTTCAGATGAGAGATGTATTGTTCTTTAGTCTAGTCAGTAGGTAAAGGGATAGTCAAGGCCCTGATGCTGCACATCCTTTACCAGTGACACGGTTGATTCATCTTCTTAACACAGCTGTCAAAGAATTCCAATATTTCTTCTGTGCAACAAAGAAAAAAAACTGGGTTCCTGATAGTGAATTTCCATGCTCTGAGTGGAAATCTTTACTGTCCCAATTCAGCCAAACACAGCAACTGTGTAATAGCTTGTTTTGAAGCACTACAGTTTAGTAGGCCATACTTTTGGTTGATTTACTTCATGTTTAAGTATTACTAGAGACAGAACTTTGAGGTTGACCAATCCTCAGAGTTCCATACATTATTAATAATCAACCAGTTCTCTCAATTTGTCAGCTCTTAAGACCATTAAGCAGTACTTTGCTTTTTGTTCTTTGAGGGTGCTTGTCTAAGAGTGTGGGCTGCATAATGCTAATTGTGGTCAAAATGATTTCCTGGAAGGTTCGTGTAGCACAAGTTACTTGAATTGGAGATACACAGGTAGTTAACATAGATGACTGATCAGATGTACTTTGAGGGAAAAGTAGGCGTAATACCTCAAATATTAGGGAAAAGAATGAATTTTGAAGCACCAATGTAAACAAAGATGACAAATCATCAGGGTTTCTGTAAAGCCAGTGTGGTTTTTTTAATTCATTTAAACTCATCCTGAAGAAGCATTTCCTTCCAATAGCCAGGTCACTAAGGCTAAATCCTTAGGGAAGGTTCTAAAAATAAAAATAAAATAAAATAAAATAAAATCCAACCCATCTCAGAAGCCCTTGTTTGGGTCTATACATTGTTGATGCATTAATTGATAGTGTGTTAAAGAATGTGCATTCTCCTTGGTGGCACAAACACTCCAAATCTGATGTGAAAATGACCTCCAGACATTTTAAATTGTGGGTTGGAGTCAGATGAAACTTGTATATGTTTGTTAGAAATCATATAATCCCAGAAAATCTGAAATATTTGTGTAGAGACTTCTGCCTGTGAATTACACCTGCTTTTAACAGTCAGTCATCTAAATTAAGGAGGATATGAAGTTCTTCTTCCCTGAGCTAGGCTATGTTGAGAACTAAAATCTTGATAATCACTTGAAGGGCTGACAAGATCTCAAGCACAAGTACAATGAAACGGCAATGACTTTGTCCCACCCCTTGCTGTAGGCCATAAGAGACAGAATAATAGTGATAAACTAATTGGTATTGCACTTTTAAAAAGTAGGCCATGTCTACACTACAAAATTATGTCGCCACTGCACTTATTAAATCATTTGTGTGCATGTGCCCACTTGGCTGTGTGTGTTGGCAATGCACGTCCTCACTAGAAGCACTTATATGACTGTATTGTCAGTGTGGGGCACTGTGGGATGGCTTCTGAAAGCCAGTAACAGTCGCCATAAGCAACACAGTGTCTACACTGACACTGCGTCAACCTAATTACATCAACCATGACTCTACGCCACTTGGGGAGGTAGTGTTACTAAATTGGCCTAGGGAGGCACTTAGGTCGGCGGGAGCCAAATTTAACTGAAGATGCTTCCATAGGCTAGGTCAATGCAAGGCAGCTTATGGATGACCTAGCTGTATAATGTAGAACATGCCACAGATATATTACATCTTACAACACAAAGGGCCCCATTTGATTCTTACACTAGTAAGCATCAGGAGTGATTCCACGGAAATTAATAAAAATACCTTAGTGTAAGTGAGAAAGGAGTCAGTTCCTGTCCCTGCATGGGCAGAGGTTTTGGGTTGTTTGTTGTTTTAAGTTACTCAGTTCAAGGGTTGCACTGTGTCTTTTAAGAGAACTAGTCTATGTTTTATAGGTCACACATATGCCTCCGTTTGTCTGGTTTTCTTACGATTAGGAAACAGGTAGAATATAATTAAAACAGTGATTTTTTGATTGCATTAATTTTGAGATTATGACCCTCACTAACAAGAATAATAATATTTCTTGATAAATGCCCAAGCCTGGATTGCTGGGTACTGAACTGAGCTGTATTGCTCACGTTTCTGAAAAACATACTGAATAACTTAGTTTTTGGAGAGCAGCAAGTATACATTTATCTCTTATTCAGTTCCCTTCACAGATGATGTACTTGCAATCAGAATATGATTTTTTCTCCGAGACAACTGTTTTTCCCTATTGCTGCAATAACTAACTTAGAATGGTTGAGGCGAATGTTTTAATTTGTGCCTATGAGATCTAAACAACTTCTGTCTTCTCTTGCATGAAGTTATAACTATGCCATTGCAAGATAATGGTATGGGGGTCAGGAAGCCAACAGCACGAATTCAAATCCACTCTTTTTGTGAAAGAATCAATCAATGACAAATAAGAATCCTCAGACATTTGTGGCCCTAGAGTTCTTCACCGCGGTTTCACTACCCTTTGTTCAATAGGCTCAATGTTTGAAACCTCAAAAGGCCAAGCAGGAAGCTGCAGAAGGCTTTCTAATGTGTGTACAAAACCAAACTTGAAGTCGTAAAAAATGTGTCTGAGGCTTGATTTAGGCAGAATAGTACTTTCAAAAGAATTAATTCTATTTTAAATTCAGTTTCAGGATAAATGATGTATTTAAGTAAACTGATAAGTCAGAGTAAGCGTATTTCATTTCTTTGTAAAGTATATGAACAGCAAGAAGCTATCGGAACACAAATCTATAACTTATCTGTAAAGCATACTTCTGCTATGAAGTGGATGCTTTCTACCACTTTGTCCGTGACAGTGAAATACTGACATACTGTAAAAGATACTGTCACAACTTCTAAGTGCCCACAAAGATTTAGATCCCAGAAGTAGATTATTTCCTTGGGAGACAAAATAAGTAGACACAGACACAATATAGCTCCTATTTCCTTTATTTACAAGTTTTACAGTCTTGTGCACTATGGTTTTCACTAGGGACTGTGGATAGCAAAAACAGAACTTAGGACTCCCACTGTTCCAGAAAGTAGTTATACCCCAACCAAAACCAATCTTATGATTTGCTGTGTCCCTAAGACCCTGCTACACTAAAAGGAGCCACTGGCCAGCTTTTGCAGCTCAGAGGATAGTCTGACTCCTTAAGACAAGTGTTCTTCAAATTCCTTCTCACCAGACACAATGAGGCATCAGCTGCTTCTATTCCTTACTTTGGTCAGAGTTCAGTTCTCAATGAAATCAGTGGGAGTTATACCATTCATTTCAGTGGGAGCAAGATCTGGCCCTTAAGCAACCACTAGTGCACTTTCCCAGTGAAAGATTTCTGTTCATCTCAGATATTTTTATTACAAGTCTATGGATCCCTTATAGCATCTTCACGACAATCCCATGGCATTGGTTCATTGAATTTTCGCAAACAAAATCTTAACTTCACATGTACAATGCTCAGTCCTCAACTTTCAGTACAAAAATCAGGAATATTTCAAATACAAATGAGTAAATGAGAAGCTTTATCATCAGATCTTTCTATTATACTCCCTCCTTTGCAAATGTTTCTCTTTTATGAAGTAAACATATAAGACAGACAGTTCTAGCAAGAGAAGCAGACTGTTTTCCTTGTAGATCAACCTACAAGCAAAAAAGCAATTCCTAATTAATAGAAATGTTCTCATTTTACAAAACTTGGCATTCTGTTCACACTCGTCATTTAAGGTATTTACACTCATTTTTAGAAGCTGTTTATCTTAAAAGTTTGTTTTCATTGAGAAAAACACTAAAGTTTTTCTATTGGACACTTCGCAGTAACCCAAAGCTGGAGCTCCATACAGCCACTCACATTTCTCCCCTTCTTAAGGTAGAGCTCGGTTAAACTTGCTCTTCGGAGAAGATGTGTGTTACACGGATTTTTTTCTTCTTATATTAGACAATTTAATTTCTCATTTTTCCCCATTGTTCAATTAACACAGTCTACAGAGTGGCTTGACTTCCATAATTCAATAAAAAAGGAGTGAGGTAGATTGCCTGTTTCAAAATTCATAAACTGCATATTCATAAAGCAGTAGGTTTGTTAATTTTGTTTGGTTGATATTTTGGAAGGCAACAGGGAGGTTTTCAGCAATAATATCAGAAGATTCAAATTAATTTTAGGATCTTTTCCACTTGTGTTTTTGTAACATTTTGATAGTGATTAAATATAAAGTACACACAAAGTTCATAATAATTTTCTAATCTCACAGTATTGAGGAAAGTGACCATTAGCCATTCTGAACCAACTATTGAGTGTACAAAAGCAAGGTGAAAAAGAAAAAAGGAGGTGAGAAAGAGAAAGAAAAATAATCATTACCAGCATTTACTGCAAAAGACAAAGCAGACAGACTGCTGTGACAGACCCAGACCAGTGGGGTACAGGAGTCTGGTCCTATTGGGATCCAGGTACAGGAGTCTGGTAGAAGGCAAATATACTGGCCACTGGATGAAGAGTTTTCTGTTCCCTGAGTGATCAGAGCAGGGTCTGCACTAGAGCAATCAAGAACCTGCTAGAACCAATTAAAGACAGGCAAGCTAATTAAGACACCTGGAGCCAATTAACATAATAGAATCAATTATGGCAGGCAGACTAATCACCTAGTTTAAAAAGGACCTCCCATCAGTTAGGGGAGGGGGTGTGCTGCTGGAGGACTGAGGAGTATGAGCGTGATCAGGCTTCAGGAGGAAGATCCTGCAGTGAGGGTAAAAAAGGTGTTGGGAGGAGGCCATGGGGAAGTAGCCCAGGGAGTTGTAGCTGTCACACAGCTATTACAAGAGACACTGTAGACAGTTGCAATCCACAGGGCCCTGGGCTGGAACCTGGAGGAGAGGGTGGGCCTGGGTTCCCCCCATCCTCCTCAACCCCCTATTTGAGACAAGAAGAGGTGACCTGGACTGTGGGTCCCACCAGAGGGGAAGGTCCCTGGCCTATTCCCTGACCCACTAGGTGGGTCAGCAGAGACTGCGGGGATTGTTCTCCTCCCTTTCCCCATGCTGGCCAGTGATGAGGTTAGCTGAGTGAACAGCAGGTTTGCGCTACTAGCAAAAGTGGCCAAACTGAGGGCGGCCGTGAATCTCTGAGGCAAGCAAATCTGTCAATAAGCGCAGGACCCACCAAGGCAGAGGAGGAACTTTGTCACACTGGTGTTAGCAGTGGGATCAGGTGCACAGCAGGTGGCAGAAGGAGGGTGTTTAAAAAAAAAAAAAAAAAAAAAAAAAAAAAAAGAAAGGAGAGGGTTGGGGGTTTTTTTTTTTCTTCACCACAATGGAGGAGGTAGTGCAGGCACTGATACAAGCCACAGCTGCCCAGCAGGAGGCTACCTGTGTCCAGGCAGCCACCCAATAGGAGGCAGTGTGACTACAGCAAGAGACCAATCACCTGTTGATGGACCAGGCCACTCAAGACCATGCTATGTTGCAGGAACTGGTAAACCAGGCGAAGACCCTTACAGAGCTGAACCGCAGCCATGATGGGACGCAGGTCATACGGGCCAGCAATTGTCTGCAGAAAATGATGCGGGAGGATGACGTAGAAGCATACCTCCTGGCCTTTGAGAGGACAGCCCTACGGGAGTCTTGATGCCAGACCACTGTTCTCGAGGCCCTCGCTCCATTCCTGTGTGGGGAGGCCCAGAAGGCATATTATGATATGTCTGAAGAAGCTGCAGCAGACTATCCCTGGATGAAAGCAGAGATCCTGGCCAGATCTGGGGTAACGACCGCAGGGCGGGTGCAGTGGTATCACGAGTGGAGGTACCAGGAAAACAAAACCCCGCGGTCCCAATTATATGACCTCATCCATCTTGCACGAAAGTGGTTACAAACAGAGTCTGAGTCCAGAAGAGATACTAAAGGTTCTGGTCATCGACCGGTACATGCGAGGACTACCACCAGACCTTCGTGCCTGGGTAAGCCAGAATGAACCCTCCACAACTGATGAGGTTGTCGCCCTGGTTGAGAGGCGTAGGACGACGAGGGAACTGACCCGACCAGCTAAGGAAGAGGCGCCCTGGGTTAAACTAGTGGCACCAACCCTCAGAGCTCAGGCAACTGAGCCCCCAAGAAGGCCCAGGTGGAAAAAAGAGAGGGGCTGAAGGCCCACCAGAGGCCATTTAAAAGTCAGAGCACTGAGGGTGAAGAGGATCATGACATTAGACTGCCTAAACCAAGAGACTGGGGAATGCGTAGGGCCCCATACAGATGTTACGCCTGCTGGAGGGGTGGAGGGGGGACGGGACACAGCTGCACAGTTTCCCAGTGCCGAGAAGTCTATGCAACATAGCCTAGGCAACTGGGAAAACCCATGCTCCCTAATTCACACTGTGGGGGTTGCACTAACCCCACACAAATATACCAGGCCATTGAGGTTAAATGGAATAGAGACCACAGCACTGATAGATTCAGGGAGTGCCATCACGCTCATCTCAGGAAAGCTCGTGAAACATAGTCAGTTCCTACAGGCAAAACACACAGGGGTGACATGCGTCCATGGGACGGTTAGTTATTACCCCACCATCCCGGTAAAAATTGAAATCCAGGGGAACGCTACAGAGGTAGCAGCAGGTGTAGTGCCTAAACTCCCTTACCTGGTGCTCATAGGGAGGGACTTCCCAGGATTTGATGACTTACTCCCAGTAGGGGGATTGGAGAAAGGGGAGGCGTCCACAGTAAACTGTCAACTCCCAATTTTCTCCGAAATTTCCCCAGACATTTTCTCCACTCCCAGGCGGGACAGAAAGACAAAAAAGGAAAGAAGGGCAGCTAAGGCCTTGGGAACCCGAATACTGACCCAAAGCCAGAGGGTCTCTCTCGTAGGTAGGCGGACCCGGGCACCTGAAAAGGAGGCCGCCCAGGAGGGAGAAGCACCTGATCCAGACCCCAACCCTAATGCCTCTGAACCGGCAGAAGCAACAGAGACTCATCCCCTAGAACTTGGGCAGACCAGCCCCGTGAGGGAAAATTTCGGACAGGACCAAGCCAAAGATCCAAGGTACAACAACATTAGGAAGGAGGTAACAGAAATAGATGGGGTCCCCGTGGAAGGGAAAACCCAGGGACCTGGCCCCTACTTCATCATAAAGAAGGATCTCCTGTACAGGGTTGCACCAGGACAGGGACAGAAGGTAGAGCAGCTCCTAGTACCTCACAAACACCAGAAGACCATATTAAGCCTTGCGCATAGTCATCTTTTTGGGGGGCATTTAGGGGTAGAGAAGACCCTGGCGAGGATCCTACGAAGGTTCTTCTGGCCCGGGATGCACAAAGAAGTGCGGAGATACTGTGCCTCCTGCCCAGAGTGTCAGCTGCGCAGTCCCCGTCCCCACTTGAGGGCACCGTTGGTACCCCTTACCATCATAGAGGTCCCGTTTGAGTGAATAGCCATGGACCTAGTGGGACCTGTAGAAAAGACTACCTGGGGCCACCAATATATACTTGTCGTCCTGGACTATGCTACATGGTATCCAGAAGCCGTTCCCCTGAGGAACACAGCTTCTAAAACAATAGCCAAAGAGCTAGTGGGGATCTTTGCCCGAGTGGGGCTACGAAAGGAGATACTGACTGACCAAGGAACCCCACTTATGTCAAAACTAATGAAGGACCTATGTGTCCTACTCCACATACATACTCTGAGGACTTCGGTGTATCATCCACAGACCAATGGGCTGGTAGAAAGGTTCAACCGAACCCTGAAGGCTATGATAAGGAAGGTGGTAAGTCAAGACGGGAAGGATTGGGACGCCCACTACAATACCTTATGTTTGCCATCCGGGAGGTACCTCAGGCCTCAACTGGGTTTTCTCCCTTTGAGCTATTATATGGGCACCACCCCCGGGGCATCTTGAACATAGCCAAGGAAATTTGGGAGGAGGAGCCCAATGAGGGGAAGAATGTAACCAAGCATGTGTTACAAATGAGGGACCGGATAGCGCGGGTCACTACCATATTGCGGGAACACCTAGAGAAGGCCCAAGAGACCCAATGAGATCAGTACAATTGCCAAGCCAAAGTTCGGCAATTCCAGCCCAGAGACCGAGTAATGGTGTTGGTACCCACAACCGAGAGTAAACTTTTGGCCCAGTGGCAAGGACCCTACGAAATAGTTGAACCCGTAGGGGAGGTAAATTACAAGGTGTGACAACCGGGACGTCTGAAACAAGAGCAAATATATCCCATCAACCTTCTGAAACCCTGGTATTCACAAGAGGCATGCACAGCTGTCCAAAAAGACCTACCCCAAGAAAACCTTCCAAACAGGTGAGAGTGTCTCCTGATTTAACACCAGACCAGAAGAATGAGGTGTCTGAGATGATCTTCCGGAACCAAGATGTGTTCTCGACAAAACCGGGCCGAACAACCGAGACCTATCACCACATCGTCACAAACCTGGGGCCAGAGTAACCTACCAGGTGCCAGCATCCAAAAGGGAGGAAATAAAAGCAGAAGTAAAAAAAAAATGCTGGAGTTGGGGATCATCGTAGAATCCCACAGTCAGTGCTGGTGCCCAAACCTGATGGCATCACAAGGTTTTGCAATGACTTCCGGCGACTAAACGAGGTATCCCAGTTTGATGTGTATCCCATACCTCGCATAGATGAGCTAGTAGACCATCTAGGCAATGCCTGGTACTTGACTACCCTAGACTTGGCAAAGGGGTACTGGCAGATTCCCCTTGCCGAAGACATAAAGGAAAAGACTGCGATCTCTACACCAGAGAGTCTTTTCCAATATACTGTCCTTCCTTTTGGACTACATGGGGCCCCAGCTACCTTCCAGCGTCTCATGGACAAGCTATTACACCCCCATAACAATTATGCTGCTGTCTACCTGGACGATGTGGTCATTCATACCCCAGACTGGGAAACCCACCGAGAGAAGGTGGAGGCAGTCCTCGTTACCTTCAGGCGAGCTGGCCTTACAGCAAACCCTACCAAGGTGCTGTAGGGTTTATGGAGGCCAAATATCTTGGCTACATTGTGGGAAAAGGTCTGGTAAAACTCCAACTGAATTAGTTAGAGGCCATCCAAAATTGGCCCTGACCAAGTCGCAAGAAACAAGTCCGGGCATTCCTAGGTGTGGTGGGGTATTACCGACAATTTATCCCCCACTTTGCCACAAGGGCAAGCCTCCTGACAGACCTAATGAAAGCCCGTGGACCTGATCTGGTGAGAAGGTCTGACACGGCAGAGAAAGCGTTCACAGACCTACGGACTGCCCTCTGCAGTAACCCCGTACTGGTAGCCCCAGATTTCACCAAGGAATTTGTCCTGCAGACGGATGCATCAGAAGTAGGGTTGGGGGCCGTTCCATCACAGATGGTCGGGGAGGAACAACACCCAATTCTCTACCTCAGTAGGAAACCCCTTCCGAGGGAACAAAAATATGCAGTGGTGGAGAGGGAGTGCCTCGCTGTAAAATGGGCCATGGAAACATTGCGCTACTACCTGCTCGGGTGCAGATTTGTCCTCGTGACCGACCATGCCCCACTTCAATGGATGCAGTGGAACAAGGAGAAGAACCACAAGGGTGACCAGGTGGTTCTTATCTCTCCAACCTTTCCAGTTCTGTGTGCAACACAGAGCAGGGAGCCATCACAGCAATGCCGCTGGCTTGTCACGTGTGCACTGTCTGGTGTCCCAAGCGGCCCAACCCCTTGGTGTTGAGCAGGGGGGAGGGGTATGTGACAGACCCAGACCAGTGAGGTACACGAGTCTGGTAGAACGCAAATATACTGGCCCTTGGATGAACAGTTTTCTGTTCCCTCAGTGACCAGAGGAGGGGCTGCACTAGAGCAATCAAGACAGGCAAGCTAATTAAGACACCTGGAGCCAATTAACATAATAGAATCAATTATGGCAGGCAGACTAATCAGGACACCTGGTTTAAAAAGGATGTCCCATCAGTTAGGGGAGAGGGTGTGCTGCTGGAGGACTGAGGAGTACGAGCGTGATCAGGCTTCAGGAGGAAGATCCTGCGGTGAGGGTAAAGAAGGTGTTGGGAGGAGGCCATGGGGAAGTAGCCCAGGGAGTTGTAGCTGTCACACAGCTGTTACAAGTGACACTGTAGACAGTTGCAATCCACAGGGCCCTGGCTGGAACCAAGAGGAGAGGGCAGGCCCGGGTTCCCCCCATTCCCCTCAACTCCCTATTTGAGACAAGAGAAGGTGACCTGGACTGTGGGTCCCACCAGAGGGGAAGGTCCCTGGTCTATTCCCCGACCCACTAGGTGGGTCAGCAGAGACTGCGGGGATTGTTCTCTCCCTTTCCCCATGCTGGCCAGTGATGAGGTTAGCTGAGTGAACAGCAGGTTTGAGTCACTAGCAAAAGTGGCCAAACTGAGGGTGGCTGTGAATCTCTGAGGCAAGCAAATCTGCCAATAAGCGCAGGACCCACCAAGGCAGAGGAGGAACTTTGTCACATTGCTTAATCACACCCTAAGTAATTTGTAGTCTCTATTTGCATGGGGTCCTCTGAATTATGGTATATTATGGAGAACGTGGCCTCTGCATCATTTCTTTTGCAGTCAAATAGGTTAGCAAACAGCAGTTGAGACCCATGCAGCTTCTCTTTTGTATATGAACACTATAACAGTAATTTGTACTAATCTAACAACAAGAGGATTAGGTTGTTCGCATGCCAACTAAAGAAACTAGAAACAATAGACAACAGCATGCAGCATTGTTATGATAACCTACCATGAGTTAATACTGCACTGCAGATTCCTTATCTCAGTTCATAACACAGTACAATCCTAATAGTGAGAAAAAGAGATCAGCATTGAAGGAGAAATACTGCTGCAGTGCAAGAGCCTCAGAGAATCCCTTGTGCATGGTAAATGTAAAGTTAATATTTAGGTAACCTGAATTGATAATATGCAAAGAGATGCACCTCTCTTGGATAAGTAGCTGAATATATGCTAAGAAGAGGTGTGTGGGGGGAAATAGGAGGGACTCACCACCTCCCAGTGTTCATTATAACCTATATCCTTTTCCTGCCTCCTCAAACTGGTCCAAAAATATACATTATTCTCTCTCTCTCCTAGAATAGCCTGGATTGTCAACCATCACCATCAGAAAGAGAAATACAAAAACGTATACTACATTAACAGAATCTCTAAAGCATTAGCGTTGAGAATATTACGAGGACACCACTGGAGGATTTATTTGGTTTAAAAACAGATGCTTCTTTCTAAGAATAACCTATTAGCTGCTGATGGTCATTAAGTTATATGCAATTAAGTAATAAAGTCATCTTATGCACAAGCTCTCCAAGATGACCGTGAAAATGGGAAATCTATTAAATTGTAATAATACTTTATTTATAATCAAAATGTATTGAACTGGTATTGACAGTTAGGACTTCTGCTATTTTAAAATATTCAGTTCGTAAATCCAAGTTTTCACAAGCAGTTCTGGATGTGCTATATTTGCTACAACTACCTTTCGAAAATGTGTGCAGCAAAAGGCTACATTAGCTAGATCCAAAAATAGAGCTAACTGTCATCTTCTGTAATATCACTCTAATGGCCTGTAGTTTTGACACACACTCCACCTTGTGGTTGTTTTATTTTTTCCTCTGCACACAGAAGATTAGGAAAGGCATGAACAGTGAGTTCAAGAGGTATGTGTACAATATGAGTAGATGAAGGATAATGAAATCTGAATGATGCTATAGGGCAATCTCTCAAAGTTAGTAGCAGTAGCTGGAGTCTGATGATTTTACAAATGGACAGGTTGTCCTAGGACTACAGTACTCAAAAGATTAGCTAACTATACGCCATGATTGGGGTGGCGGGGGGAGAAGTCTCATTTCAGAGAGTGGCGGGGGGAGAAGTCTCATTTCAGAGAGTTGCTGCCTGCAATTAATGTACTAGATTTTGTGTCCTGCTGGGTGATGAAGAACCATAAGAACATAACATTTGCCATAGAAAAAAATCAAACCACTGGTCCATGTCTTTAATATCTAGCATCAGTATCTGATTCAAACACCCATGGCAGGAAGTGTCAATGTCAATAGAGTTTCCTTGTATTTGATCTAAATGTATTGCCTGTTAAATTAATTTCAATGTCAGCGTCTCTTGGTACCTATATTTCACGAATGAGGCTTAAGGAAGGGGGAAAGAGGAACTTCATGTATTGAGAATACATCAGTCTAGTTCTTTCTAAGCCCTCCTTTCTAGGCTCAATAAACCTATTTTTTTATTATAAAATATGAATGAATACCAAAATAGTACAGCAATAAAGTCATGCTGAAATGATATGAAGCAGCAAGATCATAGGGCAAGAGAGAGAGGGCAATATTTATCATTTTGTGTTCAAAGTGCATAGGATAGAAAAAAATGTCTTCCTTGTGTACTACAAAATTATTGGGGCGGTGAGTTATATGGGCCGGTGGTGCCCAGGCTTCAGCAATATTCAGGGCACGGGAACCAGACTCCACCAATGTTCGGGGCAGCGTCTTACCCTGCCTGCCGCCCCACCACATCACCTCCCCTGAGCGTCCCTGCCTGCGCCCTGGGTAGCAGCCAGCTGCCTGCTGTGCTCTGCTCTGCCGACTCCCAGCATCAGCTGCCACTGCTGTGTCCTAGTGGTTATGGGGGTGCTAGTGTGAGGGCAGGCTGACCCAGCCCCTGCTCTTCCACTTTGGGCGGATGGACCCTCCCCTTTTCTGGCAGGACCCTCCACCAGCACAGGGGGCCCCCCGCACTCACTGCTCCTGCCCCAGGTTGGGCAAGGGGCAGCCCCATCCCCCACCCCAGTGAGGGGCAGCAGCACGGGAGGAGGTGCACATGTGATGGCAGACCTCCCCTTATCCACCACAGGAGAGGCGAGGAGGCTTCCTGGATCTGAGAGTGGCTCTAGGAGTACATGCAGTGACAGTGGTGCAAGGTGAGTGTGCTGAGGGGGCGGGGGAGGGAGAGTCCTCCCCTCTGGCCACATCCGGAGGCAGCCTGCCTGTACCCCAAACTCCTCCTCTCTGGCCCTGCCCCCACCCCACTGCCTGCACCCCTAGCCAGAGCCCTCACCCCCACTGCATCCCAACCCTCAGCCCCACCCCAGAGCCCTCACTCCTGTACCCCAACCTTCTACTTGAGCCCCTCCCACACCCCTCATCCCCAGCCCTGAGCCCCCTCCAACACCCCAACCCCTCATCCCCAGCCAGAGCCCTCATCTCCCCCCCCCTCAAACCCTCTGCCCTAGCCCAGAGCCCCCCACCCCTACCCCTCATCTCCAGCCCCACCCCAGAGCCCTCACATTTTTACGTTATTTTAAAAAATATATATATACACATATCCGCTTACAAGGCAGGTGTGGTGTGTGTGGGAGGGGAGGGTGGTGGGACTTGGACCCATTCTGGGCACCATCAAATATTATTCATACCTGCTGCCCCCAAAAGTTATTACTCAATGTAACATGAACAGGCAAGAAGAATTTGTTTGTTCACAATGTTAACTTGGTATTAAGGATTTTCATCATTTATCAATTCTACGTTTTTAAATTCCCTTTAGGTGCCTCATATAACTTGTGTATTTAATAAACTAACAACAGAACACCTGAATGAACATTAGCACTAGAAAGCAAGGAAGGGAAATCCAAGAGGAAAAAGGAGGGAGCAGGGGAAAAAAGCCAGAACAAGGATAAAAGAAATGGATGAAGAACACAAAAGGAACAGGGAAAATTTCTTTCCAGGCTGAGAAAAAAACTTTTGTATTTCAATTAAGTGGGAGGGTGCTGAGGGTAAATGAGAATGAGTATGTTTGAGAAAGGAAATGAAATGAAAAAAAAATTAGAAAGAAAAATCCACAACACGTCTTGAGTTTGCTTAGTCAAATTTACTTTAAAAATGATTAACTTCTTTTGCATATCTGTTAATTTGGGGTCTGAGGTGGAGGTAGGGACACAAACATGGAGTTGCTGATGAGAACCACTTCTGAAGTGGCACATAGGCCTTTTCTACAGTTAAGAGTTTGCTGTTATAGATATACCAGCAAGAGTTCTTTAACTGATATAAGTTGCATCTCTGCTAGAAGCCTTTTACTGGTATAGCTTAAACCAGCTCCCCCAATGGAAGAAGCAACAACAGCTAAAGGACTTTTTTGCTGATATAACTGTACCTACACTAAGGGCTTGTCTCCATTTACATTTTATAGCGCTCTAACTTGCTAGGTCAGGGATGTGGAAAATCATCCCCGAGCGCAGCAAGTCTGAGTGCTTTAAAGTGCTCGTGTAGACAGGCTCCGAGCACTGGGAGCTAATCCCCTGGTAATCCACCTCGCCGAGGAGTGTTGGGAGAGCTCTCTCATGCGCGACCACACTCGCACTTCAAAGCACTGCTGCGGGAGCATTCCTGCAACAGCTCTTTGAAGTTTCCAGTGTAGCCATGCCCTAAGGCTTTTGCCAGTATTGCTATGTCAATTGGTTAGAAGTGTGGAAAATGTAGTACTTCTAACCGACACAGCTAAGCTAGTACAACTTTCTAGTGTAGACCAGGGCCCAGGCCCTAAGGTGATGGGCACATTAGAATCGTGTCTATTTTAAGGCATTTCTGAATTAAATTGTTGCTTCCTATTAGGTATACAATTAGGTTTAGATGATGGGGAACTTATTTCCCCTGAAATTTCAAATGCTGAATTTAAGTTTTTTCTGCAAAAAAGAACATTTAATAGTTATTCCTCCTCCTTTTTTCATTATTTACAAATGGAGTTAAAATAATTGGTGGAGCCACTGAAAAAGACATTCTTAAACAAAGGAGTTTAACAGCAAGTACAATGCTGAGAAGAAATTAACAAAAACACAGAAGAATTATATATAGCTGTTGAAACTGATAACATTCCTTATTCCCTTTCCTTTCATAAGCTTTAGAGATAAGAGAATCCAATTAGAAAATTGTAAAGGCTCAGAGCCACAAAAGCAAAAGATACAGTAATGGAAAGATTCCAAGATGACCTGATTAACTGGTCACATAAAGAATTCACAGTGCTACTGGCAGTGAAAACTTCTGTAATGTAAAAGTAATCACATCTGTTATTAATCCACTAATGTAGCTTTAGTGCTACTCTCTCACATTAACTGCACTAAGACTCAGGAGATCTGTGTTCAATTCCCAGTTCTATAACAGATTTCCTGTGACACATTTGTCAAGACAGTCAGTTTCTTTGTGTCTCAGTTCCTCATATGTAAAATGGAAATAATATTTTCTATCGCACAGGATTATTGCAAGGAGAAGCTTGTTAACATTTGGGAGGTGTTTGGACCATACAAGTAATAGAAAAGCACATTTGAACAATTTCAGATGACAGATTTAGTCAGTTATTAATTGTAATGCATATGTTGCTCAATTTCTCCTTGTTCTAAGGAAAACAATCCACTCAGCCAAATCCATAATTGAGACCTATAATGCCAACTTTGTATTTTGCCACTCTCTCCTGCACTGCTCCAGCCCATTCTGTTCTTTCTGCTTAGGCCTGGTCTACACTACAAAGAAAGGTCAACCTAAGTGAGCTTGCACCAACCTCACTGTACATGTACCTATGCTATAATTGGTCTCCCAGCAATGTAAGCACCGTTATAGCGATGCAATATCACCACCTCCTGAGCAATGCAGAGCCATGGTCAATCTACTTAGGGTCAACACAGGTCATGCAGTGTCTACACTTGCCCTGCGTCGACCTGACAGTACTCCAGCAGCTGTCCCACAATTCTCCTATCCCCATGACAGTAGCTCCTGTGCTCCTTTCAAACTCCACTGTCCAGGGGTTGCAGAGACCAGAAGCCACTACTCCCCTCTTCCCCCAGATTTTGAAATGCGCTTTCCTGATTAACAGATTTATTTGAGCATAAGCTTTTGTGGGTAAAAAGCATCTGAAGAAGTGGGGTTTTTACCCACGAAAGCTTATGCTCAAATAAATCGGTTAGTCTTTAAGGTGCCACCGGACTCTGTTGTTTTTGTGGCTATAGACTAACATGACTATCCCCTGATACTTTACTTCACCTTGGTGAGCACACTTACCAGCTCACCTTAGTTATGTGTGTCCAACCATGCCAGCTTCACAAACACAGAAAGCTACTACATAGATTACTGCCTGTTGCAGGCCAGAATTGGATCTCCTCAGCCTGTAAGGCAAAGAGGCTGTGCAAGCACAGCTACATGCTAGCCCTAGAAATATTGACATCTACAAGCAGATTATATGGGGCAAAGGAGAACGACAGGGATCAGCAGCAGTGCTATGCGAAAGCAAAAGGAATTACAGCAGACAGACTAGAAGGTATGGGAAGGTAACAAGAAATCTGGTGCTGCCTCACAGACCTGACACTTTTACAATGAACTGCATGCACCTCTTGGTAGTGATCCCACCAGCAACCATGTACAACTGTGGACACTGCAGGAGCCCACCGCAGAGACCCCTGCTGCAAACGTTGAAAAGGAAAAGGCAGGGGAGGGGAGGGCACAGCAAATCAAGCCATGAGCCAAGAGTGGTTTGAAACTTCTCCTGAGTTAAGCCAGTCCCTGATGGTGAGCACAGAGGAGCCTACTGCTGAAGGGGAAGGGAGCTTAGGTAAATCTCATAGTAATTTTTCCCTTTTTGTTGCCCAAACCCTAGTCTACCTCCTCCCTCCCCACACTGCACATCACCATTTTAAATGGTACTTGTGCCACCTTCAACTTTAGTGAACAAAGGCATTGATTTCTATTTGATTACTTTAATATTTTGTCTTAACATTATGCCAGTAGAGAATAAATTAAAAAAAAAATAGCATGGTAGTACAATTACACAATCCACATCAGCACAGTGTCCTGTGCTCAGGTAGAGGTAGAAGAAACAGAGGTAGTCAGCCTGTTTTTCCAGCTTGGCAGTGAGCCATGCAGAGTACTTCATTTATCTGAATAGGGATGTCCCTTTTGTCCTTGAGAGATCTTGATGAAAATTTCATTAAAATACTCTGCAATTCTCTCCTGAACATTTATACAGACGGCAGCCTTGTTTCTTGCTGTGCTAGAAGAATTTCCATGCCACTCTGCGATGAGTACCACTCACACTACTGTATTAAAGGGGATAGCAGTATACAGACCAGGCAGCTTTGGGCTGCCAGGAGCAGCTGGGTTCTCTGTGCCTTTATCACCCTCAAATAGCCAAGAGCATCCCTGGCTGTGAAAATATTGCCAATATTCACTGCACTTGCCCTATACCCATATCCAGCTTTTAAGGCTTCAATACACCAAAACACTTCCTCCTCCCCCCTCTAGGCTAGACTGTACTCACCAGGGTTTGAGCTCCAGAGCAGTGCCTTGACGAGGCACTCAAATGCTAATTGTCACTTTAGCTTTGCTTATTAAAAGTATTTCTGGGACTAATGAAAGAGTTTTGAGACTTAACTTTCCCTTTCCATTGTGACTATAAATCTAATGGTGTATCTGTTTGTATTAAGTCAGTACCTCTGGTGTGGTTTCCTTGAGTGGTCCCCTCTCCACGCCTGCTGAATATCTTACCTCATCAGAAGGAGAAAAAAGAACTAGAGAGGATAAGTTCAGTGAGATCCCCAACTCCTCTATGATCTCAGACAGTAAGTACAGGGCTTGGAGGGGTCATGTGACCACAATCATTGAGAAGGACCAAGAATGGAGGGATCAGCTGCTGCAAAAAAAGGGAAGAGGACCGAGTGGCACATTGGGAAATGCATCAAAGCATCATGGGTTTGCTCAGGCAACAAACCAATGCTGCAGTACATTATTGACCTATCTGCCTAGAGACTACCAACTCCGCAACTTTTCCTATCCTTGAAGAACTCCATGGCCACTATTCCCTACACCACCTCAAACACAACAGGTGGATTCACATATGTACCCCTACCACTCCATGCCAGGGAAAAATGAGAACCACAACCACAGCCACAGGGCCCCCCCCACACACAGATAGAGACCTTTGAAAAACCACAGGATCAGATAATACTAGTATTTATTTCCTTTTTGTTCTTGGGTTTTTAGAGGATGGTTCACTGTTATAGCATTGCTAGACTGTTTTTACCCTATTTTTTGCACTTTATTGTGTGCAAAGAAGCAATGAACAAAAAAGTTCTGGTTTTGGAAACTGAGTATCTTTATCATTGTACACCAAGCATCACAGAATTCAGAACAGGAAGCACCGACCCATGAATGCTGTTCTATATTCATCAGATAACATGGTTCATCTCAACCCAATAGTGTAGCAGTCACTTTTCTCCTTTTGCTTCACAGATGTTTTTGCAGTTCACAGCATGCAGCTGTAACAATGGTGATTGATGTTAGCCTTGCTGAGATGCGATCTCGCAAGCAGGAGTTGCCAGGAATCTTTACATCTACCAAAAGCACATTCAATCATTCTGCATCTTCTCAGCTGGTAACTGAATCT
Source organism: Chelonia mydas (assembly GCF_015237465.2). Taxonomy (NCBI): domain Eukaryota; kingdom Metazoa; phylum Chordata; order Testudines; family Cheloniidae; genus Chelonia; species Chelonia mydas. The sequence continues at coordinate 73,770,979 of NC_057854.1, forward strand.
TTCTTTGGTGTTGTTGAGGAGCCCAGTGTACATCTTCATGTGCCAGGGAAACAAGAGTAGGCTGGGTCCCCCAGAAACACTAGTGGCATTTCAATATCGCCAATTGTAACATGCAGATCAGGGAAGACTACCCCTGCTTGCAGCTTTTGAAAAAGTCCTGCGTTCCTACAAATGCGAGCATCACGAACCTCCCCCCACCACCCACACTAATTGTCTGTGAAACATCCACAGCGATCCACCAGTACTTGCATAACAATGGAAAAGAATACTTTTCCGTTGATGTACTCAGTGACAAGGTGGAATGTGCCAGAATAGGGATGTGTGCATCATCTACCACACCATAGTTCAGGAATCCCATTGCTGTAAATCCATCCACTATTTCCTGAACATAACTCAAGAGTCACAACCCTGCATAGCAGGAGATGATTAATAGCCTTACATTCTTGGATCACAACAACCCCAGTGTAGTTTTTCCCAACTCCAAACAGATTGCTGCCAGTCAGTGGGCAATCACTACTTGCTTCTCCACTGCCAATGCAGCTCTTAGTTTGGTGTCCCTTTGACAGAGGGGTGGAGTGACCTTGGCACACAGATCCAGGAATGCAGCCTTTTGCAGATACTGCTTGTCATTCCTTTCATTACAACGCAATCCCATCAATCAGTTCTCATTTCTCAGGCTCAGGTGCATCAATCTATCATGTGGAGCTTCTCCATGAACGCCAACAGCAACCTGGCATTTTTTTCCCCGGCTGTGTCAATCATCATCCAGTTACTGTGCTTGAACATCTCCACATATTCCTCATTGCACACTCAATTGTAGTAGCACACGTTCAAGTTCTACAAATTCAGAAGAATCATGTGTTCTGTATTAGTAATACTCAGGAGAGTTTCACTGAGTTGTGCATGGTCCACACTTCTGCCAGAGAGATTATGGAGTCCAAAAAAAAAAAAAAGGGGGCATGTGGAACTGTGGGAGGTTTAAAAAACAGTGCAAAAAATTATGGAACGGAGAAAATGGCATGGTGAAAACTTAACCACTACCTCTATAAATCCCTGGGTGAACTGGTGGCATTCCAAAAACCACTGCAAAGAGCAACCCACAAGGCCCTGAGCCGAACAGTGGTGCAAGGCACACTGGGATACTTATGCATGGTGCACTACATTTTACATCAATGCAACCACGCACAGGGAGGACATGCAGCACCGATGCATGCATCCAAGTATGCATGCACACAACATACTGCAGTCAGTGGTTATATGTTGACGTAACTTGTGCCAACCAAACGTCGTAGTATAGACATGCCACAATCTGATAAGTGGAGTCATAAGTTTCAAGATGCAGTCCAGAGGCTATCAACCCAGATGCTCAGGCTCTTCTCCCTCTGCAACCTGACAAACACAATAAAACTCACCATAGATTTTAAAGAAGTTGCAGTTGCAGTCTGCTATTCAGCTGGGACACTACCTTCATAACCAAATGGAAGGAGATGCAAATGAGAGACAATGAAAAGCGAGGTGCCTAATTAGATTATACATACAAAATATATATATTGTGTATACATATTTCATACAAGACGGCTACGTTAGAGATGGGGAACTGAGGCACAGAGAGATTTATGGTCAAAGTATCCATTGGTTTTGGACACCCAACAGACACTTAGGACCTGATTTTTCAGCATTTTAAGTAGCCAAAGCACAGGTCTCATTAACTTCAGCTACAGCTGAAAAAGTGCTTAGCACTCATAAATGAGACCCAGAATCTCAACTCAGGCACCCAGAAAATAAGGATCATACTATTAGAGACTACCTGTCAAAAATCTGATGTAATTGACTTGTTTAGCTTCACAGAGGAACTCTGTGGGAAAAGCAGGGATAAAGTCCAATTATCTAGGGCAGAAGTCAACTGACTTACCCATGAGAACCCTCCTTCTTGTAACACCCTAACTCATTCACTACACACCTTCCAACTTCTGCAAGAAATGAAGTAGAGGTCCTACTGAAAACATGTTCCTTAACTACATAACCCGATTCATCCCAGAACAGTCCATTTTGTGTACTATTGGAGGCAGATATCTTGCTGAAAAAAAAGTGATCACGTAATTAAAGACTTGTAATTAATACATACAAGGGGGCAAATTAAGGTTGCACTGCCAACCTAAATTCTGGCATTTCCTAACTTTTGAGTGCTCGACTTTGCAACCTTAATATAGTGTTCTTTTAATGGAGTTTGGTTGGTGAAGCTTCCTAGATTTTCTTAAAAAAGCAAAATGGAGACAAATTCCATCATGTGCATCATATTGACACCCCAAATGGTTCATCAGCAGGGTTGGAACCTTTAAATCCATTGCACAGACCTCTGCCACTCAAACTAATGGAGTAAATTAACAGTGGTATGTTGTCCTCCTCTACATGAGCAAGCACTAGAGAGGGCTAGGATACTTTGCTAGTGGGTTTCACTGATATTTGCTGACAGCAGAGGAATGATGAGACTCAAGAATCTTAGGTTCCATTCCAGGCTCTGCAGGGGAGTATGACCTAGGGGGCACAGACTCTTCTGACCATTCCCTCCAAACATGACCCCTTCTGCCCCATCCCTTTCTCTCTGTGCCTGTCCCCACCCTCTCTCTTCCCCACCCCTGGCTCCTTATCCTAGTCCCATTCTCTTCATTTAACCAGTCCCAGTCATCACTCCTCAGGCTTCACTTGGGAGAAACATTTTGAACTAGGATGAGGAGTTCATCTTGTCATCCTTCCTGCACAAAATGAACAAAAAGCCATTAGGAGGATTATTGAGGTTATATGAGCTGCATTGTCTTCAGTATGCAAATTACACCCCTCTTTATTTCTCCAGCTCATCTGCCCTATTCAGAGCAGTTGAGTGACTCTGTGCTGAAGTGAGATTATGGTTTGGAAGTGTATCTGTCTGACACTCAGTGCAGACAAGATTGAGCCTAACATTTCTAGTTTGGAAGAAGACATCAGGGATAGTATGGGAAGGCTGGGTCAGTTCCCTTTATTGGGGGACATCCTACTACTTATCACACATGATTGCAACTGAGGGGCCTTAGCTGTTTCTAGAAATCTAGGCTGCATCAATGGCCAAAAGTACTTATTTCACTTTGGGCTCGGCTAGGAGACTGCAACCTTACTTCTCAGATACAAGCTTTGCTACAGCTATCCATATATTTGTTACTGCAGAGTAAATGCACTCTACATGGTGCTACATTGGAGGACAATCCAGAACTTTATCTAATATAGAACACAGTGCACATCCCCCCTTGCTTACCAGAGCTTCATGCAGTGACCACATTACATCTGTGCTCCAAGACCTACACCACTTCATTTCTGGGTGTAATTCAAGGTATTGTTTCTGACCTATACAGGTTTTAACTGGTTTGGCTCCTGGCTAACAGAAAGACCATAAAAGAAAACATTTATTTCAAAAACTACAATTAACTGTCCTCCAAGCTGTATCATCCAAGAATGGACTAATTGGTGTGAATAGGCATGGGTGGGTTAGTGGCTTAAGATATAGTACTAAATATTCTCTTGCCCCAGTCGCCTCTCCCCTAAACTAAGGATCCACTCTTGCTACTATTGAAATCTGTGATAAAACTCCCATTGACGCTAATTGGAACACTATCAAATCCAGTAACAACAAAATCCTAAAGTTTTGTTGAACAGATTCTCTCCCAGATACTACAGAACATACACAAAAAATGCTGACTACAAGTCCATTTTAATTTTTAGACAGTGAAGTACCAAAGACAAAAAAAAAAAAACAAAAAAAAAACACACCAAACAAAACAACCCACCACCACCAAGAAGATAATGAAAAAACTTACTGCAGAAATGTTTTAAATTCCGATGGTTCGAAGTTCTCCAAATTAAAAGTTTCATGGTCTTTCAGATTACTTAATTGTTTTCCGGTACTGTGTAAGAAGAAGTCTGGAACTCTTGCTAAAAGCACTGCTTTATGTGCTCTGAATAGAGTATGACCAACACAAAAAGTGACATCTGCATGTATTTCTTCTTTAAGAAGCCTGTTAGAGGACAGGAAACATTATGCAGTTAAATTCAGATCTAGATGACACACTCTAAACACTGTTTATAATATATTGGAATCTTTAAAAAAATGCACTCTTTTTCTTTATTTAATTAGAGTGAAATATGAATGCCACAATTCAGGATATAGTAATCTAAAGAAAAAAATTCCTGTTGAAACTCAATTCAGTTGCTGGAACTGCTGTACTATGACCCACATCTTCAACCAGCACTATGGCCCACGTGCAATGCTGACACTATAATACATTGCTATGGCACACAGCCCCCCAGCTGGTGATGCCACTACTGCACTATGAGGACATGGAGTCAGAGGACTGTTATTAAGGGAGCACCAGGAAAAACAGGGACTGTAGGGAGTTAGGCTGGAAGCAACTCAGCCAGGTGGACAGAGCAATGGAGAGCGTTTAATAAAGTTCCATTTGTTCAGCTTAACTTTGCAATGCTTCACTCTTTGAAAATGAAACATGGTGGCAACAGCTGAGCTGTTTGCAGCAGTTTGCAAAGTGAGCCATGAAATGTGGCCTGAAGCCCCCACAGAGCCCTGGATTTTGCAGATACAAATCCAGCCCAGCAATGGACCCAGTTGAGGGAGGATTTAGAGCTGGTCATGCAACAGGACGACAATAGCAGGAAAGTAAAACTATTATTTTATGTTATTGGGGAACAAGAAGAGAGGTCTGCACCTCCCAAGGGCTCACCACTGCCTCAAGCCTCACAGCAGTCCGAAGAGCTCCGGGGAACTATTCCTCCCCAAAGCAGAACAAAAACTGTGGAGTGACACAAAGTTTTTCACTACATACCAATCTAAATAGGAGGGGATAGACCTCTACGTTACTGCCTTTTGTATACTGGCTGCTACATGCAATTTTTGGGGACTTGACAGATTCCATAATTCTGGACAGGACAGAATGCAGCACTTGGCTGCTCTGGGAAGGCGAAATCACCTTAGATAAATATTCAGAGTGTGAAGCAGAAGCCTCAAGAGAAATGACAACGCCCTCAGAAGTACATGCAGTGAGACAACAGCAAAGGAAAGCAGATGGCCAGGGTTCTATACCCACAGTGAAATGCATTTCTGGTGGGAAACAACATGAGGGGGTAAAAGACGTGCACCAACCTATGACCACAAGGAATGTGGAAAGTTGAACCATTTTTGCAGTGTGAGCAAGAGCAGGTGAAGGTCTCAGAAAGATTCAATTAAGACCTGTACAAAAGAGGGAGAGCACATCAGACAGCACTGTTGCCATCTTGACCCTCCCTGAATCCAAAAGTGTATCAGGTTCAGGATATTGGGACAGGAAATCAGCAAGGGAGAATACCACACTCCATGCATGCAACAATGTTTACAATACCAGCTGAAGTTTGTGGTGGTGGAGGAAAAACGCCATAGAGCCCTCTTGAAGAGCAGAGCCATAGAGCTAACCAGGTGCAGTGTGAGAATGTTATACCTGCTGTGAAAGCAGGAAATGGGGGAGACTCTATGATAATGAAGACCATTTTAAAAGGGTATGTTTTCAAAGGCAACGGCTGCAGTGAAGGAAAGCTGCAACTGAAAATAGACTCCACAGTAGAATCTACGTGCTTGCCACGTAGGAAGATTTCATTGGCAACACATAATCCAGTATCCAAAGAGTTCAAAAGTAGAGACCAGTACAACCTGGGTAAATAGTACAGAGGTGGTAAAGTAGTTATCAGACAAATTACATATCTTCATCGAGCCAAAGCCACTGAACCAGCATTGAAAAGATGCCACTGTTCACTGCCCACAATTGATGATACGGTGCCAGAACTTTCCAAAGTCAGAATTTTTACGGTCTGACGTGAGGAATGGGTTTTGGCACATAAATCTGGATAAAGAGTCCAGCATGCTGACAACTTTTGCAACACCATTGCTACTGATGGCTGCACATGCCAATGTGCATAAGCTCAGCACTGGTAGTGTTCCAGAGAAGACTCACCCAAGTGCTGGAAGAACTATCTGGGGTGAAAATAACTGCAGATGATATCCTCATCGTAGAGGAAGGGAACAAGGATACGAAATCTGAATGAGACCATGAAAGAAAACTACAAGCTTTTGTACAGTGATGCAGGAACAAAAACATAAAACCGAACTCAGGAAAAAAATGCAACTCAAATAGCGTGAGGTGACGCATACTGGACATCTGCTCATAGCAGAGGGACTGAAAGCAGATCCCAACAAGAGCAAGACGCTCAGAGACATGCCAGCTCCAGTGGATATGAAAGAGGTACAGCACTTCATAGGAATGACAAATTTTTTGTCCAGGTTCTGCCTACACCCAGTTGCAGTAGTGGAACCCATACATCAACTCGCAAGGCCGAATACTGAGTGGGACCGGGCAGGTCCCCAACAGCAACCATTGGACATGCTGACACAAATGATAACACATGTCCCTGTTTTGAAGTACTGCCAGGTAGGAGGGCCACTGAACACTCCTGCATGATCCATTGGAGAGAGGAGTGGGTATAGCTCTTTTGCAGGAGTAGCCAGTCGCTTATGCTAGCAGAACCTAGTCAGAGACTGAACAGTGGTAAATGCAAATAGAACAAGAGCTTTTGGCGGTGGTATTTGGAGCTGAGTGATTCCACAAGCACACCTATAACCCACCCAGTAATAGTGCAATCAGACGACAAACCCCTTCCAGAGACAATCAAGGCAAAGCCCTCTTAGTGCTCCATAGATATTGCAGCACCTCCAGCATTACCAGATAGAGCTCAGATATTGTCCAGGACAGTTACTGGTGTTAGCTGATTCCCCCAACTTGCTGATGCTGGGTAAAGGATCAGGACACTGAATCAATTAACATGCTACACTATCTCCCAGTTTTAACAGCGAAGCTGATGGAAATCAAAGGGGCAAAACAAAAGGACATTGACTACAGGCAGTCAAGAGACTGATACAAGTAGGATGGCCAGAAGACAAAAGTCAGGTACCCATAGGATCAAAACCATATTTTCAAATTAGAGATGAGCTGAGTATGCAGAATGAAATTGTATTTCAAGGACAGAGTTATTGTCCCCACCTTGTTATATAAGGATATAATGAATTAAAAAACAAAAAAACTCACACCCGAGTATTCACTGCTTTCTCTGATAGGCTCAAAAGTATGTTTACTGGCCAGGAAATGTATACATCAATCCACTCTTTGATAGAAGGGTGAGACACCTGCTGATCATGTGATAACCACCAGCAGGAAAAACAAAACAAAACCCTATCTTAGGAACTATACCTGACCAAGGGAAAAATTGGGAGCAGGCTTATTTACCTTCAAGGAAAAGTAGTACTTGATTATAGTTAACTACCGCACTGTGTGTGTCAATGCTCGGTGTGTTATACAAGAAGTAAGTCAGTGATTGACAAACTGAGGGCTCATTTTGCAAGATATGGCATTCCAGACACTATACTTACTGACAACAAACGCCAGATTTGCCTTGGAAGAATTCAAGGAATTTGCATGTAAATGGGAGTTTGATCACCACACCTCCTTCCAAGCAAACCCATAGGAGTAAGGTGGAATCAGCTGCAAAAACAGCTCAGAGACTGTTACACAAGGCTGTTTCTTCTGATTCGGGCATTGTTGTTAGCATCTGTTGGCATGCAGAAATACTCCATTATAGGGGTACCAAAACAGTCCAGTGCAGACACTGATGTGATGAAGGATCAAAACCAACCACCAATGAGGGGAGACCTGGTGTAGCTAGAAGAATGGGGACACTGCCAAAAGGAGATGGCCAACAATCTGAGAAAGCAGGCACTAAATGTACAGCAGGTCAGCCAAGGACTTACCCTGGAGATAGGCATTCCTGTGAGGATCCAGCCATTAGAACATACCAAAAGGACAGGACTAAAGGAGTTGTGAGGAGTGCAGTAGCAACCAGGTCGTACAAGATGACTATGCAAGAAGGACAAGTGATCCAGAGGAACCAGAGACGCATACAAGACAACAGACAACACCCAGAGAGCATCTATAGAGATCATCACAGAATAGAGACACAGAGAACTATCTGAAGGCAACTCCACAGGGCGGGAGGAGACACAACAAAGAGACAGTTTGCTAGACTCAGAACCCTGGTCTACACTAGAGTTAGGTGGACATAAGGCAGCTTATGTCAAGCTCACTCTGTAACGGTCTATGCTACAATGATGCTCCCACAGATGTAAGTCGCCCAGTACCTTGACTTAATAACTCCACCTCCTCAAGAAGCATAGCGCTTAGATCAATGTAGTTAGGCCAACAGAGCGTGTCTGTGAAGGAACTGCATTACTCACACTGCCTGTTAGCTGTCAGCGCCAGGCAGGGCTCTCAGCAGGAGACCGCCACCCCCCAGCATGGGGCTCACAGCAGGAGCTCCTCCAGCGCCAGGCTGACAGCCCTAGGGAGCAGGGGCTCGACTTCACAGCAGGGAAATTGACATTCTTACAGCATCATGGCTTCTATTATTTCACCTTTCCTCTCTAGCTCTGGCTGTAAGCTCTGGGGCGGGGGAGCTGAGATACGATGGCGATGCCGTGGCCTGATGCTGCAGCGCTGTGGCCAAAGTACACCCAGGGGGTGACCCCACCTGCGCCGAGTACCATGACAACGCTGGGGCTGGCCGCTCTCCCGAGGGTCCCCACCATGCCTCAGGTGCCCCGCTCCCCACGAGCGCACTTTGACCCGAGGCTGTGCCCAGCCCCAGGGCGAGGTGCCGTGCCCCCACCCCTACCTGCCGAGATCCTGACGGAGCTGCTCAGCCACCGTCTCCTTCAGCCTCTGCCGCTCCCACGCCCCCCTCCCGCCGCCTGCTGCCGCCGGGGCCCAGCTGGTGCCTTTCGAGACAGCGTCCCCCCCACACCGCGCCATGTGCCGGGATCCGCTCCCTCTCAGGCGGCAGCGACTTGTATTAACGCCGGCGAGAGCGTCGATGATTGACAGACGGTCCCCGAGCCACCCCGTTTATACGACATCGCTGGTATTCACGAAGACGCCGTGCTCCGGCGTTCGCCCTACGGCGCCGACGCCAAGCAGCCCAGGGACTCTCTCAAAACAACTAACTTGCCGGACGCCTTCTCCACACCGGAAACCTCCGCGCATTGGACACAGCGCCAGCTTCCCTCCTCCCATTGGGCGGACGGAAGCGACCTTGACCAATCGAGAATGCTCTCCTTCAGACCCATCTGCTCCGCCCCCAGGTTGCTTGCCTGGCTGCTGGGTGAGTGCCGGCCTGGGCCCCGCTGTGCGTGGGGAGCGGATCTGGCGCCGCGGAGCTGGGCAGGGCCCGGGGCGCAGGGCAGCGGAGCGGCCGGCCGCAGAGGGGTGGGGTGAGAGGCAAAGTAGCACGTGGCGCGGATCCAGGGTCCCAGCAGGGGGGTTCCGGCCGGGGCAGCCAGCCCTGGCTCAGCAGGGGCGGGGAGGAGCGTTGGACGCAGACAAGAGGCAGCTCCTGGAGCCCGGCGCGCTGTGGCAATCTGCGATTGACAATTTTAACACGTTTGTGGAGTGCCACCGTCAGAAGGCGGCCGGTGTGGTGAATGCAGGGCCCGGCGGTGCTTCCAGCGCTGTCCCCTGCCATTGCTGCCCTTCAGTGGCTCCCATCTGTTTTGTACTTGTCTCCCTCCAGCACGGGGAATGTTACTGGGGTGGGGAACAAGGCATCAGCGTGTGGGAGCACGATTATCACAAGGGTGTTTTTTTCTTGCATGCCACGGGTTTAAAGGGTTTAAAATAATTTGGTTTCCTGTAGCCACAACACTCAATAAACAACTTCAAATAAATAAAGACCCTAATTTATGTCTAAGGCCATAGGAAAGCATCATACAGTACAGTGTTGCACCAGCATTGTTAGGATAAAAAACTTTGAGTTCCATGGGAGTTGAATCACCCCAAATGACTGTCCCATACTGCAGCCACATTCACTATCTGTCAGGCCCATCTTGTCCTGCATCTTTCCTATAAAATAAAAAGTTAAACAGGTTACAGTGCTTTTGTGCAACCTTAAGAATGAGTATTCACCCTGACAGTTGTCATGGCAGAAATCTGCAGTTCTAAAAGCAGAATTTAAAATTAAACCTTAATTTTTTTCTTGTTGAAGTAGGCACGAATTACTTATCAGTCCACCCATCCGTAGTCCATATAAAAGATCCATGATAAAATAGACCTCACTCCCTCCTGGCCCCAAATGTCTGTTCACCTGTGTCAACTGTGCAGCCAAACAGGGTTGTGCACTTTGGGATCTAGCTTACTCACAACACTTTCCTAAATAATGATCCCACCTTTCAGCCTTGAAGGATGAACCCGACCTTCCCCAATTATTTCCCTTCCCTTAATGACAAGCCCATCAGTCTCCTCCCTCATGATAAACCCTCCTGGTATCCCTTTACTTAGGTATGACAAGTAGCCTGCCTGATACGTCTCCTGCCCCCATCACTATTGTGCTATATACCTTTAGTGGAAGTAAGCTTGAAGCACATACACATCTTTCTTCACACAGAGCTTTGAAAATTGTAAGTGTGGCCTCGTATCTGGGAGGAAGGCAGCAGGAGCCTAGTACTGAGAGTCCTCTTGAAGGTTATCCCTAAATAAATGTACTTACTGTAGTAGCACTGTTTTAACCTCAATAGAAATGAGTCAAGTTATTCTCTCTGTGTAAGAGACACACATGATCAAACCCAAACAGTACTACTTTGGGGAGCAAAGAAAGAGACTTTTTGATCCTCTGAAGAGAACAGATCTGAGAACACTGAAGGAAGCCCTTTTACAAATTAATTTGATGTTGTCAGTAAGCTACAGTAATATAACATCTCTACATGAAGTAGACCTAAAAGAGCAAGAACATAGGAAGAGTATGGCCACCAGAGGATCCAGCAAAACTGGATCTAATAGCTTCACTGCAATTCAAGCAGCAGCTGGACTTCTGTTCAATAGTAATATGAAACAGGTGGATTTAACTTAGCTTTTTCTTTCCATTTTCCTCTATTGTAATAAATAATATAAATATATAGCATATCTTAGAGACAAATAATCCTAGGTCTTGTTAATTAATTAAACTAACCCAACAGGGAAGACATCTCTTTTGAACATACATAATTCATTGGTATCCAACCGGTTGGGGGCAAACGCAGAATTGGCAAGTTTAACATTGATCCTGCCTTCATCATCCATAACTCGTATCTGAATCACAAGGGAAATTTTCCCCCAAAACATGTTCAAGCTTCATAGACTTAGAAGGTAAAGAACTTGTTTTCCAGAATGTATCTGCATTGGAAGGTGAACATTGAACCCAATGTTATGGTCTTAAAAACATCATAAAGGACTAGCATCTTCTTGTTTTGTTTTTCCAGTCTTTAGAAACCCCTGATTGTTATAAATGTTAGGCCATTGATTCTGTTTGAGAATGGCTTCTTGGAAGGTGAAATACGTTATAAAAAAGTCAGTGAAAATGTGCATCATTTCTTTAATGTCCAGATATCATGTTCACATTTGTTGTTGGTGCCATTCGTTTTCTTTTTCATAGATTTCATAAATTTTAAGGCCACGGGGAACCATTATGATAATCCAGGCTGACCTCCAGCAATAACACAAGCCATAACTTTCAGTTGAACAAGAGTATATAATTTAGAAAGACATCCAATCTTGATTAAAAGACTTCAAGTGTAGGAGAATCCACCACATCCCTCGCTAAATTGTTCCATTGGTTAATTACCCGCAGAGATTTAAAAAAAAAAAGTATGCCTTATTTAAATTTAAAGTTGTCTAGCTTCAACTTCTAGCTCTTGGTCTTACTTAACACCTTTGTCAGCTATGTTGAAGAACCCTTTAGCATTAGATATTTCTCCTTGTGTTAATAACTTATACATGGTAATCAATGCATCTCTTACCCTTCTCTTTGATAAACTAAAAAGGTTGAGTTTCTTAACGCTCTTAGTGTAAGGCAGGTTTTCTTGACCTTGCATCATTCTTCTGGTTTTGGACTGAATCCTCTCCAATTTTTTCAAAACCCTTTATTTCACTCTTTTAATTACTTATGTCTTTACTTACTTATGTCTCTTAATCCTGAGTCCAAAAGAGTTTTTTAGGAAGTTGTAGCCATAAAATTATGCCTCTTTTCTTATGAACAGACCCATAAACCTGTATATAAAGATGATCTACCTTCCTCTAGCTTTGAATGGTGATCTAATAATATCTAACACTTAATCACTTCTTATGAACAAAAAGAAAAGGAGTACTTGTGGCACTTTAGAGACTAACAAATTTATTTGAGCAAAAGCTTTCGTGAGCTACAGCTCACTTCATCGGATACTGTAGCTCACGAAAGCTTATGCTCAAATAAATTTGTAAGTCTCTAAGGTGCCACAAGTAATCCTTTTCTTTTTGCGAATACAGACTTGCTACTCGGAAACCTGTTCTTATTAACAGCTTTCCCCACTTGTCCATAAGCAATACTGAGTAGTCGGTGGAAAGTTTATTTTTTAATCACAATTTCCATCAATGGTATATATTTAGGATTAGAAGGATTAGATATTTATTGGTAAATGTTGGAAAGATTGATTTTACAATACACATACAAAGCCATGAAAAAAAAATTTCATCAATAATAATAGAAATTTACAGTTAGGCAAAGAAAAATTCTGCTTGATAGCTTATTAGAGTCAAAATCCATATTTAAATGTTTGAATTAGGCTTGTTACAAATGGGCTAGTGGATGAATAGTAAAAAACAGGCATAATTTGTTGATTTAAGGATATTTACTTTGTATATTTTGGCATGTGAGGTTGACAATTTATGTTTTAAGAGTTTATAAAATTTTTACTTTTTGAATCTCCATGTTTACTGTCTTAAATAATTGTCTGACCACCACCATAATTTGCTGCAACTGTGAACATTTAAATTTATAAAAATAATATAAAATGCTAAAACCCATAAATCTCACACAACAGTGAAAACTTAAATCAAAATAAACTTTAAAAATGCTTAAAAATAAATATCGATATCTGTCAAAATTAGTTTTAAAAAATCAGATCCTGCCAAGCCTATATATACACTATAGCTTATTTAAAAGGCAATAGCTTTTCAACAAGATTTCTTATTTATATTACAATATTTTGACTAGTAAATCTGTTTTTGTACAGGAAATTAATTCTTTATGAATTTGCAGCAATTTATTCCTGTCTCTTACCTCTGACGTTTCTTAGGCCCAGGTCCTCAAAGGTAGCTAGGCTTCTATCTTCCATTGATTTCAAAGGAAGTTAGGAGCTTGAATCTGAAAGGGTGTTTTAGGATTGAAAAGAAGTCAGTGAATCTACAGCCAGAAGCTGAATCCTGCTTAAAACTAGATGTATGTTTCAGGGATTGTTCTACCTCTCCAGCAAAGATTGGTTAAGAAGCTCAAACATCTCTAGCTGCAAGGAGTGTGCACACCCTGCATAGGCCCAGCATTCTGACCTCACAGCCTGTCCAAACAACATAACTGCATTAGTTCTGTTGTGTACGGGTGCCCTCCGCCTACATGGGGAGACAGATGAGACAGCATTTAGCCCTAAAAGGGGTCACCATCAGAGCTCATTTCAAATGGCCATTTCATGGACATGTTTAACTCGGGATTGAGGGGAGGTTGCGGGGGGTGGGAGGGCTTTTTGTCTTAAAAATTTTAGGGGAACAAAAAAGGCATTGTGTTGCATATAGCAACGGAAGTGAAGTCTCCAGCTATATTTATGGATGTAAAGATGAAGATGTACTCTGCGTAAGGAATGTGGGAAAAATAGATACCTGAGTTGCCCAACTCCAGTTGTATAAAGTCACTCGTATCCCACTGTGGCTAAGTACTCTATTTATTTGGACACTTGTGCCTAGAAGGTGTTAGGTGTCAATGCCTTTTGCAGCTGAGAAGGAAAGAGTTTATAATAGCAGACAAGAAGCTTTGTCAGCTATGTGGTGGGTTGAGGGAGCATGAAAACTGGGAGGAGTATTGTGTTTGTCAGTGGGAAGAAGGGAACACAGATTTGTGCCATAGAGGGTTTGAGAGGTAGGAGAGCTTGAATAGAACTTGTGGGGGCCAATTTCCATCCATCTCATTACAGGGATGCAGTTCCACTGCAGGGACAGAGCAACCTTTTCCTGGAGTAGAGTGCTGTTTCCCTCATTTTTTAGAGAAATTGGCAGCATCTTTTTCTCATAATATGGGCTAAGAAAGTGCTCTTTCTCTAAAATGAGAGTGAAGGTGGAGGGTCTTCACTCTGAAAAGAGGGTCTTGAACAAGAAGCTGTACGGGGAGGTGACTCCAACTTCTCCCTTCTAATGCTGGACTCCCCCATTTCAAGCCTTCTCCTCTCCGTTGCTAGCAACCTACATCCTGTTGTTCTCTCTGACCTCCCCATGCCTAGTGAAATCCATCCTCAAACAACTACTCTCCTCTGGGTTATCACTTATTGAGTCTCTCTTCTCCCCTATGCACAGGGACCTGGCAACATTTCTTGGATCCAAGAATGATATTTGCCAACATGGAAGGATGAATGCTGAATGGCTTTATTTGCTAGAAATTTCAACAATGATAGGATGAGCAAGGCTGCACAATAATAATGGACATCACTTTTCAAAACTGCTATTCAGCTTTAGTAACAAATCTCTCTGTAAAGAGTCAGGTAGAGGGTACAATTTAAATTACATTTTATTAGATAGAAGTGGATTTGATACATAAATCATGAATATATAGCTCTTCATTTCCCATTCTTCTTGTCCAGATACGTTACATGTGGACAGATCCCTTTTTTCAATTAAGAAGAAAATATACCACATAAAACAGCTGTAATTTCACAATACAACAAGGTATGTGTGATATACCACTTGAAGACCACAGATTTGCCCAGAAATTTGTTTTCTTTAGACTGATACAGTAAAATGTAAACAATAAAATACTTGGTAACTTTTGTAATGGTACAATACAGTAAAAAAAAAAAAATTCAACTGGTTGAATGAAAACTGATAGTCCAGCTGATACCTGACTTCCTTTTCATATGGCAGCCTGCCAGTGTTTCATTATAAGTTTGTGAAAGGCACCATATATTACAAGTGTAAAGCAAGTGAGAAACCAGAACCAAGTAACTTTCCATGATTTCCTTACTGTACAAACACATACATTTTAAGGCAGGTGTTTTTATGTGCAAAATACAAGAATACAGGTAAAACCAATGTTAACATTATATGTTCTCACACTATCTTCTTTTAGTACTAACATCGGTGTCAATACGTACAGTACATTGAAAACACTTTTCCCTAACAGAGCCCAAATTAGAAGGTAGGCTGGAAATATGGTCCTGCTAATAATTAATTTTTAAATGTAAGAGCTTTTATGCAGACCTTTAAAACATGTAGAAAAAGTCACTCTCTTTTTCTTATTGTCTCTTCTTTTAGAAAGGTCCATATCAACTTGTTAACTATGTCAGGTTGATCCTGCTGGAGCCAGTGACTGGCTTCAGACAAAATAGTTAATCTGAAATGATTTTTAACATAAATTCGAGTAGTTTCTGCCATCTCAACTTCCATAAATGCATCTCTTTCTCCCCATAACAACAAGGTAGGCATGGTGACCTCATGGTGCTGCAGAGGTAGGCAACTTTAAAAACAAAATACAAGTTTAATTGTTTTTTTAAAATCATCCTGACAAAATATCAGTCAATTTAACTTTCCAGTTCAAAATACATCACAGATTAGTTGCATGGTTTCCAGGATCCAACCTATTCACTATATTACCAAGAAATTACTAATTATCACCAAAGCTCTCTAACTGATCTCATGTCAGCAACATCTTCCGAGGGTATCTTTATTCTAACACAGAATTTACCATAGTCCAAATCCTGCAGTTGGTTTTTCAGACAAAACCTCATTGAAGCAAAACTGAGGGTCTATACATCTGGGCTTCATTTGTTATAAAAAGAGAAATTAACATTGTCATTTTTTCAACTTGTGTTGGTATGAAAAATAACTTTGTGCAGATTTATATAATAGGTTATTGACTCTGCAGCAGATATTTGCAAATAATTTCTAAGTGGCCTTTGCTTTATGTGATCTATCTTGAACTGTAACTCTATTGTAAAAATGTCTTTGAGTGCATAAGAAATTAGCAGAAGCAAATAACATGGGGAGAGGTCAGATCCTCAGTCCAATTAAGTCATCTTTGCACTAGTTCTCTGGAGCAATGCAGATTTAAATGCTGCAGATCTGTCTGGCAGAGGACTCCCCAGCATGGAAGTGTATACAGGTGGCGTAGAGATGAACAACTCTTTTCCTGGCACCCAGCATGGGAGTGCTGCCAGGAAAAAGGAAGTGTGACTGGTAGGCCCTTGCATTCCAGCAATCCATGGATGCTTGAACTGCTGCTTGGAACTGCTGAGAATCTGGCTCTAGAGCTGTGTCTGTGAATGTTTTGTGTCACATTCCCCCTTTGAATCTTCAATGCCCTGTCACAAACTGCTCCATTTTAATGTCTGTCTGTTCCAGTGATTCTGGAGAAGGTTAAAAAGGATATTTTCTTTCTTGCATTTGAATAGTGTCCCCCTTTGATCTACTGATCAGGGGCTCAGTAACAGCAATAAAAGAGAATCTAAGCCTAATATAGCCCGAATCTTACATGCTGATGAATTTTCCTATATTGGTGAATGCTGTGTCAAGTTTAAAATGATGCCAGTAGACTATCATTTAATTCCTTTTAACTGTTTTTCATAAACACTGTGTAAGATGACCAATCTATTCAGTCTCCTAGACTTACTGAAAACTGAATGTACAGTACAACTATAAGTAGAGTATTTATGGAGAAAAACTTTCAATTGAATATTAGTCTCTGAAATGCTGACTATAGCCAGTCACATTCAGCAGACCTGCAGAATGCATAAAGACATTCAAAAGACAACAGAATTCACAATACAAAAGGGGTACAGTCTCTTTTTGAAGCAGTGGGAGTTAAATACATAAATCTCTATGCACTGAGAGAAGAATATTACCCAAAATTTGCATAGCATTGGGTAAAAGCTGCTTAAATCCTCAACATCAGAACTCAGGGCTTTGGAAGAATTTCTGAGGGGCTTACGGGGGGAAAGATTTTGAGACACTTTGTTAACACATTGAAAAAGAGATTTAAAAAAGAAAAATGGCTAAGGGTTTCATAACATTTAAATGACTCACTTAAACTTGCATAAAATTATAATTACAAATATTTCTTTATATAACTGACTTTATATTAAAGTAAATATTTTAGAAATAAAATCTTTCTGAACATTTGAAGTAGTTAATATGATTTTTTATTGATATTTATTAATAGATCTATAAGTTACAGGACTAAGTTGTGACAGATAGTAGACAGATGTGAGATAATTGCTTGAATGTAAGCCTTATTAACCCATCAGAAGTTATTTCAAATAATCCATTTTCAAATAGATGCTAAACAGCCCATCCATGTTTAAGTTTAAACTGTTTTATAAATCTTAGTGGCATATTGCAATACAGATTAAGTGCAGTTGCTCAAAACAGCCACCAAGGTACACTGACATTTAATCAGTTAATAACAATGATGTAGTGTGATTATTTAAAAGCAGCAGAATATTTGAAATAGTTTTATTTAGACAAGCTTTTATGAGCAATTAGCATGGAGTGGAAGGTTAGGAGTTTCTTCATTTATTTCATTCTCTTTAATCAATATATTACTCTTGCACCCAGTTAGGACAATGGATATTTTGGAGATTTGATTAGTCATAGACAATTTTGAACTCAAGAAACCAGAATATTGCTCAATAAGATAATGATGTCTATGAACCATGTTGTGTGATTTCTTTTGTATGTGAAATTCAGTATGTAGCATTGTGCCTCAAGGTACCAAATAGAAAATAGTTTCTTTTAACAAGGATTAACGGGCAGATTTGCCATCTAGAAAGGGAAGGTCATGTTGTGAAGCTCAATACCCTTTGAAAAGGAGATCCAATATCCTCCACACACAACAGCAGCAGATGACCAGCAATTTTCCTCATATACAAAATGCTGAAATATTTCCCAACTAATACAAGAGGAAAAACTCCATGTTTTGAAAGAACATACAACAGGCTTTTACACAAACTACAGTTCACTTTGACAGCCGGTCAGTGCATATCTCCTAAACTGAATATACTACAAGTCAAGCAACTACCAGGCTAAGATGTATTTCAAAAAGGGGTTGTGTATAAAGTGTAGTTTATGGAATTATTGCTATTCTCTCCCTATAAAGATATATTGCTTAGTCAAGGGGACTAGAGGATTTCAAAGAACATCTCTTTGGAAAAAGAAAAGGAGTACTAGTGGCACCTTAGAGACTAACCAATTTATTTGAGCATGTAGCTCACGAAAGTTTATGCTCAAATAAATTGGTTAGTCTCTAAGGTGCCACTAGTACTCCTTTTCTTTTTGCGAATACAGACTAACACGGCTGCTACTCTGAAACATCTCTTTGGAAATAATTCTGTAATAAAATTGAGCTCTGAAGAACTGATTACTCCATATGGGTGGCTGGATGGTTATGAGATATGAAGCCTTCAACATCTAGGTCACAAGGTACAATCCATCGTGATTAGTGAAGATGAAAGTCTTTAGAATCTGAATGCTGTTCAGTGCCTTATGTGAAATAAAGTGATGGTTTCAATCCAGTTCCTGGTGAACAGGTATTCATATCCAACAATATCCCACCATCACAATTGGTATTCTTACAGACAGCTTCACACAGGCAAGAACTGAATGGGTCCCAAGACTGATCTAATCCTTTAGTTCTAATGGTGCTAATGCACTGGGGGCCTTAATCCCCTATTATATATTATTATAGGAAGACCAGGGACAGAGTAGGCCCATTACTCAATCAGGAGGAAAAGGCAGTAACAGAAAATGCAGCAATGGCTTCAGTGTTAAATGCCTTTTTTGTTTCAGTTTTCACCAAAAAGGTTAGCAGTAATCAGACGACTAACATAGTGAACATCAGTGTAAATGGGGTAGGATCTGAGGCTAAAATAGGGAAAGAACAAGTTAGACAAATTAGATGTCTTCAAGTCAGCATAGCCTGATTAAATACATCCTAGAATACTTAAAGAACTGGCTGAAGAGATCTCTGAGTCATTAGCAATGATCTTTAAGAACTCATGGAGGACAGGAGAGATCCCTGAGGGCTGAAAAAGGGCAAATATAATACCTATCTATAAAAAAGGAATAAAGACAGCCCCAGGAATTATAAATCAGTCATTATCCAAAAATAATGGAGCAAATAATCAGTCAGTTTGCAAGCATCTGGAAGATAATAAGATGACAAATCATGTCAAACCAACCTTATATCCTTTGACAGGGTAACAAGACTTGTGAATGGGGGGAAGCAGTAGATGTGATATATGTCAACTTTAGTAAGGCTTTTGTTACAGTCTGACATGACCTTCTCATAAGCAAACTACGGAAATATAGCCTAGATGAACCTACTATAAGGTGGGTGCACAACTAGTTGGAAAGCCATACTCAGAAAGTTGTTGTCAATGATTCACAGTCAAGATGGAAGGGCATATCAGGTGAAGTCCCAAAAAGATCTGTCCTGGGTCTAGTTTTGTTCAATATGCTCATAAATGATGATGACATAGAGAGTACACTTATAAAGTATGTGGATGATATCAAGATGGGTGGGATTTCAAGTGCTTTGGAGAACAGGATTAGAATATAAAAGAATCTTGACAAACTGGAGAAATTGTTTGAAATAAACAGGATGAAATTCAATAAGGACAAATGCAAAGTACACTTGGGAAGGAATAACCAACTGCACAAATACAAAATGGGAAATGACTTCCCAGGAAGGAGTACTGCAGAAAGAAGACCTGGGGTTATAGTGAATCACAAACTAAATACGAGTCAACAGAGTAATAATGTTGCAAAAAAAGCAAACATCATTCTAGGATACTGTGATAAATGAAGGTGGGGGGAGGGTAGCTCCTTTTAATGGACACCCAGAGATCAGTTAAGTAGTTATAGGTATGATCTGATGATTTATGATCATATCTGGCTTAAAGCTGCTTACAGGATTGCTGCTCTGTCCCTCCAGTCCAGAGAGAACAACGGAGAGACAAAGGGAAAGTTTCTTTCCCAATTTTAAAAAGTTCTACCTTCCCATTGGCTTTTTTGGTCAGGTGCTCACTTCCTTTTCTTTACCTGGGGGACTTTTAACCCTTTACAGGTAAAACACGCAGAGAACAGCTACCAAGAGGGATTTTGCAGCTAACTGGCTGGCTGGGTGTCCATTACAGGGAGCTACCCTCCTCTGACTTCATTTATCACAGATGCATTAGCAGAAGTGTTGTAAGCAAGACATGAGAAGTAATTCTTCCACTCTGCTCAGCACTGATAAGGCTTCAACTGGAGTACTGTGTCCAGTTCTGGGCACCACATTTGGACAATGTCCAGAGGAGAGCAACAAAAATGATTAAAGGTCTAGAAAACATGACCTACAAGGAAAGATTAGATTTGTTTAATCTGGAGAAGAGAAGACTGAGCAGGGACACGATAAGAGTCTTCAAGTATGTAAAAGGTTATTATAAAGAGCAGGAGAATAAATTGTTCTCTTCATCCACTGAAGACAGGACAAGAAGTAATGGAAGATTTAGCAAAGGTAAAGCAAAGAAGATTTAGGTTACACATTAGGAAAAACTTGCTAACTATAAGGATAGTTAAGCACTGGAACAAATTACCTAGGGAGGTTGTGGAATCTCCATCAATGGAGGTTTTTAAGAACAGGTTAGACAAACACCTGTCAGAGATGGTCTAGATAGTACTTAGTCCTGCCTCAGTGCAGGGGACTGGACTAGATGACCTATCAAAGTTCTTTCCAGTCCCACATTTGTATGATACTCTGTTTCTATGATATCATTAATGAATCTTTGGTTTGCCATGCCTGTTATTAATGGGAGAGAATTTTTATCACCTCTAGACATAAAGGTTATCCTCCATAATATGTTGGCCGTTTGATTACATTCTGTGGCCATGCCATGCAATTTAAATTACATCATACTCTCTGAACTGAATCAGTGTAGTACCTGGTAAAGGACCTTGGTTTGGGAACAGATTTACCTTTTCTCCTGCCCTTGGGGTAATAGATAAAATAATATATTTGGATTCCAAGGATTTGGCTGAGATGTTTTACTTGGTTTATGAACATTAGACTGACCTGAAAATATTTCTGTAGTGGTTAATGGGTCCAGTAAGTGCTCCAGGTTGAGAAAAGATGTAAAGGTAAGCTTCAATGTCCTCTGCTGTTAATCGACAGCCTTTCCTTCCAATTCCAGTAGTCCGACTGGTAAACAAGTTTTTCAGAATCTAGCAAAAAAAAAAAAAAAGCACCTAAGATGTCTAGACATTGTGGATAGCAAAACAGTGATGATGATATTTCTCCCTTTGAGTAGGAGCTATTTGTTTAAAATCCATCTACCTCCTTGTCTGAAGTGTAAGCTACTTTTTTTAGGCAACTATAAATAATGAAGTATAGAATGTTCTTATTCCTGGTGAGGTCTATTTCAGAGTACTAAAATATGTACGAATAAGACAAAACTCCTTCGCAGTGGGCCCTTATACTGTCATAAGCAAACACAAGCTCTCGACACAGATTTCTACTGTCATAGAAGGAAAACATTTTTAAATGCAACAACTTGATTTAATGTCAAACTCATTGACATTTCTTTTGTTTTTCTTTTGTCTTGTTTTTGGGGTCTGTCTCTACAAGTTATTTAGGCAGTACATTTCACAGGAAAGCATTCCATATTCCAGCCTGTCAGAAGTTCTTCTTTTCAAACAATCAAACTCTTCTTTAGAAACTACTGTTCTGTAAGGGAAGGAAATTAAAATGTCAACATTTTGTATTTGATCTGAGGGAGAAAAGGGCTAACATTTCTAAGAGGATGTTCCATTGACTTCGGTGGATGTTCATGTGTGCAGTGGGTGTTCTACGTGCAGAGAATCTGGCTATTGGCACAGGGTGTCTATGCAATCGTAGTGTGTGCCTGCAGCACATGTAAGCATACCCAAGCTAGCTTTCACCTAGCAATCTCATGCTTTCTTTGAGTCTGACTCATGATTTTTGATCTCTTGAGGCTGGCAGTACTGTTATTTGCTTCTCTCTATCCACATGTGCATTAGTCTATTAAATATTAGCCCTAAAATTAGTGCTGTCAAGTAATTACAAATTAATTGTGATTAATTGTGGAATTAAAATTAATCACGTGATTTAAAAAATGTATCACGTGATTAATTGCACTGTTAAACAATAATAGAATACTATTTATATAAATATTTTTGGATGCTTTCCACATTTTCAAATATATTGATGTCAATTACAACACAGAATACGAAGTGTACTCACTTTATTTTTGTTATAAATATTTGCACTGTAAAAATAAAAGAAATAGTATTTTTCAATTAATTTAATACAAGTACTGTAGTTTAATCTCTTTATCATAAAAGTTGAACTTACAAATGTAGAATTATGTACAAAAAAATAACTGCATTCAAAAATAAAACAATGTAAAACTTTGGAGCCTACATACAAGTCCACTCAGTCCTACTTCTTGTTCAGCCAATTGCTCAGACAAACAAGTTTGTTTACATTTACAGGAGATAATGCTGCCAGCTTCTTGTTTACAATGTCACCAGAAAGTGAGAACAGGTGTTCGACGACACTGGTGTAGCCAGCATTGCAAGATATTTACGTGCCAGATGCGCTAAAGATTCATATTCCCTTCATGCTTCAGCCACCATTCCAGAGGACATACGTCCATGCTGACAGGTTCTGCTCGATAACAATCTAAAGCAGTGCAGACCAACGCATGTTCATTTTCATCATCTGATTCAGATGCCACCAGCAGAAGGTTGATTTTCTTTATTCATGTTTCAGGTTCTGTATAGCATACGAATATTTAGCATATCTGGCACGTAAATACCTTGCAATGATGGCTACAAAAGTGCCATGTGAACGTCTGTTCTCACTTTCAGGTGACATTGTAAATAAGAAGAGGGCAGCATTATCTCCTGTAAATGTAAACAAACTTGTTTCTCTTAGCAATTGGCTGAACAAGAAGTAAGACTGAATGGATTTGTAGGCTCTAAAGTTTTACATTGTGAGTGCAGTTATGTAACAAACAAAAAATCTACATTTGTAAGTTACTCTTTCATGATAAAGAGATTGCACTGTGGTACTGAATTGCACTATGGAAATGAATTGAAAAATACTACTTCTTTTGTTTATCCTTTGTACAGTGCAAATATTCGTAATAAAAATAATATAAAGTGAGTACTGTACACTTTGTATTTTGTGTTGTAATTGAAATCAATATATTTCAAAATGTGGAAAAACATCCAAAGTATTTAATAAATTTCAATTGGTATTCTATTGTTTAATAGTGCGATTAAAACTGCGATTAATTGCGATTAATTTTTTTAAACACGATTAATTTTTTGAGTTAATCGTGTGAGTTAACTTCGATTAATAGACAGCCCTACCTAAAATAAATAAAGTCACATAAAATTCAGAATTACAGTCATGTTTTGCTAGCTATCCTTAATTCTTCCATAACTGTCATACTATCAGAAAGGATCAACATAGGTGGCAGTTTTTCCATCAGTCACACATTAAACATAAACAAGAGCACTCATTTTGCTTACCTTGAAATCATTTACTGAAAATATGAATTCAGGAAACCAAGGCATTTGGAAAAAGAAGTAGTAACCAGATTTAATCAATTGTGAAGGATGTCGTAGAATGTATTCTGAAACAAAAATGCCCATGAATGAAAGCTGATAAAATTACTGTTGATGTCACTATTTTTAAAATCAAAGGAATATTTTAAAAGTATTAATTTAGAGAATGCTATGTGACAAGGAATGATTATAGTTTTAAAAGTAAGTATATGAGTATATGTACTGGCTATTAAAATGTAATGAATTCTGTCTTACATTTACAGTATCTTAAGTAGACAGCAAAAGGAAGGCCTGACAAAAATTCAGCAAAGGGGGCTGGACTCGAGGATTTTGGTATTTTGATCAGTTTAATTAAAATGACCTGTTTTTATTAGTCAAAACTATTTTTAATTGTGCAAAATCAATTCAATAAAGAACATTTTAAATATTTCTCCTCTCACAAATGTGATGCGTAGAGATGCTATAGAATATAGATGATAATCCATTTATGTTTTTAAATATGGCATCAATCCTATTAATAGAAGGATTAAACTTTTGAATAGTCTTCTTTCTTAGCAGGTACAAAAACTGGAACCAAGATACTGTATAGTCACTTCAGTAGCACACTGGAAGCACACGTAGCAAAGAAAACAATATAACTGAATTTATATCAAGCAGGTGCAGCTCTATGCCTGCAACGAGTTACACGTACAAACTATAACATTTAAGTAGCAAGTATAGTAGTTAGGTAGAAGTCTAAAGGCTATCATTTATAGATGTAAAATTACACATGCAATTATTTGGAGATGTAAAATTGTACCTACAAAATGGAAGCCGATCTCTGAAAAATCAGTCACAAAAGATGAATAGGGATTGTTCTTTAAAACAAAACTAATTTAACTGTATTTAATAGTTCAAGTCCCAAATAACCTTTTCAAACATTCCTATTTTGTAAATTCTTAAATTGAATCACCTGTTGTGTTTTTCCTTTGACAGGTCATCAACATTGCTGGTCAAGGTCACTTGACTTTTCTGCCCTATAAGACAATGGTAAACTAACATATTTTCAGTATTGCCTGATCTTTCTAAAGTTTTAGTTCAAATATTATAATTTTACACGGAGGGCTATAGAGATCTGCTCAATATTGGAAAAAGTTAACTCACCATTTTCTAATAGGCAGACTTCAGCACTGATCATAAGTAGTACATCTAGTCCTCTGATGTTGGGACATGTGAATGCGATGGGAAGTCAAACAATCCTGACGTGCAAATTTTGGGGAACTGTCAAAGATCTGTTATTGCTATTACTTAACAAGAAATGATATGCAGTACATGACTAAGTGATTATAGCAAGCCCAGAGTGGTGTTATAGGGCACAAGCCTGAAAGTCAGGTGACTTCAGCCATGTGAGAAGTGCAATAATTCCTTAGAAATGCATCGTTCAGAGTATCTTATTGTTATTCTAAAATGCAATTTATGAATAAAAATGTGACGAAAAAGTCATACTTTTCATGTACTGGGCATTACAATGATGCTTATGGCTATCAGAATACTTGATTTATAACCTGAATCTTTTTATTCAGTGCACAGTAGAACCTAATTAATTTGTGCCATTGACTGACAAGCCCACTGAAAATTAGAGTGGATTATGTGAACTACTAAGCAAGTAGACAAATACACACATCAGAAAGTCTATGGCATCATAAAGTGCATTTTGTTCATACAGAGCCTGGCTCCTGCTCCAACTGGAGTTACTGATGAAACTTCAACTGGCTCCAATGGTTCAAGATAAGCACTTATTTTGGTAAGTGTAGCTTAATTATTCAGTAAAATAATCTTTAGTAGGTTAGGAAGGCTACTTGAGTATATTTTGTAGGAGTAATTGAGTTTTAGGGCTAGGTTCTGATTTCACTTATACTGGTTTTACACCAGTGTTACTTCATTGGCTTAAATTTATTCACACCAAGTGGGATAAGAATCAAGCCCTTATTAAGTACTTTTCTCTTAAATATATCTGGAGAAGTGGGGTGAGACCATAAGATATTTAATGAGAAAAAAACAGGTCTGCAATTAAAGAAAATAAATATAGTAAGATGCTAGTGGACATTTTAAAATTGTATGTGCATTTAATGCATGGGAACGTATAAATCAAGTAGCACTGGCTAAAGCCAGGCATATAGCAGATATTCTCTGTGCGTACCTCACCACACAACTCTAAAAATCCACCAAAATCCTTACCTTCAACTCCATGCTATTACAGTCATGGTCCTCTATTAAGCAGACTTGGATGACTGTTTTGTTACAATGAGGTCTACTGTAGTATAACATCACAAAACTCAATTTCACTTGTTGTCTAAATGAGGATTAGATTGTAGGCGCCTGATTCTCATTTACATTAAGGCTTTACACTGCTCATTTACACTGCTTTACACAATGGTGGATTAGCCACAGGGCCAACAAAGCCCGTGCCCAGGGGCCCCGGCCAATTGGGGGGCCCAGAAAAATGAGCACCCCTGCACCTTGACCTGGTCTGCCCAGCACTCCTGCCGGGGAGCAGGATCCAGGTGTGGGGGCTTGCCCCGCTCCCCGGAAGGAGCGCAGGGAGGCATGTGGAGAAAGTTTGCCCCATCCACAAAGGGCTCTGATGGCTCCCAGCCCCTCCACATCAACACGCCCTGGTTCCAAAGAGAAGCTGCAGGGCTCCAATGAGTTTTGCCATCCCACAGAGGGGTCTGAAGAGCCCCAGGGCATCCCTGAATCAGTGTGAACCTGTGCCTGAGGGGCTGGAAGGGTCCAGACATTCCCAGGACCCTCAGGGCTCAAGTAAGTCAATCGTGATCATATCTGGGATCCTGAGCGCAGACGTGACTCCCCCCTTTATGGTGCTAGCAGGGCTCTCACCATCCTCTGAGAAGAGGGGCACTATCGTGGCAGCTCCAAAGCACAGGCTAGCATCCGGTGGGGGTTGGGTGGGATGGGACCAAAGGTATGTGTCTTAGGAGAGGAGGGGAAAACTGAGCTGCTACGCACCTGCCTTTGGCCAGTAAAGGGACACTGAGAGCAATGGCCTTTGTCCTCTGTGCAGTTGCGTTATGCCAGGCCATGCCCTGTGTCCTCTGCTCTCTGAGACTGAAGCATGGGCAAAGTTCTTAGGCGGAGGGTGGGGGAAGGGAAATGGAGGGGCTCACGCAACATGCAATAACCAGGGAAGGGACAAAGCAGCACATCCAAGGGGTAGTGCTGGGTGAGGGGGCCCTCTTCAGAGTGGGCAAGGTCGGGGCGAGCGGCCTTCCCCCCTCCACCTGCCCGGCATTCCTGCCAGTGACGGGGGAAGCCCCCACGCCCTGACCCCGCTCTCTGGCAGGAGTGCCGGGTGGGCAGGTGGAGCGGCACAAGGAGTAGTGGGAGGAGCGGCGGAGGGGAGACTGCAGGCGGAAGGTGCAGGGAGGGTCCCCCACTTGCTCTGGCCCAGGGCCCTACAAAATCGTAATCTGCCTCTGGCTTTACACTTCTGTGGCAATATAATGGGTCATTTTCATCCACCTTAAGGCACCTTTGCACTGCCAGAGCCAAGTAAAGCAGCCTGAGTGTAAATGAGAATCAGGCCATGGTTTTCCAAAGACAAGAAGCCAGTATATCTGCATGCTAGTACCCTCACACACTACTGTAAAATTATGCTTTAATGCAAAATATTTAACAGCTTTGGGTTTCATTTAAATAAGGGACAGATTCCAAGAGGTGCTGAGCACTTGTAATGTTCTTTCACAGCACCCCTAGGTATCCTGGTGTGCAGTGCCTCTCCAGATCTACCCTTAAATAAGCACCAAATCTGCCTGCTTAGTGAAAATGTGAATATTTTGGGTTAATATAAAAATATTGTAAAACTCACCTGTAAATACAGAGGGATGAGGGAAATTAACCACAATAAGCTTGGTCACCATTTCCGGATAACAAATAGCAACTAACCAAGCGATCATTCCACCCCAGTCATGGCCAATCAGCATACACTTATTGTACCCTGCCACATAAAAACAGATTTTGACATTTGTTTACTGACAGTTATATGAAAATGAGTTATCACATAAAATAATGACAGTTAAACAAAAACAAATGTTCCAACATATTTGCTAACAACACTTCAACTTTTTCATTTTTTCTTAACAAATTATTTACACTGCCATAGTTAAAAATGTGTCAATACTTCCTTTATTAAACATAAAAAAGAGATTAGTGAGTGTTACGCTTGAAATTTTAACAGGTAATTAAAAGTAATGGTTTCCACTGCAAATATACTTTGTCCCCCCTTGTATATGTGACCTAAGTCATCTTACTGTATGAGATCATTTCCGTGCCCTAATAGCTATGTGCAATGTGGCCAAGCTGGTCACATTGGTGTTCAAAATCTCAATTCTGCATCATTGTAACGGTGGGAATTATACCCAGATAGCCACATTACTGCACACTTAAACAGATAGGGAGGATGGTGTACAGGCTCGGAACACTTCTTTACTTATTCATATTCTCTTTAGGTCGGAATTTCAAAAGTGCTAAGCATTGGCCTAACTATGCTTCCACTAATATCAGTGGGAATTTGACCACTGACTCACCAGGAGCAAAGTTAATTCAAGACTTCTGTGCTTTAGGAAATTCCACCTTTTTAACCCAGACAGACCTACATTGCAAAGCCCCAGTTCCTTACTGAGAATTAAAGCGCTCTATATACATGCCAAGTCAGATGTGTAAAATCTGAATTATTTTGGGTTCTCTGACAGAAAGCAAGAGAGAAATGTCAAAAGTAAGACAAACACCTTTTATCTACTCTGATAAAAATCTCTCTGTCCACTTTTGATTTTATCTGACTTTCCAAAATAATTCCTCTCTGGAGCAAGAACAAGCAGGGGAAATTTGAGTCCAAGAGGTCATTTTTTTCTAGGAACTTTTAAGCCCCTGTGAAGCAGGGCTTATAATGAGAGAGCGCAATACATCGCAAAGCACAATCATGGCATTACTGAGGAGTTTAATAAAACTAGAGCTGCTTAGAAAACGCAAACAAAGTTTGTGATGTCATGCCCCATCTTTTGATGGGATTCAAAATTTTCAGACCAGTTCTAAATTCAAACCTGAGGGCTAGATCATCACTTTACAATTTGCCCAGTGTTTCTTGCGCTGCCCTGTGTGCAGCTTGTGAGGGATAACGACTCAGAGAGTAGCAATGTGCCTCTGGATCTCCCCACTACTCTGGAGGGGAAGTATTCTATGGTGTCCTTATATCCAGCACAGCTACATTTCCCCCTGAATAGGGGAGACCGAGCAGCTTTACAGAGCTTGCTTCCCCTCCCATGCTGCTACCTGTGGTACACATAGCCTATGCAAGGACATAAGGAGTACAGTACCTTATGTCCCCTCTTAGTCCCCTTTTCGCAGCTGTGCAAGCTTGGCCATGATTTGGCCTGTACAAGGGAGTACATAAATGAACTGTAAAGCTCAGTTGAATATTGACAATTGAGAATTGGTTATTGTGTATATGCAGTAACATTTTAGTAAGTTGTTTTCTTTTTTATTAACGCTATACAGTCCCTACACTACTGTCACTCAGAGGGCAGAGCATGTGCACTTTGCATTGTAGGTACCAGAAAATCTCACCATGCTGTTTTGATTTCCATCTTCTAGTAGTGAGGCCCTGTAAGTGCTACTGACGCTTAAGACCCTAATCCTATAATTAGATTCACTAAGTACATGGGTCAGTATTAGGTGGAGACTCACTGACTTCAGTGGTACTCAGCATAAGGCTATAGTACTGGATCCAGCTGTGCTACCAGATCCCACTGCAGGATGGGGGCATATAAGAGCATCTTTAGGGCTTTTCATTTTTGCATATTCCTTATGCTGACCTAGGCATATTGACTTGAAAACAAAACTTTTCATACTGTTCAAGAATTAGTATGGACTAAAATCCATAAGTCAGATCTGTTTGAATCAAATTTTCTTAGACAATATCGTCAACTAAATGCATATATTAAAACAAAACCAATCACCTTGGAATTTTTTTTTAAATCACAGGATACCTATTTATATTTCTGCAACAAATGAAATAAAATTAACAACTTGGGCAGTTTGGCTTCTGCTAACGCACCTAGAGATTCCAAAATATCCTTTATATCTGTAATTAGGCAATCTAACTTGTAATAGTCCTGGTGAGAAGGAGCATCTGTTTCTCCATAACCTCTCAAATCCAGTGCCACAACTCGATATTCACTTTTAAATTCTCGCAATTGATGGCGCCAAGAATACCTAATAAAGGAGAAAAAAATGTAGTTAAAGGTTACATGGAAGAATACTAGAATTCAGTCAGTAGTACAGCCTCTATAATAGGGTAATTTTAAATTCTATTGGCTTGATTCTCTGTTATGTATGGCCCCTTTTTGCCATAGCATGGTGGTTCCTTCTGTCTGGTTGGGAATTCCCACTAGAAAGGGAATCTGTAGGGGAGATGAGCTAGCATGAGTGGTTCTACACCACCATCTTCTCGAAGCCCCTAAGATAGGGAACATAGCTGAGGGAAAGAGGGTATAACCAGACTGTCTCTATGGTCCAGTTATTCATGGCTTCTAGAATGGCTCCTTAGTGCCATAGGTAGCTGGCAAAAATTAGAGCATCCCTGAGACTGCTGTAATTCTGAGGACTCAACTGGCCTCAGAATATGGGATGTGGAGAGCTACTTCTCCTGTCACCTTCCTCCTGCACCAGATAGGACTTGAATGGAGGGCCTCAAATGACAAGATGAACACAT
The DNA here is from genome assembly GCF_015237465.2 of Chelonia mydas. Taxonomy (NCBI): domain Eukaryota; kingdom Metazoa; phylum Chordata; order Testudines; family Cheloniidae; genus Chelonia; species Chelonia mydas. The sequence continues at coordinate 73,801,534 of NC_057854.1, forward strand.
CTGGGTTTCTTTGGGGGAGGGGAGAAGGAAGGAACGATAACTCATTCACAATGTAAAGCAAAGGATTAATAAAATATGTTACAAGTTAATTTGATCAACTGATATTCTATGGTTTATCATCTGTGCTATATTAATCTGTGTGTCCTTATTCAGTCACTCTAAACTCTCCCAGAACAATGAAGATTAACAGCTGTCAGGGCGTCAGTACCGTACATGGTATTTTACTGCTTGTGTTTCTATGGAGAATAAAGACAGAAATTACTTACTTTAAATTACTTAGAGTGAGGAAGAGTTTAATAAGCATTCAGAGAAAGATATGGATTATTCTTGGGTTTAGAAATAATAGATTATAACTGGATAAAAATGGTATAAAGATAATAAAAGACTGTGGGCCTTGTCCTGCAAGGTGCTACCTATCCTTCAACTCTTAATGAAATCAATTTAAATTGAGGATACCCAACACCTTCTAGGAGGTGCTAAGAACCTGGAAGGATTTGGCACTATATTATAATATCATTCAAGGAAATATGAAAAATGTTATGATCATTTTAACCACAGATAATATAACATGGACACCTGCTTGCTAACTTTTACTATTAGTCCTACTGCAAAGATCTCAAATAAACAACATAAATGAAGCATTTGGGAGGTCAAATAGCATAAGAGAGAGGTGAAGAATTTTGCCAGACTCCAAGTAGCATTTTATTTCAGATCCTTATGCCTTCTGCTTTGGGGGTAATGCTAACCAATCAGGGATTTTGAACACATCATGGTCAACATTACATTGTTCCTGGATTAATCAAAGAAAATGTTATTACTGTAAACACAACATCCATCACAGTTCCATCTGGGTGCCCTATGTTAATGCAAATAAATATAAGATTTAATAAATACAGGTTTCTATAAATGACTTTTATTTTTAAAAAATCAGTATACACTGCCCAGTAAGTCAAGTTTACCATGGTAACTATAGGGGCTATCACAAATACCTCATTAGAGTGAAACAACATGACACAGTAAATATTTTCTTTTTTAATGACATACCACCTTTATATCTCCATACCCTTCTGTCATGATGGTCCATCAATCAGTTAAAGGCTTAATGAACAGATTGGCAAGCATCAGGGTGCTGTGCAAGACCTAACTGTAGCCTTAGCAGACCACCAAGAGAAGCAGATCCCAGAGGCATGGGCTATCCAGTAAAAGTATCCTTTCATCAGCCTCTGTGTTCAACATGTATCACTGATCTTTTCATACAACACTTTTTTATCACGCCTAAAGTATTTATCTAGTGAGACCACTGCTTTGCAGGAAATATTTTGAAATGTCGGTAAATACCTTTATATTCTCAAGGCTGAATAACTGGAGCTGTTTGGGGTTTTTCTGATCATGTTATTTCTGGAAGGCAGTTTATACAAAATTCAGCAGCTCACACACATCCTTACGGGCATTCAGCTGTCTGAATTTTTTACACCAATTTTAAAATTTTTATATTAGTTTCCCATAAGATTTTGTATTGATGTAAAAAAATGTGCATATAAGGGATTTAATGGCACTGGTGCATTATATATTTGACTGACCTTTTGTCAATATACACCCTCAGTTGCTCACTGAGATCAGCACTGACTGGTTATTTCGTGTGTCTTAGTAATAACCTTGAGACACTGGAAGCGAGAGGATTTTGCAATTAAGCTTCATAATTCCATTCCTGTTACTATCCAAAAAGTACAGGTTTACTGTTTTATACTACTCATATTGTTATTCTTTTATCTCATGCTTTCAAAACAAAATCTCAGTTCATACATAAAATTCTGCATAGATTCAGTAACAAGCCAACCATAATATTTTAGCGTGCATATTTTATCTCATCCATTACTTTATTGTTGTCTTCTTTTAAAAACAGCAGGTATAAGCTATGCTACTGGTGTTAACAATGACCTATATAGCAGTTTTCTTATTCAATATCCCATTCCATTTGAGTAGTCAGACAATACACAGAATGTTGCGAAAGGCATGACCTGCAATGATTTTAGCTTGTTAAATCTGGCAATCACAGCCTAAATGATATGGCCAAAATGTTAGAAACTTGGTCCTTTCATCACTACAAATAAACACTTTAGGTTTTGTTTATCTTTGATCCACCAGGCTTCTTCACGGGCCTGCAGATGTAGTAACTTTAATGGAGCCTTTTTCCCTTAGTGACACCTAAAAGTAGTTAAGCTACACAATAGACTCTAGGCCTTTAAAACTGTACATTTCCCTCCCTGTATTTCTTACAATATATAGTACGCTATGCCATTATTTATTAATAAATATACTGATACATTTTTCACTTAAAAGTCTGCCTGGGTTTTTGTGCTAGTGCCCATCACCATAGTGTCCGAACACCGGAATACTCATTCTAAATGTTTATCCTTTGTCAACCCTGAAATGTACTAGAACAGAGTAAATGGCTCTCCTGATAGTTTGATGAAAAGTGTATACACATGAAGAAATATTTCCTGAACTAGAATGGAAAGAGGTATTTTGGTTTAGATGAACACCTCAAGATTATTTTGTGGATGGTACAATTGGAAAAAATGAATGCATAGCATGCTCTTAAAACTTACCATTACTGGGATATTTGAACATAGTTATGGAGAATAGCAGAGTGGATTTAAATGGTATATAAACTATGTCTGTAGTGAAATGAGAACAATTGGGGAGTTTTACCAGAACTCTGGAAAGCCATGAAGCAGCAGCATGAGTGGTTTACCCCGTTCTCCAGCAGCTACATAGTGGAATCTTAACCCTGAATCCTGGAAGGGAAAGAAAAAAAAGTACTGTGATCTGATTGCTGCCCAGTACTGCTGCAATGAGGATCTGAGTATTAATATGATTTTCAAAGGTATTCAAAGAGATGAATTTAGTGGTTAACATAAGTGCCAAATTGACAGTCCTGGAAATTGAAGTCTTCTTTATCTTCACAGATCAGTGATGTATGGGCAGTGGTAGTACAAGCTTACCAACTGTTCTGGAAGGATCTCCTCTAGCAGGTGACAAGGTCGTTCAGTTTCTATGCCTGTATAGTTATGTGACTCTGCTAAGATTTCCAACAAGAGCACCAACTGGTGTGATGCCCAGGTAACTACATACTAGGTAACTAGGAACTATCACCCATTCAGTTCACATAGAACACCAAACAACCACTAGATAGAATGTATTTTAGTCCATGCCAAGAATACTTTATATCTGCTATACAGCTTGTGAGTTAGATGATGTTATTCTCAGATATTTAAGATTGTATCACACTGAAAACAGGTATAGAGTTGACGGACCTATGGGTTTTTTTAAAATGAAAGTTCATCAGAATTAATTAAGGTAGTTAAAAATTGTATATTTTTGATGTGCCACAAGGTTTAAAACACGCTTATTTTTATTTTAAAAAGTTGAAGTCCATTAAGGCTTTTCTCAAAGAGATTGGAAAAGAAGGTCTATTAATGTGACTGTTTCACCTACCTCGTCTTTATTTACTGAAATTGGCTGGAGCCATAACCCCCTTGAGAATTTTTATGATTGTGAAAATTACCAATAGGCAAGGTGTTTATTGTCAGTAGGCCAGAAGCTGAGTCAGTGTAAACTGACATAGCTCTATTTAAATTAATGGAGCTCTGCTGAGATACGTCAACTGAAGGTTAGACTGAGTAGACTTTGACTAAATGGGCTGAAATGATGGCCAAATAGATTTGATGGTTCCTGCCTCCCTAATGAAGAAAACTTAATGCTCAGCCATGGACTTGAGAGCGATCCAAAAGGTTACAGGTATAGAGCTGACTAGTATACTCTGAATATTGCCTATGAGGCTGTACATTGTCTTCACACAGAAAACAGTGTTATGGTAGATCTGAGGAGATACTGCTGGTGAAGACCTTCCTGAGACAAGGGGATATGGGACTTGGGAAAGAGTTGGCTTGTGAAGCATTAGTCTGTTGATTTGGGTTTCACATAAGGAGAGATTGTACTTCTTTATAGATGTAACAGAATGTACTGCCTCCTCTCTACAACCTGATCAATTAATGCTTTTGCCTGTCGATCAAGGGCTGATGTACTCTCCATGATGGTGAAAGTACAGTAGCCAGAACTTCCTGGCTGTATCTGCTTGAACTTCCTTGAGCTGCCCCCTGATACTGCAAATGCATCAACTTATATCTTGGGACCAGGGTTCTAGAAGGGAAATTTTTTTTTTCTCTTTTTCATACTCATTTTGGATTTTATGAAGAATTTGGGCCCGATTCTTCCCAAGCGCCCCGCATTACAACAGTTTTACACACTGTAACTCCAATGAAGACAGGAAATTAATTCACAAAAGTTTAGAAGCATCAAATTCAGTGAGCAGTATTCAGGAATTATTTGTGACATTATCTATACATTATAGGGCTGTCAAGAGATTAAAAAAAATTAATCATGATTAAAAAATTTAATTACGATTAATAACACTGTTAAACAATAATAGAATACCATTTATTTAAATATTTTTGGATGTTTTCTACATTTTCAAATATATTGATTTCAATTACAACACAGAATACAAAGTGTACAGTGCTCACTTTATTTTTGATTATAAGTAATTGCACTGTAAAAAACAAAAGAAATAGTATTTTTCAATTCGCCTCATACAAGTACTGTAGTGCAATCTCTTTGTTGTGAAAGTGCAACTTACGGATGTAGATTTTTTTGTTACATAACTGAACTCAGAAACAAAACAATGTAAAACTTCAGAGCCTACAAGTCCACTCAGTCCTACTTCTTGTTCAGCCAATCGCTCAGACAAACAAGTTCGTTTACATTTGCAGGATATAATGCTGACCGCTTCTTGTTTACAATGTCACCTGAAAGTAAAAACAGGTGTTTGCATGGCACCATTGTAGTCGGCGTTGCAAGATATTTACGTGCTAAGGATTCAAATGTCCCTTTATGTTTCAACCACCATTCCAGAGGACGTGTCCATGCTGGTGACGGGTTCTGCTTGATAACAATCCAAAGCAGTGTGCAGCGACACATGTTCATTTTCATCATCTGAGCCAGATGCCACCTGCAGAAGGTTGATTTTCTTTTTTGGTGGTTCGGGTTCTGTAGTTTCCCCATCGGAGTGTTGCTCTTTTAAGATTTTTGAAAGCATGCTCCACACTTGGTCCCTCTCAGATTTTAGAAGGCACTTCAGATTCTTAAATCTTGGGTCAAGTGCTCTAGCTATCTTTAGAAATTTCACATTGGTGTCTTCTTTGCATTTTGTTAAATCTACAGTGAAAGCATTCTTAAAGCGAACAACGTGTGCTGGGTCATCATCCAAGACTGCTATAACGTGAAATATATGGCAGAATGCTGGTAAAACAGAGCAAGGGACATACAATTCTCCCCCAAAGACTTCAGACACAAATTTAATTAACGCATTTTTTTTTTTTAACAAGCGTCATCAGCATGGAAGCATGTCCTCTGGAATGGTGGCCGAAGCATGAAAGGGGCATATGAATCCTTAGTGCATCTAGCACGTAAATATCTTGCAACGCCAGCTACAAAAGTGCTATGCAAATACCTGTTCTCACTTTCTGGTGACATTGTAAATAAGAAGAGGGCAGCATTATCTCATGTAAATGTAAACAAACTTGTTTGTCTTAGCCATTGGCTGAACAAGAAGTAGGACTGAATGGACTTGTAGGCTCTGAATTTTTACATTGTTTTGTTCTTGAATGCAGTTATGTAACAAAAAAAAATCTACCTTTGTAAGTTGCACTTTCACGACAAAGAGATTGCACTACAGTATTTGTATGAGGCAAACTGAAAAATGCTATTTCTTTTGTCATTTTTGCAGTTTAAATATTTGTAATTAAAAATAATAATATATACTTTGTATTCTGTTTTGTATTTGAAATCAATAGATACGAAAATATTTAATAAATTTAAATTGGTATTCTATTGTTTAACAGTGCAATTAAAATGGCAATTAATTGCGATTAATTTTTTTAATCACGATTAATTTTTTTGAGTTAATCACATGAGTTAACTGTGATTAATCGACAGCCCTAATTTTAAAGTCTCTAATGACCTCTTCCTGGTCATATCTCAGGGCATCTATTCCCTCATCATCATCTGTGATATCGTCTCAGCCACATTTGACCCCATACCCATTTGTACTTCTCAAAAATCATGTCCTCTTTTGGTTTTTATGATTCCTTTCTCTCCTTATTATCCTCCTGCCGCTCTTCAATGTCTTGTTTAGTGGGTCCTCCTTTCCTCTCTTTCAATGGGTGACCCATAGGACTTTGTCCTCAAACTCCTCATCCCTTTCTATCTCTCTCTGTGTATATATCTATCACCTCAAACAATATCTCATCCACTCACACACCTTCAATCGTCATCTGTATGCTGATGACTCATAAATTTACCTTTCTTCTCCTGACCTCTGTTCCTCCATCCAAAACTATCTTGTCTCCCTGAAATTATCTCATGGATGTCCAGGCAGCTGTTTAAACTCAATATGCCCCAAACTGAGCTTCTCATCTACCTTCTCGAGCCCTCTCTTCTCCCCACTTTTTCTGTGACTGTTGACATCATCATCTGCACAGTCATCCAAGCTGTAACTGGAGCATCATCTTCAAACTTCACATCCAGGCTGTGTTGAAATGTCATTCCTTTTTTTACAACATTTCAAGATCCAGACTTTCATCTTTGCTGTTTTACTTGGGACATGTAAGCACTACTCTAGTACTGATCACAACAAAAATACACTTTGCCTTCTATTATTGATGGAAAAGATGTTTCATATTTCTTGAGAGAAATCGGTGTTCTGGATATAGTCAATGATTTCATTTATCCCCAAAATGTTTTACTGCAATAATTTACCCCCCCCCCCCAACATGATCAGTTAAAATATGGTATTGTTTGTTATAAGGGGGGGGGAATGTTGTATAGGGGTATAAAGCCTGAGATCTTATCTCCCACACGGGCAAGTTAGGCTAGTGGCAAAGGACAATGATAGCCCAGCAGCTGAACAGGCCTTGCCATCCTGGTGGGGCATAATCAGTCGATTTCACTCAGTTCTGTTCTCACCTGAGTTTGAGTGCTCAAGCTCCTGGTAAAGTGGAGAGACAACTTGATCATCTGACAGTGGTCTTGTCTCTGGAATCCTCACCAGTGCACATACAGAGTGCATGCTTTGTACTGTGTTAAGGATCTATACAGTATGCATGATTCATCACACCAGGCAACCCTGGGAGGGCTGACAGAACATGCACGTAGGAGCAGCTTGGAAAGAATAGTGATTAGTGCCACCTTGAATTTTCCCGGATTGTCTAATTCTAGTGTTCCATGACTTTCTGAAAGTAATGACCAGAGAGGTTGAGTAAGTTCATTTGTTAATTCCCTCAAAAACTCTGAGACACATCACCTGGCTCAGCTGATTTGCATACACACTGGTTATTTTCATCAAGTTTCCTGCCCCCCCCCATCAGTAGCTATAGCTGTAGCTAGGTTACACTTTATTGAACAGAGCTGATTCCACTCAGGTCGAACGGATCACCCCGCGAAGGAAGGTGACCTGCAAGGATTCTGTGTGCTTTGCACAGGAAAATTCAGCTCTGTCTTTAAGACAACAAATAAATAGAAGCAGAGTGAAACAATTCCGACAAAAGACCCGATATGCACACAGTGTGACTGTTTCAAAATGGATTACTGTTTGCAAACCCCATCTTCGTGATGCACGCAGAACGGGTTCTAAATGTCACTACACGGCACGCACTAAAACGAAGAGATAACCAAGACCATTCCCTTTCGTTTGAATGAATCAAACACACTCAGTGCGGCTTTCCCTTCAGCACCAACCCAAGAAACAAACGGCGCTACAGCAGATCTTCAGAGAGAAAAGAAGGGGAAATGCAAGAGACCAGCCAGTCCCCACCCCGCACCTCGGGTTTTACAAGCAAAGAGAGCGAGTCACCTGTTATTTATGTTTAGCGGCAGTCAGGTTACCCCCCTCGCACCCCCGTATTGAGTGATTAGCGCAGAAACCAACAGCCTTTACCTTAATTCTCACGTAGCAGTGGGTGCCCAAGGAGGGATCACTGAGGCAGGCTGGAGGATTCTCCCGGATGATCCGCTGGAAGGTCTTGCCTGGACTCCTTCCGATGCTCCACAAAAGTTTCAGCAGCTCTATGCAGGCGCAGGCTGCGCAGTAGCTATACACCAGCGCCCAGAAGAGCAGAGCCCTGACCGTCACCATGAACCCGCCCGGGAGCCACGGTAAACAACCAGCGGGGCTCGCCATTAGGCGGCGGCTGCTCCTCTCAAGCCTCCCTCCCCGGCAGCGTCAGGGGATGGGCTCCGCGGCAGGGAGCGCAGCGCGGCACCAGGCAGGAGCCGCCGCCGGCAGCCGCGTGAGCGGGGCCGGAGCCCAGCCCAGGAGAGGCCGGCACGTCTGCCTCACGCCAGCGGCAGGGAGCCGGCCAGCAGCAGCCGGCGTGACCGAGAGCAGCCAGGCAGGAGGCTGGCTCCTGCAGCCGGGCGGGGCAACCCCCCTGCTCCCAGCACCACGCCGGGGGGGGCAGGCACAGGGTCCTCGGCTCCCTCCGCTTCCCTCCCGGCCCCTTCGCCCCCGCCCCCGCCCGACAGCGGGAATGGCGCAGAGGGCCTCCCCGCAGCCCCCGGCTCCAAGGCAGGTCCGCCGCCAGCAGCCCCGTGCGCTGCGCACCTACCTTGTCAGAGGTAGCCCGACCCCCGCTCCTGGGCCCTGGCCGGGCGCCGTCAGCCCAGCGGGCAGCCCCCGGCTCAGCCTAGGGTGTTAGAGCCCCCGAACCAGGGGGCAGCTCCGCCCCGAGTCCCCAGGCTGGACTTGGGGGGACTCAGCCAGCCCAGGGCAGCCTCGGAGAGCAACCTCGCTCCTCACCTACTGTGAGCGTCTCCCCCCCCGCCCCTTTTGAGGTACCCCCCCCGCCCCTTTTGAGGTAGGAAAAATATCCTGGCTGCTCAGCTGGGGAGCTGCGACATTAAGTGACCTTAGCTAGGTCCCTCAGAAAGTCAGTGGCAGAGTTGGGAATTAAATCTACTCTACTCTCCTCCCGGTGCCGTGTCTTAACCGCAGCCCTACCCTTCATCGCCCGTGGCTTACCACTCTATGGGCAAGGCCCTGTGTGTAACAGGAGTATACAGAAGCACAGGTTACTGCATCAGGGTGCACTGGTTTTTAAATTGTTTAGTAGGGTTAAGAATATACGTTTTCATTAAAATATTAAATACCCAACTCATATGTATGATCCATAAACTGATGTGGTGATGTAGGCTTAAGGGTGCAGCCAAATAATGGATCTTAATTCATCTGAATGGGGTATTAAAGTGGGCTGCTCTTAATTCATCTGAATGGGGTATTAAACCTGAACTCAAAGAGTAGCTACTCTGTTAGATAGAGGCAGTTAGATACTAGATCTGTCATGGCAGAGTAGATATCAGCTCCCTACCTGAGAGTGTGATTTGCTAGAGCAGAGGCAGATAGAGGCACAAGTAGACAGCTGGAAGGTAGGAAGTTCTAAATTGTAATCAGGATTTTGCAACCCCTTTGATTTATGTACATATTAGCAAGTCCTTTTCCCCTCTAGTTGCAGTTATACTAAAATAGTACAATCATATTCTGATCCTGATTTGGGTTGCTACATATTAGGTACTTTAAAAAAAAAAACAGAACAGTATTTTAAAGGTTAAGAGACAGATTGATCAGATGCATTTTTAAATGCTCCCCAGAAATACAACTGTTTTAGTTCCAATGAATTTCTTTGCATACAAAATATGAATGATTAGGTAAGCACTCTGGCTTGCCTGCTCTTTCAAGCAATCTCTGCTATAAAATACATGAACAAAACAGTTAACATTTTTAACCAAGTAGAGGCAGGCTAAGTGGAGAGAATTTGGCAAATGAAAGTGTAAGTCAAGTACAGAAAATGCAAACGTTCCACAAATGTAGTTCTTTAAATACAAATTATTTCCAGATAGTATATATGGTCATTACAAGGTCTTTGCACAGTCCAGTTTTTATTAAATAGCACATTTATGTATTAATTTAAAAAGTGATATCTTCACTATTTAATCAAAATAAAACACTTCTGAAGACACAAAGTTGTTATGGTTTGGATAACTTCTCCAAAAGTATTATCACCACATGTAAATGCAGTGTATATAACCAGAAACGGCCAGTGAAAACAAGAAAAATAAATCAGCTGTGGGCAGTATATTTTAAAAAAAGCTTCTGGAATGGTTGTGAAAGATAATTGCTTTTAAAAGTTCTAAATTAAAAATCAGGGAGAGAAATTCCAAAAAAATCTCTACAATGTATTTTAATAAGTAACATGTATATGCAATCAAACATGACCGTGCTCAACTAGCTAGCAACAAGTTGATTTGACAGATTATAAATGCAAGCAACAAAAATACCCTGTGATGTGTTATGGGTCAATGCATAATTTTAATATTTAACAGTGCTATGCAAATTAAACATACTACAGCAGTTTACAGCTCTTCAAAGTGGTCTAAACAATATACTGTTGAGATACATAAATAGCACACATGTATTTAGCACTTGTATCAAGTTTATTATACCATTGCATTTAGTACAATGTCACTCAAGGACTGTGGCCAGGTTGCAACTTTTTCTAGTGTCCAAAATTCCACTAAAGATTTTCTTCGAAAGTTGCCATTATGTCACTCTGCAGGTTCATGTCAATGGTACCAGTCATCTATGGGAAAATGAATTAATAGGTTTCATAACTGAGTTATCACAGACAAAAGGAATACCATAATAAGTGACAGCACACCTATTGCTGGTTTATAGTGGCATCCACAATGGTAGCACTAGGCACTGTCCTGACTGCATTAAAAGGAACTTAAATTTAAAAAAAAATAAAGTAACATGTCCACTTCCTTTTCTCATCATTGCAGGTGGACTTCAATATGTATCAAAAACATTCTGTTTTTAAAGTCGGCCTAAATTCTGTGGTTGTGACATCAACCACTTCATGGTATCAGGTTGCAAGACTTTTAAAGAATTTGATAGTTGGAAGTGAATTGAAAAGGCAAGCACTTCTGATTAGAAAGACATTTCTGTAACCAATGGTGATGGGAGAGAAAGATAAGATGGTTATTTACCTACTCTAATAGGACTAGAGGGAATTTCTCTTTTTTAAAATTGATCTGCAATACCAACATTAAGTCCAAAACACACATACTAAAGGAGCACAGGTGGACAATATACAAGACTTCTTTCTGCTCTGAGATATTCAGAGACCAGAATTCTTGTAACCTTAATTTTGCTGTCTTTTAATATTCTGATCTGATGAGCACTGTAGGTCATATACACACACACACACACACCCACACACCCACCCCTTGGATGCTGAGAAGGTTTTGTTTTTGTAGGGTTGTTCTGCTGCACAATCATTAATGTTACTATGTCTGCTTTTGTGCGTGTGTATTTCCTCGAAGAGTGTGACAGCTGTCAACATTTGAAAGTTTCAGATTAAGGTAGGGTATGAATTTAAAGTGCAATACCTATTCCAGAGTAGTTTACCCTGTGGACACACTAATTTACTTCAGATTAACCTAAACTGGAAAAGCACACTCTTATTCCAGAATTAGAGTGTCTACCCAGGAAAATATTCTGGAACAGGTATGGTGGAATAGCTATTCCACAATAGCTAATCTGGAAACTCTGGAGAGCCTAGAGTCGCAGATGCCAAAGGCCTGATCCAAAGTCCATTGTAGTCTATGGGAGTCTTTCCATCAACTTCTGTGGGCTTTGGAGCAGGATCTAAAAGACAGGTGATTGTAGTGACATTTACACTTTCTAAAAAAGATTAGGTTACACCAATTTACCCAAAACTTTACTGAAATATCGATGAAATGCCAAGTTTAGACAAAGGCATTTTGCAGATTGAGGAGTCTGCTCTGGTTTAGCCAAATTACATTTTTTACATGGAAGAGATTTTTCCAAATCATTGGGTTAAAGACTGAGAAGTAGTATATCCTGACAATCAGACTTACATCACGTAAGGAAGATACATGCTCCAGTTTTGAAAGAAACTTGGCAAACAGACTACTTAAATTGTAAATTGATGTTGTGCTCGTGAAGAGTTCCAGATAGATCTGATAACTGTTTATGAAGGACGTTCTTTGGAACAGGAACTTCGCATGGGCAGCAGCAGCGTAAGCTTCCCTACATGGCTTCCAGGGTGACTCAATGTATTTTGAGTGACCTTCTCAAGGGGAAAGAGCCTTTCAGCCTCCATACCCAGCAGAGGCCAAATTCTAAGTGAAACTGACAGAGGTACCAATTTAGCATTAACAAATATCCTAATCAATCACATTCATTGTTCCATGATAATTTACTCTTAGAAGTTCTCCCTTAAGGGTATCCCAGAGGAAAAGGAATTTGAGTTCTTGGATCAACTACAGTCAGTTTACTTTAGGATGCAAAAGAATAGGTAGAGATTCACGCACTGGTTCTGGGCCCTGTATGACACCATAAAAGCCCCTTAACCAGCTAGGGAAGAATTTCCCACCTTGCATTACCTACACTAGCCCCTTTCATTAATCCTGGGGAAAAGGAGGCAAGCTGGGGGCTGGAAGAGAATCCCCACAGCACACAATACTATGAGGATTTCATGCTGCTGTGGGCAGCAGAGTAACCTATAGGCGTCCCTGATGTATACCACCAGTTCCTGGAGCAGCCCAAAATTGGAAAGGCACAAAAGTGACTTAAGCCACCTTTGATCCTTGCACCTCCCTTTCCCCATTACTCTGTCTTTCTGTGTTGTGCCTCCTGGAGGTGTAGCACAGAATCTTAAGCCTCAGATTTTACTTACTTGGACGGATCCTCAGCTATTTTAAATCAGCATAATTCCATTGTCTTCAAGTGAATCTACAATGATTTATGCCACCTGAGGATCTAGTCCACCTTATTTTGTGCTCAACTGAAAGTAAAGCAAAGTTAATAGTTGAAAAAAGTTCCATGACTTACCGCTTCTTTCCGCCTGCGCTCTTGCTCCATTTTTCTAGCCAGGTTACGGTCTTTGAAAAGACCTTTCTGGATATTTTGTTGAACCCCTGGTGGTTGTTGCTGTTCGTTGTTTGGCCTCTCTTTTTGTGGCTCTTCGTGGGCTTTCATTCCAGTGGATTCCAGTTCTGCTCCTTCATTGAACCTTAAAAAGTAAAATAAAATGTCCGATTCTTTTGTTTACTCAGCATTATTTCTGTAGCGTTAACATGTGTCAACTGAACAAAAGCATCTGTTATTAGCTTAATCAGCACTTACCTAGTACACAATACTTTAAATGTGGTCCAACAATATGTATTGCACATGTTCATTAATTATATAAAGCTTTTCCCCAAATATAAGCATTATGTGGCAATATTTCTGTTTTTAAAAGGGTAGCAATGGGAAAAGAACCATTGACACTCCCCACCACAAACCTATATGGGGATTGTATATTTCTTCTAGATGAACTAAGTTTTGTAAATAAAGAATACAAAGTGGGGATTTTGTTACCTGCGAGTCAGGTAAGGGAAATGTCAGAAGCCAGTCTAGGCTCATGGCTTCTGTCTTGTTCCTCTTTGACTGGCTAATCTGATAGAAAAAACTTCTATCAAGTGACCCCCTGCTGCCTAAAATAGGGCAAGCCACCCCAATGACTTATTCCAGTGATGCCTCTCTTCCACTACTGGAAGTGAGGGGCATGGCATGGGGCAGAGAGCAGTCTCATCCAGTCAGTGGCTTATCATTGGAGGACTTGCAGAGCTGGAGAGAGGCATTTTTGAGGGGCATGGCAGGGAATGGAGAGGGACTGTCAGCCCATGAATTATGGAGGCTTGCCAACAGCACTGTCAGCTCTGACAGTTGTCTAGATTTGACAGTGCACTGCCTGCCTGTTAAGATGGATGCAATGCACTGGTGCAGATTCAGTGGAGATGCAGGGCTTACCCCTACACATTTTAGGAATAGAATTTTGTTATAGCTCTGCACAGGTGATTCTGTTACAGCAGTGTAAGTGCAAAAATGCAATTATCTTGAATTTAAAGCAGATTAGCTAGTCTTTATTAACTCCATGTATGGATCCCCATATTTCAGAATAAAAACACATCCGCAGAGAGCTACTCAGAAATAGCTATTCCAGAATATCTCCCAATATAGATGAATCCTAAATTGCTTATGACTGATTCTTTTATGGCTACTGGTACAGTTGCTCATTACACATCCTTAAATAATTGTATTATCAGCTTATCAAACAGACCGATGAGTCATACTCTCATGGACAAGCCAACGTTGCATATTTCAAAGGAGTCATGTGGTACTTTATGAATAAACCAGTAAGGAATCAGTTTAAGTATATTTTTAAATATAAATTAATTTAATAAATTCCATACAGCCATCCAAGAATCCAGTTGACAGGTACTTGATATAAATAAAAGTAGACATGTGAAATTGGGTCATTTTTCCACTCAACTATAAGGAATTACAAACCTCTCTTTTTCTTGAGAGGGGGTTTTCCCTTTCCTCTTGGCTTGTTCCAGTTGTCTCTTTAACTCTTGTGCTCGTTCAGTTTCTTCCTTTTCTAGTGCTGCTTTCCTGAACTGTTTGAAGTTCTCCGGAGATGCCTTTATGGGAACTGGAAGTGCCATATTTTTACATAAACTTATCCAAGAGTCTGCATTTTTGATTCTGATGTCCTGCAATTTAAGAAGTGATTGTAATTCACATAATAGTTTGTGATATTAAACTGCATTTTTTTGTAAATAAGTCACTTAGTCCTTACTATACTCACAAATCACTTCATTTTCACTGGACATACTTTCACTCATAAGATACAAACACATGATAACCCTTTCAGTGCAGTTTTCCAGTAGGAATGTTTTATTAGATATAAGCTTTCAAAAATTTTGTTGTAGATATTCTAAGTGTACTTTCTCAAATAATGCCACTCTGTAGAAAAATGGATCAGCAGCAATAGACATATCTGTTAAATATCTTCCCCAGATCCTCACTATTAGGACATATGCATCAGATTTTTTAGACCCCCAGAAAAGATGCATTCAGGACTGCTTCACTCTCTTGCTCTCACTCACTCTCACACACAGTGCATTGTGTCTCCTCCTGCATAACTCCCATCTCAGTTCTATGGAAGCTCCTATGAGGCCTCAGTTATATATATAAAGGGGAAATAGTTGGATGCATGTGGATCTGAGCGAGATACCCTAGTTCTTTGTAGGGGGATTTCCTTTGTAAAGTCAATACACAATATTGGGTTAACAAACAATACTTGGAGAAGTTTTCATGAAAATCTATTATTTTGTTTGACTTATTACATATCTGCCCTGGGACCTGAATCCAAATATTAATAGTTTAAGAAAATGTAAGCTGCTGGAACAATGGAAATTTACTAAGGGCTAGTCCACAGACTCTACACCACCACGCTACATCAGCACAGTTGCACTGATGCAGCTGTGCTGCTGTAGCATGTCTGGTGAAGACATGCTATGCTGATGAGGGAGCGCTATCCCATTGGCATAATTACTCCACCTCAATGATAGGTGGAAGCTATGTCACTGGGAGAACGTCTCCCGCCAACATAGTGCGGTGTAGACACTGCTTTAAGTAGATGCAACTTATGTCACTTAGGAGTGGCTTTTTCTCACCCCTGAGCAACGCAAGTTACATCAACTTAAGCAGTAGCATAGACAAGTCCTATATTAATACTTAAGAGCTGAGCGTGTTGACAGGAATTCTAGAAGCATTTCAATTTACCAGGGTTACACACAACTCTACAGCATCTAGGGGCCATGAGGCCCACAGCTTATGGGGGCAACTAAAACTGGCACTTCTGTAAACATTATCCAGTGTCAATTTTTCCTGCAGCAGCAAGTTAGCAGGAACTGGAAGATCCCCTCTCCCTGCCATTTTCTAAAAATAAGCCAGTGCAATTCAGGAATATTGAGAAGAACCTTCTTGTGAACCCCTCCCAAAATCCTCAAGTTGGTCCCATGCATAGTGGTGGGATCACGATCAGTTTTATTTTTTTTCAGTGGTGTAGAAGTGTGACAAATTCTTTCCTAGTCTCACATGTAAGTTTGAACTCCAGCACTACTCTTAGAGGCATTTACTCAAGTATTGCTATGACTTGAGTATTGTGTAATATGGAGGAGAGGTATGCTAGTATTAAAAAACCCTGAAAAGAGTCAAACCACATTAGTTAACATAGTACAGGTGCGCACGTTTTGAATTTTGAGTCCTTTGTTTTGGTATGTTAACTTTTTTATGATGTGAAATCAGAAATATAGGGCTGGAGAGGCCCACAAGAAGTCATCTAGTGCCCTCTCGCCCCCACATTGAGGCAGGGTTAAGTATACCTAGACCATCCTTGAATGGTATTTGTCTAAGCTGTTCTTAGACATCTCCAGTCACTGTGATTCCATAACTTCCCTAGGTAACGTGTTCCAGTGTTTAACTATCCCTTATAGTTATTTCCTAATTTCCAACTTAAATCTCCCTTGGTGTAAACTAAGCTGATTACTATTTCTCTTACCCTTGGTGGATATGGAGAACAAATTGGTCACCAACCTCTTTATAACAACTCTTAATGTATATGAAGACTTGTCCCCCCCTCAGCTTTCTCTTCTCTAAATATGTCCAATTCTTTTAAATTTTCTTCATAGTTCACGTTTCCTAAACCTCTTATTTTTGTTGCTATCCTCTGGTGTGTGTGTCTCTCTCTCTCTCTCTCTCCTCTCCCCCAGAATTTGTCCACACCTAAAGTGTGGTGTCCAAAACTGGCCAGAGTACTCCATCTGAGGCCTCACCAATGCCAAATAGAATGGAACAATTACCTTCTTATCAGACTCTTGTTAAATACTCCCCTAAAAATGACATTTGCTTTATTTACAACAGCATTACACTGTTGACTTGTACTCAATGTGTGATCCACTATAACCCCCAGATCCTTTTCTGCAGTCCTGCTGCCTAGCCACTTATTTCCCATGATATATTTGGGCATTTGCACTATTCTTTGCTGAATTTAGTATTATTGACTTCAGACTAGTTATCTATCTAGATGATTTAGAATTCTAATCCTCTCCTCCAAAGTGCTTGCAACATCTCCCAGCTTCATGTCATCTGAAAATTTTATAGAGCATACTTGCTTCCATTGTCCAAGTCATTAATGAAAATATTTACTAGTATCTGACCCATAACAGACCACCACTTGTACTTTCTCCCATTTTGAAAGCAGTCCATTAATAACTACTCTGAGTGCAGTCTTTCAACCAGTTGTGCACCACTTTATAGTAATTTCTTCTAGACTATATTTCTTTAGATTGCTTATGAGAACATCAGCCTGTGATAACAGCCTTACTAGAGTCCAAATAGATCATGTCTACTGCTTCTCCTCTACCCCACTAGGCCAGTTACCCTGTCAAAGAAGGAAATTAGATGGCTTTGGCATGATTTATTCTTGACAAATCTCTTTTGATAGTTACTCATCACCCAGTTATGCTCTAGGTTTGAATAAATTGTTTAATTGTTGCAGTATCTTTCTGGATATTGCAATTAGGATGACTGGTGTATAATTCCCCAGGTCGTCCTTTTCCACCTTTTTGAAGTTAGGTACGGTTTGCCCTTCTCCAGTTCTCTGGGACCTCCCCTGTCCTCCATGAGTTCTCAGAACTGTTACAATTATCTGAGACCACTTTGGCTAGTTTCTTGAGTACTCGAGTCTAGGGTGAATTTCATCCAACCCTGCTGACTTGAATACATCTAAATATGTTTTTCCCCCCTATTTGGGCCTGAGATCCCTCCACTTTGTTGTGAATATTAATTGTGTTAAGCATCTGGTCACAGTAGAGCATGACATAAACCAGCATAAACCAATAGAAAAAAAAATGGTCACCTAGGACATGGAATAGAAATATGTGCTTGAATCTTTGGCAGATGGATTTCAATAGCTCCCAAGGTCTGTGAGACAATGAACGCATAAGCCATAGAAGTCACTTGAGAAGATCCTAAGATAAGGTGCTACTGCTTTATAATAAACTTTAAAGATCTTCAAATAAGATATGCAAAAATTGTTTCCTCGAGTCTTAAGAGGGACATCCAAAAAGACAATATTCCTACCTTTTTAGGAAGAATTTGAAGTGTAGGATCTAGTGTGTTTTTATCATCAGTGCTGTCAGAATGACCTGTTGGAACAATAGAATGAGCTTTATGAATCGTGTTGACCATCTGGAAGATGCTTC
Organism: Chelonia mydas; assembly: GCF_015237465.2. Lineage (NCBI taxonomy): Eukaryota > Metazoa > Chordata > Testudines > Cheloniidae > Chelonia > Chelonia mydas. The sequence goes on from NC_057854.1 coordinate 73,819,831, forward strand.
TATTTCTGGAATGGAAGCCCACTGAAAAAGTCCTTTACAAGTTGGCCTCTGTTTTTATCGTTGTGGCAGAGGAGCTCCTGAATTCATCAGTCCCAACTAAGACAGAAAAAGATGCCTAATGTGCTTTCACTTTCCTGAGTTAGAAGTTTAAATGTTTGAATAGATATGTAGGTTTTGTTCCACCTTTCATTTTGTGAAGGCTCTCTCTAGAGCCCCTACTTACCCTGTAGAAAGTTAATGTAGGCAGGACAAGAAACCTTCTTAGAAACTGCAGTGCTTTCTATTTCTAGTTAATAGACTGGTGGCGGGGGGGGGGGGAGGGGGGAGGGGGGGGGGAAGAACCTCTACATATTACTCATCTCCTTTCCCCTCCCCCTCCAACAGAGATTGACTACCCCTTCTGTGATGATCCCAGCTTCCTCTAGAGAGGGAGGAGTCAGTTACTTAGTAACCTCACATTCCGCATAAAAGCATTTCTCCTGCCAGTTTCCACCTTTTTAAACAAGTAGGTCAGCCAGTAAGGTCTTCTAGTCATGTAAACCCATTTCCACTTCCAGTAGCTCCAGGGTACAGAATGTTTAAGAAATAAGGTATGTGCTCTGAGTGATTATCTTATTTGTTACACTGATAGATAATTCATTCTGAAAGGCAAACTATAAATTCCATTTCAATAGCATTCATTTCAACACATATACATGAAATTTCCTCTGTACTATATGTACTGCAAAAGAAAAACCGCAAAGTGTCATGTGTTTTTGCATTGCGCACTTAGAGTAATATTAGAAATACCTTGACAAGTATGTGGAATTGCAGATGACTAAATCTTCCATTATTTCAGGCAAAACATACTCAATAGGAAGAATTACCATACAGTTACAGAAGTGTTATGCTGCTTTTACCATGGATATCACTGCTTTTTAGTGCTCAGAAGGGATTTCTATATCTAGATTGTTAAGTGCTTTAGGAATGGAAGCTAAAACTTTGTTTTTGACAAAGGAACTGCGTTAGACCTTGATATAGCACAAGACAGGTTTAATGCTCTTGCACCTTTTTGTGACAAAACTCACCTTCATCTACTCTGGGTAACTAAACTAGGTTTCAGTAATTCTATGTAGAATTATTTTTACTCAATGTGTAGCAGATTTGATAGCTACAGGATAAAATATTATGTAAGCAGTTACATAAGCATCCCAGACTCACAAACATGTAGAAAACATTAAGACATTAAAGTTCCTTCTGTGAAAATTTAAACTCTGGTCTTCAAATGAAATTTTTCCAAAAGCAACCTTTACAAGAATCCAACATCCCAAGTAGTCTTTTAAAAAAAAAAAAAAAAAAAAAAAAGTCAGAAAATGAGCATATTACTCAACTTCAAATGAGCAAGCGTTTTGGCTAGCCAAATAAAATAGGATGCTAAGTCAAGGCAGCCCTGTTGATAGGGGTCTGAGCCCCGGTATGTCTCTCTGATGACCCTTGTAAATTTCTGGACCAGTTTGAACTCAAACCTGTCTAGGTAGCTTCTATGAGAACTGGAGAAAGGTCATAATCTTCATGCTTCTCCAGCATGGAGATTTACTTGGCTTTGAAGTGAACCTCCAGTTCCCCTGAATCCAATTATGTCCTTCATCACCCTGCTTTCACCTTGCCCCCACACAAGCAGCTGGAATTGTCAAAGTGATGGGAAGCCTGGAGCATAATCTTCAGCACAAGAGGCTCTGCTGTGAAGGCCAGCACTTCATGCACAAGGAGCATTTACTCTTGGGCAGGAGAGGATTTTCTCAAAGCACACACAGAGGGCTTCATGGAAGTCTTTCAGAAACCTGCTAGTGACCTGACTAGGTACCAAGAATTCATCTTCATCTCCACTTCAAGAGAATGAATGCAAGACTGTGAAACTCAGGCCTTCCAACAAAGCTGCCTGCCCACAGTCAGGGACTGCAAATTGAGCTGCTGGCTCCCTGGCATTTCCTGCCTTGGCAGCAGAGGGGCTGAATCTCATTACTAATGAGCTTCATGAGTCCCGGGCTGTGAGTGCATTGAGGAGCCAGTACTTTGAGCTCACAGTGGCATGGGATGCTTCTGTAATGAGGCAGCTCCACTAGGACTTAGTACAGGACAGCCAAGTTGGCAAGAACAAGGGTGGTGCTAATACACAGTTCTGGAGCTCAGGAAAGCTATTTTCAGTATTTCTAGGAAACAGATGACCATAGAAGAATGCCTAATTAGATTTGCTTTTCTGCAAGATCTCTTGACAAGTGGTTCAGACAAGCATGCAATTCTTTTAACCAAGTTTTATCATAAAATCATAGAAGGTTAGAGTTGGAAGGCACCTCAGGAGGTCATCTAGTCCAACCCCCTGTTTAAAGCAGGACCAATCCCCAATTTTTGCCCCAGATCCCTAAATGGCCCTGTCAAGGATTGAACTCACAACCTTGGGTTTAGCAGGCCAATGCTCAAACCACAGAGCTATCCCTCTCGCCAACAAAGTTTTAGGTCAAATGATGTCAGTAAAGATGTACATAGTAGTTCTTAGCTCTTATATAGCATCTTTCATCTGAGGATTAAGCAGCACAAAAGCTTACTAGGTAAAGTTTAAGTTCCTTTTATTATTCAAGGAAAACATTTCCCCCCAGAGTTTTAATAATGGAAAATAAATGTAATAATCTTAGTAGGAAACTCAGATTGGGTGACTTGGAAATAGCTCCCATGCTGGTTACTCCTGCAATAGCAGGTCTGGTGCTGATGAATGAGCATTGAGCAGAGCTCTGCTCATTCATCTCATTTATTTTTTAAAAAACTTTAAAAAAAATACATAAGCAAACTAGTGCTCGCACCCCTGTGGCTCAAAGGCTAAGCAACTCGTAATACGTCCCTGGGAAAACCTCCCAATCTTGAGACTCTTCCTGCAGCAGCCTTCTTATGTACAAGAACTCTAGCTTTATTGCCCCCTTGTTAGGGCCAGGAATAGAGCATGCCAACTCCGGTGATCTCAACAGTGAAGATGAGAGGAACCATCCCACAGCCCCTCCACTTGGCCAACTGGAAACTGTAGGAGTGGTGAGTGAAAAGGTGCTGAAGGATTGAAGAGGACAGAACTAAGAGGGATAGAGAAGTAAGGATATGGGGAAGATAGGCAATGAGGAAGGAAAAGATTGAAAGAAAAAAGGAAGAGCAATCCATTCAGACAAAGAAAAGATGGGAACAGGAATGGAAGGAGAGAATGAAAGACCTGTGTTTTCAAATAATATTTATAGGTTGCTATAGTTGTACCTGTCATTTTGAAACACATTAAAGCAATTGCCTTGAAATTTACAGTTGAACAGTATGTGGGAAATAATTCAAAAGCAAAAAGGCATATACACATTGTCATTGAGGATTGTGCACTGAATTATAGTTCATGTAAAACCGATACCAGGTGCTATAAAGTGGTAGGTGCTTTTTAGCATACATAAAAGTACATTACTGGTACTAAATAAGTGTTGCAATACAGAAGAGCAGGGTTAAGACTGCAATGTGAAAGCATTGTTTTGGTATAATTAAGTTAGTTAGTTAACCCTAAATTTCTAACACTATTCATTGACAATCTTCACTGCTAATTGTTAAGAGTTTGGAAATAAGTATGCTTTTCAGTTTCCATGAAGTTTTGTTTGAAATTTGTTTTATTTATGTTCAAATTAATGGGGACAGGGGGAGGAGGAGGAGGAGGAGAAGATAAGTTTGTCTTCATTGCATTATTAATTTGGGGCACAACTCAGGTGATACCTTAACTCAGCTCTTGTTCACAGAAAAATTTCTAGCCTAGGGTAACTAGGGCTTTGAGTTTCTTTGAGTTTGAAGAAGCTAGCTCAAAGGAGGTGGGTTGGAGCTCAAGGTATTCTGAAGCTCAAGCTACTATTGCAGTGGGGACTCAGTTTGAGAACTGTTAAGCCATCCCCGGCAGAAATGACTGATCTCCAGCTCAGTACTTATTTGAAAGTCTGAAGTAAGTAAAAACTTTACATTCTAGGGACAGGTTATTCCCAGACCTCTTTACCAGGCTCCTCCTTCAACCCTACTGTACTAATTGCTCAGTGGTTTATGGGCTACTTTTAATATATTGCCCAGGAAATATGAAGCCGTCAGATCGTTTTTAGCAGAATCCCCTACTCATGACTGTATTGAAGAACTTTAGAAGGGAATGAAACGCTGCAGTAGACACACTGATACCTGTAGCCCCTGCTCTTGCAATAGTGATGCAAGACTGAAGCAGTATTTTATCAATTTGTTTCTACAGTAGGGAAAATTCTTTAGCATCTGTTTATTTTGACAGATCTCTGCTACCCCCAAAAGCCAGATAATAAAGATTAAGCCACCTGGAGACATTCTAGGGAGTGTCAGTAGAGAATCCTTTTAAAGTTCAGCAAAAAGTTTTACTATTACGTAACAGGGCATCAGTGGAGTGAATTTTTATCTAACTATTCTAAGCTTTCTAAATTAAGCTATTTGTCCCCGCTACTAAACTGCAGGGAAAGTTAAGCCTTTTCAAGTGTAAAGTCAGTGGCTTTATATAGTCTTGGTATCAGATACAACCAGAATGAGAACTGGATATCCATTTTTACTTAGCTTTATGTAAATTGTTAAGTGAATCAACAAACAACAAAGTGTACCCGGAAAAACAGTCACACTAACGTTTGCATGCAGTACTATTTAGATATTAACTAGTGAACAAATATTACATTCAGTATTACTTTATTTTGACCAATATAATCTGAAAGTTCACATATACATTTATTTCAAGTGTATGCCCCTGATCTCAGTTACATTTCTAATAAGACCATACATACTTTGTTCTTGATTTATGGATTTTGAGCCAGCAACTCCACCAGAAACATTGTTTTGAAGAATATTTAATTTTCCAGGTTCTTTGCCATCAGTAACTGGAATGTCCTGGAGAGATGAACTGGATGCCTAGGAGAAAATTAAGACAGTCTTCAAAATGTACTCTGATCAGTTAATATGTGCAATGTTCTATAGTATTTATCTAACAGAAAAAGGGAATTTCAGCAGTGGGTTATTTCAGTCTATACAGGCTGGACCTGCAAGGACGAAGTAGATTTAATCCATACTGTGGTCAACTAAAGTAAATTCTACGTAAGCAGGCACTTTGACTTAGTAGCAAGTACTGCTGAAAGAAAATCAAGTGGGGGACAATATGACTGTGGTCCAGATTCCCTCCTCCTGTTCCAGGAAATTTGCACCACCTGAGTGGTGCTAAGTGGCAGAATCAAGCCCTAGCTGGCCAGCTGAGAATTCCTCCAGCATAGGGGAGTTCAGCTTGTGCAAAGTGTTTTACTGGCTCCTAAAACTGCTACCCCATGCCAGAGTAAGGGGCAGGGTGGAGCACACCTGCACTACCTTCATTCTCAGCTGAGTATGTTCCTGTAGAGGTTAAACTGGCATAAGATAAAGCAGCCCCTATGTTGAGCTGGGGCTTTCACAAATGCACCATGAGTATTAGAGAAGGTGTTACTGGCCCTCTACCACCAGGCTCAGTGCAGAAGAAGAAGAGAGCCTATCTTTGTGTAATGGAGATTCTGGGCTGGAGAGTCTAAGAACAAAATAGCAGCACCGAAGAGGGACAATATATTTAGCTGTGATGCTGGGAGTTCCTTTCCTAGACCTGAAGAAGCGCTCTGTGGCTTGAAAGCTTGTCTTGCTCACCAACAGAAGTTGGTCCAATAAAAGATATTACCTCACCCACTTTGTGTGTCTAATATGCAGGGACCGACATGGTTACAGCTATATTCTGTAGCATGGAAGAGGTGCATTTTAAGTCTTTGCACTGGAGAAACTTCAGAAAGTAAAAGCTATTGAAAGCTTGGGTGAATCAACTGTACCTAGACCTGTTTGGAAGCATGTTCACCTAACTATCTTCCTAGACAAGTTGAGAGAGGTTAAGCTGTGACATCAAGTCCAACTCAAAGGGAACTATAGAATTCAGCATGACAGTTGAGGGCCCCCATCTGGAGACTCCTCAAGGGTGGATTATCCAAGTCCCAGGTTTTATTTATTAAATCATTCTTCCCTCAAAGCTCAAGGAATTCTCCATATTTATCTTTTAATCAAAAGATAAAATCATGTGGAGAGGGGGGAAAAAAGCCAGGCCTCACCTCATACCATCTTCACTGTACCATACAGCTGACAAGAGTTTAGTATGATATTTCCAGAGACGGAAGCAAAAAGAAGAACTAATGAAGATGCTGTGATTATAGTACAAGGTAATCTTTGCTTTCTGAAAGTCAGAATGATCCTGGCAGCTTTATACTTTCAGCAACTATGTTAGAGGATATGTATTAGAGAGAGACAGTTAAACTAGTGATTCCTTCAACTGCAAAGCTTTTCCTTTCATATTTTGGCATAGAAAGCACAATCCAATTCCTATTAAAGGCAATTAAGTCACTATTTGATTAATGGGAATTAGATTAGCATTTCAGTGGTTCTGTATGGGTCTAATCAAACTAAGCCAACATTTCCAGGAAAACAGAAAACCTTGCTCCACTGTTGTATGAATACAAGCCTGAAGTGTTGCAATACTAGGTCTACTTATTTTGAAGGACAAAAGGTTCGTTATATGAAGATACTTGAGAAATCTATTTGTAGATAAATCAGCATAAATAATGACAATTCACCTCTGTGGCAATGTGAGTAGGCTGGCTGACAAAAGGCTGGCATGTCTTTGGAATATTTTGAGGCCTTTGCTGTAGGGGTGTGGAGTGCAGTGGAGATATAACTGTGATTATACCTGAGTGGAGGGGGGAAAAATGGAAATTAAATGTGCAACTTCCCGTAATATACAGAGTCAACAAATCTGTAACCTATACTCAAAATTAGCTCAACAATATTTTAAGACACAGAATAGCCAAGTGTACATTCCAGCTAGATACCTTTTGGGACAGTCATCTATTTTTAGTTAGCTTCCCAGCTGGATAATCAGCTAGCAGCTCATTCAGATTTATACCAGAACTGAGGAAGGATGATTTAGGGGGGAGAGGGGGCATGTCATTAAATATTTGCAAGATAGCTTTAAGGTAAGAGATTTAATATTCTTTCCTTTAAACCCAGCTTTACCAATGCAGGATTATGTCCTTTTATCCCAATCTTGAATCACTTTTTATAGTCACATTACTCTTTTCTATTTTGCTGTTTGACAGTAGTAAAATGACACTTACAAAAACCATTGTATCTGAAGTGTTGGTAGACTGCATTTCTGCAACCAGGATTCTGCTAAGTGTTGCTTGACCTCCATGACATAGAACAAAGGGTGCTCAACACTACACATGAAAGCTATTGCAGGGTCTCTAACCTAACACTTCCCCCATCCTACCTCCCAGCAAACTCCAACAAACAAAACAGGAATTTTCTAGACAAGACCAATACCAATTTTCTTCTCCTGCTATAATGACAGTCTCATGTCAATAATAGCCATTTCATTTTCTGGTGTAAAGATTTTACCTGAAGGAGACAGCATGCTTTGTTCAGGTAGTTTAAGTGGACTACGTTGCAAAAGCTGAGGCCACTGTAGTATTTTATGAGAAGGCTGTGTTTCTGATGATCTTTGATTTTGCAAGCTACTAGTAAAAGAAAATGAGGTCTGCACTTCAGGAATAGCATTGCAGGATGTCTTTTGTAAAGACAGTGGTATTTGCTGCAGGAAGATTTAAATGTAATTAATTTTTGATATTTACCTTGCATTTGATAAAGTTAACCCTTTATACCTCTTCAAGTTTTCCCGTTTCCACCTGGGCATTTGAAAGTGATCTAGTTCTCTTAAAAATACAATACAAATAATATCTGATGTCACTGGTGCCTATAGTATTTGTTAGGAATTCTATAGGTTGACAGCAGAAAAATGTACCCATTTAAATTAACAATGATGCACAATTTAAACTGAAGTGGCGGCATTAACTCCTGCTGTCTGGTACATACTTTGGTAAATACACTATATTCTGACTCAGATACCAAGTATACTACAGAGAAGGTTGTAGAGATATCAAGACAAATTACATTTAAGGCCCAGCCTGGTGGCATAGGAGTAGCATTCTGTAAGTCTTAGTTTTCCCAGGGAGAGACAGAGATATATCAGTAGCATGGCTCTCACTGTGGAGACATGTGAGCACCTGTCTTGCAAAGGCTACTCACAGTGAATGAAGTTAAGCATATACTTAAGTCTTTGCAGGATCAGAGTCTGAGTGAAAGGCATATTCTAAGAGGAGGTCTTGCATCTATAATGGAGGGTGAATAAACAGCAGTTGAATAAAGGCGTCCAGTTAAGTTTGCCACCTGATTTTCCTATGTGGTTAAGTGCTCTGCTCTGAAAGGAAGAGCAGTATATTTGAAGCACAAGAGCGGTACTCAAACTCTTCCAGAAAGGGGGGGGGGCGGGAATTGAGTCCCGTGAGGGCAAACTGATGTGGAAGTTTTCTTGTAAACGTACTTTGAAAAACTAGCTGCCTCCTCTCCTCCCATTTGGGATCAGAGTACATTGTGAAGGATGGGCGTGGGCAATGGGAGGGTCATGGGCAAGCAGGTGCACTGGTATATAAGATGGGTATTCAGCCAGGAGTGGAGTAGGTGGTTTGTTTATTTATTGGAAAAAGAGAGCTAAAGAGTTTTATATATTTAGTTTCATGTTAGGCTAGTTCCTCTTAAATCTTGCTCATTGTTCAGATGATGCTGTGATGTTTTGGATACTTCCTACATCTGTCACTATATCTGAACTAATATTTTACTGGAAGATTTGTGTGCTTATAGCGAAGATAAGACCTTAGTGTGCTTAGCATAGTTTATTAGGTTGATTCACTTTAGTGTGTGAAGGGTAAGACTGTGTTAAAGACACTTAAAAAAAATAAACCTTGTTAACCATTTTTAGTTAAATGTTGCCTCCATATTTCTCCCCATCCCCTGTTCCCCCCTCCCCCAGTCTGTAGTGAAGTAAGAGGATCCCCAAATGTTGCTCCCACCCCAGCAGCTGGGCTAGGTCTAGCCAGAGTGTTTCAGCAATATGCGTAACTTTGAACTTCTGCAGCAAACAAACTTTGTTCCTCCCTATGAGTGAGGTAAACAAAATTAGAATCAAATTAAATATTCAGGATTTTAGTAACAAACAGAGAACAAAGCTATTTAAGTGACTTCAGCAAACAATACTAAGCAGTGAATGACAAACCTTTTAATCTAGATCTAAAGTTATATGCATTCTAACAGAAGAGAAATGTGAATTTACCTCCATTTGTTCTTTAGAAGTCAGACCATTCTGTCTGGTTCCATTTGGCTTTGAGCCTATTTCTGTAATCATAAATAAAGTGAAGTGAGAAACTGAGGTATTCACATCTGTTGTATGATTCACATCAAGACATTTTTAATCTGTATTGCAGTAGCACCTAGAGGTCCAAAACCCATTGTTGTGGGAACTGAACAAACAGGCATCCCTGTCCCAGAGAGCTTACTCCTGTTCACAGAGTTAAGCATGTGTAACACCACTGAAGTCAATGGGACTCAATGCACAGAATTAGGCACACATATAGGGTCCTAATGGGATCTATACCTTAGCTGCCATTGCCATAGCAGGGATGAGGCTATGGTATCCTGGCGTACTCCAGTAGCTGGAAGCAGCCCTAGACAGCTAGCAGCCTCAAGTATGTACCCATCCAAGACCATAGGTATATATTCAGGGCAGGTAGCCCCTTCTGCTACCACAGGCATGCTCTATTTTTAGTGCGCTAGCACCTTTGGGTCTCCTCGAGCTTGAAGTTACATCACCATCTCAAAGTGTAGACATGCCCTTAGAGTATCCATTAACCAGATCCATATTTTTATTTCAGATAAAATGGTAGATGAACACACACTGTATTACAAAAACTGATTATTCTGAAAGCTACGTACACTTAATTTTAATTGTTAGATGTTTTAAATCAATGACAGCATATAAAATATTTAAAGTGAAAGGCAGCTGTATTTCTAGCTGAAAACTTGCCGTACCAGTGGACTGCATGTCAGTTTTCAATTAACTGCGTGATTTCAAGTTCAAAATACATTCTGTATGTTTTTAGACTACGTGTATTTTTCTTAAAGATTGTCATTCAGTATATGTGAAACGATTAGATATTTGAAGTAGTGACAGATGGCTCAGTAAAACAAAACTTCTAAATGTAAGTTTAAACTGCAAGACAGAAGTACTGTAGTTAGTTGGTCTGGGAATGCCATTAAGAGTCAACACCGCCTTGAGATGAACTACCTATATTTTGAACGTAGATGCCTATATAAAACTGGCTGAAATGTTGTGCCAGTTATGAAAATTAATTCCAGCTACAAGAGAAAAAAATCCTTTACACTAAAGAATGCGCTTCCATCTTCCAGGCAACTAGTGTAGTTTGGAAGAGCCCAGACAGTTTCAAAAATTCTGAACTTGATGTTCTGGTTTTAACACGAAGACAGAGGTCAACTCTTCAGTGCTGGATATTATTGTCATTGATAGGGACAGTCCCGCATTTCAGCCCTCCTGCAGGTGTCCTGACTTTCTTAAAAATGGGCAAATTTGTCCCGTATTTTCTGTCTCCCCCCCCGCCCCATCAGTACTGGTGGGTCTTGCTGCTGGCTGTATCCCTGCTCGCCAGCCGCCCATCCACCAGGGGTGAGAGGGAGGGTCCAGTGGCTGATGATGGGGGTGTGTGTACAAGGCTGGTGATGGGGTGAAGCTGCAGCACACAGGGCCGGCCGCTGCCCCTACTGGTCCATCAGCTCAGCCCCCGTTGAATGTCAGCTCTCAGCCAGCAGGGCCTCACCCCCTGTCCCGTTTCTGGCCAGTGCTGGCTGCACTCTGCGGCCACTGGTGAGTGCAGGCAGGCACTAGGCAGCGGCCAGTTATGTGTCGCCTCTATTGCCCACCCATCAGCCCTTTTATGTGATCCCTCTCTCACTGTCCTCTCCCTGCTTTGTCCCTTCATCCCCTCCCTGCTGCTCCCCCATATCACCCCCACTAGCTGAGCAGAGAACCAGCCCCTGGTCGGAATGCTCAGCTTACCAACAGCCTGGCTGGCAGGCTCCTTCTTTCCCCCACTGCCTCTGGCTGGGCCAGCACCCCAGGAAAGCCCAAGACTTTCTGGCCTGGGTGCTGGCCAGTAGGAACCAAGCTCTATGGGGCTTTGGCACACGCACAGAGCTGGCACAGGGAAGCCTCTCTGCCCCTCAGCTAAGCTCTGGAGTGGTGGGAGGCGGAGGGGGCCACAGCGCACAGGAGCAATTTCCAATCTGTTCATGCCCTGACCCTGCAGGATCCACAGCAGCCCCGTCCCGGGAAGGAGCTTACCACCCTCTTCATACGTACACCCACCCTGGGTCCTTCCCCCAAGGAGCCTGGGGCTGCTCCGCCCCCGAGGAAACTCTGCTACTGAGACACCTCTCTAGCCAGGTTTGCTGAAGCTCCTGCAGCCAGGTTCCCTGGGCCCTTGTGCACAATTCATCCTTAGGGCTTAACCCCTTCCTACCTGTGCTGTAGCCAGGGGACAGGAGACAGCTGGGTTTTGTCAGTGGCCATTAGCTGCCTTTGAACACTGTGGGGCAGGAAGGGACAAGCTGCTTCCAGCCACAGAAGGAGTGGGAAAGGAGAGGAGGGGGAAAAAAAAGAAAGAGAGAACGAACTCTGCAAAGACATGGGCCAGGTCATCCCTTCCTCTCCCCTCTGGCTGGAAGCAGCTCCTATCCCTTCCCTCCCACACAGTGCTGAAAGGCTGCTGCTGGCCACATTCTGGTGTGAACCCTGGCAGAAATCGGGGGGGGGGGGGGGAGCATGTGATCCTGTGTGCCCTCTCCCATGTGTTGCCTTGGGAAGGTGCAGCACCAGGTGAGGAGGGTCCAGCCTGGGGGCCCAGCCAGGCATGAAGGGCAAAGCAAAGCACAGGCAGGGAGGGGGTGTGGGGGTCGGTCGGTCACCCCGTCGTGTGTGTGAGTGTGAGAGACTGACCTCTCCTCATGTGAGCCCAAAAGCCTTAAAGATAAGGCAAATAAAAAATCCAGCTATGCAGTATTTCTTTTTAACAGGGGCTCAGTCAACTTGATGTTAATTTGAACGTTTGTACTGCATGGTTCTGATAGATTGCCTTTGAACTTGCTTGAATACGAATAATTTTACCAGGTGTCCTGTGTTCAGCATAGGGAAATATAGTCATCGAGTGTTCAGTAAACTGCAAGGGTGAGCATTTTATGCATGACAGTGTATGTATCCGTCCTTCAGAGGATCTCATCATGTATAGCAGCTTTACCTGCTATTTGAATAATTTTAAGTTTGTTCCCCAAAATCAGTGTACAGAGAGTCTAAGACACAGGCCACCCTGGAAAAATGGGCTATGTTAGCCACCACTGAAACCTCCTTCTATACTAGATGCTTACACATATTATTGGGAAAAAGATTACATGTCAGGAAAAGTGTTATTTTCCCAGTGTAAACAGGGCCTAAACATTGAGCTATGCTTTAATTACAGTTTGAAAGAGCCCCACTATATACATTTATATTGAACAGTTTGAAAAGTTCAAAGAAATAATACAAGATACTAAGTCTCATTCCTCTCCTCCCACAGAGATATGCACCTCATGTGTTACAGTAGTCAAAGACATTCACAATCTTGCAGCAATCTGGGATTGTTTTCAATCCAGACTGCACTGCGAATTGCATTTCAGAATGGAACACTGTAAAAACAATTTCAATTAACTCCAGCTTTGGTTTTTTGGGAAGACATTAGTTTGAAGTATTATCATTAGAAATGCTGTTGGTAAGAGTTTTAGGTACTACACCGGCCCTCATCCCTCCATACCCATTTATTTTTCTATTTCTTAAAAAGAGTTTTGCTGCTGTGTTGTAGGCCTACATACAAACAAAATATTTCTATAGTCATCCAATTATAGTAACTGTGTTGTTACAAACACTTAGGCAACACCATTTTTAGACAAATATGAATTAGATAAAAGTATATGATAAGTAACCTAGAATATAGTTTATGACAAGCTCCAGTACAGATACTTACATTTTGCTACTAGAAGTTTTCATTCACAATTTCAGTTTGCTACTTAAAAAAAAAAAAAAAAAAAAAAAAGTACGTTTCTAGAGAAGTTTTATCCGTAAAAGAGTTTCAGGTATTTCTACTTCATAGCATTTGACTAGACTATGGCACCCTGGAACATACAGCAAGTCAGTAGGCCTAGAAGTATGCAAAGTGAAGCTTCTTTTGTAAGTTCTGTATCTCAAGAGGCGATACAATGCAGTTATCTGACCTGATTCAGAGTCACTAGTATCTGAGGAGCTAGAATCACTGCTAGTGCTGCTGCTGCTAGAGTCGGAGGAGGAGCTGCTGCTGCTACTCTCACTCAGTCGCCTTGGTCCACCAATAATCTTTGGTATAGTGTTATTTTCAGCTGCAAGATAAGAAAAGGAAGTTAAAAGTACGTATAGCACTGAAAGTCTTATGCATATATATGTTAAGTAGGGCTGTCAAGAGATTAAAAAAATTAATCGTGATTAATTGCACTGTTAATAATAGAATGCCATTTAAATATTTTGGATGTTTTATACATTTTCAGACATATTGATTTCAGTTACAACACAGAATACACTTAATATTTATTTTTGACTACAAGTATTTGCACCGTAAAAACCACCAAAAGAAACAGTATTTTGCAATTCACCTAATACAAGTACTGTAATGCAATCTCTGTATCATGAAAGTTGAACTTACAAATGTAGAATTATGTACAAAATAAACTGCATTCAAAAATAAAACAATGTAAAATTTTAGAGCCTGCAAGTCCACTCAGTCCTACTTCTTGTTCAACCAATCGCTTAGACAAACAAGTTTGTTTACATTTGCAGAAGATAATGCTGCCAATTTGTTTACAATGTCATCTGAAAGCGAGAACAGGCATTCGCATGGCACTGTTGTAGCTGGTGCCGCAAGATATTTACATGCCAGATGCGTTAAAGATTCATATGTTCCTTCATGCTTCAACCACCATTCCATAGGACATGCGTCCATGCTGATTACGGGTTCTGCTCGATAACTATCCAAACCGTGCAGACCAACGCATGTTCATTTTCATTATCTGAGACAGATGCCACCTGCAGAAGGTTGATTTTCTTTTTTGGTGGTTTGGGTTCTATAGTTTCCTGCATCGGAGTGTTGCTCTTTTAAGACTGCTGAAAACATGCTCCACACTTCATCACACTCAGATTTTGGAAGGAACTCCAAATTCTTAAACCTTGGGTTGAGTGCTGTAGCTATCTTTAGAAATTTCACATTGGCACCTTTGCATTTTGTCAAATTTGCAGTGAAAGTGTTCTTAAAACGAACAGCATATGCTGGGTCATCATCTGAGACTGCTATAACGTGAAATATATGGCAGAATGTGGGTAGAACAGAGCAGGAGACATACAATTCTCCCCAAAGGAGTTCAGTCACAAATTTAATTCACGCATTTTTAAAAAATGAGTGTCATCAGCATGGAAGCACGTCCTCTGAAACTATGGCCAAAGCATGAAGAGGCATATGAATCTTTAGTGCATTTGGCATGTAAATATCTTGCGACACCAGCTACAACAGTGTCATGTCAACACCTGTTCTCACTTTCAGGTGACACTGTAAACAAGAAGCAGGCAGCATTATCTCCCATAAATGTAAACAAAACTTGTTTCTCTTAGCGATTGCCTGAACAAGAAGTAGGACTGAGTGGACTTGTAGCTCTAAAGTTTTACATTGTTTTGTTTTTGAGTGCAGTTATGTAACAAAAAACCCACTACATTTGTAAGTTGCACTTTCATGATAAAGAGATTGCATGACAGTACTTGTATGAAGTGAATTGAAAAATGCTATTTCTTCTGTTTATCATTTTTACAGTGCAAATATTTGTAATTGAAAATATGAAGTGAGCACTGTACACTTTGTATTCTGTGATGTAACTGAAATAGATATATTTGAAAAAACATCCAAAAATATTTAATAAATTTCATTTGGTAATCTACTCTTTAATCGTGCAATTAAATTTATTTAATCGTGTGAGAGCCCTCGCCTGAATGCATCTTGTCACATCCTTCATTACTGACATAGCTTATGCTTTGATCCCTTCAAAGTACTAACTCCAACAGAATCCAGCAGTGGGTGCTGGAGAGGCTGGCATTGATGCAGATTCTTAGGCTTGGTCTCTAACACCAACTTATGATCGGTATAACTACGTTGCTCAGAGGAGTGGAAAGTCCACACCCCTGGCTTACACAGTTACACCGACCTAACTCTCGGCCTAGACAGCGCTATGTCAATGGGAGGGCTTCCACCATAGTCCACCTCCAAGAGGCAACAACTAACTAGATCAACTGGAGAAACTCTCCCATCAGTGTAGGGAGGGTCTTCACAAAGCCCAATGGTGGTGGTGCTGCAGTGCTGTAAGCATAGACAAGCCCTTACCCAAGCAATGGCCCCTGACCAATGCATTCCAGAAGTATTAGACCCTCTGTGCTGATTTACTGTTGAATTTAATCTGTTGACACTAGAGTTCAAGAGAGCTTTATGCCACTCTCCCTGGACCCCACTGCTCTGAGACTGCTGGGTGAAACCAGTGACCAAGATATTTCTTATGGACCATTTTTAACTGCACACTTTTTGCAGGCACTTGACTGTGTCTTTATCATCTGAAAGAAGAGATGAAGGAGGTGGAAAAGAACCAATTCAATATGCACACCACCATACTAGAATAGGATTTGAAAAAGAGGAACATGGTTAAATGAAACTTTTTCCTGAAGCATTTTCTATTAGCCATGATCAGATGCAGGATGCCACACAAAATACAGACCTTTGCTATGGTGCAACTGGCAATTCCTGTGGTCTGACTGGCACCCTACATTGCTTGAGAGATGCGAACGCCATGAAGTACAAGATAACTTTTGTTAATATTTTTAGAAAATGTTACAGAAAAGGTTCTGTAACAGATAAAATCTGGAACAGAAGAAAAAAATAGCTGACCAACAAAAAATTACTGTTGTGGTGTAGTTGAGATAATATAGGAGAGATCTCCCACTCTTGCAGGTTAAAAAAAAAGTGACAACTGGCAACTTCTAGTGCCGCTAATATTTTAAAAGGAAGAAATCCCACCAGTTATATCAGAGTACAGACGTCAGGAGGAAATCTCATTATAAAGAACAGAGCAGTACAACTAATGGTCACATTACATTTGCTATTTTGCTTTTTAGGGTTTAACTGCCCATTGACATCCAGCAGCCTCTTTTCCAACTCTTGTTTTTTCTCAAAATTAAGTTCTTCTTTTGACTTCTCTGGTTTCTTCACTGTATATGAAATAAAGAGAGACATTAAGAGCTACATCAAGAGCTACATCCAAACCCAAAATAGATTCTAGTTAAACATATTGTGTAGAGTTTATCCATGATATATACACACCATGTTTTCTTGGTCTTTTCCTTAAACAAGCCATCACATATTTCTCTAGTTCTCTAAGCGTCGATGCTTTTAAAGTTTCAAAGTCTATTTCTATCTCATCAGGATTAGAGTTTCTCAGTGAAGGCTCTCTTGACTGTATTATATATACCACTTTTCCAAGCTTATCTCCAGGAAGTTTATTTATGTCCAAACTCAACTGCCTTTTTTCATCATAATTCATAGGCTTGGCACTATCCTCATCTTCTGATTTACGTGCCAGTGAGACTTGCTGCTTTGTTTTCTTTGACTGACTACAAGAGAGAGAGTTTACTGCATTGAGAGCAATTTAAAATAATTTGTCACCCACACAACCCTCACACTTACATATTTAAAGACAGTTTTTTCTTCAATTTCTTTTTTTGCTTTAGCTTTTTCTTCTTTTGATTCACATATTTGTGTTTGGATTTCTCTTTGCCTCCTTTCCCCTTTTTAGACTTCCCTTTTTTCTTCCTCAGCTTGGGCAAGGAGGTTTTGGCCAATGCCCGCAACTGCTGATGAACAGCTTTAAGCTGTCAAAGAAAAGAAGAAAGGAAACTAAGCATCTTGATAGCCATTACAGGAAAAATATTGGGAAGGGAAAAACTGGTCCCGAAGGCCATGGGAGAGTTTTGGCAGCTGGGCAGGGATAGGTAGGATGTTTACTCAGTCGTGTAACAAGATTTTGGAAGGTAGAACAAACAGGATGAGGGGAGCTTTGGAAAATGGGGGCTTGCATTAAGAGGGAGAACATTTGTAGCAGCTACATGTGCACATGGGGGTTGTCTCTTGCCTCCCAGACTTGCAAAAAAATTGTCTTCCTGCAGAAACATCCCAAAGCTCTTCTTTAGCATGAGGAACTTGGGGCTCAAGTGTCTCAGTGCATCACTTGCCCACCTCCTGTGAGGTGGTTCTGTGAAAGGCAGTCTAGAGAGGATGTTGGGGCAGAGTCTTCCACATCATGAGTCCAAGCTATTTTGAAGTCTTGTAGTCTGGCCAGACAGTTATACTGAAACGAAGACAAAGTGCTGGCTTCAACAATCAGCTGGAACTATATAACACCTGCAGAGGTAACACTCATGTTTTGTCCGAGTTAAAAAAAAAAAAGGGTGGGGGGCAGTTTACACTACATAGGGATTAAAAGAGGAAAGGATGGATAAGAAGTCCCATCAAGACACATTAGCTTGATAGTTCACTGCAGAACAGTTAAGCGGAAGTAAGGGTGATAATTAATCCGCCTGCCCTTAGCAAAATGGAGAACACCATACATCTTGATGCTGTTTGAGAAGTTCATTTCCAAATTAAGTAGCTCAGCACATGGAAATTTAGAGCTAAAACCCATCCACCTTTCATTAGATTTTGGAACTCTTCTCTGGACTTTTGCCAGAATTTGTGCATCTTGACACAGATGCAAAAAAGCCCAGTAATTGTCCTGATGGAACCTCACAGTGGCTATGCTCATTAAAATTCAATACATTATATTTTTAAGAGTAAGATGATACTAAGATAGCCTTCATAAAGGAACTGCAATCAACACTAAACTGACAGAAAACAGAGGAGCTGTAGACATTCCAACTTGAATTTTGTTAAGAGTTGAGTTTCAGTGGTGCAATTAATTTTTAAGTAACTTATCACTGATGCTTTCTTGCCCAGCAGGGAGACTGATAATGTAATAGCCTTCTTTCATTCTTAGGATTTGGAAGTTGTGGATGAGAGAGTCTGCATGCAGCCTCCTCTTAAATTAGGAGTTGAAAACAGTGTCAGATTAATTACATTCCCTTAAATTTGCAATAAATTTTTAGATTTGACCTATGTTCTTTAGAGTATGTTAGAATAATTCCTACTGATATTGTTCCTCAGACAGGCACACCCAGCAGTGATACAGTAGAAACTTCACAATCTTGTTTACAATAGTTTAATGTAGCCTAGCATCTTGTTGACCTGCTTTCCACAAAACTTGAACATATTCATGATCATTTTAGGACAACTCAAAATTCAAAGACAAAACAAACAAAGCATTAGATTGCTCATCGGACTGAAAACCTGAAGGAGTTTCATTATTATGTTAAGCATTTAAGAGTCCAGGTCAGTGTGCCTGAAAGTAGTTAACATAGGATGGTGATAATTTATGAAGTGAAGTAGCTTTGAGAGAGTCTAAAGGCACAAAAGCAGCAAGGTATTCATGAAAGAAAAAGTCCTGGGAAGGACACAGTTAAAAAAGGAAGGGGTAATTGAATAGCCAGAGGCTAGAACCATAGCTCAGTAGGATCTGGAGTAAGCAAGAGAGCTTAAGGGCAAGCCTACACTACGGGGAGAAGTTGACCTAAGTTACACAACTCCAGCTATGTGAATAACGTACCTGGAGTCAACATAGCTTAGGTCGACTTATTGTGGTGTCTACACCACCCTGGGTCGACCCATCTTACCCTTCTCATTCCAGTGGAGTACCAGAGTCAACGGGAGAGCAATCTGTGGTTGATTTAGCGGCTCTTCACTAGACCCACTAAATTGACCACCAGTGGATCGATTGCTACAGCATCGATCCCTCGTAAGCGTAGACATACCTCAAGTCAGTGGTTTTCAAACTTTTTTTCTGGCCACCCAGTTGAAGAAAACTGTTGATGCCCGTGACCCAACAGAGCTGGGGATGAGGGGTTTGGGAGGGGCTCAGGCAGAGGGTTGGGGTACAGAGGCAAGGGCTGCAAATGAGGAGTTCAGAGTGTGGGAGGGGGCTCTGGGCTGGGGCAGGAGGGGATCAGGGCTCTGGGCTGGGGGTGCAGGCTCTGGGGTGCGGCCAAGAATGAAGGGTTAGGATTGCAGGAGGGGGCTCCAGGTTTGGGGGGGGGACTCAGGGCTGGGGCAGAGGATTGGGGCATGGGATTACCTCCAGCGACTCCTGGTCAGCAGCACAGCTGGGGTACAGAGGCAGGCTTCCTGCCTGTCCTGGCACTGCGGACCACTCAGTGCCCCAGAAGCAGCCAGCAGCAGGTCTGGCTCCTAGGCAGAGGCACCGTTCTTCCCCTCCTCCCCCTGCCCACCTCCCATTGGCCGGGAACAGACCAATGAGAGTGCGGAGCCACTGCTCGGGGCGGAGGCAATGCTCGGAGCCCCGTGGCCCCCCCATCTAGGAGCCGGACCTGCTGCTGGCTGCTTCCGGGGCACAGTGTAGTGTCTGAACAGATAGGGACTAGCCTGGGCAGCACCCCTGACGGGAGTTTTAATGGCCCAGTCGGCGGCACTGACCAGAGCCGCCGCAGCCCAGTGCCTTCCATTCCGCGACCCGGTACTGGGTTGCGAACCACAATTTGAAAACCACTGCCCTAAGTGACTTGTCTTGATGCTAACTGGCTGCCTCTTCAACTGCTTGAGAGGTGCAAAGAGCCCAATTGGATTGGGGCTTCAGAACAAGGCAATACCAACTGGATTTAGGCACTTTTGAAATTTTAATCCAATGCATTTTAAAGAACAGGTAGCAGATATCCTATTCAACAACGTCTGCCTACTGAAGGCTCTGAAGCCAGTATGTAGAAAGTTAAGCCTGGGATAACTCAGTGGTTTGAGCATTGGCCTGCTAAACCCAGGGTTGTGAGTTCAATCCTTGAGGGGGCCATTTAGGGATCTGGGACAAAAATTGGGGATAGGTCCTGCTTTGAGAGGGGGTTGGACTAGGGACTCCTGAGGTCCCTTCCAACCCTGATATTCTATGAACCTGTCATCTCCCACAAAGTAACCACAGTGCAGTGTGCTACCACATAAGAAAATAATTCTGTACCACCACCCCAAATGCACATTTCTGGACATACATTTAAAAAAACCTCTTTACTTGGGTTCCTAGCACTTGGTTCTAGACCTTAGAATGGATACATATGAACAAGAGCCACGCAAGGCTATAATAGTCATGCACTTTGTACAGAGCATTGTTGCTTACTTGCTCCTGAAGCTTTGCAAGGCGCCTTGTTCTTTCCTCTTCTGAATCTTCGGATGATCTTTCTTCAGTGGAGTCATCACTGCTGCTTTCACTAGAAAAAGCACTTGCTATTTGTGTTTTGGGCTGTGATGGTGGTATACTTGCAACAGGTTCATCTGGAATTTTGGCAAATTGCATCTCAAAGATATCCTAAAATATAAATAAAAAATGTTGGGACCTCTTTTATAGAAGAGTTTTTCATCTTTACTGATTTCTTTGTATTGGTCTAGATGTCCTAGAGTAGTCACAGGTCACCTACCACCCAATGATTTCTCTTCTCTCTCATATGCTAATTCTCCAAGAGCCATTACCAGAACAGCTCCACAGTGGGAATCTTGGGTGGTCCAGTTTAATTTATTAAGTGATAACTCACCTGCAGTTTTCTTGCCATAGCAACCACTTCATGGTCTGGAGAGTTGTATTTGTAGCAATTCATAAACATTAATCTAATATCTGCAGCAAACGCTTGTGTATCTTTATATTCATAGTTATCCATTTTCTTCTATAAGGAAACAGAATAATGAAGTTGCATTTTAGATGATATAAACTTTAAGCTACAGACTATGTATCTGGGGCTTAACACCAAATATAAAAAAGTCAAGAAAGATTGATACTTCCAGCATCAGAATAAATCTTGTGCAGTAGGGTTACCATACTGCAGAAGCTCCAAAACCATCATTAAAGAAAAAAAAAGCCCCAACACACACACCACACAAGCTCATACATCACATAGCCTCTTCTGACTTAGAATATTCTGTTGCAAATATTAACTGTCAGCAATATAACTTTATTGAATTAAAGCTATGATACTAACAGGATCTGAATAACTAAACTTTCTGTTGTAGTACCAAAAAGCTTTAGCTAATGTTCAGTTATAGATTATAAAGAATCTACATTTGTTCTGCACGTGTCCTATCTTTAATTTGTATTGTAACTCATGTAGATGACTGAAATACTCTAAATAAATCCAGGCCAAGGTTTTGCAATAAATAAAAAATAAATATAGGCAGTTAAAGTTGGGTTCCCAGCCCCTAATTTAGCTACCTAAATAAGTGGCCTAATTTTCAGAAGAACTGAGTACCTGACAGCTCCATTGAAGTCACTGGGAGCCATTAAGTTCTAAACTCTTCTGAAACTTAGGTCACATATTTAGGTAGCTAAATTAGGGTCTGGGAACTTTAGAAATCAACATTTTATAAAAATATGTATCCATTTTTTCAGTCCTTGACTACACTGTCTAAAGGACTTATTGTGTTTTTTATAAATGGGGACAAACACGACAGAGTCTGAATTATGGCCCTACCAATTAAGATAGGGGAGCAGTTAAGTTTAAGACAAAACAGGGAGCTTACACAGTTGAGACATCTGGGCATCTGAGGTTTCAGATTGCATCATGAGAGCGAGTCTTGAAGGGCTAGAGTGATGCTTAAGTACTGGGAAAGTGATAGAGACTATCACCTGTTTATATAGAAGACTACTGTCAGCATATATTAAAAAAGTGACCCAAAAGGTACTTTTACCTGTGCCCCAGTAGGTTTACACAGATAGGCTAAAAACTTGGAAAGCTTGCATCACGACTAGAAGTTTGCTTGAGTGAAAGTCTAACTGTGATGTAAGACCTCTTACTAATTTTTGAGCTCAGTTCACCCTACAAGTAAGCAAACTAATTACTTTAGCAGTTAATCAACAACATGAAATAACCATAAGACACTATGTACAACAGGATATGCAGTCTTTGTGCCTAGGTTGGTTCTTTAAGAAAAGTAAAGTCTTCATGACATTTTCAGATTCAATTTAAAAAGGTATATTTAATTTAGGACCATAAATCCCCTACACATGAGAATAAACCAGAGTTGTGAATCTAGCCAAAACCCCTTACCTTAATAGTTCCAAGGTCTATAGGGCATTTCATGGTATCATGGTGGTCATTGACCCCCAAAGCTGTAATGTCTACAGGTTTATAGAAAGGCCAAGCATATGATGCATGTTTCTTTGCAAACATTTCTTTAAGGATCTCACTACAATGCTTTAGTTGTTCTGATAGTTGAACATTTTTGACAATTTCAAGTGGCTGTTGAGAATCTGGCAAGTCTTTCTTTAGATGACTGTCTGGTACACTACATTCACTTTCTCCTCTACATGATATTTTAGCAACTTTTGGTTCATTAAGTGCTGGAGAAGATTCACAGCTTGCTGTGAATATTGTAGTAGTATCAGCCTTCCTTTTCACACCCTTTTTAACCTAGAAAACAAAAGTTTACAAAGAATATTTCAAGTAACTAAAATGGCACAATTCCACTATAAATAGCAAAAGAGAAACTTTTTTGGTTTTTTTAGACAAAAAGCTTCTGTATTTTTTCTCCACAACTGTAGAACTTGTTTCTACAATTTTATATTTAAGACCTACATTTTCAGAAAAGTGTTACAAATCTAGCATCAAATGTAATGCTTTCTTCTTTAGAGTTGGAAGGAAAGTGTACTACAGTTTAATCTATTTTGCGGTCACTTTTAAGTAGGGTAAAAATCTCAAAAAAGTTACTAGATTATGAAGTTGACATAAGAACAGCCACCAGCAAATACAAAGATTGCTGCACTCTAGTATTTGAGGCCTAATTAGAGGCTATGAGTACAAGCTTTTAGCTCTTAAGTTTTGTCTAACATTGTGCTGCCGCTGGTTTGGAAGAGATACAATATATGCACTTTGCCACTAACTCACTAAGACACTCACCAGATACATATTTTTACTTTTCTGAAAAAGGTCTGGGAGAGAGCATGCATGTTTCCAGCTGGAATAGTTGAAACAAAGCTAGTTGATAGGAGATGGTTTGAGCTAACCAAAATGGCATGTTTTCATGCACAGGTCTAGATAACAGCAATTGTTTTTGGTAGCTCATACAAACGAGTTGTTTAAAATAACTATTCTGTTGTAGATTTAACAGGTAATCTGCTTATTTTGAAAAATCAAGTATTTCCATCATATCATGGACTTAGTTTACATTAAAACTAGATCAGTTCCTTTTGAATATTTAATTTTGAAGTTTAGCAGAGATCTGTCCCCATATTTGGAAACTACCTTTAACTTAACATAAAGCAAAGCTACCAGTCTCTCAAACCATCTTTCTGAAAAACAAACACATTCTTTAACTCATCTCAGCACAAAGAAAAGCAAAACACCCAGATTTAAATATGCAATAACCCTACATTTTGACTCAACCTCCGCCCTAAATACTGTAATTAGCGCTGCTCCACTTATTCGAGAGATCAGAAATTGTGTATAAAAAAAATCTACATTTTATAGGATGCAAGATAAATAGGTTGTGTTCACAGTGCCTTATGTTAAATGGTGTTCCATTAGTTTTGTGCATTGTGAGCCACATTATACATGGAGGTACCAACTACTGCCCCAGACAGTATCAATCGACTTTCATTTAGAAGCCAGTATTCAAAAGGCAACTTACTTTTGATATAGGTAGTGTGGCTGACATTAAGGTAGTCGATTGAGTCATTGACAGAGGGGCTAGCACAGGCTGCTGTGGTACTGGAGTCATCACGTGAGGCTGCTTAACAATGCTTTCAAGTTGCTTCTGCAGTTGACTTTGCTTAGTGGTACAAACTCCTGAATCAGGCTGCTGAACTCCTAATAAATCAAAGCAATTTACACTGAGATGTGTACTTTGGTGTCCCAACAATTCCAGTCCTATGTTCTTGCAGAAGAGATCTCCTAGGTCATCAAGTCCAGTCTCCTGTTAGTGCAGGCAACTTAGTCATAATCCCATTAATGAATGTATCAAACCCCCATCTTTACATTCCAGTCATAACATTTCCCTTCACAAAGCTCCTGTTTGTAGGCCCAAAGGCCACACTGTCTTATTTTCAACTGACCAAATACTTACCTGCAATTGATGCTCTCTGAAGCTGTACATAAGTGCAACAATTACCACTCTTGCGTTCATGCTCCTAATGCAAGTCCAGATGGGGACTCTCCCAGTTCAGATCTGAAGTGCTAGTTCTGCAGCAGAGCCATAGTGCCCCCAAGAGTCTTCAACCCAATTAATGCCCTTGAAAAAAACTGAACTAAACTATTTATCTTTGAAAGCAATAGTTAGTTGAGTCATGTTTTTTCCAGAGATACAGGCTTTTTTGGGTTTCTATTTTTGGAAATTGAATTTCTCCATTGAGGTCTGCCATTTGGATTTAAAAAAAAAAGTGGACTAGAATAGAAGTAGTACTGGAACTAGGAACAGATACCAGATAAACAGTCTGTGACAGAAATCCTCTCTGTAACTTAAGTTCTACTATTCCAAATTCCAATATTCCAAAAGTAAGTTTACTAATTTGGAGAAGCACTTAGCTTGGAAAAGGGGTTCTGTAAGACCACTAGTTAATAAGCTAATTATTAACTTGAGGAGTCCAAGCAACAATGATTTATAGTGTGTACTCCAGGTGGCAGCCCTCATAAATCTCCCATGTGAAGTCTGATTGAAGGTTCACTGTGGAAGCAGAGACTCCTTTAATGTCACCCTAAAAATCAAAGGCCTGCCAAAGGTGACAATAAAATGTTCACTCTGCCAAACATTAAGAGATGGTTCTCAAAGAGCAGAACACATTGATGGTAAGCAAGAGAGGTTGGGTACGTTATCGCAGGACATTAGTTACTCCACATGAAGTCCTTAAGATCTTTGAAACAGATTGTGTAAGAGAATCTCCCTGGGATGGATGCAAGGGCGTATGAATAACCTTGATAGGTGACTTATTGAAACTGAATCTTGATACCAGCTCTGAAAGTAGTGAGATGCATTTACAGTATCACCTCGTTAATGAAGAATTTAATGTAAGATGGAATGGCACCAAAATGACTTATTTTCCTGCACAATTTTCTCCAAGAGGATGGAAAGGAAATCTGGAGTTATCCCTAGAAGCCAACTTTCTTCCTAGCCACCGCTTGTATAGACTGCCAGGGTAGCATGACTGTTGTCAGCACTGGTCATTTTTCACTGCCACCCTAGCCCTTTATAGGCATTTCAAGATGTCTGGCCTGGTCCTGTTCAATATCAAAAATAAGGATAAGCCTTTCTTAAAGAGAAACTAATATTTTCTTAGGGAGGTTCATGGAGGAACATCAGTAATTTCCTCAGCCCAAGTGCTAGCCAAATGCACCATGAAAGTTTAAATATTAAAGTGCCTAATGTTCCAAGGACACTTTGTATCTAGATTAGGCAATAGCTAGGCCGTGGTAGCACATACTTTTGAGTGAACTGGAGAAGTGTGGCATTTGTGTAGACACTCAACATAGTGAAGGAGTACTTGTGGCACCTTAGAGACTAAGAAATTTATTTGAGCATAAGCTTTCGTGAGCTACAGCTCACTTCCACTGCATGTATCCGATGAAGTGAGCTGTAGCTCACGAAAGCTTATGCTCAAATAAATTTCTTAGTCTCTAAGGTGCCACAAGTACTCCTTTTCTTTTTGCGGATACAGACTAACACGGCTGCTACTCTGAAACCTGTCAACATAGTGAAGATCCCTTATTCTGCTTCACATGAGGCTTATTGTCTTCTAGGGAGCACTGGGGAGACCAAAAGAGTAACATGGTAAGATAAAAAAAATAGTAAGTCATGGTCCACCTCAAAGCAGACTGTTTTATTCCTCTAGCAGACACCACGCCAGGTCATTTTAAGACACCATAGGGATGCTTAGGGCCAGTTCTCAGGATGGGCGAATAGGGCAGTCGCCTCAGGCATGCCAAAATGCAATCCCATTTTTTTTTTTTTGGCTGTGCTCCCAATTAGCTTGCCCTTTTTTATTTCTGGCTCAGCTGCTTGAGGGGTGGGATGCAAGAGGGCAAGGCACAAAAACAGCTAGGGCCTCTCCTTGGGATGCTTCTCAGATATACTTGAGATAAAAGGAAATGGGGAATCCTCAAGTCTCTTCTTTCTTCTTCAAAGTAGTATAAGTGTTTGACAGAGGATTAACTCCAGAAAACATGGAGCCATGAGGCCTACACCGTAAGTACAGCAGTAACAGAATATTTAAATACAGGACACTGAATGACAAATTTACACAAGTTTTGGTAGATAGCCATCAAGCGAACAGGGTGATACAGCAGAGGCAGCTGAGAGCAGTGCCCCTTTACTGTCAGAAGTGAAGGAGTCATAGGAGGCAACTGGGGATAGGGAGCTGCAGCTCTAATTAAGACAGCACACAGTATCATTTGTTAGAGATAACAGCTCAAGACTGCTGCTCTGCTGCCAAGTGCACAGACCCAAGAGTTGTCACCTGTGTCATCATGTATCTATCTTGTAGTTTCAAGGCAAATCCAACATAATTTACTTTTGATTCCTACAGAGAGAATACATTCTCACTTATCTTTCCTGTTAAATGTGTCTCTCTGGCAACATACAATACCCAATACCCTTGAAAACAGACATGTATGAACTTCTGAAACTATGGTAAACATTGTTATGTATAACGTTTAATAAAGGTATGACTCACAAAGCTCCAAATATGTAGAGTTGGGGTCGGGGGGACGGGACGGACGGACAAAAAAAAACAAACAAACAAACAACCTGTTTGGACAGCATGATGGTAGAGCCATTTTATGAGAATCAGATTTCCAAACGGATACCCAGTTCATGGCCAAAGTATATATCCTCATTGTGAAAGGAAATGAAGAGCAGCATATTGTTATATAGAAGTTAATAGTTCTACATTTATAAGTTGCACTTTCACAACAAAGAGATTGCAGTACAGTACTTTCATGAGGTGAACTATAAAATACTATGTTTTGTTTATTTTTACAGTGAAAATATTTGAAATAAAAAATACACACTTTGTATTCTATGTTGTAATTGAAATCAATATATATGAAAATGTAGAAAAACATCCAAAATATTTAATAAATTTAAATTAATAAATTTAATTTAATTTTGGATTATTAAATAAATTAATTTAAATTAGTATTCTATTGTTTAAAGTGCAATTAAAACTGATTAATTTGAGTTAGTCCCATGATTTAACTGCAATTAATCAACAGCCCTATTATAATACATTTGTTTATACAGCACCTTTAAATCAGCAGATCACACTTCTGTGAAGTGCTCAGAAGCATCTTAATTTTACAGAAAGGAAGAAGCAGAGGTACAAGAATGCTAAACAATTTTATCAATGACAAATAGTGATTTAGTGACAGAGATAAGAATAGAAAACCGGATCGCTCTTGACCTGCACACCTCTGCTCTCAAACCTGGAAGAAGGCTAACAGACTTGCATTTCCCTTTTCAAATACTTAATATTTTACTTTTAACTTCCTAACTTAAAAGTATATTAACTAGCTTACAATAAAAAAACTAAGTCAATTATGGAACATATGCACTGCACTTCTGCTCCTTTCAGGAAGCATCTTTCATCAGATGGATAAACAATTTTTCCTAAAACTATACTACTGTACCTGTTAACTGTCAATGCAGAGAATGAGCTAAACCTCAAACTCATGTCAAAAGGTAGAATTTTTAAAAAAAAGTTATTCAGCTAGAACTGGGGAGGGTATTTATTATTGGCATATTGAACCTGCTTAAACTTTGAAGCAGTGATTTTTTGTTTGTCTACTGAACTCCAGGAAAATCAAGTGACAGTTGTCATTTTGTGAAATACAGAGTCCTCACCCCAACTGCTCCACAGTAAAGTTTAGTAGCATTAGGTTTTAGTCTAAATAGTAAACTGCTTACAGTTGCCATAAAATTTTACCATTCTATGGACAAGAATATCAACTCTTCCACAATTTGATGTTTACAAAAAAAGTTGCAATTAAAATTTGAACTGTTAGCAAGTTAATATATTAACACTGCATGTAGTCTAGTATTTACCTTCTTGTTTCTTTCCTTTTCTTTTCCCTTTGTTGACTATCACTATTCTCTCTTCTGGAGGCATTTGTGCCACTTTCTGCATAAATACTTTTTCTAGCTCTTGTGCCATAAACACAATGTCATCACCTGGCTGCAAGATATAATTATGTTTGTAAATCACAGAATATAGGCAATATACTTTAATATACAATACAATAATTTAATAGACAATGTACAAGAGTATTACGTTCAGTAGCATTATAATACACCCATGTTCTGTAGCATCGTGCATTACAAGTTTACTGTCAATCTGAAGTTATTACAGAACAACCTTAAAAGGGTTACATAAGGTTGTTCTGTAATAACTTCAGATTGACAGTAAACTTGTAATGTTTAGTCTTACATAATTTGTTGTGGAACTGAACACCAGTTCCACAACAAATTATGATTATATTGAAAGACTAAATGCCCCGCCACCCCTTTATTATTTCCTTCAATATTTCCCCAACCATCCCACCCTTACACGGAGACAAGTTTCAGGCTGTTCACTTGAGCATCCTTCAACTCCTGAGGATACTGCAATCAAGTATTAGAACAAAATCACCTGAGTTTGTCATGCATAAGAAGCATCTTAAAAGTTGCTTCTTCCCTTGGTCCGTCACGCACTATTTTGTCAGTCATTATCCATTGCAAAGCTCATCTATTCACCCAGCTTCCTGAAGGAGTGGAATGTGGGATTCAGGATAATCAGGAGCGTGTGTACATGCGTCTTACTTATGATAAGCTTTTTAATTGTTAGACATGTTTGTTGTGCGATTACATGGGCTATGTTGTAGTGGATTTGTTGGTAGGATCCTTGTGTGAGGACATTTATCCTTTCAATGAATTGTACAGATGGCTAGAGATTGACTAGGTGCTTTTGGTAAGTTTGAATAAATACTACCAGTCTATTTAAATGAATGTTTTCCATTAAAATTCAGAGACACGTTAGGTTACTTAGCTGTTACAAGTAACAAAATGCATCAATAGCAAACACTTTCAGAATTGGGTATATGGCCTACTGATCACTATCATTTACTACAGTCCCCTCTTTTTAGCATTTTACATACCTTGTTATACACATAGCAGTTCGTGAACATAGTTTTAAAGTCTTCAATGCAGTCTGTAGCTTTTGTATAATAATTATGTTCCAAACGCTTTTTAATTGTGCTCAAGTCCATGGGTTTCTTAATGATATTATAATAATCCTGTGGTTTTGAAAAAGATGGTTAAAACTATATAAATTTGTGAATTTAATTAAAGATTAATAAGTATTACTAGAACATGAGCGCTCTTGTACATTTGAGGACAACCTGTTAACCTTAACAGGAGAACAGAACTACTATGTTGCTAAATTTGGAATAGGAACATTCTATTAAAAGAAAGCTTTCCTTCAGGTTTAAAGTTACCATTAAAAGCATCGTAAGTGCCACAACAGCAGAGGTATTATGGAACTTAATTTCTTTGTACTCTTCCCCTTGCATGATAGATTTTTTTAAAAAAAGTATTAATTTCAATAGTATTATTGAATAGGACCATGTGGATAAATGACACTTCTGCTAGGAATAATAGTTCTCTTGTATAGCACTTTTCATCTGTTGGTTTCAAAGCAATTTACAAGTGAAAAGAAGCATCCCCATTTCCCAGATGGAGAAATGGAAGCAAAGACAGGCAAAGAGACTCGCACAAAATTGCAGGTAGCGCTGGGACTAGAGTCTAGGTCTCTTGATATCTGTCCAGTATGTTATCCATTGGGCCATGGTGCTTCCCTAAAGACAAAGGTGAATTCAAGACCTAGCTGACTGACCATTTAAAAAAAAAATATATATAATATATCTTAGTAGAATTGCTCACTTCCACCTCTGGGAATTAGCACCCAGTTGTTAATCCCTAGGTTAGAAGAAATCAGAAACATTCAACAGTTTTACGCTCCAATTAACTAGGTTACAGATGCTTCAAATAATTAAGTTAGTAATGACAACCTCTGAAGCACCTATAACTAGAGCAATTCATCCACTGGAACAAAAGGCTAAATACATCTTAATAATGTTTAACTGTCTGTTTAACAACATCACCAGAACAACATTTAAACGGGCACAGCTAAAAAGACAGCTATTGTCAAAATACTGATCTCTTCTGCCACCTCCTGTCCCCTTTTGGTGTCAGAAGGGTTAAGTTAGATACTCACTGTCCTTGTAATGAAGCCAGACAGAATTTATTGTAGATTATGCAAAAGTTGAAGCTACACTATTTCTGAAAGTATGTGTTAAATTCTAAGTGGCTGCCTTAGAAATTTGAAGAGGCAGAACTGTCCTGAGGCTAACTACAATTGTTGCCACAACTTTGAATGAATGACCTACAATATTAACCTTAAGTGACAGCTTCTCCTAAGAACAAAAACAAAATACAGACAACAGTCACTTTGACAGTGCTTTTGGACAAACTGACCAAATGAGTTTGTCAAGAGAAACAGATATGGATAAAGGGTTTTGTCTACTGCTCCAAACAAAACAAATTGTCTGGAGGGTCTGATTTGAGAGAAAATGTTAAAAGAACTAAGTATTTATACCATACCTTGGTTAAGTAACAACTATGTCACGGAAACAATTTATAAATGGCTGGTACATGTAGACACTAATGAAAGGCAAGTTTAAGGGTAATCCAAGGGGATAACCAGGAGAAACTTGACTGGGTTAAGAAATTATAAACCTAAGAGCAACATCTTGTAGCATATTAAAAAAGTCTAAGGGCTGTTGTGGTGGAAGCCCCATTCCTTGACAAGACTAGATTAATACATAACCCTCAACCTCACAAAAATCAGAAAGAATACAGCAGCATCCTGAGGGAGTTCAGAGTTGGGTAACAATAATGGTTCAAGGCATAAAACCTCATATTGAGAGAGACCAGGATTGCATACCCTCAAATGCAAAAATAAGAGTACACAGTATAAGGAATGTTATTGAGAAGATACATCAAACTTCTGTTCATTCCGTCTCATAATACAAGAAGGAACAGTCAGTGACACCAAATTGTGCGGAGAGTTTAGAACTGATGAAAGAAGCACTCTTCCCACACAATACACAATTTGCTTGTGGAACTCATTGCCACAGGATCTCATTAAGACAAAGAGCTTTACAAGATGAGAGTTATATCCAGAGTTAATTGTAAACAACAAAGAAACCAGGGTTTGCGCAGGGATAAACACACTCATACTTCAGTGCATAATCCAAAAACTATTCAGAATTAGGAGAAAGCTTTATTTGGGGACAAGTTATCCCATAATCACCTGTCAGGGTTTATTACACCTTTCTTTGGCATTGTTCAGAAAGATCCTTAGTGACACACTACTAGACCACTGGTCTGATTCAGTATGGCAATTCCTATGTTTCTAAGCCTTCTTTGGTAGGGTATTAGAAAGATGTTAGGTCATCTAGTTAATTTCCATTCTTTTAATTTTATGATGAGCGATTTCAGAAAATAAGTATTCATTGGTCCAGACAGAGATTGATGCTATAACCCAGCACTTAGGGCACCCACCTAGGATATGGGACACTCAGGTTCAAGTTCCTGCTCCAAATCAAGTAGAGTGGGAATTCAAATCTGGGTGTCCCACATCCCAGGTGAGCAGCCTAACCCCTGGGCTGTGACTGGACATATGCATTCTTGAGAGGAAATCTATAGTTCAAGCAAGAACCAAACCATTGAAAACAACCCTTCATATCTCAAAGACTTCCAAACTGAGAAATGTGGCTAGCCTTCTTTTAGGAGTATGCATGCATTTATAAGTGATTTTAAGAATGGAATATTGCCCTTTTAAGTTTCTTGAAGGTTATCTAAGGGTGCCTGCTTTTAAAATGTAGCACTACATAGAAAATGAAAGTTAAAATCGGAAGTTCGGTCTTTCACTTAAAAGTCAAGAAGACTTTAGATTACCACGATGAGCTATTCTGGTCAACTAATGCGTAATTCTGTATTTGAACTGGAGATTTTGACAGGACAGATATAGGGAGAAACCAGACTAGCCTAGTGAGAAAATGACCACACATTCTTAATTCTTTCACCACTCAAACCAGTTAAAGTCTCAGATTGCCCCTACATCAAGGCCCCAAAAGAGTGAGTGAAAGCCCCACAGCAGGCATATGGTGTTGAGGAAGTCTGATGAGGTTTATTTTTTTAAACCCTTAGTATTTGTATTCATCTTCTCTGCAGTGTAGAAAAAAAAAAAGTGATACACTGTCAGTATAACAGTGAAAGAAGCTTATGAGCATCATCGGTCAGTTTCACCACCTTCCTGTCAGAGACACATGATGATTACAGGAAAAAAAGTAATCCATTAATTTACTGGTGTAAAGTGTTAATTGGACATTCCACAAACAAGCCCAAATGTCAATCAAATTCTCTAAAACATAACATATCTTCAATAAAGTCAATATTTTCTCATAAATCTTACATGCATAAAAGTAAATATAGCATATTAAACTGTTCCAAAGGTGCCATACTTTCAGATTATGCAGCATTAAGCGTCAACCTCTTAGGGATGCGTCAGAGGTGTTGACACTATTCTCTGAACCCTGAATAAAAGTTTGAATGGACACATAATGCTCTATAAACAGTTTAAAAGATGTCAAGAAACTACTGACTATTTTAAGAGCAGGTGTCTTTAGAAGGGTACCCCACTCCCATTCACCAAGAGAAAGCTTTTTCTAGTGGGAAATTCATCTGGATTTCTCTTTCTAATATTTCTCTTGTGCACAGCAGGTCACTGACGATCTTTAAACCATTCCCACCAGAAACTCAAATGAGGCCTTAGAACAGACAAACATAACATTAAATCAAGATGGTATTTGGATAAGTTGCATCAGATTTTCAGTGGTAGAATCTATTTGGATTTTTTCCACTCTGAAGAAAGCAACTGCAAGATCTCAGCTACTTATTGGGGACGATAATGTTTACAAGCATTATTTCCTGACAATTCTTATCATAATATAGTGATGGAGGAGTAAAGGCCTGGGCTAAGAGTTTGTGCTGCACCTTTAAGAAGTGCAGCCCAGAACTTTCAGCTCAGGGGTTGCTGGGTGGGGTGGTTTAAGACCCCTTTATAGACTTCCCCGTCCTAGGCTGCTTTGGGGGCTGAAATACTTCTGGCATCATGTAGACAGTCCTAGGGGCCTAAACTGCAGCACTGCCCAGAATCTCTGTGGAGTAACAGATTTCATTTTTTAAAGCCAACATTTCAGTTTACCTTTAAGATTTCACTTGCTTATTCTTCAACATATTATAAGGCTTAATACAATACTCAAATGGAGTCTTACAGGAAGGTTTAATGCTGCAGCATCTACAGGCTGGTGAAATGGCCAGGAAAAGTTGTGTCTCCACATAGCTTTCATGACCACCCTCTGTAAATACTGAAGTTGATTTGTTAAACAGCCAGTTTTTTTAGGATTGATATATTCTGGTGGTGGAGGATTAACAATAGTTGGATACTGTTGATTTGGAACAGACATCTTTAGTGAGTTTCACATGTTCCAAGGTCTGTTATAGCATCAATCTGTGAAGAAAAGATAAGTTTAAATATAAATTATAGTGTAAATATTGTGGGACAAACCAAGTCAGGAAAAGTATAAGCTCTCAGTACATAAGGTGAAAGACACTGCTACATGCAATACTAAACACATTAGTTTTTAGCTCCTTTAATGAAACAGTTCATCGGATGCTTCTTTAACAGTGATAAGGCATACTTGAGATCACAAAAATGACATTTTATAACATTACTGTCCAAGATAGAAAACCATTAGAAACCACTGATGTTTTACTTAGTTTAGGAGTGCTGTTATACCTGAAGAATGTTTACAAAGCCATCTGAAACCCAGGAATAGATAGGATACTGGAAAAACCTGGAATTACGGGTCTGGATAACTCAAACATCTAGTTAATTTTCTGCTTATACTCATTCATTGGCCCAACTTCTGTCGGTGAGGGAAACCAGCTTTTGAGCTTACACAGAGCTCTTCTTCAGGTCTGTGTAAGCTCAAAAGCTTGTCTCTCTTACCAACGGGCCAATAAAAGATATTACCTTACCCTCCTTGTCTCTAATATCCTGGGACCAACATGGCAACAACACTATGCAACTCTTTTTGAATGAGTGTGTGGAGAAGTTTTCCTAGATTTGAAGTTCAGGTTAGAAATCTCAGCTGTTGTATAACACAGATTTTTGCTGTAGACATGTCAAGATTTTCATGAAATTGGTTTATTTTTCATATTACACTTACAGGACAGTAATGTGCAGCTTTACAGATGTGTTGGTCTGACCTAGAATATAAGAATAGGTCTAATATTAACTGTCTCACACATCTCTGCCAAACCGCTTCAGTTATGACATGCAACCACCATATAAAATTGCATAGTCAAAGAAAACTTGACTTTGATTACCTGTTTTTCAAGTTTGGCCATGTGCACAAGAATATAATTTGTATCTTTATACCATCCTTGTTATGTACAAACAAGGCTGCGACAGCTTTATGGAATGCTACCCTGATACTGTCTTAGTGCATTTGAAATCCGTTAAGGGGACTTTATTAAACATTGCTTGCAATCATTTGACTTTTGCCAGTAGACAGTGCTGTTGTGGTAAACTTAATCAGTCTTTAGCATGTTAGAAGGCAAATATGTATTCACTTAAGAGTAGGAATAAAAGGTTCTTTTAAAATATAGTGTTTTGTAGTATAAGTTACTATAAGACTAATCATATTGTCATCCAGTTTAGAGCTGAGAGAATACCCGAAACAAGAATTTTCAACCCTTTTCTACTGAAGGTGTTTATTTCTGAATTTTACCAGATAGTTGTTAGAAAATGAAACCAGAGCATAAATTTTATTACTGATTTTACCCAAGAGGAAGCTAGATTTTAAGTTACAATGCAAGTAAATTCAAGAACTATAGGCTGCCATTTTCTGC
Source organism: Chelonia mydas (assembly GCF_015237465.2). NCBI lineage: Eukaryota > Metazoa > Chordata > Testudines > Cheloniidae > Chelonia > Chelonia mydas. The sequence continues at coordinate 73,855,113 of NC_057854.1, forward strand.
TGACCTTACTAAAGCAAATATTATTCAGTTAAAAATAATCCTGTCCAATTTCTGTTTGCAAACCAAAAGACAAATAAAACCCCTACACACCTTTGATCAAGATATACAGTGAGACATGACATTTTCGAGCAGAAACAATTGTTAGCTTTGAGTTGATTAAAATAAGTCTCTAACACCTTAAACTCATTCTTACTGTAAGGACAGCATCTTGCCAGACATGAATTATTACATCTGGCATTTTGATCCGTTTTCTCTTTTATTTTTGCATTTAAAAAGAAGCCTCATCTCTAGTTGTGCTTGTAGATACAGAACTGTTCTGATTTCTCCCCCATCTCTGTTTACTTACAGAAAATAGAATTTTCCAATGGATAGTACTGTCATTAACGTAAAACAGTTTCTTCAGCTAATTTAATTTCTTACAACCGATAAGTTAACCTACCAGTGTTCACATCAGCCGATTGTACCCAGTCAGAGATTGTATCAATAGACATAGCTTGATATTAACTTTCAAGTTTGTTCATTTAAGAGCTGGAATGTAAAATTATACTGTATCTCAAGGTACTTTTTGGTCAAGCATTTTCATAAATAAGCGGATAAAATCTTTAATATTGGTCATTATGCAAAAATAGGCTAAGCTGTAGATTTTATAAAAAGAGATCCAATAATGATAATTGAAAGATACATGTACAAATATTTGTTGTATTTATTTTTCCGAGCAATGCTTTGACTTTAGGACAAACCTACCATACTGTGCAATTTTTAAAAGGAAAATTTATATTTTATGCCTAGTGTAAGACAAACCCTGTGGATGGGACTATGCAGATATTGTAATAGTTGCATAATTCCCTTTAAATTGTAGAATAATTATATTCCATAGTCAAAGTCTTCTAGAGAAACTAAAGTCTGGCTCTTCTTTTTGTAAAACAAATCCTGAAAACTAATTTCCTTATGTGTTTTTGAATATCCTATCTTAAAAATGAACTGATTCAGGCTGTCTGCAGACATTGGGATAGTTCCAGTAATACCTAGCTGTTACATGGCATTTCATCAGATCTTCAAAGAGCTCAAAAGGAAGGAAATATCCTAACCCCCATTTGACAGATGTGTAAACAGAGAGATAAAGTGAGTTAGCCAAGGTCAGCCAGCAGGCCGGTCATAGAGCTGGGAATAAAACACACGGTTTTGAATCCCAGTCCAGGGTTCTGTCCACTAAGCTTGAGCCAAGTACCTTTTGCTGGGAGGCAATTTTAAGCTGTGTATTGTTTTTCAGCCACAGGTGTAGAAGCCGTCTTTAAAAAATGGTATTGTAAATTCCTTTCCCTTTAATTTTTAAAATAAATTAGAGGATCAAAGATTTAAAATTAGTTACTAGGTTTAAGATTGGACGTTGAAACCAGATAAAGGTAAAAGACAAAAGCTTGTAATTGAGCAATAATTAAAAGATTGCATAGGAAATTTAATACAATTTAATTTGGAGCACTTTTAATAGTTAGGGTTATAAAATGCTGAAAAAAATTAAGTAGCAGTGTCAGCGTAACCAAGTGATCTGGCAGAGCAGCTTTTAGGCACACAATAGTTTATATGGCACCTGGGACCTAGAATGTTTTAAATTAAGGGAATGGCAGCTAACGCTCATCGTTTTGGAGAGTGCTGGGGAATCCTTAACTGCCATATATCTGCACAGCCAGTCAAAACAGTCAGAAGAGACAACTTTAACCTTGCACCTGAAGGACAAAGTGTTTTTATTTTTTTAAACCAGCACTTTCCCTACTTTAAAATAAGATCCTTTGTAACTTTAGAGTTACACTATTGCCAGCCCCCAAGCAGTCAAAAGGCTAACGCTCAGAAGTCATGAGATTTTAGGAAATATTAAGGTTTGTTTGTTTTAAAGAATGACTGAGCTGCTCACAATCACATCACTCCAAGAGTTAGTGCTTTAAGAAAGATACTATCAAGAGTCAGAATCAAGTCATAAGATTTGGAACAGTCTCATGAGATTTTAGTTCACATGTTATATCACAGGTAATATTAGTTATTATCTGCTAGAAAGTGTATGGGAAAGCTGAAAGGTTTCCTTTGTAAAGTGAATAGGATTTTTAGGACATACTTAACTTCTGTACCCCCTTCCTGGGGATGTATGCTGCTACCCAAGAACAGCCACTCAGACATTCACACCCCATGTTTGAACACAGAGAGATATGCTATCTGCCAAGGTTTCTGCATGCACTAGAAGCATTAGTCCCTCCAACTAACAAAAAGCTGTTATATACCTGATCATTGTTGTTTTTAATAAAATGTTTACCCAAGTACTTGTGGGGGGGTGCAGGAGAAGAGAACCAAACACATTTAGTCTAGGCCATACAGGACTCAAAGCCTCCCCCTCATCCCAATCTCCATCAGCAGTTCAGATTCCTTTTTCAAAAGGGCTGTTATATTATCTCCAAAGCCATGAGTTTATTGAACACTAGCCAGCAAGGCTACCCATATAAATATTAGCTCCAAAATGGCATCAATATACAGCTGCTGTCAGAGACAAGCCAGACCAAATAGCATCAGAACTCACCAGCTAAAAGCCTGAGTGCAACTCTTACTTAAACCAGACATCCATTTACCTTAACCCCAGGGAAGTAGCCTCAACTCAGCATCTCCCTGCCTACAGAGGAGGAACAGAACCTCAGAGCAGGGAGGGGGAAGGCTTATTTAATTCTTCCCACAGCTGCTTTATCTCTGTGATACAATCACACATACAAAGTATAGGGATAGGTCCCCAGCCTAAGCTCGAGTAAGTAGAGCCTTCAGCTCTGTTCCAACAGTGTTCTTGATCAGGGGATTTATCATTATAAAATGGAAACAGCTGGCAGGAGTCAATAGTGACCACCTGGTTATTTATACTCAGGCCCACCCATTCATTGGTTGGTCAGCAAACCAGCTGGAAAAAGTAAAATCTGGAGCCAGACAATTTTTGTTCCCCACTACTTCAAACTCTGCAGTCTAAGTAGAGAGCAAGTGTAGATGCTCCTTTTCCATCAATTAAACTTGAATCATGATGCATCCTGGTACAACAGAGCAGCAAAAACCTGGATCCTGCTGTATCCAGTCCGTTTTTGGCCCCAATCCTTCAAAATCTACTGCCTGAATAAAAGACATGTTTAACTGCCCCTGCTGTACCTTAACAATCTGGATGTTAATGCACTCCAGGACAACAGTACTACAAAAATTCAGATCTTGTAGCTGGATCCTGCCAAAATTTGGCCACAGATCCAGAAATTGTAACATCAAACTAAAGAACAACTGTTGCTTCTAATGCTGCACTTAAAAAAAATCTGGCCCCAACATACTGTGGTACAAGAAAGCTACAAAAACTCATATGTCTCTTCTGTATCCATCTGCATTTAGCTGAGGTTTGGGGTTAAAAAGTGCCTAGATCCAGCAGAATGAAGTATTAGATCTGTGTTCTTGCAGTACTGCTGCACTGGGCTGTGTCAGTGTCTGGGTGTTATTTAGGCTGTAGGGGCAGCTGGACTTTTTCTCCGTTTTGATGGTACAACTACGGGGCTTGAATTTAAAAAGCTATAGGATCCAGCAATATCCAGGTAGTTCCAGCTTTTACTCTGATCCTAACCACTTCACTCTTTTCAAAGCAGGTAGGTGGACAGGCAAGGAGAAAGGGCTAAGAGCTGCCACCCCTGCAATGATCTTACTGGAATGGGGCTGAAGGAAGAGGGGAGAATCTTTTAGAGGCAGCAGGAGGGGATGGTACGAGGAGACTCCTTCATTGGAGTGTCAGAGATTCCCACTTTTGAAGAAGAGGGGGAGGTAGAAGACTGACTCAATGAGAAGGGTGGCAATCCTCCCAGTAGCTAGGGCACCAGACTAGGACTTGGGAGACCCAGATTCAATCTCCCGCTCCACCACAGACTTCCTGTGTGACCTTGGGCAAGCCCTTTAGCCTCCATGCCTCAGCTCCCCATCTATAAAAATGGGGATAATTACACTTCCCTACCTCGCAGAAGTGTTGTGAGGATAAATCCATCACAGATTTTGAAGTTCTTCGAAATCTACTGATGAAAAGTTCCATATAAGGGATAGGTATTATTATAAACCCTTGTAAGTGGCAAGGTGTAGTGGAACTGTGGGTCTGAGAGATTTTTGTCCTTGAAATAAGAGAGAAACACTTCCTGACAGTGGAGAGGAAGGTTCCCTCATTGACAGGGACATGGATGGGAATCTCTTGTCATTGGAGTAGGAAGGAGAAACTTTCTCAATGGTTACACCAGAGACAAGTGGCCCTCAATGAAGGAGATCCTTTCTTACTTTCTCAGTAAGCTTTCTCCCTCAAGTTTTCCATTTTGCAATTGCTTGTTTGTCTTTGTCTTTAGTCAGCTAAGTTTGCCAGGCCCCACTGTGACTATGGAAACACTGTGATTGAAAATCATATTGTTTTATTTACAATCACTTGGAAAACTGTACTTTGAAATTATAATTCCGTTGATGTACTGTTGATATTAAAAAGGATTAAATAGGATGATATTACAATAATATTTGGTTTCAGTTAAACACGTTGAGAACAGTGCTTAAAATGCTTCTTGCACGTCTCACATGCTGTGCAGACAGAATGCTGCTGCTTGTTTTATAGCAATATAACATATCTTGGTTATACCTTTTGTTCATTGTGCTGGATTTGTATTTTATTATTAATATTCATCCCCTCCCCCTCATGCTTGTCTGCCATTTTGACTGTGGCTGTGTGATATGCCTCCAGACAGCCACTGATAACTGTGGATTGGAAACTTCTGGGTGACAATGGCATCCCATGCAATCACTTGGTGAAGAGCAGGAGAGGGAAAAGAAGGAGCACTTCCATCTTATACAAAGAAGAATACTTCTGCTATTTCAAAAACAGTGATAGCACCCTACTCTAAAGCCTGTGTGATGTGGCATCTGTCCCGCACTGACTATGATAGGGTTAAAACCCAGCCTGGAGGGCTGCAAGGAAAAAAAAGCCAATCAAGGCCCAGCCGCCCCATATAAAAGGAAGCTGCAGGAAGCTCAAGGGAGGGGATTGGCTTCCTAGAGGGTTGTAGAGACTAGCATTGTGAACAGGGCTTGCAGGCCTGAGGCCCTGGGAAGAGGGTGAAGGAGCCGGAGGTAGCCCAGGGAATTGAGACAGATTGGTGGAGAAAGAAAGGAGGGGCAGTAGGAAGCTGTTGTTTACAGGATCCCATCCTTTCTTGTCCCCTGCCCCCTTACTGCTGAAGAAGTTGCCAGGCTATGGACTGCTGAGCTGCTGTGAGGAGCAGCTAGAATGTTGCAGAAGGAGTCCCCTGGAAGGGGGGAACCTGGATTGTGACATGGCTGGAGGGCTGTGCCATGAAGCAGAGGCAGTGAGACCAGAATTGCAGTGGGTCTGTTGGCAGAGATGAGGATGGGAGAGCTACTGCCACTGGAGGGCACACCTGCTGACCAGAGCTAATGCCTGAAATGGCCAGCAGGAGGCACCAGTGTGGTGGGAGACCCCATGACACCTGAAACAATGTTCCCTCCAGACCCCAAGCAATGAATTTTTACAAGTAAAAGGGTAGACCATCTCACCTGTAGATTTCTTGTCCACATTCTTCTCTTCATGGAGTGGGTTGGATTGCATCTCCTTGAAGATATTCTGTACCTCAAAGTTCTTTGGCCCTGTATGCTGCAACCTGGGACCTCTCATTATCTGAGGGAGTGGCCTGGGACTTCATAATGATACCAGGTGCCAAGGAGGGAGTCCATGGGGGATTTAGTACTGGACATTATTCCTAAGGTGCCCAATTTATTTAGTTTATTGAAGAGATTGCTAAGAGGTAACTTGACTATGATCTGTAAGTACCTACACAGGGAGAAGATATCTGATAGGAAGGTTCTTTCTGCTAACAGACAAAAGCATTTCAAGATCCCATGGCTGGAAAGTTCCAACAAGAATTAAGATGCAGATTTCTAATAGAAGGTAATTAACCATTAGAACTGATTACAAAGGATATGATAAACTCTCCATCTCTTGCAGTCCTTAAAACCAGAATAGGTATCTATCTTGCATGGTGTGACTGAAATACAAGGTATCTTTTAGAATCGCCCAGCGCGGTAAATGTTTACATTCCAGAAGCCTTTTACTCGATGATCAGTGGGAACGCTTTCTGCTCATGAAAACCCACCTAATCTACAAAATTAATTAGCAAGGAAATGGATATGTAATGAGTATTTTAGAATTAAGAGGGCTGGATGTGGTCCTCCTTGCTAGTAAACTTTGCAGAACACATGGATTTTCATAGGGGAACTGATGGGTGAGCAGCATCTGGTGACTTAGAGGAAATTATAGTAAGAATACTAGTAAATGTAATGTAGTAGGTGTATATATACCACACCCAGAAAGTGCTCCCATTGGTCCTAGAGCTAATGACTTTCTTTAATGTAAATGTTCACCATGTTTGGGATCAGTGTGTCATAAGGATATGCAGACAAGCCCCCTTTCCCTGGATATGTCCCCTGTTCTGGAGATCAGGAGTGGGTGGAGTAGCAGCTGTGCTGATTGTCTCACACGCTAAGGATTCCCCAATGCAGAAGGAATCATTAAAGGGCCAATTAGGGCTGTTTTGCACTGCTAGAGCATAGCTGTGGATCTGTCCTACAATATGGAATATTTTAGGGAACCCATTTAGAGCATACTCAATCAATATGGGGGGATGGTTCATGAGCAGTCCATTCGCATATAGGAGCTGTGAGGGAATGGAGCATGCTCAGTTACTATGTGGGGATAGCACATGAGCAGTCTAGTGACAGGTGAGAGCATGCTCAGCGGAGATGGAATGTTTGGAGACTTTAGCTAGTAAACTAAGGGCTTGTCTACACTTACCAGGGGTTTGATGTGTGGTGATGGATGCAGCGGCGGTTGATTGAGGAGGTCTAGTGAAGACCTGCTAAATTGACTGCTAGTCACTCTCCAGTTGACTCCTGTACTCTACCTGAATGAGAAGCACAAGAGGAGTTGATGGGAGAGTGTCTCCAGTCAACATTGTGTAGTGTGGACCCCATGGTAAATAGATCTAAGTATGTGGACTTGTAGCTGAAGTTGCGTAAGTTAAATCGATCTCCCCCCATAGTGTAGACAAGGCCTAAGAAGCCTCTACTGTGCATGTGTGAACTAAGATTTTAGAGGCCAAATTTGGGCATTTTTTCATGGGGATTGGAAATTATACATCTCTGACCCCAATATTATAAGTCTAGAGTAACTCCTTTCAGTTCCATGGAGACATGCTATGGTAACACAGTGGCGTAACTGAGGGCAGAATGAGCCCTCTAAAATTTATGCCATCTTAAAATTTGTCCTGTCCTTTCCAAAAGCATCAAACTAAGATAAACACTTGATGAAAATGGAGTTACATCAGGGCTGAAATGTGCTGTGTCTCTCAGACTTTGTCCTGAAATTTTTCGAAAAATTTCTCTGCTGTATTATCACTGTTGTAGCATTGATGGTTAAAATATCAGCAATCAATTGCAGAACCATCTAGATCTGTTCTGAACATGGATATATTAGACAGATGTAAGTGTTGGTTGCCAGTCTACACTAGCACTCCCACCATTGCTAGTCTAGACACAGCTGTACTATTCCTACATCTTGCCTCAAGTGAATTTCAGTAATGTCACCACCTTTGCTGTTCTGGAAATTTGCATTAAATAAAGGCAAACACTTTAGAGAATAATACATGCTGTGTTTTACAAACAAGACTTTAGAGTGAGATGGTGAAAAAATAGCATTTATAAATCAGAACCATAATTATGAGTTTTATTTCTAACGCTTATTTTCAAATCTTAACCATTTTTGGTATCCAGTAATTTACGGTGAGCAATGGAATTTATTCTTGTTAGTTGATATACACAAACACTCAATTTTTATTTGTGTCTGCTGACTTTGTGGTTTTTGACTATTTCTCTCTACCTGTGCTGAGTCAGCCACACAACTCATGAAGTGCAAACAAAATTGAAATCTTCATGTGACTGTGGATTTTTATTTGTTTTAACTTATTACCATTGAAGGATACTTCCTGAAAGCATTCACTTATAACTAACTCATTTCAGTATCCCCATGAATATTTAAAGAACTGCTTTTACACTGTAAAAGCAATGTGGTAGAATGATTTTTAGGGATATGGAACAATGAAGTTAATAGGGATTGCAACTTCCCCAATAAGACACAGCTTTATTATACAATTCAAATCTCACTGCTGGATATAGAAATTGGATCTGGCAATAGATGGTGTAAATTATAGGCCAAATTTGACTCTCAGGTACACCAATGTAAATAACTCCAATGATTTCAGTATTTGTTGCTCTGGATTTACATGAGCATGCATGATAGAAAAATGTATTAAATCATTGTTCCAGTTATTTGTAAGAAAGTATTTATGTATGTTGATTTTAGTCTAACCTGAGACTCCACACCAGAGTGCACATAAGAGCTCTGAGTGATTTTAAAAACACAGCCAAGTGGGTGTGAAAAAATATAAAACCATAGAAAGCAGCAGCATATCTTACCACATATCATTGTATTATGACACCTTTTGTAGTGATAATCAAGGTGGGTCATTTCCAGCAGTTGACAAGAACGTCTGAGGAACAGTCAGAGAACACTTCAATCTCTTTGGTCGCTCGATTACAGACCTAAAAGTGGCAATTCTTCAACAAAAAAACTTCAAAAACAGACTCCAATGAGAGACTGCTGAATTGGAATTAATTTGCAAACTGGATACAATTAATTTAGGCTTGAATAAAGACTGGGAGTGGATGGGTCATTACACAAAGTAAAACCCCCCCCATTGTTCCTCAGACGTTCTTGTCAACTTCTGGAAATGGCCCACCTTGATTATCACTACAAAAGGTGTCCCCACCCAGCTCTCCTGCTGGTAATAGCTCACCTTATCTGATCAGTCTCGTTACAGTGTGTATGGTAACACCCATTGTTTCATGTTCTCTGTGTATATAAATCTCCCCACTGTATCTTCCACTGAATGCATCCGATGAAGTGAGCTGTAGCTCACGAAAGCTTATGCTAAAATAAATTTGTTAGTCTCTAAGGTGCCACAACTACTCCTTTTCTTTTTGTGGATACAGACTAACATGGCTGCTACTCTGAAACCTGTCAGTAAAATAGGTTGACAAAAGTTCCTAATTATGTCCATAAACTTACAATGTTCTACCAGTAGATGTCAGCTCATAACTGTTTTAACTCCATTTCACTCATTTGGAAAGTAATTAAAATAAATGAAACAGGATTCACATTGTATCTTTTTGATCAGAGCATCAGTGAACATGGTGTTGGTATAAACATAACATTATAATCACTTTAGCAATTTCTTCCAAAAAGAGGGATACTTCAAATTGAAGTGAGGTTTGATTGAAAAATAACTAATTTCTTCTGTTTTATTTTTAATTATATAAGTAACTTTAAGGGCAATTTTTGAAAAATTGGTATCACCCAATCCTGCATACTCAGACTGTAGGGCTTGGGTGCTTAGACTAGTGTTTCAAGGCAATGGAACTATTCCTGAGAGTAAGCACTGTGCCCAGCGTGAGGTGCTAATTTAGGGGAGCCTCCCTAGAGCCACACGTATGTTGCTCTGCATCCCAGAATGGCTGTAGCACTGAGTACTACAGCTTTTCCTCTTCCCACCCACAATACTCCCTGCCATCTACTTCAAAGACTGTGATGGGGCAATGTAGGGCTGCATATGTTGGCTGTATGCCACTCGTGCACTGGAGGAATTCTCCCTGTGGGGTTTCTATCCCCTTTACAGACTCTATTTACTGCCAGAGCACCATATAGGTATCTTTAGGGGATAGTCCTCTACTGGGAATGGTGTGGAGCTGCTTTCAATATTACAAACCTTTGTGCGAAGCAGCATATTTCCATGTGCACCAGTTTTTTTTTTCTGTTGGTCACTGTGGGTAAAAGGGGAATGGGGCCATGGTTCTTTGTCCACTCAACCTGCCTTGTCTCTTCTTCTTGTCTCCAAAGCATATGGTCTTAAACATTTTGCAATTTTAAATATTTCTGGATATGCAAAAGTGACCTTTTAAAATAAAGGTATGAATTTGAATGGACACTGTGGATGAGCTAAAAAAAAAAAAAAAAAAAGTAAATTACATGAATAAGAATTATAATGGTTACTAGTTTGACAAACAGAAGAAGCAGATTGGTTGATTGGCGATAGATGCCTTAGAGGGGCTTATTCTGTAGCAGCTCTGTATGCGGGACTCCTGTTGTCCTTGACAAATGGAACAGTTTCAGAATAAAGCCTAAAGCTGGGTTGTTTTTACAGAAATATTCCAGTGAGTGTTAACAGAAGAATGGTGAGCAGATGGCTGAGCATGCATACAACTTTCCCCCCTCAAGATCAACCACCTTATGATATACAAAGAAACATGAACACTACACTCCATCATCAGACAACTCCACTGACTCTTGTAGACTTGCCATGTCTACTTGTAGACCATGAGGCCGATTCTCTGCTGTGTCTGGGCACAGCTGAGTAGTTGGGGTGAGGCTGTCAGGGAGCTGGTTTACAGTTCTCCGAGTCTTCCCCAGCCCTAGCCCAAGTTAGAACTGCTAGAAGTAGCTTTGGTCCTATAGGGACTATATGCCAAGTGGAAATAGGTAGAGCACACTGTATTGCGGTTACTCCTCTTTCTTGTTCCCTCCTTTATGCTGGAGGTTGAAGGAAGAGGGAGGTGTAGGAGCCAGCTTTGCTGGCTCCTACGCTTTCTGGGGATTCCCATGGGTATCCTGAACAGGGGACTCAAGAGGTATCAGCTTCCTTTGCATCACCTGAACAGCAGAAAAGAAGTGGATCAGAAGAGAGAGAGAATCTTTCTCCCTTGCTTTACCCGCCCCAACCAGCCAATGGGAGTTGGAGGGGGCTGTGGCTGCGGGCGAGAGTCATGTGAAGCCATTTGCGCACCTTTGCCTAGGAGCCGGACCTGCTGTTGGCCGCTTCTGAGGTGCAGTGCGGTCCACGGTGCCAGGACAGGCGGGGAGCCTGCCTCTGCACCCTGGGTCCCCAGAAAAAAAGTTTGAAAACCATTGATCTAGAATAGTCTTCATGCATCTTTCCAATTCATCACCTCACCATGTTTTCAAATTGCAGATGGATATTTATTTTCTCCTTTGCCTGTACCTCTGAATTTCTCTACTCCTTTTCAAATATTATTTTAGCTTTGCATTGCTGAGGGTATTTATTTAAACTGTAAATACAATAAAAGAATAATAATATTTAATAGTAATGGACTTTCAAATACAAACAGGAGCAGGTCCAAAGGGAGTTGAGGATTATCAGCACCTCATTGCATCAGACCTCTTTGCAATAGCTCTCAGTCTCCTACAATGACTTTGATGCCATCCAGGAGTCTCTCTCACTTGCTGCAGCTCAGTGGATTCAAAGATCAAGCTGTACAGCTGGTGCTTTCATTTGGATTTTGGACCTACAACAGAAGAGGACAGCACAGCCTCTTGTGCATTAAATTATGTTTAAAAGCAGCAGAAAGAGCAGCAAGGCATTGCAACGGCTTTTCTTTTATCTGATGCTGAATTGAATGTTTACTGTGAAACCTGTGCTAAAATAAGGCCTAATTAAATATTAAAGGATACACTCATGCTTGAAGTCTGTGCACGAATATAAGAGAGGCAACATATGCATGTTCTCTGAATCTTTAAGCTGGCTTTCCAAAGCATTTGATATGCACTGAGGAACAGTTTATTTGTGGAAAAGATCCAAACATGCAAATAGTCCTGATTAAAACAAAAATAAAATATTGGAGGGGAAAAAACCTTAATTTAATTAATGGCTATTTTTTGTGAGCTGGGGTATTAGTTAACTTGGAGTCTTTGCAGAAGCCAAACTTGCATTAGCGCAAATAAGAGGTACACTATTTGTGAAAGGTTGAGCCAGTAGAGAATATTCATCTATTTGCTGTTTGTTATTCTATATTTGTCAGATTTTATAAACCTCCATTTCAATACATTGAGAACTCATCTTTCATGTTTACAGTTTCTTCTTTTAAGCATGAGGATATAAATGTATGTGCAGTGGTTACACGAAAGGCACTATGTGTGCACTACTGCTGTACGTTTTCATTTATCTACATGCCAGGATTAATCCAAGATCTGGTAATGTTTTGCCTCAAAGCTGTTGTACCAATGAACCTTAACCCTGATCTTGAGAGACTTTCTCTCAATTCCTGTGACAGTTTGTTTGTTCTTCACTTCAGGGCTTCTTTTGAGCTAAAACAGCCATTAAGAGCAAATTGCTGTTGACAACTTTTCTCCCTCTATGAGTAACAAAAACTGCAACTCATTTTCATTTTCTTCTTATACCTTTTGCAGGTAATTCATCCAAACATAAATCCATAGTGATATCTAATGTTGGATGGAGTTATCTAAACGTGGATGGGAATAGGGAGAAATGATGTGACTTACTAGCATTCTGTGACCTTTAGCACAATGAATAAGTACAGAATCACTGGATGTAAGAGGACAAATTTGGCTCCATTACATTAGTGCAGTCCCACTGGCCTCTGGTACCCGTGTAGCAGAGAAAAAACAGAATTTGGCCCAGTATTTCATATATTTTCAATTATTTTGGTAGCTATTGCTACTTAATTTCTCATCAAATGCCAGTGACAGAGACAAAATAATAGATATATTATAAATGAATCTTACATGGATTAGGGTTTGATCCTAAGAAGTATTGAATATCTGCAACTTCTTGAACACGATGACAATGGTAGCAGTTCAGTGTTTCTCAGGATCAGTCTCTTATTTAAAAAAAAACCCACAGGCAATAAACTTACAATACATTTGCTTCACAATTCATTCCCATATTAGGCACAGATAGGTTCTTTTTTCTTTACTTAATTTAAAATTAATGTAGTGTTTGTGAAAGGTGCTAAAATAGAACTTGAAAAAGGTTCTTTGTCTCTAGAACAGAGAACCTTTGATTTATGAGGAGAGGCTGAGGGAACTGGGATTATTTAGTCTGCAGAAGAGAAGAATAAGGGGGATTTGATAGCTGCTTTCAACTACCTGAAAGGGGTTCCAAAGAGAATGGCTCTAGACTGTTCTCAGTGGTACCAGATGACAGAACAAGGAGTAATGGTCTCAAGTTGCAGTGGGGGAGGTTTAGGTAGGATATTAGGAAAAACCTTTTCACTAGGAGGGTGGTGAAGCACTGGAATGGGTTACCTAGGAAGGTGGTGAAATCTTCTTCCTCAGAGGTTTTTAAGGTCAGGCTTGACAAAGCTCTGGCTGGGATGATTTAGTTGGGGATTGGTCCTGCTTTGAGCAGGGGGTTGGACTCGATGCCCTCCTGAGGCCCCTTCCAGCCCTGATGTTCTGTGATTCTAACAGCACAGACAGTGTCTGGGAGAAAGGAAGAAATGCATCTCTCGCTAAAGTTAATAGATGTAGGATCAGAGCTATGATTTTTTTTATCGTCCTTACTCAGGCAAAAGTACTATTGAGTGAGAAGTAAACTGGACAAATGTAGACTATAAAATTCTGCTTATTATTAGGAGAGAAAATAACTTCTGGGTAGATGCAACATGATAAAACTTGTTTTAGTAATCCCTTTTTAATTAGCCAAATACCAAACATTATTTGTAGATCTTGCTTTGCTGTTTCTCTCAGTAAGAAAACTGCTGAAACAGAAAATTAGAGGTCACTTCAATAACATTTCTTATTCTAAAATTTCAGCTAAAATGAAAACCAACTAATTGAAATATAAGGTATCAAATTAATTGATTATTATCCAGCTGAGATCTCAGGTTAGCAATATAAACAGACATGATTTAGTATACCACTGCCTATCTTTGTATTTTCTAACTATAACTGAACGTTCCAGTTGTAGCAGACGTTTTAGGTGTTTATTGGGGAGGAGCTAGAATTAATGTGTGTATTTTCAGGAAAAAAAATTTTTGCACTCTTTTTGCTGCAATTCTTCTTTCAGAACAGGAACTGTAGTTCTGTCTGTGGGCATGTCTACACTGCTCTGCAGTTCTGACTGAAGGGGCATGAACAGCAATGTGCATCAAAGTGCTGTGCTGTAACTCCCCTGCATGGACACTGCAGGTGCAAACTTCAACGATCCTGAGTTCTCACTAATATAGTCCTCTCTGAATGCTGTCTCTTTGAAGAGTAATACACTCGTGCAAACTTGATACCTTTAAGTTCACACCCATAGTGTACACACCACCTCTGAGAGGCAATACTTCCCCACTCGTAAGCACAGAGTCTGAGTGTAGAAAAGAAGCTTTTAGTGAAAGGAGAGGTAACGCAACATTAATTAGGGAAAATGCCACAAGCAAGATTCATAAACATAAACCTGTGAACAGGACACCTACCTCAGAGTGCATGGGGCAGTGCCTTCTGCCTCACGTTCTTGAGTTCTAAAACCAAAAGTTCCTTTACTGTGCTCCCCTCTGCTCCCTCACCACAACCCACTCGCAGTGGTTGTCCTTGGTAAGTGAGGACTGAGAGTTCAGAGGTGCATCTGTGTGAGTTCACCTCCCACCCAGGGCAGAAGGCACCTTGCTTGCTCTGCCCTCTGAGCACTTGCTCTGGCTGGCCATCTTGCCACCCGCCTGCTCGCTGCGCGCTCGCTGCGCACTCCTGCTGGCCACCCATCAGTCACCTTCTGCTGCTACCTGCCTCTCTGTTAGTCAGTCTCTTAGTGATTTTTAGCTCTTAGCAGACACACAATCCCACCACAACTGATTTCAGCTCTGACTGAGCATTTAAAATAATAAAGAGGCTCCTAATGAAGCCTATTTAGCTCTTTCTTTGAACAGTGGGGGACCCCCTAGGAAGAGTCCACATCTCCTGGTGTCCTCCCCATATTTTCACAGGGCTCTGGTATTCAAGCCCCTGGATTAAGTGTGACCCCCTCATTTGGCACAGGTCAAGCACTGTTCTGCTCCCCTTCATTCATACAATAATGATGACACATTGATACAGCATTTCACTACCCCTGCATTCAGTACTAAAGTGATTTGTAACCCAACACCAACCAGAATTGATTAGTTTAAACAACACCACTCTATCTGCTGGATATCTAAGGAGCGTAGGTGTGTTCATGTAAATAAAGTTTGCTCCTGAAGTCTCTCCCCCTCACAGCTAGCTGTCAGCAGAAAATTCATTCAGTTCATTCAGACCCTGTTTACATCTTTTTTATAACAATGAAACTTTTTTATTTGGGCAACATAGTGAAAACTCTCTAGAAACTCATAGGTGTAGTTCTCAGGCATTTGGTCAGGACAGGGCTGGCCCTAGAACCAAACGGCACCACAGGCGAGGAGTGTCTTTGGCGCCCCCTCCATTTGTTAAATTTTTGAATACGTTATTTTTTATTGCATTTGTCGCCCATTTCACAATTTTGATGCATGATTTGCATGCATGATTTATCCCTGTCATATAAGACAATAAATGTGCACGTTAGGATCTGTAAATCTGTATTTATTCATGCAATATATAAGCAAATAAAAAATTGTTTCCTCTAAACTTATAGAAACTTTTAAATTTTAATTTGTTTATAACAAAAACAGCACCTCGAGCCCGGCACCCCCCAAGCTCGGCACCCCAGGTGATTGCCTTGGTAGTCTGCCCCTAAAACCAGCCCTGGGTCAGGAACTCTCATGTCTGATACTCTGTTAGAAGCCTGTTCTTCCTGGGTTGTTGAATATCATGGATATATTTTCCCCTGGATGGATGGATGGGGGAAGAGAGAGAGAGAGAGAGAGAGAGTGTGCGTGTGTGTGTGTATGTAAAAAATTCCACCTTCACTGAACAAAAAGGAGGAAGAGGGGGGAAGGGTAGCTCAGTGGTTTGAGCATTGGCCTGCTAAACCCAGGGTTGTGAGCTCAATCTTGAGGGGGCCATTTAGGAATCTGGGGCAAAAATTGGGGATTGGTCCTGCTTTGAGCAGGGGGTTGGACTAGCTGGGGTCCCTTCCAACCCTGATATTCTATGATAAGATAAGACTTTTAAAGACTGACTCAGCTGCCAGACCTGAAATAAGGAGCTAACGGCAGTGCCTTGTTAGAATGTTGGGTGGTGGAACAGACAACACTGGGTGAAGGAGGTAAAAATTGGAGGTTTCTGATGGGGAAGAGCTGAGAGGAGTTCCTTAGGAAGAGAGTAGAGTAGATCTACAAGTCTGCTTTTGATTCTGTCCTGTTTAGGACAGAGGAGGGATGGGGGAAATTAATTGGTTACCTTGACTGAGAAGGACTGTTCTACTGCCAGAAGCTGTAACTACTGTCAGAACTACTTCTATTTTGTTTTGTTTTCCAAGTGGACCCTTGGATGAAGGAAGCAGCCCTGTGACTGTGAGCAACTGTTCCAGGTGAAAGGAAACTTCCATGTGTTTGTTCTGTTTTGTTTGGACTGTGACCACAGGAGCTATCCTGTGACGGCTTTATTTCTTTTAAGCTGAGAGTAGAGTTCTTTGTCCCCTTTTTTGCAGGGCCTGACTTTTGGGGCTGTGATCATAACTTCCACTCAGCTGTCACTAGTGGTCCTGTTACAGAGTGAAAAATTAGATCAAGGTGAGAATATCAGGAACAGACTGGTAAACAATTGCTGAAGGTCAAAACAATAGTTGAATTATTGCTGTCATAACTGAACTTCTTTTATAAACCCTTGCTTTAGAAGAATACTTTCTGAAACTCACCAAAATGCATCATGTGGTATGTGTGGGCCCCAGTGTTGAAATTTGGTTCCCTAAGGACACACACATCCACATTTAGACCCTAAAATCAGAAATTAGGTAGCCATATACCTATTCTAACTAGCTACATACTAACTTGAGTATCAAAATGTAGAATTGGGCATCTTAACTTAGATATTCAAGTTTGATAATTGGGCTTCTGTCATGAGGTAATGGGGTAATATAATTATATCCATTAATCTTAACTACAGAAAATGGGGGTACTGTGGCTTAATGTCAACAAAAAGGAAAAACTTTAAATTTTACTTGTAATTAGCTGGCCATAGTTTTTCAAAGTGGTGAGTGAGACTTTACTGAGGTATCTCCCATTAAGGTAGTTGACTATGTAACTCCCATGCAATGCTTTAGCAATGCACCTCTTACGTGCTTAAAAACTTTGAGAAGATGCAGTGTTTATTCCTCCTTGCCAGAATGTCCCCCATCTCTGCTGACCATGCCCTTTTTGAGGTGAGGTGCACAGGTTCACTGATTGGTCAAACAGCCTAGTACTCAAGGGTGTGCGGGGTCTATATTCTGGTTGCCTCCGATATGAGTGTGCTTGTGTGGGGAAGAGATTCCCTTGCTCAGCTATTCCCCACTCAGCAAATCTTCCCAGGGACAGGCAGTGTATTCCTCCAGGCCCATTCCTGATGTTCTCCAACAGGCAAAATGCCTGGTAATCAGATAGGGTTGCCAGGTGTCCGGTTTTCAACCAGAAAGTCCAGTCAAAAAGGGGACCTGGCAGTGTCCAGTCAGCACAACTGACAGAGAGAACAGGCTGGCTCCCAAACTGGCGGGGAGGTAGGTACCAGCACCCCCACCCCCACCCAGGGGGGGAATACTGTTGCCCCTGCCCCCCACTTGCCCCAATTTTCCCCCTCCCCCCCAGCCCCTTGCTCCAGGGACTGACCACTCTGCTGTGCCCCAATTGCCCCTGCCCCATCCCCTGGTTCCAGGGACCAACCCCCTCTCCACCCTGCTGTGCCCTGATTTCCCTGCTCTGGCCTCTTGCTCCACTTGCCATTGTATAGTACATAATAATGTCCTTGCTGTTCATGTTGCCATGAAGAATATGCTCCAGGTGTGAATTAGTGTGCCCCCTGCTGAATGAACCATGCATTTTGGTGCTCCTGTTGTGCCAGATGAATGCAGAGCAGGAGGCAGGTGTGTCCAGTTTTCAGCAATTAGAAAGTTGGCAACCCTAGGTCCATTGTGAATGTTCAACAAAAACATATTTCTTGTAGTTCCCAGAACAAACGTGGTAGTAAATCTCTTCTGATTTCATTTGTAAAAGGGAATCTTTCACCTCCATACAGTGTGACCAGGTTTTACACAACAGTTAAATCTTTAACAATTTTAATAGACATTTAGGTGCTGGGATGAAGATCTAACGCTAATATAGTTATATAAGTACACAAATAATTTCTATTAAACAAGTTCTCTCAAATGAGGTCATCTGAAATATAAGCCTTGACTCTGTTTCACAGTAAATGAATCACTCAACATCTTAATATTCATTATTGAAATTTAATTAACTGTATATTACATTGTTTAGAGTTTAAGTTAGATCTGGGCAATGTAAGCTCTTCTAGAAATATATCAGCTGTGTAACATAGGGTGTTTTTTCATTCCCTTTCATATGGATAGTCCAGTACAGCTTAAAGGAAAAGTACCCCTTTTGATCAGCCTCAGCAGTACAAAGTTCACAAGCATTTCTCACTATGTCAAATATGGTGGTTGTGGGTTTTGGTTATTTAAAAATAAGTGGCATCTCTAACTCTTGTGATAGAGGCAACCATCTTGCTGGCAGTGTGGCAGCCTAGTGGAAGTTACTGTCAACTAACTTCCAAACTGCTTTAACAGTAGTAAAATCACAAGAAAACACTTTAATGTGCAATATTAAATAAAAAAAAATTCCCCAATAGTAAAGATTGGTTTAACATTGTTAAACCAAATGATTAGGGAAGGCTAGAAGCTTGTTTACAATCTTGTGCATAGAGCTTCCAGGCTGCTAGTGTGGCAAATGATAGTTTTGGGGTTAGAATGATAGAAAGGTCCAAGAATATTGCTCTGACATCTGTAAATCATTATTGTATGTTACATTCTTCGTATATTCATTTCTCCAGCCCAATCTGTCTGACAGGACTGTAGAAAAAAATTCTAACCCCTATGTATTTACAGAAATTGATTCTGATTAGTGTTCCCTCTAATTTTTGACAGGCCGTGTGAGCAAAAAAATTTCTTCTGTGCAAATTTTTGAAGCAGAGTTCAAATTTGTGTGCCATGAGGCAAATGCGCCCAAGCGAGTAAAATACTTATACATTTAAAAAGTTTTAATTTGCAATTTGTGATAGTTTTACACCATATTATTTTATAAATGTCATTTTTAAATACTTAGAAAAAAGGAAATTTAACCCTTCTTCATGAAGCAGAAGTTAGTTTTAAGCATTACGCTTTATGATCTTTTTTATAGAGAATCACGAGCATATATCAAGCACATATTAATCATGATCATTATCATTCCATACGCTTCTGCCCGTTGGTGTCTGCTTTCACCTTTCAGTCTATACACATGTCCAAAAAGATTTTGATAAACATATAATAAAGACAATTTAATAAGTATGCCATTATGTCAATTTATATGGGTTTTCAGATAGAGACATCATAAGTAAAAAAAGAAAAACAAGAGTTTGTGTTTTAAATTTAAAATTTTCCTAAAAAAAAAAATCAATAAATGATTATCAGCCAAGAATAAGATATGTAATTACAAATGCATTTTAATTTCCTTATTGGTCGAAATATCAGACTGCTAAACTAATCTTACTGTTTTTCCCTGCGATCTTTTTCATTTGCCCATTCAATATAAACTCTGTCCAGATCTATCAGTCCTCCATCCAGCTGGTAACTCTTAATACACATCAGCATGTCCAAATGATCTACTTGTAAACGATTCCGTAGTTTGTTTTTTAGAGTGTTCATTAAGCTAAAGCCATGCTCACAGTCTGCACTTGATGCTAGGAATGTTCCTTCAATATCCATCAACTTTCAAGATCCTGAAACTGTTCGTTCTGGTGAGCAAATGTCACCATATCTGGGAAACTTAAAACCAATTGGCTTTTGATTCTTTCGGCTACTGCAAACTTGAAGTCATTGTACTGACTGATTATAACAATCTCTTCAGCAAGAATGCATCCGATGAAGTGAGCTGTAGCTCACGAAAGCTTATGCTCAGATAAATTTGGTAGTCTCTAAGGTGCCACAAGTACTCCTTTTCTTTTTGCGAATACAGACTAACACGGCTGCTACTCTGAAACCTGTCATTCAGCAAGAAAGTCTTTGTATTTTGAACACAGGGATTTGACAGATGACGCTTTAAGAAATCCAATTTCCATACATTGTTCCACATTCTTCCTGTTGAAAATTCTCCCAAAGCTCTGGCATCTTGACAATATACACAAACCACTCTGTTGTCCTCATCATATGTGAATATTTCACAAAGTTTAACAAGCATTACACTATGTGACTTCGGTGTAACTGTATCTATAGTCTCATCTAGCCATCCAGATTTAAATGAAGTCGCTGTTCTTTTACGCTTTAGACCTCTAGACAGTGACATTTTGGGATTGATTTTTTACCAGATTGGTTTATTTAAAATTAATACTTTTATTATATGGCTACTATTTCAATGCGCTTAACAGCGTGACTCGACAAAAGGGCAAATGGGAGATCATTCAGATCAGGATACCGGAAGTTTGTGCATAGTTCCGATCACATTCATGCATCTGCGGCAAAAAAACGCAGGAAAATGGAGATGTGTGGGTCCTGACCGTCCCGACATGATCAACGTTCCACATTCAAAATGCTGGAGAGGAGGGGTACGATTCATTGCCCTCCTTTCCCTTTCCTCCCCCCTTGCTATCTGGTAGAATCTAGCTGTGTTGATAGATGGCGGGCGAGCAATGTCAAAAGTCACCTGTAAATGATATTTCGGCCTGGCCCCGACGTAGTATTTCATTTTTTGTGTGCGCGGTGTTTTGCCGTGTGCGCGGGATTTAGGATCTGTGTGCCTGCGCACATGCGCATAGCTTAGGGGGAACAGTGATTCTGATATCTCTTGATAGCTAAGAGGATAATTTTCAGACTGTGGAAAAAAAGAGGTCTCTCCAATCAATCACCAATAGTTAAATAAATGACAACTAATTCATTAATAAAAATAAATAAACTGGTGAACACATGTATAAATTTTAAAATGTGGATTCTTTGCTCTCAAAAAGATGATCATGCCACTCTTACTCATCTTGAATAATATTTGAGTGGTTCCCATGAACAAGGCTGGCAGAACTGGGGCCCATGCTACCCTGGAAATTAATTATGTTAGCCTGATTCACATCTGTCTGATTTTAAGATTAATTTATTAGTACCATCTATGGGATTAAATCTTTTGGTATTTTGTGGTGGGAATGAGTTTGGGAATATCCACCAAGGGAAGTCTTTTTTTAAAAAAAGAACCTATATTGTGCAGTGTGGGCCATTCCAAATGCCAACAAGTTACTCTTCAGATATGTTTCATGAGACTTGGATATAAGATATTTTTGGCAGGAATGACATAGCAGTATCTAGAGAAGGAGTAAACTCCCATCGGAGATGGGAAAATCATCCCCACCTTCCTTTCAGTTTGGTGGTAGAATTATTATTATTATTTATTTTATTTGTATTATCAAAGCAGGGACTCCTCCAAGCCCCAAGTATTCCCTTCCAACACAGCAGATTCCTACGATCATAGACACATAGACTTTAAGGCCAGTAGGGACCATCATGATCATCTAGTCTGACCTCCTGCATATTGCAGGCCACAACCTATCCACCCACTCCTATGATACCCACAACCTCTGGTTGAGTTACTGAAGTCCTCACATCATAATTTAAAGACAGAAAGTACTTATATTGCACTTGAATGATGACCCGGTTTCAACGGGTATTAATTTTTATTTATTTTTAGAACACAAAGATTGGAGAAAATGTATTTCCAAGTCTACTTTTCCATTTCTGTGTTTTACTATGGTGGAGTTGGTCATGACACCATAGTTAAAGTTCCATTAGAGATTTTCTTTTGATAGAGGATGATTCTGAAGTTTGATAAAGGCTGGTTAAGTTGCTTGCTCATATTGTGATCTGATAAACCTGTAATTCTGAATAATTGGCTTATTTATAAACAAAATATTAGGTTTTATGGGGAAGTATCCAGTTTTATTTACCAAAAACCTGATATGTACCTGTATATTTTTTAAAATAAATGCTTCAGATCTTGTTTCACACACATTTGTGTGCATATTATACTCTACATTATGTGCAATATATAAAGATAATCTTACAATTTACACAGATGTTCACCATATGTGTAGCTGCATATGGAAAACAAATATGAGCTAAGCATGCTCCCCAGCTTATGCCCCCATGAGAAATGTATATGGTTACAGTAAAAATGTATACATAGGAATAGTTAATAAAATACTAATAGATACCCTGGGCTTAGTTTTGGGCAGTACAACGCCCACATTTTAAAAAGTGGAAGTGGAACACAGAAATTCTATTAAAAGTGCAGAATATGTGTTTTTTAAACCACAGAAGTAAAATACACAAAGCCTATTTGGGCTTAAGTTTTTACTTGTAGTACAAAATCTACTCTTAAATGTTAAACGCATTTGTTGTAGTCACAAAAAAGAACAGCTCAATCACTAACATCTTAGTTGCCCTTTATACCCATGACCCTACCCTAACCTTTCTTCACCGCCTATATCTTTCATCCCTCTTATTACTTTCACAATTTTTTTTATAAAAGATGAAAGAAAAATGAGAAATAGCCATCTCTAGCCTGAGAAACATCTCCATATTAGTACAAAAAAGAATCTGATTTTCTTCTATCAATATGTGTGGGATTTATATACATTTATATACACCAATTAAAATTACATACATAATCCCCTGTGCATCAAAGAGAATTTGTAACATTTTATGTGCATTACAGTGAACCTTTAAATCCAAAGAAAAAGTCAGCTGCTTTTTCTTAATCAATCTAAAGAGCACTGTATGACTATTCCATCACATACAGTTAAATGTGCCTTTTTAAGAAAGTGTATTTTTCCAACCTTTTTAAATCGTGGTGTCCCCTATGTAGCTACAAGGCCCCAAATCCAGTGGAAGTACCATGTTTGCAGTGTGAGATGTTCAGAGACTGGAGATACCTAACAAGGGGGTTCCCCAATCTCTTTGTGCACTACTGGTGAAAGGCCTATGCACCCTTTAAATCCTTGAATAGGGCGAAAATGAGACACAGCAGTGTATACGCCCTATGCTGCCTCTCTGTACAGAGGTGAATTTCACCCCATAGAAGCAGAGCTTCATGGAAGTTCTCTGTACTTGAATTCAGAGCAGGATGTGGACCTATTGGAACAGTATTCAATGTCTCCATGCACAACATGCATTCATTGAGCTACTCAGAGGAATAGGGGACCGCAGTGGGTTGCATCTGCTAGTCCTCCCACATATTCAGCTATAGCTCCTCTACAGAGCTCCTCTGATCCCTACTTATCTCTTCAAATCCCACTTACTGTTTTCAGGCAAAGCTCTTTTACTTAGGTTTTACTTGTGGGATCAGGTTTTGGTCCTTAATGAATAATAGATTTTTAAAAATCACTGTAAATGTGGGGGGTGGCACAAATAATAACTAGCCTGAGAAGGGGTAACCTTGATTTACATCAATAAGCAGAATGAGTATCTTGTGCTTCATATATATTAAGGATTATTTTCTTCTATTTCCCCGTTCCTTCTAGAACTTTTATTTCTCTTTAACAAAATTAGGTTTGGTTTCCTATTGCATGTGATAAACAGGATGAGGTAGATGGAGGCCAGACAATATTCTCCAGTATGGGGCCTTTCTCACCCTCATACCAATGGTTTAATGACTCACTCATTATGAACTGCTTTCTGTCTAGTTAACTGTTCTATTTCTAAGACACCTAAACCCTTGGGTATCGAAATGTCATACAAAATTGTTCTCCATTACCCCAAAGGCAACACCAAATTTTATGTTTAAAGAGAGGTTTCCTGCCAATCACAATAATGTTCTGTTCTGCTTGGATCATTAGCATACCACTAGTTAAGAAAAATCACAAGTATAGATCTCCTATGATGTGTGTTAAATATTAGCGTCTGCTGTTTAAGAATGGCCCCTTGCATATCAACTACTATTGTATTTTGTTACACTTACTTGGGTGATTATAAATCCTTGTTCTTTGCCTTTATTTTCAAACATTGCTCTCTTGTGTATTTTAGTCCATTATTATAATCACACCCAGGAACTGTACATCATGTTCATTTCCACTATCACAAAGCTAAACAAACTTTGAATAAGAAGTTTGAAACCCATTGCAGAGCTCCATGGCACACTCTCCCCATGCCAATATAAAGCTAATCTCTCTCTAATCTATAAAAATAACTAGAATACTTCTGTGCAGAGGGACCTTCCCAAAATCAGGATTGCAAGAAATTTCTATAAACTTAATCCCTAAGGCAACGAGGTCAAACGTAGGAACTGTACTGATACTGTTAGTTGATGGTCGTCTCTTAGAAATGGACAAAGATAAAATACCCAACCATGATGATTCTTTTAGATCTGTAAGCAGCTCTTAGTAATGTTGACCATGAGGTTTTGTTGACTTTCTTGTGAAACATAGGATGGGTGAACGAAGTTGCTTTTGAGTGGCTCTATTTTTAACTCTGAGAACCCAGTGGGTAAATAAGCAACAGTTTCTCTGTCCCAAAGGTTCTCATTTGTGAGATACTGGGAATTATTGTAATCGCTCCTGACCAATGTGTACATGAGGCCCTTGGGAGGGTTAGTGAGAAGTCATGGGCTGTGATGTAGTCAGTTTGCTGACATCCACCAGCTCTCTATCACATCTGAATTGGTTGGAGCAGTGCGACAAATAACCCATGTCTAAATGAGTCTCAATAAGGGTTACGTGGGATGCCACTTAATCTGGATAAGACAGAGGATGCAAGTGGATTGTTGGAAGCAGGTGGAAGAATTAGGAGAACTTCCATTGGTGCCCAACTGTGGTCATATTGGAAACCCGCCCACTTCTAAAGGCCCCTCCCCCAGCCTAGCGAGAGGGACCACTGGACCCAGGGACCAAATGAATGCGGGGGACAACTAATGAAAAACAGGGATCGGAGTGAAGGTCATAGATTCAAAACAAGGGTACCAGATGAGGATACCGAGCAGAGAACCCTGGCCAGCACCCACTGCTCCTCAAAGCTATCAAGGGAGCCAGCAGACGCTGCCCAGTGGAACTCTGCCCGGATGCGTGAGACGAGGGAGGAACAGAAATAGGCCCGACAGTCGCAGAGCACCCCCTCGTCCAGCATCCTCCTCCTGGTGTTATAGATGGAGACTTTAGCCAGGGCCAGGAGGAGGTTGACGAGGAGGTCTCGCGACTTTGTAGGGCCATGGATGGGGTGTGCAAAAAGGAACAAGTGTGAGGAAAAGTGCAGCCAGAACCTCAACAAGGGGGGGGGGCTTGTGGAACAGGGGCCAAAGAAAAATGTCCAGAGGGCAGAGGGTGAGGGGTGGGTGGGGAGCACCCTCTTGCAGGGCCCACTGCAGGAAGATGAGAGAAACAGGTGAGAAGGCGGCCTCCACCTCCTGCAGTATGCACATGGGGGTCGGAAGGGTGGAGAGCCCCATGCGTCGACCGAGCACATAGGGAGCCACCCAGCCCCCCCGTCGTAGTCCAGGAGGTCTCCGACTCTGGTGGTTTCTGCCAGGACCAACCTCTGGCGCACCGAGGGAGACTCCGCCACCTGCACAGGAGATTGGGGTTGTGTAGCAGGGGCTCTGCGACGAGATCCGCCCCCTCGGTGGCCACAAAGGACCTGGTTGCCGAAAAAAGCTTCCAGGTCTGGAGGAGATCCTGGTAGAAGACCGGCAGCTCTGAGAGGTCTTGCAGAAGGCCCCTCAGGTGGAGAAAAAAGAGCTGCCGGTTGTATCGGAGCCCTTGGAGGCGGCGGAGGAAGGCACGCGCCAACATGCTCCAATGCCGGACTACCTGCACCATAAAGGAGTCTCTGCAGGGCCTGGAGGCGGAAGACATGGACCTAGCTGCGCAGGCAGACCAGGCCCTGTCCTCCCTCCTCCAGAGGAAGACTCAGGACCCCTACAAAGACCCAGTGCAGCCCGGCCAGAAAAAATCCAGGGCCATCCTCTGGAGCCTGGTCAGGATCCCCGGGGCCGGGCTCAGGGTGTTGAGCCGGTCCCAGAGCATGGACAGGACTAGCAGGTTCAGCACCAACGTCCTCCCTCACAGGGAGAGACACCGCAGCACTCCTGTCCATCTCCGCACCCGCTCGCCCACCCTGGCCTCCAAATCCTGCCAGTTTTCAGGCGGAGAAGGATGCGTGGCAGATAGATAAATGCCAAGATAGAGCAGCAGACCCGCATACCACCGGATGGCTTGAAGTGTGGGTGGGAGGGAGCTCACCTGCCACCCATCCCCGACCACCAGGCCAGTGCTCTTGACCCAGTGGACCCGGGCTGAGGAGGCTGCCGAGTAAATGGCCTGGCAGGCCTCCACCCGCACCAGGTCGTCCGGGTCCTGGACTGCAAGGAGCACGTCATCAGTGTATGCCGACAGGACCAGCCACAGCTCCGGCTCCCAGAGCACCAACCCCGTCAGCCTCCAGTTGAGGAGACAGAGGAAGGGCTTGATCGTCAAAGTGTACAGCTGGCCTGAGATGGGGCACCCCTGCCGTACTCCCCTCCCAAACCTGACCGGCTTGGTCAGGGTCCAGTTGAGCCTGACCAGACACTCCGCGTCAGCGTACAGCACCTGGAGAAAGCCCACGAACTGGGGCCCAAAGCCGAACGCCCGCAGAGTGCCCAGGAGATACCCGTGGTCCATCCTGTCGAATGCCTTCTTCTGGTCCAGGGACAGGAGGGAAAACAACAGACCATCCCTACGCCCCAGCTCCAAGAGGTCCCAGACCAAATACAAGTTATCAAATATGGTCTGGCCCAGGATGGTTTAGGTCTCGTCGGGATGGACCACGTCCGCCAGCATGGACCCCAGCCGCAGCAAGATGGCCTTTGCAACAACCTTATAGTCCGTGCTGAGGAGCGAGACGGGATGCCAGTTCCATAGGCCACGGAGGTCCCCCTTCTTCAGCAATAAGGTGAGCATGGCTTGCCTGCACGAGAGAGGGAGGACCCCATTTTGCAGGGACTCGGCCCAGACGATGACAAGGTCTGGGCCGAGGATGTCCCAGAACACGTGGTAGGACTCCACGGTCAGCCCGTCCATGCCTGGGGATTTGTTGGTGGGCATGAGGCAGAGGGCTTCTGAGAGCTCGGCCAGAGAGAGAGAAGCAACTCCAGCCAGTCTCGGTCACCTGCACTGACCGTCGGGAGTTCGGTCCATAGCACCCTGCATGCTTCGGCGTGGTCGGATCTGGGGAGAAGAGGCTGGCGTAGAAGGCCTTGGCCCTTCCACACATCTCCTCTGGATCCATGAGGAAGGTGCCATCCTCCTCCAGGAGGCTGGTGACGTGCTTTTTGGCCCCTCTCCTTTTCTCCAGGGTGTAGAAGAAGCGGGAGCCCCGATCCATCTCCCGAAGGAGACAGATGCGGGATCGAAGAAGGCACCCAGGGCCTGATGGTCCTCCAGGGACCTGAGCTTCCCCCACTTCTCCCGGTATGCTGTTCGGAGGGGTGGATCCTCGGGACCGGAGGCCAGATGCCTCTCTAGCTCTAAGACCTCCCGCTCCGACTGCCCTATCACTGCATCCCTCTGCCGGCTGGCACCCCGGATGTAGCCAGGGCAGAAAAGCCGTGCGCGCACCTTCTCCACATCCCACCACCGCCTTGCCGAGGGGAAGGCGCGCCGCTGCCAGGCTAGCCAGAACTCCCAGAAGGACGCCACGAAGCCCACGTCCTCCAGCAAGCTGTTATTAAAATGCCAATAGGCCGGCCCTGGCCTCTCTGAGCTGAGAGATGCCATCACGGTTACCAAGTTGTGATCCGAGAACGGGGCCGGCTGGATGGGCCTGTGCCAGATGGAAACTTGAGAAATAAATGCAGTCCAACGGGAGTGGTGCGACCGGTCCTCCTCCACACAGACATAGGTGAATGTGGCATCATCGTCTGGGTGGTGGTCGCGCCAGACATCCACCAGGGAGTGATGGTCCATGATCTCCATGAGGACGCCTGTGGCTGCCTGGGATTTCTCAACTCCTGAGCAGTCCCAGTCCTCGAGGGTGGTGTTGAAGTCCCCGCCCAGGACCAGGCACTCGTGAGGATCCAGGGTGCCGAGGAAGGCCAACACCTGCTGGTAGAAGCGCACTCGTTCCGGGCCTGTGTTCGGGGCATAAATGTTGACCAGATTTAATGTTAGCCCCTCCACACAGACCCAGACATGCAGGAGGTAGCCCGGCACTACCTCGGCGACCCCCAGCATCTTGGGCCATAGCGCGGGGGAGAACAGGATGGTCACCCGAGCCGAGCGGGCGCTGAGGTGGCTAAAATATACCCTGTCTCCCCACTCCAGCTGCCAGCTAGCCTTGACAGATGGAGCCGTGTGGGTCTCCTGCAGGAAGATCACAGAGTACCTCCTCTCCCAAAGGAAGGAGAGCATCTGGCTCCTGTGGAGACCCACTCTACAGCCCCAGGTGTTCAATGTAGAAAAGATGGTGTCCTTCAGAGGAAGGGCTGGGGTGAATCCTCATGGGCAGGGTGATCGACAGCCTCCAGCGGGCCCCACAACAACCCATGGTCAACCCCAAAGGTCAAGAGGGAGTCGCAGAATTTGCGGGCCCACTGGTAGGCCGCGATGTCGTGCTGTCCAGTCCCTCTCCCCTCCCCCAAAAGGGCCTTCACGGCCCGGAGGACGTGATGGAAGTCCCCCCAGCGCTGGAGGGCGAGCTGCACCTTACCCTTCGAGCCACGAGTGTCCATCAGGAAGCGGTGCAGCTCATCCCTCAGCACAGAGGGGGACTTGGCAGCCAACCCGTTGCCCGTCCTTCAGTGGGGCCCCTGAGAGGTCCTCACGGCCTGCGGAGACGGGCAAACAAGGGGCTGAGCCCTGGTGCAGCTGCGCTGGGCAGCCCGTCCCCATCCCCAGCATAGGAGGGGGCGGCAGAGGGAATAGTGCAGCCCCCATAGGGTCGGGAAGGGGGGACACAAACTGTCCCCTGAGTGTCATCTGTGGGCAATGGAAATGAGACAACCTTGGGGAAGGCAATAGCACAGGAAGTGGAGGGGAGAAGAGCAGGCGGTGCTTTGGGGGCAGGGACAGGAGCAGGAGCAGGGACCGGGGCAGGAGAACGGGCGAGAGTAGGGACAGGGACTGAAGGTGGGGCTGGGACAGGAGAGGGGTTAGGAACAGGAGCAGGGGCAGGGATAGGGGCAGGAGCGGGGACAGAGTTGGGTTCCCGGTCTCTAGCAGCCAGGCCACTGGCGTGCGGCTCCTCTTGACCGGGATCTGGGGCTGAGGGGACAGGGATTGGAGGGGGGCCTTCGCCAACGCCGGGCACAGCAGTTGCGGTAAGCGTGTCACCCGCAGCCATGGCGTCAAGCACGGTAGAGCCCTCATTGGGGCCCCCCTCCGGAAGGGAAACTAGCGGCTCTGTCTGGGTGGTGGAGGGCATGCCCACAGACTTGGGGCCCGGCTGCTCAGTATCGGCTGTCACCCCAAGGGGCTCGGCAGTCTCGGACAAGGTGCCATCCGCGGCTGG
Organism: Chelonia mydas; assembly: GCF_015237465.2. Lineage (NCBI taxonomy): Eukaryota > Metazoa > Chordata > Testudines > Cheloniidae > Chelonia > Chelonia mydas. Next base: position 73,884,686 of record NC_057854.1, read on the forward strand.
GCAACCAGGGAGAGCCAGAGGCGCCCCAGGGACTAGAGCTGGAGGTGAGGGGCAGGGAGAAGGAGGGGGCGGCAGGACTAAGCCGGCGTCCAGATTGAAGCCTGCTGGCGGGGGGTTGTCCTTCCCCTGCATGACCAGGGTCAGACCCAGAGCCTCAATATCCTCAAATATGGATGTAAATGCAGTCCCCACGGCCCCAGAGTCCTCCCCGCCAGTAACTGGGGCAATAATAGCTCCGGTATCGGCGGTGGCGGGGGACACAGGTGGCAAAGGGGCCGGGAGAATTCCTATAGAGTACTCCCCGGAGGGGGTACTCGACGAGAGGGGCAGTATCGCCTCCATCCACTGCCATGGCTTCTATGGCCAGCACCTTCTGCTGGGCCGTCTGGGGGCGTGGTGGAGGATGTAGCAGCATCAGCCCCCTGCAGCATCTTTCGGGGGGCCTCCTCTCCCTCCTCCTCATTGTGTAGTGCTATCTCTGAGAGGTTTCTATTGCACACAGTTCCTGGGGTAATCCTTGTGCTTGTGTGCATTTCCTCAATAAGCCGTTAACATTGTTTAGCCTTTTTACTGTTGTACCCGAAAGGCTGTTTGTGAGTGCTTTGAACCTCACAACATGTTTCAGTGATACATACATACCCTAACTTCATATACAACTATAACACACACAATCCAACAAGATGTTAATGTCTAGCAGATCAAGACTTTTAGAATGATACCTCACAAGACGTACTTTGTACAAAATATATCCTAGTTACGCGACAGTGGTGAATATTGAGGTGTCAGGGTGTCAGAGTCCTCTCTCAGTCTTCTCTTCTCCACACTAAACAAACCCAATCTTTTCAATCTTCCCTCACAGGTCATGTTTTCAGGACCTTTAATCATTTCGTTGCTCTTCTCTGGACTTTGTCCAATTGGTCCACATCTTTACTGAAATGTGGCACCCAGAACTGGACACAATTCTCCATCTGAGGCCTACTCAGTGCCGAGTAGAGGGGAAGAATTACTTCTTGTGTCTTGCTTACAACACTCCTGCTAATACATCCCACAATGATGTTTGGTTTTTTTTGCAACAGTGCTACACTGTTCACTCATATTTAGCTTGTGATCCACTATGACCCCCACATCCCTTTCTGGAGTACTCCTTCTTAGGCAGTAATTTCCTATTTTGTACATGTGCAACTGATTGTTCCTTCCTAAGTGGAGTACTTTGCATTTGTCCTGACAGAATTTCATCCTATTTACTTCAGACTATTTCTCCAGTTTGTCCAGATCATGTGCCACATACAGTATGAACCCTTGATACATTATACATACTTGCCTGCCATTCCTACTGACCCTTAGCCAAGGACAGTAAGGGTGGATATGATGCATTCTCTGGCATCCTCCTGTCAGTTTACCTCCACCCAGGGTGAGGAGGAAATTATAACTCCAAGGCTGGTAGTCTAAGACAGAGTCACAGGAAAAACAAACCAGTATCAACATAAGGCATTAATAAGCAGCAGAACTTTAAATATATATAACTTAAGAAACAAATTATATTATAAATCATTTGGGAAAAAACTGAGTACTAATAAGTTCAAAAGAAATTCCCATCCCATACATAATCTTAAATAGCAAAGAATGTAAAGTGTATATGTGAGGGAGAGCTCTTAAATGACACTCAGAATTCCAACAAAGTTAATTCCAACTGAGAGTCACTCATGGGATTCATGAGAATCTTTCATATTAGTCTCAGTAGTTAGGGTATTCAAAAATCTTAGTTTCCTCTGATCCAAAAAAAAAAAAAAAAAAAAAAAAGAGAAAGAAAGCTAGTTCTAAAATAGGCTGGCATTACACATTGTTGTTCCTTGGTCAGACTTTAAAAGCTCACAAAAGAAATTACAGGCTATGTAATGTATTACTCAAAGAGAGTCCCAAAACCACAGTTTGCCATTGATTAGTAATTAAATTAACACAGTTAATAAATTATATGGAGTGATAGTTCTCGGGAAGAAGCAGTTTCGGAAACAATGTATACTAAATAGATATATATTATATGAGTCTTACCTACTCCTAAAAACATAGGCCAAAACTTTCAAAACTAGCTGCTCCCAAATCCATATTTAGGAACTTTAAAAAGGTGGCTTTAATTTAAAAGATGTTGAGCACTTGCAGCTCCTACTGATTTAAGTGAGATTTGTTGGTGTATTCTGAATATAAGGCTATTCTTATTTTGGGGCCTAAATAGGGATGTAGGAGTCTAACTTTTGGTAGACATGAGATGACTGGGGAAAATAATCACTTAAAAAAATGTAACTACATGACTCAACTTTCACCTCTGTGCCTTCTTCCATGAGGCTCTCTACACCTGCATCTCTGACCCAGACTGCCATGCTCTTGTCCCTCCTTAATCTTATTCCTGATAAGATCCCTATAAACTCATGCCCTAACATACAAAACAGACCAGAATAAGGAGAAACGAGAAATTTCAGGGATGGGGGAAGGAGGGTAGGAAATCAAAAGATCAAAAGCAAAAAAGAAAAACCTCAAACCATTGAACTAACCGAACATGCTCAATTTTAGTCACTTTCACTTTTGTTGTATCCCCTTCCTCTTCTTTTGTCTATTATATTGTAAACTCTCTCTAGGGAACTTGTCTTCATACTTGTCAGCAAAGAAGCTGTCACACCTTTGGTGCAATATGAAAATAAGTAAGAAATAATGCCATAATAATATTAAAAGACAATTATATATATGAAAATATTTTAGCCTGAGATATTTACAACTCATGCAAAAAATTCAGTTCATAATGTGGGCTTCAATTTGCAGGACACACACATCTTTCAGGTTTAAGACAATATTTAGTAACTTTTGCAAACATGAATATGCATAACTGTACTCATATGAGTAGTCCCATTGAACTCATGTATTCGTGTACGTTTTTGCAGGATTGAATTCTACATTATTTACTATATAGGCTTGAATTGGAAAGGTCATGTATATAATATATTATGGATATTTATTTATTTATATAGCACTTTATGGGCAAGTGTGAAGACAAGGTCCCTGTTCTGAAGACATTACAATTTATTGACTTCAATAGGTTTTGGATTAGGCTTTAAACAGACAATTTATAGGATGGGAATGGAATCAACCAAATAAAAATGATTGAGCAGTGACACTTTTCTCCCTCTTGATCTTTTATTGTTGTTGGTTTTTTTGTGGGTGTTATTTTCCTCTCCTGCACATAACCTCTCTTCCTTTCCTACCTCTTCTGGCCTATTTTGTATGAACTTGTTAGAATGGCAGTTCATAAACATCTTATAAGAAGTATATTTTAAGAAGAGGAAGGGGCATGGCAGATTTAGGAAGACTTATGATGCAGAAGGTACAGGGATCAAATTGGGATGACACAAAAGGGGTGTTTAGTCACAGAGTTATTTGTTTTGTTTTTCTTCACCTTAAGTCTTCAACATCAGATAATTTAAATAGCATATACTACTGTGTTCAAACTTCATGGCGAGTTGAGGACTTTGCACGGGATTGGGCCCTATACCACTAAGGTTTCGAATCTTACATTCCATTGCTTCATTGGAAATTTGAGGTGTGCAAGGATTGCAGGATCATAACTTTAGGACAGAATGCAGATTTTTCTTACTATTTTGTATTAATGAGTTATTGGGTACACATCTTTTTTGGTATGGCTTCAGTTTTATTGGTTAAAAATCATATAAAGATCCCAGACCTGTCATCCCTATTCCAGTAGGAGTCTTAAGCAGAATATGTGAAATAAATTAATTATTTTCCCTTTAGCATCCATTTTCCCTGCATCTTGTGTTCATTGTTTTGGAATTTCGTGACTGGGTTATTTCCCTCTTCGTTGGACTTTCTCTAGTTACTCTAAAACTTCTTTAGAGGGTCTGGGACTTTGTTGCTATATCCAGTTCCAGGGTCACTGACCACTTATATCTTCCACTGATTTAATGTAAAACAGTGCTTTTAAATTCACATACAGTGCATAGTCTTGGCCTCTCTGACTTTCATGACTTTCTCACCCCATACCTCTGGGTCAGTCTTTTTATTCTAGGTCTGAGAACTTGCTAGCCATTCTATGTATGGGGAATAGTCTTTTTCATACTATGCTGCTCATTTATGGAATTCTATGCCTTTCAGGATTAGGATGTCCAAGTCACCGTGAGAATGTAAATCCAGATTTAAGACATTTTTGTTGAGCTAATTTTTCTTTGATTTGTTCCAATGCATGAATTACTTTTTGACATTTATATGAAGGGTGCAATATAAATGCAAGACATCATTAAACTGTCTGCCCATATATTTTTATAGTAATTCTTTCGTTTAAAGTATGCCTTTTTACTTTTACCTTTGACAGTAGATTAGCACGAGCATATGTTCATTTGCATATGTTCATCAGCAAAAGTTGAATTTGATGGCAGCACAAGCTACAGTATATATGAGGTCCTTCTATTCCCTAGGGTCCCATTCTAGAGCCATTCTGTGAAGCTCTGGAATAGGCTTCCAAAGGAGGCTGTGGAATCACCATCACTGAAGATTTTTAAGAACTGGTTGTACCCGCCAGGAATGGTCTACATTTACTTGGTCCTGCCTCATCACAGGGGGCTGGACTTGATGATTTGTTGAGGTCCCTGCCAGCCTTTCCTTTTTTAAGATTCTGTGATTCTAATAGAACTCTGAAGTCAGTGAAAGGTCTGCGTTCACGGAAGCTGCAGAATCTAGCTAGCCAATAATTATTTTTATAGGGTACAGTTTCTGAGGACTACTTAATTCCTATATAAATTGTATGTCAAACTCAATATATTATATTGTTTTAAATCACCAATTTTAATTATGATTTAAATCTGAAAGCAGGAAACCGTGATTTAAATCAGTGATTTTAATTGTGATTTGCATTTGTACTTTATAGCTATTTTCCTAAAGAAAGGTTCATTCTTATTGGTTGGTAACCATTAAAACATGTTGATTTTCAACTAAATATAGCCTTTAGACTAAATGTGATGCTGATTTTTGCTAACTAGGAAGATATACTGCATTTATACACATTTAAAGAGGTATCTAACTTAACTTACATTTATTCAGTTTCTTAATTTTTTTCATTTTTTATTATGTTGGAAAATGGTGAACGATGCATTTGCTAAATGATTAATTTTTTTTACTTGTGTCAAGTTCTATTAGGATGGAAATTCAAATTCAATTAAAAATGCACAAAACCAAAATTTTTTAAATTAAATGACACTATCTTATGGGCTGGATACAGAAAAAAAAAAGTTAATATCCAAGCATGTTTTGGATTTAAAACTAACAGTTATTAACTTTATTAAATAAAGGAAGTATTGTCTGCAGCTACTGAATTGAACTGATTTCTGGTTACTACGTCCTTCAAGATGTTAGAACTAGTCAATCTCATTCTCTCACACCTAGTTTTTATTCATAGAATGGATGAGAAAACAAACTTTCCTGTTTTTCCAACTCCCAATTGGCTTCTTTATTTTGAATGAACTTGTCATTAAAGTGAACTAGTTGAATAAACTGAAACGAAGAAAATATTTTTTATGCACCTGCCGAAGAGGCTACTACTGTCGAAAGCTGGTTTAGTGCTTCAGTAAATTCTGGTTACACGTGTGCTTAGCCAGTGACTCTACCAATTCAGTAGTCTGACTTTCTTTAAAATTTGACAGCAAATATGTACTGCTTAATACTATTTGTGTATTTAATTTAAATTATTTTTGTATATTATAATAAGGTTAGACCTTAACATAGCTTGTCAATTCCAATTTAATTTTAATAGGTTTTATTTTAAAAAAACCCCGTATTTAATTTAAAAAAATCAGATATTTTTTATTTAAAAAACCCCAAAACATCAATTTTGATCCACCTGACCTAGGTTATATAGAGCTTGATCCTTCAAGGAGCTGAGCACCCTGGCCCTGATCTAGTAAATCACTAAAGCGTGTGCTCAATTTTAAATGTGACATTACTGACTTCCAATTGACCTTGGAGGCATTGCTCATGTGCTTAAGTGCTTTGCTGGACTGGTGCTAGCACACTCAGCACCTTGTGGGGCAGAGATCTTATACAGGGCCAACAGCATGTAGGGCATTTTACCAACAAGCCTGAAATAAAAGGACTTGATATCTGCTTCCACAATGGTGTAAATCTGCAGTAACTCAGTTTAAATTGATGGTTTTAAACTGGTGCAAAACTAGTGTGAGATTAGAATCAGGTGCAGGTTCTCTTCCCCAAAGCATTCACATCCTAAATCCTTTTAAAATAGCAGATGGTTCTACTATACAAAACCTATGGAAGATCACACTTGAAGTATTGTGCCTGTAGTACTTGGTATCAAATTTTAAAACTAATGTTCACTTCCTGCCACAGTTTGGGAATTCCTTGTCCCTCAGCACACCTTCCAGGTCCCTTGCTCTGGTGAGCTCTCCTGCTCAGGTCTCCTGGAAGCTCTAGAAATGACCTCATCTGAGCCCTGGTAACCCTTTAGCAGGCTTCGAGTCCTTAGCTAATTAGCTACTAACCAGCCACCTCAGTATTTGACTGTTTCCAAGTGGGTCTGAGTTGGATAGTTCTCCCTTTATAGGGGCCTGTTACAAGTAAGCCTGTCCATGACTCCCCTTGCAGGGCTAGCCTCCAGGGCCGGATTTAGGGGCAGGCGATCCGGGTACCACCTGGGGTGCCAGGCTTGCGCGGGCACTGTGCTCAAGATGCTCTTTTTGTTGTTAGTGACAAAAGGGAAAATAGAATGTTTGAAGTAAAATGTTTCAGGTATTCCATATGTGGATTCATTTTTCACTAACCTCCTAGAATGTTCTGGACCTTTGTAGAATCTCATGGAACCTTTCAGACTTTCTGAGAACTACATTTTCTTTGAACCTCTTAGAATGTTGTCAGCCATGCCCTTGCGGGTATATAAGGGGCAGAGAGTCACCAGCCAGTCAGTGAGATATAAGAATGAAGTGAAGTGAGAGCCCAGCTGCAATATTGTGAACCTTGTTTTATTGTGTAATTGTGAAAGTGTACTTGTGTTTTAAGAGTTGAAGAGTATAACTAGCGACTAATAGAGGACCTATTTAATGAGACACCAGAGATATCTATATGCAACAATATACATTAAATACTCTTACTTCTTTTGCCACGTTTAATATGTAATGTTTGATGACTTTCTAAGATTGCGGAACATAGATTTTTGCTGTTGTATCACTTGAAAATGCCTTGGCCAGTCTTTGGGTCTCTCTGATGTTGCTATGCTTCAGTTCATGAGGGCAAAGGCGAGAAAAGCAACTTTTTGAATGAAAGGATTAGGGTTAACATTTTAAGGCGGTCACCTATGGTAACACTATTGAATACTGGTCCATCCAGTGTTGGTACACAGTTCAATTTCTTGATGTTAGTATATTTCAGTTATTTTTAAAATTAAAAAGTTTTTATAAGCTTAGAGGAAACAATTTTTTTATTTGCTTACATATGGCATGAATAAATACAGATTTACAGATCCTTGCATGCAAATTTATCGCCTTAGATGGCAAGGCTAAATTGTGCATCCAAGTCATGAAATGGGCTATAAATGCAATAAAAATAAAGTATTCAAAAGTTTAACCAATGAAGGAGGGGGGGTGCAGAATATGCTCTTCGCCTGGGGTGCCATTTGATCTAGGGCTGGCCAGCCCCAATGACAAGCACCTTCTAAGAGCTGCTCTGTACCTTATAGAATTGGGCTTGAAGGGTCTAATTCTGTCTCAGTTGAAATCAATGGGAATATTATCATTAACTTCAAAGGGAACAAGGGCATGTTCTGACCCTGATCCTGCAATGATTTATACAGGTTTCACATACCTCACTAGTCCATTGATTTCAATGGAACCCTCACATTGGTAGTTTTAAACACATGTATAAATCTTTCCAGAATTGGGGCCTACATTAAGATTTAAAATAAAACAAAATACATTCCTTTTTCTCTAGCTTGATTTCATATCTAACCAATATTATTCAATTTGAATATGTGGGTATAAAGTAGACACCGAATAAATTTCTAAAATAGCAAAGTTTGCATTTCAGAGTTGCAGTATATTACTTTTCCTCTTTATTCAGGGACTTTCCCCACCCATACCTCTCTGTTACACACAAAGAGTCTGCAACCTGGATGTAGCCTGAAACTGATAAGATAGGGGCATGTCATGTTCTAACATGTAAAACTTTCCAAACACTTACAAAATTAATCACAAAAAGAGTCTAGGTGGGTTGAGACTGCCAAGGAACAGCCCCAACTTTTGCTTTGTCTGTTTCTGCAGGTTTTATAAGATTACTTACTGAATTGTTTAATCTAAAGTGAGTATTCATCACTGCAGCTGTAGATTCACTTGGTAAAGTACCACTGAAATACAGAGTAATTTCAGAGAAGAAAGATTTTGGGCCTACTTCCAGGAGGTGCTCAGCAGTGAAAGTGAGTGTCTGGTATCTCACAAGCAGGCCCCGGAATGGTTTGTGCTGCAGGAAGCAGTGAGTTAGTATTTTTAAGAGGCATAGTAAAATCGGGGGAGGGGGCAAGGAACGGCTAAAAGACAAAACAGCAGAACTAGTGGTAGTAGCAAAGTATTTAAATTGCAAATTGAAATGTATAGGCTGATAAATTGTATCCAACCAATCATTACAGTTCTCTGAAGGAGTCAAAGGAACAGATTTGCAATACAGGGTCAGACTACTTATCTCCATTGAAATCAAGGTGCTCAGTGTGCTACACAAACAGTTACAACAATTACAATAGTGAAATAGATTCAATGGATAAACCTTGCTAAAAGCATCCTAAAATGTCACTCACCTCTCAGTAGCTTAGTTTCGCCATAGGTACTTGAAGATGATGATATTTACTTACTGGGGTGTTGTCAGGAATCTGGCTCAGTTTTATTCTCCCTGGTGTTAATGGGAATTTTGTCAATGATTTCAGGGGGAGGAGGAGCAGGCCTTTAATTTGTTAAAATTTGTGGAGTGCTATATGTGCTAAGTATGGTGGTTATTTTTAAAGGGGAAGTTGGGGAATGGACATTAGAGCAACATAAAGCAGCCTTTACAGACCCAAAAATCTGCCTCAATAATTAATTCTCATAATAATTAATTGTCAGAGAGATTAGTATTAGCAAACCCATTTTACAGTTTGGTAAAATGAGGCAGAAAGGGTTCATCTATTATGAACCCTTACCTAAAGGTGGCTGAAATTTTTTTGACAGAACAGTTTTTCATTAAAAAAATGCAGTTGTCAACAATCAAAATGTTTTGCAGGAACATATTAATTTTAAAAAATGATAGCAAAATGTCAAAACAAATAATTTAAACTTCTTTGTTTTGATAACATCCAAATATTTAGTTTCAATAAGGTTTTCAATAATGTTTTGTTTCAACTACTGTTTTCATAGTTTAGATTTTTATATATTAAAATATTAATTATAATATGTACACACAGTTAATATATATAATATTTTAATATAGTAAAAGTTTGTGAATTTAATTGAAACCATAGTCAAGACAAAACATTTCAATTTTATTGAAATATGTTTTTACCTTAACAAAATGAAACATTTTGATTTTTAAAAATAAAACTATTTGATATTATCTAAACAAAACATCTAGATGGTTGCAAATCAAATTTCTTTTTTTTTTGGTTTTGTTTTGCAGGAAGTTTCAAAATTTTGGCTTTTCATTCCAACTGGGAACAATTCTTCCCCAAAGTGTCAGAATTCTCCACAGAATGGAAATACTTGTTCCCAACCAACTCTGCCCTTAACTTCTGCTGAGTTACAACTGGGATGAATTAGGCCCAGATAGGTTACGTCACTTACTGAAGGTCACGCAGTGAGTTCTTGACAGAGCCAAGAGTCGTGCCTTCCAGTCCAATGCAGTTACAGTTAGCTCACTCCACTTCTCACTAGCATTCTCTTCTACTGTTCTGCATAATTAAAAGACCTGATTAATTCTATTAATATGAGTCAGTTTGAAGGTTATTATAAGCAGGAGGGAGACTTCCACCTATAAAACAAGGAACTTGGCACAGACTCACTCATCTAACTTCTCGAACACAATAACAACCAACCATCTCCTTTTCAAATTATTTTCCTTCTTCTAGGAATTACCACGGTTATGTTTTCCCTCCAGAGTTATAATGTACATGAAATTTAAATGTCCTGTTAAATGTTTACATACAGTATTAGCATAGAAAACAATTATTCAGCCTGTTTATTACAACAATAATTAATCTTCTAACAGATCAGTCAATACAGTTCATAGAGAACTTAGTTACCTAACATGGATCTAAAAGTGCCCTTGGGACATCCCAGCCAATCACTTTGTGACTGTAGAATTCCTATATCATCCTAAATTGCTCCATGATACTTTGGGATCTGGGTTATTACAGTGGATTAGGATAAGGTGCATATGTCAGAGAAGGTTTTGTCAGTAAAATTCAGGGTTATACAGCCCAAAATTAGCCAGCTGAAACAGGATACAACGGCAAAACTGAGTTTTTTCAGTACTAGGATATGTTGGAGTCAATTTGTGTGTGCGTCTGTAATAGCAGAAGCAATACTTGCATGTGTGTCTGTGTATAATAGTAGAAGCAACACTTGATGTGTCTTCTGATGGTACTATTTGGCAGAATCCATCAGATACAGATGCTGAATCTGAATTATTTTTGGTAACACTGTTGCACTGTAGGGTCCAGATGTATAAGATGCAGGAAGAGTGGCAATATTCTCTATTTAGGCAGTAGAATCTGGGAGACTGCAACCAAAAACTGTCTAGATCCAGGAAGATCCACTGACAGGATCTGGATCCAGCTGCAGCAATATGACTAGATTTTTTTTTAATGTCAAAGGAGTGCCTACATCTACACTTGTCCGTTATTAACAGGCAGAATTAGGAAGATTGGCGGGGGGGGGGGGGGGGCACGGGCTAGACCGGGAATCTTTTGCCCAGATCTTGAAAAGACAAAGTTAAAATATCGCAAACTTGTCCTGGAAAAACTGAGCTGGAATGTTGCATAACGTGTCTAGGGTTTAAACCAAAGTAAAACGTACAAGACAAACTGCGGGCAGTGTGTCTCGCTGCTTGGAGGACCAGTCCCTCCCTTCAACACGCTGTGCATGTCCCCGCCTGAGGAAATCTCCCGGCCCCGCACGCCGCTGCTGCGAGGAAACAACCCGCCCCGAGGCAGGGGGGAAAAGGCAAAGGAGCGCGCGACGCTCATCTCTCAACTGGCGGAGGGAGGGCGGCGCAGCGCGAGCGGGCCGGAGGGAGGAGGAGTCTCCGCGGGCCGAGGCTCCGCGCGCCCATCACAGCGCAGTCCCCGCCCCTCACCCAGTAGCAGGGCCGCTGGGCGCTGATTGACGCGGCCGGGAATCAGGCCCCGCCCCGGTGCGTGTTGCTCCAACTTGCTGGGAGTCGCAGCCCGATGGGGTGAATCGCAGGTTTCTGGCGGAGCGGGTGGGCGCTTCTCTCCTCCTCCTCGGGGCGACCAGGGCGTTCGCAGGCAGCTCGGAGCGGCTCTCGCCGCGGCCTGTTCCGCCCGGGGCAGCTGGCTGCGGATGGCGTAGCCGGGCTGCACCCCTGGAGCGCAGGGAAAGTTATTGCCCGTTTCCTCTGAAGTGGCTCCCGGGGGGCGTCCCGGGCTGACAGACCCGCTGAGAGGTAGGTCTGGGAAAGCCGCTGCCCCGGGTGGCCGGGCTGCCCCAGCAGCAGCCGTGGGGAGAGGAAGAGCAGGGGGTCCCCGGGAGGGGAGGCGGGGGGAGTGAAGAGTTTGCAGGCTGCTGGGGATGCTTGTTGGGCAGCCTCCCCGCTGCGTCTGTTCGCAGCGTTGGGGCTGCCCGGCGCTTTCCCTGACTCTGCGGCTGCCTGGGAGCAGCTGACATCACGCCCACGAGCAGGGCTTCGGGGGAGCCCCTGCTTTGACCGGGGTGTGTTTATTTGCGGCAACCCACTTTCGGAGTGGGGGAGCGGGTTCCCTAGGGGGGCTTGTCGGTGGTGAGCCCGGCGCTTGGAGCGGCTCGCCCTCGGGATGCCCGGCTCGGCATCTTCCTAAGGGAAGAGGCAGTAACGCGGCGTGTAGTCCCGATGAGAGCTCACCGCAAGTGCGTTCACCCTCTCTCCCATGTGTCCGTCTCCTCGGGGTTTGGGGGTCTCTGCGCTTCAGCTGCGGGGTGTCAGAACCTTAGCGAGAGCTGAGTCACGGGGCCACAGTCTCCCCCCGTTACACCCCTGTCACGCTCGCGTGCCCCAAAGCATAACTCGCCTTCGTTGGAGTGCATGGGGATCGTTAACGGCAGAATTCTGTGCTCTGACATTTAAATTGGCCCGCTGACATTTTCTGTGTGGGCTGTGAACTCAGGAAAATGACTGACTGTAGTTCCAGCATATTGTCTTCTGTTACATTCTTTGCTATTGTGCAAACGGTCCTACTATTATTATTGGAATGATTTGTTGACCATGACTGTTTTTGATTCTTGGCAGGCTTAGATTTTAATAAACAAAAACATTCTTTTAAACAGTAGGGGCTGAATTCTCACTTACACTTGTGCATCCTATTGATTTGTAATTGGATGGCACCACTACAACAGAGCAAATTAGGAGCCTAGACGCTTATTTAGCACAAACTTGGGTCTTGTAGTTTGGTAGCAAAGATTTTTATTAGTTTTAGTATTATCTGGGATTTGTTTACACTTCTGTGAGTAACTGAGTGACTTCAGGAAAGGATTTAACATAGGTAAAAAGAGGATGTTAATGTCCACCACCTGGATGGGAATTTGATCAATTAATTAATGTTTGTAAAGAATCAAAAACCCTGTAGATGCGGGAATGTTAGATGTGCAAAGCATTGTACTTGAATAAATACTGGAACTATGAGGCAGGCAGTTTTCCTAATAAAGGCTACAAGGGTTTTAATGCAGATTCTTTTGTTTTTCAGCCCCATATGTTAAAGAAAGCTACAGAAGTTTGTAGTCAATTAGTAACTATATATAAAGACATCAAGTCAAATTCACTATTGATATAAACCGGCACTTAAATCATGCCAGCAGAGAATTTGGCTTATGAACTTTCTAGTATAGTATTGCAGTGTATGATTTCACAATGTTTAGTGTATTGGAAGATAGAACAAATCCCAGTAGTATGTCATTTTAGTAGAATTTCATTGATATACTACAGAAAAAGAAAGCTTTTGGTTGTTGACACCTGGGATTTACTGCTGCATATTTTGCGGTGGAAGTACTGCAATTCAGTAACTCCAGATTTGTAAGTATTTACTACTTCTGTAAATAACAAATAATCAAAGTACTGCAATGTATGCAATGAAAGGAGAGTTAAATGTAAGTAAAAAATTATTGGACCTTTCACAATTTCAGCTTCACATATAGTTGCAAAGTTATGTCACTTGAAATTGAGCAGCACTGAGGGAGGTTGTGGTTGTTCTCAAAATAGCAAAAATCCTGACTAAGTTGTTAAATAGAAGGGGTGTTTCAAGCATATGTTGAGGCATATATGTTTGTGCAGTGCCTTTTCCCCGCTTTCTGTCCTTGTGTTTACTTTCTAGGGTAAACTCCATTATGCTGATCAAAATGATGACATTTCTCAATGACATTAGTTCTATAAATCATTATTATTAATTCATTTTAACTTTTCTGTGCATCATTTTCTTCTCCAATAGGTGTCAGTCAATATAATTTAGCTTTACTAGGAAACCTTTTTAAAGGACTCCTGTTTCTTGCGTGCAGATAGTCATTGTAATCTGTTCGATAAAATGAAAATACTTTGATTTTTCCCCCCCTTCTACTCAGAAATAAATAGTCCTGTTTGAATATATTATTTACCTTTGTGGCTGAGGTGTGCATGTGCGGGCAAGCTGGCTGAAACTCAAACTAGATAAGATCTCGAAAATGCTAACTGACTGTGTAAATAGACAATTGGCTCCCTTGATTGAGGAAGTGTGCCCACTTTTGTTACTAATGTCCACAGCCTCAGACTAAGATGAGTTGGAAGTCTCGGATAGTGGCAATGCTCAGGATTGCTTTTATGAAACACACACCTCTTAGAAGTTGAACTACCCAGTAATTACAACTAGTGCAAAATATATATACTCATTTCTTTAGTAGCACTTCTGCAAAAAGCACCTTACCAACTGAATTCCAGGTACTGATTGGTTTTAACTAGAGCTGTATAGAAAATGTATAAAAATATACTCAAAAATATATTCTCAGCAAGAACTTTCATGAAAGTTTTCATGGAAAAAAGTATTCTTTAGAACAACTTTTATTTAACCTATAAAGTGGTAGATGGTTTGGATCCTGGCTACTGGAGAGATTAACCCTGTTTCTGGAAGATACTGCAGCTTTTGAAATCAGCTGAGGTGTATGAACTAAAAACTCCTTGGTTTAATCAGGAGGGGGTTGGAGGCATATAGTTTGTTTCAATGAAGGGTCCTCAGTGCAAGGGTCTGGACTTGATGACCTCTTGAGGTCCCTTCCAGCACTACACTTTTATAATTTCAGTTCTCGAACTTGCTTCCCTCGGTTGTTTGCTCAAACCCAAATTTGCTAACCTTGAGGTCACACTTCAGAGTTTCTTTTGTCTCAGGCTTTTTCTGTAAAAGTGGCGTTTAATGGGTGATGGGAGAGTCCTAGTTGGGAGTGGGGTTCATGTTGGACACTTGTGCTAATACATGTATTTGATTATTTAGCTTTTGGACATATATCCAGAACTTCAGATAGATTATGTGAATAAAAATGTATTTGAAATGATCATGCCTTTTTCTTTTAACAAACACAACTTCAGCATTATAAGAACATAAGGACTCCCGTAGTGGGTTAGACCATGGTCCATCTTTCCTAGTATCTTGTCTCTGACAGTGGCCTGTACGAGAGCTTTAGGGGAGGGTACAGAACAGGGCAATTTGGAGTGATCCACTTCTGGTAGTCAGAAGTGGAGGGTCATCCCGAGCATGGGGTTGTGACCCTGATCATCTTGGCTAATAGCCATCGATGGACCTATCCTTCATTAACTTATCCTGTTCTTTTTTTAACCCAGTTATACTTTTGGCCATCATAACATCCCCATGATTATAAGTTCCACAAGGTAGTTCTGCATTGTACTTTTTCCACACTTGCTCTTGTTTGTATTGAACCTGCTGCTTATTAGTTTCATCAAGTGACCCCTAGCTTTGGTATTGTGTGAAAGGGTAAATAACACTTCTCTTGTTACTTTTTCCCACACCACTCATGGTTTTATAGACTTCTATCATATTTCCCGCACCCCCAACCTCCCTTAGTCATCTATTTTTTAAGATAGGCCTAATCTTATTTTTCCCTTTTCCATTTCCTTGTCATGCCGAAACATCCTTTAAACATCAGTGTTATCAAGTGATACCCAGCTCTGAGGAATAGTATTTGTAAGTTAAGTGCAAAGCCAGCAGGGGGAACACCAAACACTGTATTCATGTAGGCTCTTCTAACTAATTGCAATTAGTTAAATTTGGGGGTTGTACTTTTAATAGTGTTTCTTCAAAAGTGAACTGTAGTCCACAAGTAATAACATACTTTTACAATGTTAGTGCTAAAGTTGTCAGGATTTCCATTCTGTCACCAGGGAACTGTAGCTCCCTCAAAACCATTCCTACTGTTTAAGATTGCCATAAGATTTTTTGCTACAGAAGGGAATATTTTTAGGTATGGAAGTTCACCCTTTCATACTTAAGGGAATTGTTAATGTCCTTGACCCATTGTTTGCTTATTTTATCAAAGGTCAAACACAAATGATTTTCCGTTTTCATCTGTACTGATCTTCTTGTTGTCTCTTCTGTGCTATGAGGTACTTATTTAAAAAAAAAAAAAAGCATTGTTTTTGATGGTCATATGTAGGCAACACTCAGCCCTTACTGTTATCAGTAGGGTGAGTGAAACTTGGTGCAGCCAACTGGCAAAGACTTGGAGAAAACTGAAATCAACTAGAGCTCTTAAAAATATTTTTTCTAGCACTTTATAATGTTTTATTTGATAATTTGGTTGCCAAATAAATATTTAGTTTAAATGAATTATCTAGGTGCATACAATTTATCCAGAGTGTATATAAAATTCTGTGGGCTGCAGATTAGAAATAGCTTTTTAGTGCATTTTGATATTGACCTTTAATTCTAAAAGATGTATGTATACAATAAATACGGGATTATTTCTTCCATAGCACGAATATGTATGGGGATTAATAAATGTACATGAGCATTAACAACTTTAGTAGTATATTTATAGCTAAGCATACCTTAATCCACTAAGAAGTAGTAAAGTGGAAATTGCTTTTATTCCATAACCGTGGAAAGCCATCACACAGTAGTGGTGATCATCCAGTAGAGCAGCACTGTGATGGCAGCAGTTAGCTCTGTTCATAGCCAAACTGAAATAAATGAACACAACTCTGGAAGTCCTTTGCGGGATGGACATTGGAGTAGTTTCTTGGTCTATTTCCATCCCAGAATTTCTTGTTTGCTTATTTCACAGGAGTGAAAATTTCTTAAATCATCATTTGTTGTTGTAAGCAGGGTCCTTATGTTTTGCTGTATGCAAAGTCTCTGATTTGTAAAGCTCAGCAGAGCAGACTCTTATAGTCCTGAGATAGAAACTTTTTAAATTGGCAAGTTGTGTGCTAGTTTATGACAGCATTTATAATGAAATAAGTGTGTGTTTTTTCTTGAGGAAACTGAGATATAGCAGTATTGTTTCACATGTGCATGGTGTGACTGGTACTTAAAAACTATTCATTTAGAATTTTTTCACTGCAATAAAAGTAAGTGTCTAACTTAAGTAATACAGGTGACCCAAGTTAGTTTTTGTGTTTATTGTAACAGTATGTCACAAGATTGGGAGAAAATTCAACTGAGAGGGGACTCTCCTTTTAAAAGGGTGCCTCTGTGACCTTGAAAAAGACTGGTTTAGATTCCAGGAGAATGGCTTATCTAAAGGTCATGAGCTGAAGCTGGTTAAATTTAGGACTAACATACATTGTTTTTCTGTGGGAAAAGGTAGTGGGGACTGCAGGCTGTGAAGTAATTTTTATGATGAGGAGGAAAAGATGGAAATTCATTTAAAGCTTATGCTATATCTTCTTCTGCATGCTATGCAGTTCCCATTGAAATCAGTGGGGTGTTTGTGTGCATCAGGGGCAATAAAAACTTCTGTAATGTCCAACATTCTTACCACATACCATGTATTTGTAAAAAAGCAGGGTTTTCTTGTCAGGAGCCAGGTAGGTAGACTAGGGGACTAAGGTCTTATCTACACTTGAAAGATGTTGCAGGTTAACTTGAGTTACTTTGTGATAAGATGCCTTACATCCATGTGCCAGAGTTCTTGTTGCGAATCTTCTGGTGTCTTACCCTGTGGTAAGAAACCCACTTGGGAAGCAGGTTTACTATTTGAGGTTTCCTAAACTGTGAGATGAGTTTACCAGCAACAGAGAGGTCTGGCTGCATCCCCATCCTGAAACAACGGTTCTGCATCTGGCAATCCTCTCCCTGGTATCCTACACTGCTTTGCTGGCTACCTGGATTGGCCTATCTGTTTTACCTGTGTGCTCTCTGTTGCTCATGGGTCATCTTGACAAGATATAATTTCTCTGTTAAAATGTTGGCCACAGCCAGAAGAGGCACTATGTGACTACAGCTTATGGCAAATTCACACATATCAAGTAAAAAACTGATTATCCAGCAGCCATGCCCTGTGCTTCTCATGGTCCTGTCATAAGAATATTAGGGACATAATAAGGTCTCTGGAAGAGCTCTGCAGCTACTATGATTAGCTGGACCATATTTTTGACAGAGATGCCACCACTGAACCACAGCATATTATAGACTCCATTGAGGATACCCTGGCAGATGCAGATCCAGAGGGATTTATCCTAAAATCCAGGATCTCATCGACCCACTGAACCCCAACTCAGACAATGCTAGAGACCCAAAAGACCTCCTCTCAAAAAACACAAACAGAGGACCAACCTGAATCTTAGGTGGACATCCAGCTTGGGGAGGAGACCTCTTCCAGTAAGTATTATGTGCTGTATTACAATACAACTGTACTGGGAGATTTAAACAACTTAGATACCGTCAGGATGCCACCATGTTGGGCTATCCTCCCTCCACCTCTTCAGCTTTTAATCTCCAACATGCCCAGTGTTCAAAATGGGGGCTGTGCCATAGCTTTTAAAAACTCTTTACTGTTATTTCTCTGAAATATGCAAACCCAACCACCACTCAGTGTTACCAGGTCCCACCTCCACAGCACTTGCCATGGTGCTTATTGCTCCATCTTTCTCCTGTCAACAGCCCTCCCCTTCCTTCTGTTCAAGAGGGCACCATCATGTGGGTAAAAATGAGAGATTGAAAGGAAGGCACACTTCTTATAGCAGCAGATACAGGAAAGAAAAAGCACTACAAATGCTTTTCTGACTCACAGTTTTATTAATGCCTTCCTTCAGCTTTGAGCAAACTTCAGTTCTTTTGAGGTAAATCATCCAACTCATGTTACACAGACATTTCAAAAAGGAAAGGGATTTTAAGGCATTCAAGTATACCCCTCTTTGGGTTACTGTGGAATTTGTTTTTATTTTGTGGTTCATTTTATGCTGATCCTTGGGTGTTAGAGAATGATAGTGCTCTGTTTTGGCATGCTAGCTGCACAGCGGTGCAGCTTTCTCAGTATTGCTCGTATACCTTGCATTTCCTTTCCACTTCTGCACAAGCTCTTAGAGCACCATCCTGGCAAGTAATAGTATAACACGTTGTCCTGGTTTGCGCATTGCTTTTTTTTAACAAAATCCTTTTCTGCCTTTTGGGAACATGCCACAGGGTAACATCCTTTAAGATAGGCTACCAAGGTGCTCATGCAGTTACTAGCCTGCATCTGCTGCTCTCCCTCACCCTCCCCAAACTCAATCCCCAGCCTGCAGAGGTACATATGCAACTAATGGCCTCTCCCTGCTGGTCCGTCTTCCTCTCTGCCCTGCCACTGGCAGCCTGCATTGGTGCACATGCAAGTAGTAAACTTCCTTCTAGGTGACCCAACCCATCCTCCAACCACCTCTCATCCCCACAGGCCCAGCAGTCCTACACAAACAGGGAAGAATGTCTGTCTGAAAACATCTTACCATCTCTAAGCTCACTGAAGACTGGGGAGAGTCTTTGGGAAAGGGATTCCAAAATCAGGAAAAAGCAACATTTTATCACTGTTGGCATAGAGAGTACAATTTGGACAATAACTCACTTTCCCCTCTTTCCCTACATAGCATCTAACACGTTGGCATGACCATGGATAGGGGTACTATCAGTGAGTGAATACCTGACCAATCTACATATGAAGAGAAAGAGAGAACAAGGGTTGACATGTTTACCAACCTCAGTGTGTGGACAGAGGAGTGGAGGGAAGGTTTCCTTAAGCATGATAGAAGAGAAAAAGGACAGGGCACTGGCTAGTACTTCGCAGGCACAGTTGCTGAGGATCATGGAGAGGCAAACAACCTTAATGGAGAACATAGTGACATTATACTGAAGGACGCCACCCCAACCTACCCGTGTTCTGCAGCCCTCTCCCTCAGAACTCTGTGTACCAGGATACACCCTTCACTTCAACTTCAAGGCACACTTCCTCAAAATTCCATGCCACCAGATGACATGGAGAACCGTCCATACTGGGAGAATCCCCTTCACTCTCTTATTCACAGGACTCAGGTTCTTCTACCACCATTCCATGCCCCAAGATGCAAAGAACATTTCTGACCCAACCCCCAAACATACACAGATCTGTGACCACAAAAGCACTAATTTGAATGCATGCTGAACTTTTTATTTTTTTTAATCTTTTGCACTGGGTTTAACTTTGTATTCTTATGTATGTTCAATAACATCTTTTATTAAATAATGTTCAACTTGGTGTGGTTACTTAATTATTGAAAATGGCATGGCCTTGTTTGAAAATTTCATGAGAGCCTTGCACAATAAGTAAAATACGCACTTGTGCTATAATAGACACCCCTGAAGGATGATAACCTTCTCACATGAAGCTTGTTAAAATCCTTGTACCACTCCATTAAGCTTAAACACCTGTGTATGGTAAAAATCACGATAAATGCCATATACAAAAGTACATACGTTCACAAGTTTGCCTAAGCCTCAGGAGCATAATGCATCCCTGACTCTGTCCCTGATCAGCTGCAGCATTTCATATAGGCCACCTCTCTGGCTGTTCAAAATGTTCAGCAAGCCTTCCCACCTTGTCCTCCCATCTTCTGGAAAGACTCTCCCATTCCTCCAACATACATTGTGTAGACACAGCCAGCAGCTATCACATGAGGCAGATATTGATCATCAGCCACCAGCCTCAACATCAGGCACCTTCATCTATCTTTCCATCTTCCAAATGAACGCTCCACTGCCATTCTGCAGCTGCCCAGGGTATAGTTAAATGAGTCCTTTCAGCTATTCAAGTGCCCAGTTTCATAAGCAAGGGAAGCAGAGTTGACTGGAGGAATGTAAACATCATCCATGTCCACAGATAATAGGAGCAGAAGCTCCATTTCTCATTACAGAAAACAGCCCAGAATTTCTGAAGATCATGGTATCATGGACCTTTTCAGCCCAGCCCACATATTATTGGTGAATCTGCCACAGTGATCAACCAGACCAGGAGCATCGTGGAGGAACAGCTGTTTCTGTTGATGAAGCCTGAGGCCTGCTCGGGAGATGGTTGGGTAAAGAATGGGCACATGAGTCCTTTTAATGGTTGTAGTACAATTTGGGAACCCCAGCTGTGCAAGTCCATCAATAGCTTTGTATGCATTGCCTAGCCATATCATCTGGGGGAACAGCACTTTCTTGATAGCAGGCCACAACTCCATTACAACTGCCCTAATGGTTGATCTACCAGCACCAAACTGGTTAGATACTCACTGGTAGAAATTAGGGGGTTGTGAGCTTCCAGATAACAATGGCCACGTACATATCTACACTGAGGGGAACTCTCATGTAGTTGTTTCACAGTTGCAGCTCCAGGGTGAGCTCTGCACAGGGTTTCTAAGAAGGTGGCCTTTGTCATCCTGAAGTTCAGCCACCATTGCTGGTCATGCCAGTCTGTATCACTATCATGTCCCACCAGTCAGTGCTTGTTGGCTGAGCCCATAAGCAGTGATCTGCACTGTGAATTGAGAAAAATCCAAGAATGCACAGAGTCTACTGGCAGATCATCGCACTATGGGCGGTCTGCCTAGAATGCTGAGTGCTTATTTTGAAACAATTCAGGGCCATGGTAGAAGTACTGATCCCAAAAGGAGATAGTTTAACTGGGGATAACAATGGATTGTGGATGCACTGCTCACACAACAACTTATCTGTGTTAAGTGATTCAGAACAAAACCCACAACAACTTTCAAATGCAGACACGCTCCGAATGTTTTAATCTTCCTTAAATTTACAGAAGCATTGGGGTTATACTCGGGATAAATTTGGTCCAATGTACTTAAGAATGATGGTAGTATGGTATTAACAATAGTCTTAAAATACTTTGTATTTTTAGTTATGACAGGTTAGTCAAATTTTGTTATGATTTACAAAATTGCTATTCTGAGTTCTTGGGAAGGCTTCTCTTTGGTATGACTGCTACAGTTGTTCACATGAAAAGGCCAAATTATCTCCCCCATATGCAGCTTGTACTGTGTGCTAAGGAAGTCTCCAGAGGTCAGTAGGGATCAGTTCCTCTTAAGGGTTCTGAGCAGTAGTGGAGCCGCAGTTGGTATAACTTGTTCTTTTCCCCTACCACCTTCTTGAATAGGGAGATATACCCAGCATATCCCAATAGTCATAGATCCAGTGGCCTTGGTTCACCCACCAAAAGTTCACTAGGGTGCAAAGGTCCCCTGCTGAGCCAGGCTCCATGGGTTATAAGATTTGCATACCATTTGTGTAGGCTCACAGACTTCTTGCAGTCTTCCCACCCCACTCCCTCCGATCCTTGCACTCATAACTAATTACATGCTGTTTGGAGCTTTTTTCAGCCCTTATGGATAAATGAGTGGTGGTTTTTTTTTTTTTTTTTTTTTTTTTTTTAATGTTCATTAGGTGATTGAAAGTCTTCCCTTTTCCTAAAAAACCCCAAGTGTTTTCACAAGTTGTAGTTGAATTGAAATATATGGATTGTAAATTCAGAGTGGCATGTGCAGGTGATGCACAGAAATTTGTGTGCCAAGTCCTTTTGCACACTGTTTTGGAACATGCCTTTATTTTCCTATAAATTTTTTAAGAACAAATATCTCACTTCAACTTAAATGTGCTTTTCTGCATAATAAATAGATTACAATGATTATCTGGTAGACAATTTGTGGGAGGATAGATGACGCCTACTCAAAGGGAAGCACCTTTTGACTCATTGTTTTACCAATGTTGCACTATAAGGTCTTCCCCGCATATGTGGGAGAAGTTTCCTAACTCATAAATGTGCTTCTGAAGATTTAGAGACTGATTACTGACTGATGAATATCTTAATGGGATTTTTGCTTAGCAGCTTTAGGAGATAAACTGTTATGCTTTCTTTCTAAAGTATGTATTTTAGTGAGTAAAATTCAGTAAATGTTGCTCCAGAGTGAAACTTTTATCTCTTGTTGCTCTTATAAACATTTTAATGCATCTTTTTGCCATTTTTTACATAACTGTTTCCAATTATTTTAACCCATTTATCACTTTTAACTTCCTATTGCAAATGACCATGGGGAAGTTTGTTTGTAAAAACTTTGCCCACCTTTTCCCCTTCAGGGGATTCTTTGTGTGCAAACTTGCAAACAATCATTATTTTACTTCCTTAAGGGAACATGGCTCCTACCCCAGATTTAAATCTGCCAAAGATTAATGCAGTTTGTTTTATGATAGGGAGTTCTCCCATTAGGACTTGTTTTAGATAATCTTTTGCTATGTATGAAAAAAATAATTGCATCAGTGATTTGTAAGAGAGTGCCTTCGATGAGATCTCTTACCTAGACAAGACCTGGGTGGAGATAAGGTTCCATCCTGCTGTGACTCTGTTGCTATGACTGGCCATAAGAAGATGATGCCTTATCCAGGGTTACAGCAAGGGTTCTTGAGAGATTATCATTTTGGCTTAGGTGTGCAGTTAGGGACTGAGCCAAATAAAACCAAGATTAATGGTATTTCTGTGAGGTAGTTGGCAAGCGTATTTGTAGTGAGTAAGATACTCTAATGCCAGGAAACTTATTCTGTTTCCAATTAGAAACCATAAAAATAAGGTGATTAGGCCAAAGAAACATAACTTTTGAAGGGGAAGGGTTGTATAGACCTATTCCTTAGAGCCTGCTAATCTTTTCTGATGGTCTCTAGGTCTGTCCTGCAGATCTCTGTGCTGTAGTTACTGTGGGTTTTTTGTTCTTCTTAGGCACTTCTGAAAATTTTACCTTAAATTTGGAGCCTAAGTCCCATTTTCAAAAATGATTTAGGCTCCTATTGACTTGCAATGGAATTTGGCCTCCTAGCCTCCCACTGACTTTCAATGAGACTTAAGTTATTTTTGAAAATGGGACTTTGATACTTTTGAAAATGTTACCCTCAGTCTTATATATGCCATCAGATGTTTTTGCTGAGAGGACTTTCCCCTTCCACCTGGGAGAGCCCCCTATGCCTGAATCCTATAAAGAGCTACCTCCATGTCCTCCCTGATTCTCTTATAGAGACGTCTCAAGTGCTTGTTCCATGTGCATTGTCCCTTAGTTCCTGTAACAAAGAAACCCTGCCCTTACCCTAGAAAGAGCTGCCCCCCTAGCTCGCTCTTTAGGAAAAATCTCTATAACCTACAAGAAGGTTTCTCTTCTGTCTTCTTCCAGTCTATTCTTTTGTATTCAGGACCTATCCTGCAGTGGTGGTTCAGACACCACAGTGTCTGGTTTAATGATTTTGCTTTTCTGATGTAAACTCACAACAATTAAAGTGAGTTGACAGCAAATCCTGTGTAGGCTGAAGGGAAACTTGAGTGTAGATTTAGACTGAGAATGGCTGTCTCTGATCCTAGCCAGACCTTTGTGCCAAATGTGTGCAATATTCATGCTGTGATGCAAGTCTGATTTGCTGCTATCAAGGCCTTGCAAGCAAAAAGGGTGAAATTGTCTTTTCTTTCAGGGACCGATTGTGCATGTTTTGTAGCTTCCTGTAATTTGACAGAACACATTGTAAAACATTAGTGTACAAATAAACAAACAAAATGTTAAAACAAAAGCAATCTGGAATAGAGGGGGCACAGTTTCTAAGTGGCATAAAGCCTCTTCCCTTGGCCCTGTTCCAGTTCCCATAGCCTTTAACTGTGACTTGTTGAAATGTCCCATTACAAGCACAGCAGCATATGAACTGCTAGGCATCAGAATAACTTTTTCCCTGAGCTTTTGATATGTCAGGATATTTAGTTTTATTACTCTCCTTTTTCCCTGGAAATGAAACTACTTTGGTGTTTATAAAGCAGAATCAGTCTCCTTAATAGTTTATGAATAAGTTACTGTTTAAGTTCTGCACAGTTTTAGATGTAGACATGAAAACGATTGATGTGCATTTTGAATCCCACAATAATATTTGCTAATACAGTTAGTCTGCCTTCTAGCCTGTACATATGCAAATCATACAGTATTAAGAGAATAAGTGTCATCAAGTTTTAAAAAAAGACATATCTTGAAAAATGGATGTTTAATAGGATTGGGGTTATAATATTTCTCTTTCAAAAACCATGTTTCACTTTGTGTATTGAATGCTTGTATAACTGACTCTAGCATCTAAATTGGGCTTGGGCATATTTGATTACAAATCATTGGCTTTTTATTTGTGCAGTGGAATGCACATTTTTATTGTACAGAGAATCAATGGGAATGTGGTTAAATAAGTAAAATGGTTGCCATGTTTAAAACAAAAAATGAAGAAGCTTTGGCTTTGAAGGGTTTTCTTGGATGCCCTAGAAACTTGGGTTCACGTTGCTATGGCAAAACAACACAGGGACAAATCCTGCTTGGTTCTCCTGAGTAGTTCCCATTGAAGTCCATGATTAAGGTGAGTAGGATTTGGCTCACATTGGTAACCAAAGTGTTTATGAGCTGTTGCAGCATGATGGGGGAGTACTGTGGTGTGGTATTTTACCTTTTGAGGGTTACAACCTCTGGCTGTGAGCATGGAAGGGAGACAGCATGAAATAGAGCCTGTTGTGACAAGGAAAAGAGGAAGTGGAAGCTATTCTTCAGCCAGTGAAGGAAAAGTCTCCATGGGGAAGATGATAGAGTGGCGATGGATTTAAAGCAAAGCCAGGACATACATACAAAGGGGAGGATATAATTAAACAGATGGTGACATTTGGAGAAAGGGTTTGGAGGAACAGAAATAAAAGGTAAAATTAGAGCATTAAGGACCTGGTTGAACAATGAGTCTGTCCAGCTCCCATGCAATGCAAGTCCAAAATAGGAAACGGAAGCCCCCCAGAATTTTTCTGTGGCCTTATGCAGACATACTTATTACTGTGCTGGGCCTTAGAGAAAAAGGAGTAGTAGGGAGAAGTAGCTGAAAGAATTAGAAGAAGAAAAGGAGATAGGAGTAAAGATGCTAATGGGAATACGATGCAATAGTCATTTAGCTAAAAATACAGAAGTAGACCAAGTAAAAGTGTGCTTGGGTATTCAATATGCAGAGCTTGGCAGTCTCTGTCAGTGAGAACAGGAAGCCGCCTATGAGAAAGACATCTTTAAGTAAAGACATTGTCTGAAGCAGGATGCTTTAACTTCTGAAAACCCTGAGCAAGTTTTAGTATTAAAACTGACTTTCTCACACAGCCTTTATGCTGATGCAGAAGAAGATAGTTTTAAAGACTCCTGTGAGAAGACTGGAAGTTCTGGGGAAATTTGATGTTTAGATACTTACAAAGAAACAAATATGAAGCAAATGTAAAGGTAGGGAAATTGGTGAGATATTGTAGTGAACTGTCTTGTATGTGTGTTTACCACTTTGTGCTAGCAGGATGGCATCAGATTCTCTCAGCTGTCTGCCACAGACTGTGCTAGCAGATAACAGATTCTTTAAGAGGTAACGAGAGTTGTGCTTTTGGAGGGAGGAGGATCTGAGATCTGTCCCTGCTGTTGTTATGTGGTTCAGAACAGCCATAGTGTTTAGCATAGTGACAACCATCTAGGAACTTCATGTTTATGTGTTTTGTTTTGGTTTTTTTTACATTGTGTTTTCTATTTGTATTGTTACGCAGATTCAATTTTTCATATATCAAAATACACAAGTTTACTGAATGTTTCTAAGATACAAATTAAAACTCAGCAATTAATTCAGTCTCTCTGCTCCGTAATAGTCTTCATCATTGTATAGGTTTCAGTCTCTCTAGCTCCATTAACATGTAGAATACATGTTTTTCTTGACTTGAATAGGTGGTGATTGCACCTTGATTATTGTTTTTTGTCCTCTAAACCTGATCCTTGTCTGTGGTCATTAGACATTTCTTCTTCATTAGGACCACAGGCCTTACTGCAACAGACCTAAATTAAGAGGATCCTCTTGTCTGTGCCTTCTTGACTGAAAAATCCTCACTGGACTGGGCTCTAGATGCTCTTCCTTGGCACTCTCTCTTATAGTTGGAAGGTTGTCTCACATCTCTGGGATGGTGTGCATGAAATCCTCACAAGTAACACAAGATTTATTAAGAATAAGCAGAGACAATTGAATTCAAACAAGTAAATAGCGTGCACAATGTATCTAGTTTTATACTCTGCTTAACTAATCTAGGTGTATTCCCTTTGTGTCATTTTAGGAAAATAGCAATATTTTGCTTTTCTGCACTATGTTTTTTTTGAGGTCTAGTTGGTCTCTGAGACCCTTTTTGGCAGCCAGTGTTGGAGATGCAAATTCTGCTTTTGGATGTTTCATGTCATCCTCTCTCACTCTTCCTCACTGGGATCCTTCAGTTATCACAGTTTTGATTTGCTCTCCTGTGACCTTGCTCACAAAAGTAGTTATCCAGGTGTACCCTTGTGGGGATGAGTCTCTTGGAAATGTCTCTTGTCTCAACTCCATTTGCTACTGTAGTTGAACAGTTTAGGTTCCTGTTTTTCTGTACATTTTTCACATCTTAATTCAAAGCAGTCATCCCTCCCACTTAGTGGGCTGTCTGTTCTTTGTGCTAACCACCAGACTTTCACATGTTAATCTTGCTGACAGTAGCTTTCAACCTACAGCTGGATTGCTTTGTTTTGTGTTAGTTTAAACAGAAAGGACTCATCATTTTAAAAGTAATTTTCTCAGTATTCATTCTGTTCTATAGCAAATATGGATTTGCTATGAGTCGCATCATACACGCATTTAACTTTCGTGAATTCAACTATATGTGCTTGTCAAAAAAAAAAAAAAAAAAAAGAGAAAAATAACAAGATACCTGTAAATAGTGCGGGCAGTTCTGCCCACCATCCCATTCGATGAGCATATGCCTCGGAGTGAGCATGAGATGGGAGACATGAATCTGCTGTTCCCTCAGTCGGTCTCAGTTCCCATGTGCCTCTCATAGTGTGAGCATCTTGCCGCGCTGAGTGTGATTCTAGTGTTTAAAGATACTGTACGTATTTTTCGTACAACATGGCCCCTAAATGCAAGCCAACTACTTCATCTGGTGCTCAACTGAAGAAACCGTGATCTGTTCCAACGCAGGAGGAATAACTGGCTGTGTTGGACTAATTGAGAGACGGTATGTCTGTCTCCATCGTGGTGCGTAAATATGGCCGCAACGAATCTAGCATCCGTGCCATCAAGATTGGATAGAGAGAAATTCGTCAAGCCGTGGCATCAAGTGCTCCAATAACTGCTAAGGTGACGAGCCAGGTGCGTGATAAGACTTTAGTGAAGACTGAAAAAGTATTAAACTTATGGCTGGAAGACATGAACTGTAAACACGTGCCTATCGATGGCAACCCGTTGCGAGAAAAGGCTCTTAGCCTCTCTGTGCTGTTCAAACCTCCCACCAAAGAGGGACAGCTTTCTGATGAGAAGGAATTCAAAGCCAGCCAAGGTTGGCTTAACAGTTTTTTAGGAACCGCTTCAACCTCAAAAACGTGCAGACTACTGATGAAGCTGCATCTGTGAATGAAGAGGTGGCAAAAGCCTACCACGAACAATTAAAGAAAATCAGAGAAGAAAATGGCTATCTTCCGGAACAAGTTTTTAATGCTGACAAGACTGGGCTCTTCTGGAAAAAAAAAAAATGCCCAACCGCACTTACACTTCAAAATCAGAAAGACAAGCCCCTGGCTTCAAAGCAGCTAAAGACCGTGTGACTGTGTTTTGTGGCAATGTGTCTGGGCATTTAATAAAGCCGGACTTGCTCTACAGGGCTGCAAATCCCCGTGCCGTAAAAGGCAAGAACAAAAATCTCCTGCCTGTGTTCTGGCAATCAAATAAAAAGGCTTGGGTGACGGCAGCATCACTTCTGGATTGGTTCCACAAGCGTTTCATTCCGGAGGTCAAGTGGTACCTCAAAGAGAAGAGAAAGGACTTGACTTTAAAGTGTTGCTAATCGTAGACAATGTTCCTGGCCACCCTGCAGCACTCCAGTTTGCACATAACGACACTGAAGTAGTCTTTCTCACCCCCCACCCCCCATACCATCTCCATCTTCCAACCTCTCGACCAAGGCATGATTCGCTGTTTCAAGGCCACGTACACGAGGCTTACTTTCTCATGGATATGTAGCAGTATGGATGCTGATCCCAATCTTAATGTGATGGAGTGTTGGAAGTCCTTCAACATTGCCAATTACATCCATTGAATGTTTAATATAAGTGATGCAATCAAGCCTGAAACAGTCAATGCATGTTGGTGAAACCTATGGAAAGAATGTGTGAATGATTTTAACAGTTTTCCGACCATTGACAAAGAAGTGAAACACATTGTTCAGGTGGCCAGGCAAGTGGGTGGTGATGGCTTCGTCAACATCCTTGAGGAAGAAATTGAAGAATGAATTGAGAGCCGTAGAGAAACATTGACTAACGAAGAGTTAGTTTTCTGTCAGTTTTCAGTTTGGAATTCTCTGTCAGCTCAGCTCTGTTCTGTTCTATCACCCAGTGTGTGGGGGTTATTTTTAAGACCTTACATTGCTTTATAGTAATCTATTGGTGCTTGCTGAGGCATCTTCTGTCATTTTGTGTTTGAGAAGGCTGGTAGTGAAATGAAATAAAATTTGCTTTATTTGATTGAATGTTATCAGCGTTCCAGTTCCCTTCTTGCTGACTTCAGATTCTTAGGTCTGGTCTTCACTATGAGGTTAGGTCGAATTTAGCTGCGTTAGGTCGATTTTATAAGCAGTGCGGCTACACAACCAACCCCTTCCACCGACCTAAAGGCCTCTTAAAATCAACTGCTGTGCTCCTCCCCAACGAGAGGAGTAGCGCTAAAATCAACCTTCCTGGGTCGAGTTTGGGGTACTGCAGACACAGCGCTGTCTAATTCAATGGTGTTGGCCTCCAGGAGCCATCCCAGATCATAGGCACTGACTTCCCCTCTGCCCTATGGGTGCTCAACTCCTGGCCTTGCCCCTGCCCGGCCTCTCTTCTCGCCCCCCATTCCACCCCTTCCCCACAGTCCCTGTCCCACCCCACCTTTTCCAACCCCAGCCCCACCCCTTTTCTGCTCCCATTCCACCCCCTTCCCCCAAATCCCTGCCCCACCCTGTCTCTTCTCCGACTCCTCCCCTGAGCGCACCACTTCCCCGCTCCTCCCCCTCCCTCATGGAAAGTCCTAAGCGCCTCCAAACATCTGTTAGGTGGCAGGAAGCGCTGGGAGGGAGGGGGAGGAGCAGGGACGTGGTGCACTGGGGGTAAGGAGAAGGAGGTGAGGAGGGGGGAGCTTTCTACCACCATTCTGCCCTTGCTCAGCCTATAGTTGAACTGCTCCTTACTGCTGTCCAGGCTGTCTGTGTACAGCTTCATGAGCCTTGAGAGCAGGTGGCAGGCTGGGTCTCCAAGGATAACTATTGGCATTTCAACATCCCCAATGGTAATTTTTTGGTCTGGGAAGAAAGTCCCTTCTTGCAGCTTTTCAAACAGCCTGGAGTTCCAAAAGATGCGAGCATCATGCACCTTTCCCGACTTTCCCACGTTGATGTTGGTGAAACGTCCCTTGTGATCCACCAGTGCTTGCAGCACCCTTGAGAAGTACCCCTTGCAGTTTATGTACTATTTGGCAAGGAGGTGCGTTGCCAAGATCAGGATATGCATTCTGTCTTTCACCCCACTTCAATTAGGGAACCCCATTGCAGCAAAGCCATCCACTATGACCTGCACGTTTCCCAGAGTCACTGCCCTTGTTAGCAGAAGGATATTGATTGCCTTGGCTACTTAGATCACAGCAGCCCCCATGGTAGATTTGCCCACTCGGAATTGATTCCTAACTGACTGGTAGGAGTCAGGCGTTGCAAGCTTCCACAGGGCTATCACCACTCGCTTCTCAACTATCAGGGCAGGTCTCATCTTGGTATTCCTGCACTTCAGGGCGGCTGGAAAGCAACTCACAAAGTTTCATGAAAGTGGCCTTACGCCCGCAAAAGTTGCGCAGCCACTGGGAATCATCCCATACCCGCCACACTATGCGGTCCCACCAGTCTGTGCTTGTTTGCCGGGCCCAGAATAAGCGTTCCACTGTATCAACCTTAACCCAGAATTCCAGTCAGGAGCGGGGACTGTGGGATAGCTACCGAAAGTGCACCACTCAGTGAGTCGATGCTAGCCACAGTATTGAGGACGCGCTCCGCCGACCTACTGTGCTTAGTGGGGACATACACGATCGACTGTACAAAATTGCTTTCTAAAGATTGACTTCTATAAAATTGACCTAATTTCGTAGTGTAATTTCATGCCCTTATTCTGGGCAGCTAGTTGTTTGAAAGAGAGCCAGTGTAGGGTAGGGGCATTCTACTTTCTCTTGTAAAAGTATATTAAGTTAGTTGTAGGTTTAGGGGGTTTTGTGTTTACTCTAACAAATGTTTTAGTTTCAGGATCTTTCAAATGGTTTTCGAGTTTGTGGTACCAATTTAGAAATGCAAGTCAGAGTTGCTGTGTTACTTATAAACTGTGTGTGGGCAACTCCGCTCATGATATTCTTAAGATTGGGTAATATGTCTTCTGACTTCAGTGACCCAAAGAAATTTGCATACTTAAAATAAACTTACTTGAGACCATATGGGCGTTTTCTGGGCTTCAGCAGGACTCCAATTCTAGCTGTGTCCTTCTGTTTGGAACAGGACATAGCTGGTGTGATTATTTTGGGAGGATGGACAAGGTAGAAAAATGAAAGGGGAAAAGATTAGTTATGTGCTTAGTGTCCCTTTTGGTACTTAGGATATTCAGCAGTGTAAAATATACTTGTATAATTCTCCTTTAAGAAATATCTCTGTTTTATTAGATATGATACAAAAAAGATATAATTTTAAATAGATGAGGACATTTCTGGAAGACATATTTCTATTAAAATGTATTTTTTTCTCTCAGTAGGCAATTAAAAGTCTGGAAGACTTGATTTCAAAGCATATACCACTGATTTCAAAGGAAGTACGTCTACATGAAGAGCTACAAAAGGAGTTGATTTGAGAAGACCCAGTGTTGCAAAAATGACTTCAAGTTGTGTGATTCCAGTGTTTGCTTTGATGATTTTGTGTTTAGCAGCTGCAGGTAGGTGGCATTATGTAAATCATGTGTGCATTGTAACTCATTGTGTGCATTTGGAATTATTGATCAAAAATAGATGTTCATGCTAGAAGAATTTAGGTCAGCTAAGACTCATGTAGAATCTAATTGCAGATATAAAGCAATAATGTATTATTGTGATAGTACTTTCTGGTATGAGTATTTGATGAGAAATAACTGCTTCTGTAATGGAGCCCTCTTACTTATGGTTGCTGTTAGACTCTTTAAATTATTTTCAAATAGTTAATATTCACTGGCATTCATTCTGTTATAATTTTGTCTATATAGGATTTCTAAGATGCCTTACTGATTTATTATGTCAGTGGCAATATTTATGGTAATCCCTATGACTAAGAGTTGAAAAAATTGTCTTGTCCAGGGCCAGTAGGAATCTGTGTGGGTGAGTGCCATCAACTTCTGCAGAATCTAAGCTTTCATTTAAAAAAGAATTAAGTTTCTGGTTTTCTGGGTTTTGAAGAAATCTTTCCAAACGTGGACTAATTGTAAACAGTGCATTGATGTCTTCCTAAGTCTGCAGAGAGACAGCTCCTGTGCTGTTGCCACTGTTAGTGTGTGTCTTCATTGGTGGTTAGCCTGGTTGATTGGCACCTGGGTCTGAGCAACCAGATTAGTCTAGTTCAGTTGCAAGCATCCCCTCAATGAAGTTCTACTTATGTTACTGTGTCCTCACTGTTTCTGCACTTGCCCATGTGTGTTTGGGGGCATATCCCATGGTCCTTTGTACTGCAATGTTCTAGGATTCTTTCCCAGTCAGTTGTCTCAATTGCAGGAGAACTGGTCTGTCATTGGCGGGGGAATTAGGAACTATCAACACTTGAGTAATTTATTTTTTTTTTGCCTGTGTTCCAACTTCAAAATTGGCTGGTTCCAGACTGAGTTGAAACAGGCTCTAACTAACCCCCCTGAGCTGTTTAAGATAGCCCAGGTTTAAAGCACCTCCTAATCTGGTTAGAGGTTTTTCTGTGTGGATGGTGGGGAGAGGTTGGGCTAAAACCCAGTGAAGACATACCCTTATGAGACATGGGTGTATGGCAGTTGTGCTCTCAGGGTGGCCATCTTTGCAGGTATCCCAGGATGAGAGGGCAGATGGTCAGTCACCCAGTACATGTGTGGGAGGATCCTGCCAAAACGACCTTGTCACCCCAGCAGAGTGCACTGGAGGAAGGATGTTCTTGCTAATCAAAAAGAAGATTTGGTGTGCAAACTGAGAATAAATTCATCTGTTGGTGGGATGGAGTAGGTTGGGGCAAATTAAGCCAGTTAGGGTTGGGGTTGGTAGGCTCCCTAGGCTAGAGTTTTGGGTTGGAGCCAGTAAGTATCCCCAAGCTGGGGTTAGGGCTGGGGCCAATAAGGATCTTTGAGACTGTGTCTTTATATGTTTTTACAGCGCCTAGTAAATGGGGCCCCAATTCTGGTTGAGACTTCTAGGCTCTCATAATACACGTGAATTACAACGTATGGGGTGTGTGCGTGTGTGCACTGTATGTGTAGTATGAATTGGAGGTGAGGAGTTCAGTCACTTGGGAGTTCTTGGGCCTGAAGATCCTGTAGGAGTGAGTATCTGACCAGCTCAGGCACTAGTATATTTCTGTCTGGGGAGTAGGCTTAATCCTTGGACTATTAGGTCCTGGGTAAATTTTTCAAGTCCTTTTTATAGGGTTGCTGGGGTTATGTATGGACTTAATGTTTGCAGGATTAGGGCCTATACTTGGTATGGAGAACACTGTTTATTTTAAAGGATGGTTGTAAAGACTTTTAATGGTGACTATTGTATTAAAGTTAGCAGGAGTTATATAGACAAGGGAGATACATTCCCATTTATAGGAATTGGATCTGCTCCATCTTTTGTCCCATGTAAATACTTCTCAAATAGTGTGTTACAACATCATCTAAATGCAGCAATAAAAAGATCTGAAGGTTCACGTCTCTATATAAACACACACACACACACACACACACACACACACACACACACACACACACACACACACACACACACACACACTTTTACATGCATTTTCTGCAAGTGATAATCTGAAAAGTCCACTAAATTTAGGTATGTTTGAAGTTGTCTCTCCTTAGTGAGGCACCCTTCGCTTTGTGTCGTCCTCGCATGCAAGAATATTGTCCAACACTGATCACTGGGGAGTGGCAAACAGAGATGCAGCCAGTCAAAATGAGGTAGTGGGGAGACTGGACATATGACTTGTTTAAATTTGGGATGTCCTCATTGTGGAAAAGATTACCAACTTTAGAAGAGACATGTCTAAGCAATCAAGTACGTTGCCATCTGGCTTCCTTTCATCAATTACATGGAAAATAATGCTGTTTCAAGAATGCCCTCAGACCTTTAGGGACTTTGTCCAGGGCTGACCTACACTGTAAGCATCCAGTCAGTATTAGTAACTCTCTGATTATTTAATAGTACTTGATGCTAAGATTCTGCAGTGATCTTAATGAGCAATATGGGATGTGTCTGTGTCTGTCTGTGAGCATGTTTGCATGTGGAGATGAGGATATGAGTGCCGGTGTGGGATGGGGAAAAGGATAACGGCTTATTAGAGAAAATCATAACTGTTCTAAAAAGAAAGAAACCTACTTTTTTTAAAAAGTGCCAGTATCTAAATCTGACTTGTTGATTTTATTTCTTATTAATCGTATTGGCAATTCATTTACATGTATTCTGGCAAAGGGACAATTTACTAATCCAAGCATAACCAACACCCTAATGCTGATATTAACTAAGAGCACTACCAAATATAGTGATAGCAGACTCAGTATCAGTATTGAAAAGTCTTTCACACCTCATGGGAATGTTGGAATATCTGTCCAACTTGAAACTTCTTTGTCAATTTATTTTTTCTCTTTTCCTTGTTTCTCTTTGCTTTTTCATGAAAAAGCAAAATTGCTATTGCCCAAGAATTTAGCAGCTGCTTTTTCCTCACTCAGAGCTTGAATCTGGAGTGGGAGAGTAGGTAGGCTAGAAATGGTTTTGTGGGATCTGTTTCCCTCTGTCAAGTTGTCCTGCAATGGCTCAAGAATATGAATACCAACCTCAGGGCAGACTGTTGAGAAGCAGGGCGCACACACCAAATTGGCTGTAAGGTCTATACCTAAATTTTACCAACCAGTTATCAAGTGTAAACTCCTCAGGCACTAACAGCCTAGCTGTGGAGTCACAGGTACTCCGATCTACCTTTCACCAAGGCAAGCTTGCCTTTGTTGTAGATAGTCCCTTACACCAAAAATCACAGCCATATTCAGGTTACTCCCAGTCTCTAGGGATAGTCACTTCTCCCAGGTCTGTTGCCCCTTAGATCTCACACCAAAAACAATCTAAAGATGTATTCACTAGGAAAAGGAAACAAAGAGTTATTTACGAGGTTAAAGCAGGTAAACACACTCAAATGAGTTAGTCTTATGTTTCAAAAGGTAATAGAAACATCTGTAATAAGCAAGCTCCATATGTCCCTTAGGGCTAACCCAGGCTAAACACTGGGGAGGTCTTACTTTATGCCTAGAAAACCTTACCCTCCAGAGACCGAGCAGCATAGAGAGGGTTTCTCTTTGCCAGGGATTTTTATTCCCTTTTCCCCCTTCTCTGAACTACCAGCTCAGCTGGTGGGAGAAGTTCATTTGCACATCTCCTCACTATGGGACTGGATGAGAGTAATCAACAGTTTTTTTTGTCCTCTTACATGAACTATTATAGAACATCAGGTGCTGGTGGGCCTTCTCTGCGGGGCTGGCCAGCATTTCACACTAATGAACGTCTCTCTCCTATCTGCTGATTTCCATAACTGCAGAGGCTTACAATACAAATGGTCCTATATTATGTTGAAGTATGGGATACAGAGGTCATAAGTGAGATTAATGCATGCAGCAACTCACAGGCATTCCATGAAGTCTAAACACATTCTTAGAACTGTAATACCTGTTTTAACAGTAACACCACACAGGTGAGCTAGACTGTTCCAGTTATGTACTAGTCAGTGTTCAGTACTAGTCAGTGTTCAGTTGAGGCATGGCAACCTTGGCATATGCTGACACCCTCCTGTGGCTTTTTCTGCCTTCGCCATTCATCTGTCTATGCCAGGATAACTTCCAAACCAACTGATTTTCATGTCACTTACAGAGGAGTTTGCAGGTTAGAAATGAGACCCACGAGCAGGTGCTCTTATGAAACAAAAATAATGTTTTCAGTCAAATATCCCTTAGAATAATTAAAATTAAGGGGAAAGACCTATAGAAATAGACTATATTTTTTTAAAATAGAGCTTTCTAAGAGGTTTTCCGTGGGGCAGCACTGAGCCTTTAGAGCTATTATATCAAATAGTGTTTTTTAAATATAAAGATATAGTATTATGGTGCTGGTAGGAAAAACTGTAGGCAAGACAGAGGTTTTCCATAAGTATGTGCCCAAAGGAACAACATGGCAAAGAAGCATAATGTATCTCTGCTATGAGAGTGTCAGTGGCATAAGCTGGCTCGTGAAATCAGTAGGGGCTCTATACTGAGAGAGATTTTTCAGGCTTGGGTCCTTTATGTTCAGTTCTTCCTGATAGCAGAAATATAAATAAGAAATGTATTGGTAAAAGTATTTCCCTTTGTCCCTGTGGTGAAGGATAAGTGAGGCAGGGGGCAGCATGCCACCTCCCTGAGGAGATATCTGGTACACACTGAATTTTTTCCCTGGTTAGAGTTTCTCTGCCCTTATAATGTTCTTAAATGGTGAAGTTGCATAGAAGAGGACACCTCTTTGTGAAGCCCAGGAGGCCTAAATTTACTTCTGTGCTGCTGACACACTTGCTGATGCTGACCTGTTCTCTTATTTTCAGCAGTGTTGCATTTTGGATATGGATAAAATGAGGCACTTCTAGACTGACTGACTCTGCTTAAATGACTACTGATTTTTTTCCATTCTTGCCCTGAAGGGTACCAGTGTTACTTGTGCCTCAAATGCCATGCAGGTTAGTAACATAAAAAGAAAAATGAGAAGGATGTCATGGTGTGCAGGAGAATCAATTCAGATCTAAGCTATAACACTGCATATGTTCCATGTGTTGATTTTCTAGCTCATAAATAGTTATATAAATTTTGCAAATACTGCATTGGAATTGATCCATGTAATATCCAAGAGGGCATATACCCATTTCTGGATCCCTTTTTACTACCCAGATGTGTCTGTGGATGCTTGCCAAAATCACACCTTACTTCTAGTTTGCAAACATTGTTTTTAATCATTTGTTTATGGTCTTTGGCTTTTAGGTAAAAGCTCTGGGAGGAAAACCTGGATTTCTGTTTTAAAAAAAAAAAAAAAAAAATTTTTTTTTACCATGGAAAATCCTGGACTCCTTTGTTGAAGGCTGAGTAGTGAGTTGCTGCCAAACTACCTGGCTGTCTAAAAGAATTTTACCTTTGAAGTGAGGATAAACAAAGATCTAGCAGCCTGGAATGGATTGTAGGAACTCCACATAAATAATTACTAGTGCAAACAACACAATCTTGGATAACCTCATAAGCAAGTTTGGCTCTGTAGCCTTTAGGAGTACAGCTATTCACAATGAGTTATCAGTGTGATTGGTTTCAGTCTTTGATTTAAGCCACATTTCTTTTACCGTCTGGCAAATATTTGTTAGTTGGGTACATGGTGATGAAATGACTTAACAGAGGTGAACAGAAAAGAATAGATGCTGCAAACTCTGAGGGCCAAATCGTCCACTAAGGTGGTTATTTATGCGAGGAGACAGAAAACTTAAAAAAAAAAAAGTTTTGGCCTCCTGGTATTTCCACTTTCTCATTCAATTGGGGGGTGATTTAATCTCCTGAAAAACAAGGGGAGTTTTAGTCTCCTACATCTTATGGCTCTGCAGAGGCCAGAGACATCCATTCGGAAGCCGTGAGGCAGTTTTTTCAGCTTGTGTAAATTGTCATAACTCCATTAAAGTCCGTGGCGCTCTGACAATTAACACTGGCTGTACCTATATCTGTGCACTGCCTCTAGACTCTTCAGTGTTTGGTAATGCCCCTTTCCCTGTGCCAAATTGGCACAGTTGTGGTCAGGAAGACAGATGGGGTTTGGAGACAGAAATGGATAGTAACTAGACAGCCAAAGACTTATTATAGGTTCCCCATTAGAGACTTCTTCACATATGCTGGTTCAAGCTGCCCTTTAAGATTTTAGCTAAAAAACTGCCTTTCTTCCTAAATTGGTTCTCAACATCCCTTTTTTTTAATTGCTTCATTAGTTCTTCTAAATAACCTCGTACTTGAGAAGCACTTTGCTTGCTTGCTGTTTACTTTCTCAAGTCCCGTTGGATACGACACTCCATCTTTGGTAAGGTTGCCTGCATTTATGTGAACATGAATCTTGGATCTGAGCCCCCAAGTACTGTGGTGATGGGCCACCGCAGAAATGTGTGAAACAGTAGGAATAAACAGGCCATATCATGCCATCATTCTTTCAAGAGGAACTTCCCGCTGTCCCTATATGCTGTAGTTGCAGAAGCAATCCAGGCCTCAATAGAGTCTAACACAGTGGTTTCCAAACTGGAGTTCGCAGAACGTTACAGGGAGTTTACCAGAAAAATTTCACTAATGGCAGCCAGAGGACCCCAGGCATTGGAGGCAGCAGGTGGGACCCAGTTGCAGGGCAGACAGCCTGAGCCCCAGGGAGAGCGGGGCAGGGCCGTTGGGGCTGGCAGCCTGAGCCCTGCCTCAGTCAGTGGGGGAGCCGGCCGCCCAAACCCCAGCGCTCCGCATGGGGCTGGCACCCCAAGCCCCAGGGAGAGGGGGGCCGGGGAGCTGGGGCTGGCAACCCGAGCCCCAGCGGTCAGCGGGACCTGCAGCCCGAGCTCAGTTGACCGGGGCAGTCAACGGGGTCCAGCACCAGGAGTCCCACAGAGTGCGGAAGAAAGTTAAACTTAAATCCTTGGAAATATTCATTTTTAGGAGGGAGTTCACGAGATTTCACAATTTAGTGAAAGGGGTTCGCGGGCTGTTGAAGTTTGGGAACCACTGGTCTAACAGAAAGTCCTTCCATAATAAGGTGAAGGACACAAATTGGTGGAAAAAAATGAATAAGTTGTGAGGTAGGCAGGCATTCAGATCTTTCCTTCTTAAACGATGTGCATTACTTTGCATTTATTAACATTGAATTTCATCTGCCATTTTGTTGCCCAGGCACCCAGTTTTGTGAGATCCCTTTGTAGCTCTTCGCAGTCTGCTTTGGTCTTAACTATCTTGAGTAGTTTTGAATCATCTGGAAATTTTACCACCTCACTGTCTACCCCTTTTTCCAGATCATTTATGAATATGTTGAGTAGGTCCCAGTACAGAACCCTGAGAGACACCACTATTTAACTCTCTCCATTTTCGCCTTTTATTCCTACCCTTTGTTCCCTATCTTTTAACTGGAGTGCCTGGCAGTGCTTTCAGGATCATCTGACCAGGGCTGGCTCCAGCGTTTTTGCTGCCCCAAGCGGCAAAAAAAAACCAAGTTGCCGGCGAACGGGGAGGCGGAATCCTGCCCGCCGAATGGGGAGGCGGAGTGATGGTGCGGCTGCCGAATTGCCGCTGGTGACCAAAGAAGAGTCGCGTCCCCGTCGCCAAATTGCCGCTGAGCACGAAACGTGCTGTGACGGAGCGGCCACCAAATTCCCGCCGCCGTGGGCAGATTGCCGCCCCAGAGCCTGACGTCCTGCCGCCCCTTTACATTTGCTGCCTCAGGCACCTGCTTGGTTCGCTGGTGCCTGGAGCTGGCCCTGCATCTAACGATCCTTAATTTACTTCAATGACAAGCTTTTTGTTATCGTATCACTCTGCCTTTGTTTATAAACAAACGCCCTGCCACAAAGGCTGTGCTGCTCCCAGCTTCCAAACTCATCACATATCACATTCAAGCTGCCTTGCAGTTAAGAGCTCTGTCTGGGGCTAGGATAAGTAGACCTCCCCAACGAAACTTGGTGGGGGGAGCGCGAGGTTAGAGTCTTCCCCTGCCCCTCCCACCCCCCCCCTCAAATGGCACCCCTGCCCTTTTTTCAGATCGTTTATGAATATGTTGAACAGGACTGATCCCAGGACTGACCCCTGGGAGACACCACTATTTACCTCTCTCCATTCTGAAAACTGACCATTTATTCCTACCCTTTGTTTCCCATCTTTTAACCAGTTACCAGTCCGTGAGAGGACCTACCCTCTTACCCTATGACAACTTACTTTGCTTAAAAGCCTTTGGTGAGGAACCTTGTCAAGGCTTTCTGAAAATCTGTGTTCTATTCACTGGATTCCTCCTTGTCCACATGCTTGTTGACTCCCTCAAAGAATTCTCGTAGATTGGTGAGGCATGATTTCCCTTTACAAAAAACACATTGACTCTTCCTCAACAAATTATGTTCATCTATCTGTCTGACAATTCTGTTCTGAACTAATGGCTGCTCCAATTTCAGCATTGAAGGTTTTGCTCACCTATTTCTGTATATTTTAGTTTTCTACTCTGGTCTTCTACACTCATTATTTTGGCATTGCCCAACTCTTTTCTTTGCACAACTTACTTGACAGAGTCAAGTCCTATGTCATTTAAGTAAGTATTCGGCTTTCCACAAATGGTGTGAAGATTTCATCACTTGAACGTTAGGGGAAGGGAACAGGGTTTCCAATTTTAGAGGAAAGAAAATTTGTGCAAAAGGAGCTAAAATTGTTCAGACAGCAGATCCATTTTCCCTTCATCAGCAAGGCTATGATATTGCAAACTGCTCCCTTCAGGCAATCTTCTGCAATGATGGAGCTTAAGTGCAGATTCAGTGAAACATTTACACAAGTGTGTTAAGTGCTTTGCTGAATTGGAGACTTTGAGCAAACGTGAAAGTCTGGCACTTTAATTAGAGCTGACTCTAGTGGAGTTCTTCTCATAAACACCAAGCAGACCATCCGAATACTTTCCATGCTGTCAAATATGGCTTAGGGTACAAACAAGGCTCTTCCATACCTAAGTGGAATGGCTGCCTTTTGTTTCTATAACTTTTTTTAAATATATGGCTAGGTTGTTGCCTTACTGCTCAGCCCCCAACAGTGAAGACCAGTGGATTGCTTTTCATCTGCTCCCTGTTCTTTCACCTGTCCAGGCTGGGTGTCCCTACCAGGAGTTAAAGCTCCTGCTAGCATAGCTCTCAGGGTCTACACTGCAGAAGCATGTATTTAACTCATGGTTACCTGATCCCATTAGCTAGTTCGGTTTAAAATAGTGGTGAAAACACAACAACTGAGCTTTTAGCTCAGGCTAGACATTTGAGTTTTAGCTGATAGGGGAGCCTGAATATGAACTTGAACTGCTAATCCTAGTTAAGAGCCATGTCTTCACTGCTATTTTAACCCAAATTAGCTAACATGGTTTAGGTAACCCAAGCTAAAAACACTTTTTTTTGCAGTATAGGCACACCCGCAGGGTCACTGGAACAAACATGCCTTTCCACCACCTCAAGGTGCAATCCCCAGGGAAGGAAACAGAGCATGCAATGATTGAATTGTACTGTCCCACCCAACAGTATCACCCAGAACTTCTAGAGGGAAAAGCTCAGGATTACATTTCTAAAAATTGGTGTCTTTTTAATTGTATATTACAATTAAAGTGACATTTGTCCTTATCTTTGTCAGGAAATAGATGATCTTAAATTCTGTAATTCATTTTTTAACAAGCTCAAAATACCATGCAACCATTTCATAAATAGCATGCAAAAAATCATCTGTATATTTGAAAGAAGGCAGTCAGATGTTGTCCTTTCTTGTAGCTCCCCTTTTTTTTCTTCTTCTCCCTGAGTAGGCTCTGATTTAGTGAAAGTTCTGTCCGTTTCCCTTCCTCATCTGTCCTTTTCTTCATCTCTCCTTCAAGTTTAAGAAATAAGAGAAATTAAGATGAAGAATGTCAGACCATAATTAATTAAATTCAAAATCAGCATTCTTCTCTTGCCTCAGCTCAAAGAAAGGGCCTAAGCAGTTGCCTTAATCCAGAAGTGTGCAAAGTGAGCCCATATGTGTTTAGGAACATAACTTTTTAAATTAATCTCTCTTCATACCTTCTGATGATTTCCTCAGCTGCCTTACTTGCTCCATCCTATGGACATCTTGAACCTGGTTACCTCATCATAATGAGGTGCCATATTAGAGAACCATAATTTTATTCCATGTTCATGGCAGTATGCAGGAAAAAACGAACACCGGGGAGAATGACGTTCCCTGTTCTCTTAGGTTATTTTCTGTGTTTTGAAATATAGTATAAATTCTACCAGTAGAACTTCTTGAGCCTCTTCAGTAGGTCTGTCTCCATGGATCTTCTGGATAGTCCTTTTTGTTTTCTTAATGTGACCACTTAAAGGTAGTCCCCATGACACGATGTGCCCAAACAACTGACAGCCTGTAGAGCTCTGAATACTGTGTATAGAACACGCATGCTTGTCAAACAGTATAGAATGTCTGGAGGAGAAATTAGGCTACACATACAGTAATACCAAAAAGAAATTGGAATATGGTTGTAAGCGTCTCAATGAGAAATGGAGCATCTGCTGTTGGAAAAACAATCACTATCATGATGTTCTCATTAAAATTGTTGTTGAGATCCCACAGTTCTTGTCTTTTCCACTGGAATAATATTTGCATGTGCCAACATTGTGCCAGATGTATGTCTTGCACTGACTTTTTGCTGTCTAGAATCTTCTTTTGTTAATGACAGAATAAATGGAATTTTAAATTCCTCAGTCCATATATCCTAGCACAGATGAATTTTGAGGAAAAATATATTTTAGTACAAAAATGATATTCTTCAGTTTTCTGTTTTTTGAAGACATTAGGCCAGATTCCTCCTTGGTGTAGGTTAATTTGAAGTCAGTAGAATTTAATTGGGGATTGGATTAATTTGATCCAAAATGACAATAGCCAGGGTTGCATATAATTGCATGAAAGATAGTTGTACTTGTTACAATTTATGGAACGTGGAGCTATTGTTTCATTATCTATCTGGCAGCTGCTGCATTGTGGGACTTGTTAAGAAGCAGTTGTTAAAAGGGGGATTTTACCTCACAGGATAAGTGGTAAACTGAGTATATTTCCAGCCCTGTTAATTATGAGAAAGTAGTACACCGAAGGAGTCACGAATGAAGAAATTCAAAGCTTATGCAGCAGAAAGTTTTGTGGAATTTGCCCTTTTTCCTCTTCAAGAAACCTTACTTTCCTTGTTTGAAAAAAAAATGTGTTAAGAACCAAAAGGGAGTGAAAATTTTATTTTATTATTTATTTTATTATTCTTTTCTCCACTTTTCACCTTCCTCCAGGCAGAATTTTCATTGTGATCCATTAGATTCTAAACATTTGCTTGGTGCTTATGCAGCTATAAAGGTTTTTTATTATTATTTATTGAGGAGCAAATCCAGCTTTAGTCTATATTTATTGATCCTTCCACCTCAGCCTGATTTATGAAAACCTGTTTCAACCCTGAAATCCTCTTCAAGCTACATAGACTTGTGCCTGTGTGTTGTGTTATAATTTTGCTCATTCACAGAGTGGTGTACCGCTGCCCTAGTAAAATGGGCTCTCAACCATTCCAGACGACTGGACCCCTTTCAGGAGACTGATTTCTCTTGCATACCCCCAAGTTGATTCACTGAAAAACTACTTGCTTACGAAATCAGACAGAACAAGACAAAAGTGTCACAGCACATTAGTACTGAAAAATTGCCTACTTTTTACTATATAATTATAAAATAAATCAATTGGAATATAAATATTGTACTTACATTTCAGGGTATAGTGTATAGAGCAGTATAAACAAATCATTGTATGTATGAAATTTTAGTTTGTAATGATTTTGCTAGTGCTTTTTATGTAGCCTGTTATAAAACTAGGCAAATATCTTTCTGAGTTGATGTACCCCCTGGCAGACCTCTGTGTACCCCCAGGGGTACATGTACCCCTGGTTGAGAACCACTGCACTAGGGCACGTGTAATCATCCAAGATGGGTATAAATAGCAGCTTGCGTCATGCAGTGGTGCCTTTTTTTTTTTTCCAAAACTTCTGTCAAAGTGGAAATGCAGAGGTCAGTGAAGAAGAAAAGAGGCAAAAAAGGCTGAAGTGCTTACATTTTCTTCTTTCTATATTTGGTTTACTCTGGAGAATTCTCTGAAAAGTGAGAACTGTCCACAATAGAGGGCACAGTATTTTTGTTGAGGGGGTTGAGCTGTAAAATGGGCATGTTAGCCTGCCTACCTACTTTACAGGGATATGGGAGGATTAATTTAATGTCTGTCAAGTGCTTGCTTAACGCCGACAGACCCTGGTTGTCAGCGGGCAGGATCGAACCTGGGATCTCTGGAGCTTAGTGTATGAGCCTCTACAGCATGAGCTAAAAGCCAATTGGCTGTTAGCAGTAGGGTGACCAGACATCCCGATTTTATCGAGACAGTTCCGATTTTAGGGGACTTGTCCTTTGTCCCGATATTGGGACCATCTGGACAGCAGCCGGCAGGAGCGCCATGTGCTGCAGGGGCAGTGCTTGCAGGCACCAGGAGCGGGCAGAGAGCCCTCCGTACCCCTTCTGCCCCTTGACCCTAGGAGCCATAGGCACCTGCCTGCCGGATGCCTCCCAGGACGGAAGCTTCCCCAGGTAAGCACTGCCGGGACTCGCCATCTCACCCCCTGGCAGGTCTCTCTGGCTCATGGGGGGAGGGAGGAGGGCGCTCTGCATGCTGCTGGCGCCTGCAAGCCCCGCTCTGCGGCTCCGGCAGCTCCCATTGGCGCTTTTCCTGGCCAGTGGGAGCCATAGAGCTCGCGCTTGTGGCGG
Organism: Chelonia mydas; assembly: GCF_015237465.2. NCBI lineage: Eukaryota > Metazoa > Chordata > Testudines > Cheloniidae > Chelonia > Chelonia mydas. Next base: position 73,929,325 of record NC_057854.1, read on the forward strand.
GCGCAGCATGTGGAGAGTCTGGAGAGCCCCCTCGCCACTCTGACCCTAGGAGCCAGAAACCTCCCAGCAGGGCTGGTGGGTCCGGCCAGGGAAGGGGGCAGGGTGTGGTGGAGTGAGTGTCTGGGAGGTGTGGGGGGAGGGGTGCTGGGCTGTGAGGGCATGCAGGGTGCTGGGCAGTGGGGGAGGTTTGTGTGTTTTGGGGTGCTAGGCAATGGGGTCCTGTTGGAGGGTGCTGGGAAGTGGGGGAGATCTGTGTGTGTCATGGCACTGGGCAGTGGGGGTCTGTGTGGGGCATTGTGTAGTTGTGGGGAAGGGCACTGGGAGGCAGGGAGGGGAAATCTGTGTGTATTGGGAAACTAGCAAGTGGGGGGTTCTGTGTGGGGTGCTGGGCAGCTGTGGTGGGGCTGTGGGCAGGGGGGCGTTGGCCGGGCTGTGTGTGTGCACAGCACTGTGCATTTGTGGTGGAAGGCTTGTAGGGGGGCTCTGGGCAGGGGAGCTGTGTGGTGCAGCATGGGCCCACCCCGAAGAGAAAGGGGCACACTGGTAGCACAGGGCCAGGCGGACCAGTGTGCCTCTGGCTCCGGTTGGGGCTGTGCACCTGTGTCTGTCTCTCTTCTACCCTCCTCCTCGCCCGCCCCGCCCTCGCTCAGTGTGTCCTGATATTTCACTCTTGCGATCTGCTCACCCTAGTTAGCAGACTCATTTTATCTCTCTCTAAGTGGTCTTGGTGCCACTAGATGGGACAGAACACCATATCCAGAAGGTGTGTGGGTTTCACTTGGATCAAATTAAGTGCTGCTGCTATTTTATTTAATAATCTCCTAATTCTTCATATTTCTCCATTTTTTTAAGGCATGAAAATGGCAAAGGGTATAATGAAAATATTACCAGACTTCTTGTTGCCATCCTCTAATTTTTTTTAGTCAAAGTTAATTGTGTATGCATATGTATGCAGGAGTGTAGAAATTCTCTGTGCTTTCAGGTAGGGAAAGGTTTTGAAAATGGAGAGGTTTTGAAAAATGGGGAAATTGTGAATTATTTGTGATGCCCTGAAAAGTTTATTGATTTTATGGTCTAAAGTCCCATCCATAATTTAAACATCACTTTTTAGGAAGAGCCATACTAAAACTCATTCCTAACAGATCACTTAGGATGACCCTGCACCTGTGCATATGGCCTGCACAAGATCTCATGCACTGCTTGAGTTACATGATAAGGACTCTTAAGTGAGGTTTAAATTGTCTGGGCTGTCTGCACTGGGGCAAACTTGACCTTTAGAGAGAATGGGGCAGTTCAAAGATTCATTAACTTCACACTTCCTAAAAAGCTTATTCTGGGTGCCAGTTTTCCTCAGTTTAAAAGTACATTTAATTAGGCTCTGAAATGTTGTACCAAAACTGTCTGGCAGAGTTTCATTGTATAGTGCTAATGAATTCAAAGCAGTAATTTATTAATTGTTTTTAGGGTATATTTTACCATTGAAGCTCAATCTGAAAAACTGATGCTTGTTTGAGAAAATTGGCAAGAAAACTGTTGGCAAGAAATTGGTAGGTTGAACATTACCCGTCTCAATTGCTTTTTGGATCTCGGCCAATAATAGTTGTTTTTCTTGCTGAAATAGTGCTCATGTCCATATTGTTCCCTGCATTCCCCTTCATTTCTACAGGCACTAATGTTTGATCTCTCTGATACCAGATATCTTCACAGATGGAAGTTGGAGGGCTAAAATATGCATTATCAGAGGGAATTTCTTTCATGTGTTTTCTTTTTTAAAAGCAAAATCTCCTGAACTGCATTAATTAAATACTTCCTAAGTGTGTGTTGTTAGGAGGCAAGCTGGTTTACTTCAGCTGTAGCCTCTGCAATAGCAGTAGATTCACATTATTAATGCAAAAAGTTCAGTGTTACTGGAAATATTATTTTGCTATTAATGGCATGAAAATGACACCAAAAAATCCTGTTCTGTTGTTTGTGTAATCTGATAAACTTTCTCTTTTGCCCTTTGTATAAAATAAGCAAAACCAGATCTCTTAAACCGGTTTTGGGCCTAAGATACCACTGTGTATAATTTTCTAGCCCTATGTTATATTTACAGGATCTCAGCTGTACATCTGCAGTGAGAAGCATGTGCGTAAGTCAACACTTACGAATACCAGACCAATCCTTGACTTTATTGACGTGATTCAGAAGAAAAGAATTCTAATTAAACTTTTCTCAGTGTTGAGCTATTTATTAGCTTTGTTAAATCTTTCTGTATGTAGAAAAGGCATAACAGAACCAGCTATTTCTTCTGTTTTTCTTCACTTGAAATGCCTTAAACAAATGTTATACATAAAAACTGTGTGTGGTATTTGTTTACAGAGGAAATATTTCCTCCTTGAGGAGTCCCATTGTGGGTGCTCGCTCACTCACTTCACTGGGTATGTCTACACAGGGATGATAAACCTGTGGTTGGCCCTGGACAGCTGATTTGGGCTCATGGGGCTTGGACTCCGGGACTGAAAAATCACTGTATAGATGTTCAGGCTCAGTCGGGAACCTGAGCTCCGAGACCCTGCCAGGGTGGAGGGTCCCAATCTTGGGCTCCAACCCAAGCCCAAATGTCTACACAGTGATTTTTAGCCAAGTGAGCCCAAGTTAGTTCATCTGGGCCAGTTGCAGGACCCTTATCCCTGCATAAACATACCTATTGTGTCCCATTAGCTGGGGCTAGCTGTGTTGACCCATAGAGCCAGTGACCCATAGAGCCTGTGTGATTGGCACAACTTTTACAAATCGGCTGGCTACTCTGACGTTCTTGATTTGAAAACAGTTTTCCTTTGCCTACATGAACTGCCTGGCAGCCACACATGCCCACTAGAGCGCAGAGAGATGAAGTGACTTGCCCAAGGTCACCCAAAAGGTCCATGGTAGAGCCAGGAATAGAACCCAGGTCTCTCTAGTCCCGTACCCACTCCACTGCACCGCACTACTTCCCTGGCCTGTGCACTCCCTAAAGAAATAATATTGTACTTAGTAATGATTTTAAAGGTCGAGTGTTCAAGTACCTGTTGTGATCTTAAGAGAGTCTTAACTTTTTCTTGAGCAAAGAAATGAGAATTTCTTAGAGCTGGATTTGTTTTCTAAATGGACAAACTGTGAGACTAGATGATCATTTATTACTTTATATTCTGGGGGGTCTTCTGGGTATCACTTTCTTTCCATTTCCCCAACTCCTTTCAGTGTTTTTGATTACAGCCGTTCTCTCTCCAGCTGGAAAGGTCTGGTTGTGACTCCTTTGGGAACTTTTCAGTGCTGGCCCATGCCTTGGCACACATGAACTACATGAGAGGCTTTTTTCCTGAATAACACGAGGCACTCTTCCCTGGGGATTCAGTCTGCTTCTTCTGTAGTGCAGCCAGTACTTGCAAGTAGGGATGAGTTCAAGATTTGATCTCTGATTTCCCCCAGAGTCAGCATGTGTTGGCCTCAGATGTGATCACATGTTGCTATATCTTTAAAGATTTAGTGGTGGAAGAGCTTTTGGGGGGATTTCAGATTCGTATAGCTCATTCGTGGGATTCCCCAAAGGAATTAGCTTTCGGGATTTTGTGCTGAGCTGTTGACTACCTGATTGCTTGATTGTCTTGATTTGGTAATTTCTTTTCCATATGTGTTCCCTCCCCACACGCACCCAGTCCCGCTTTTCATTAGTTGTTCCATCCTTAATTTTTATCAAGCAAGCCATAGCTGGTGCAGTTTTAGCCAGTGAAATAGTCCGTTAAGTGAGAGGTTGCTATCGAGGGTCAAATTCTTCAGAGTGACCCAATAAACATAATCCCTCTTTCCCAGAGATAAAGTGGATCACATCTGTGACACTCCTACTTTTTGCTATCTTATGTCAGGGCGTGTTGTTTCTCCTAGTTCTAATACTTTGTTGTCAATAATGTAAATGTTGATATCCCAGGATGTTTCATCAAGAAAAGTTGGTTTATTAAAAGATATTACCTCATTGACCTTGTGTCTCTGATATCACAGGAATATGTTGATATATCGTCTGAGTGATGTATTCCGTGTGTGTGTGTTGCTTGTAATATTTCTAAAATATACATGTGCATTTAAATTACTTGGACTTTAAAACAACCAGCCTTCTAATCTCTCAGATAATCTCAGGAACATTTAATTCCAACAATGCAGTTAAATTGTAGTCTCTTAATATAAACAAAATAAATGCATGCAATGGAAATGGGATTACCCTGTGTTTATTTTTGGTGTCTGTTTCAATTTCCAGTGAGTGAAAATTGCAGCTGGCTTTATTAATCATGTGGCTGCATTGTTAGTGACTGTCATGGGCAGTTATAAAGACGGTGGTTAGGGATACACTTGAATACTAACTTCTAATACATTTAGTTACTAACATAATTGGAACTTTGCTAGACTGAGAACAGGGAATTTGGTTTAGCTGGAAAAAAATAAATCCTTGCTTTAAGCACAACCATACTTGTAGCTGTGTTGGTCCCAGGACACGGGAGAGACAAGGTAGGTGAGGAATTATCTCACCAAGTTGGTCCAATAAAAGGTATTGTCTCACCTACCTTGTCTGTGTCATGTCCTGGGACCAACACAGCTACAAAAGAAAAAAACCCACTACAAACAAACATGGCAGATAATTCGGTGGCCTGCCCTTTCCTAACCCAACAAGTGTGGTTGTGCTTAAAGTAAGGATTTATTTTTTTCCAGCTGAACCAAATTCCCTGTTCTCAGTTTGATCATTAAGGAATCCTCCCTCCCCATTTTTCTCCCGTGAAGTTGCATGTTGCTCCCACCATCTTTCCAGATGAAAATGTCCCTTTAGACTGTATCTGTGCCATTTCTTAATTACCAAGGAAAAGGTCGTTGTTAGGCAATGCTAGGCTTTCCCTCTCAAACTGGAAACAAGGATGTTTCTTTTGTAGAGCGCAAAGGAAATGAGAAACTGAGGCAATCAGAAGACAACTTCTGCATTATATAATCTTTAATTTATCATGCATCTTGTGACATGCAAATAAAATACAGTGGGGTCCTGATTTCATTGAAGTAAGTGGAGGTTTTACCACTGACTCTATTGGGATCACGAACAGGCCTGTGTCTGGCACTACATTAATTCAAGGGTTTTTAGAGTTAGAATCTCCTTGTGATGGGGTACACAAACCCCATAGCAGGTGAGAATGGGCTAAAAATCAGCTGAGGGCTCAGTCAGGCCCCATCCGTGAGGCACACCAGTCTCTGAGAAGGAGCCTTGAATGGGAGAAGCCCAGTTCAGAAGGACCCAGTCTTGAGCGGAGGACGGATCTCTTCCCACTAGGTTCTAGGTGGGAGACACTAGTAAGTGGAGTCCAGCTTGCTGAGTCCCCTGAATCTGGTGGGCAACTGATGTAATATCAGCAGGTATAAGTTCCTGCAAAACTGATTTTATGGTGGGAACTGCCCCAGCTGAGTGCTGACTCAGTAATAATAGCTTGTACACGTGTCTCTAATGTTTAGCAGGAGGTCATGTTACTCATATTGCTTAATGCTCTGTGTGTGCTTTTTATGCCCTTTGTGGGGGAAAGTGACAGCTTCAAAGTACATGGACAACCTTTTAGGCCTCTCAAATTGTTTACAGTACTGCAAGAGTATAAAAAGCCCATGCACTAATCTTGCTGTATGGAAGAAAAATTTGTTTTGTTAATAAGCCACCCCACACAACTGCAATACCTTATCTAAACCCAGAGTTAAACCCACATTTGCACGTGTATGAGAGAGACTGCAGCTGTGTGTAAATTCCTTTATATGGGGGAAATGCAAAACATAATTTGGCACAGCCTTTGAACTCTCAGCATCTTTGCTAACACTTAAGGGCTTTGTACATGTTCAGAAAATGCATGTGAGAATAATTTCAGTCACTGGTAATGTGAAAAATTTTAAACTTACTGTTACTGTACAAACGAATAAAAGTAAACATACCGCTGTGCCTGTGATTACTGGATACAATCTTTCAGAAGTTAGTTTAGTACAAAGTGTGAAATTGAAATCACACAAGAGCACACTCTCCACTCATTACACATGTGCAAACTTCATTATTGTTTTCCATGATGTGTATTACCATAGCACCTTGCAGCCCTAGTCTGGGACCAGGATGCCATTATGCTAGGGTTGCTTGGGTTTAATCCAGGGCAGAGTGTGACTTGATTTGCACTAATGCTTGGTGACAGATCATGGCTTGAGGACCACTATAATCTGTCTTCAAATTCACTCTTCTATACGTGTGCACTGCCACGCCATAACTAAGGCTCTAACTGTAAATGTGTGTCCAGGTAACAGGACCATCACCTTCTACTTCATACCAAACCAAATTCTTTTTTTTCCATCTGTGGCAGCGTCAAGAACCTCAAATCCTAATGATTTGATGGAATCAAACATAAAATCCAAGATATTAAAAATAGGCTTCCATGACCTTCTTGCCTGCTCTACAGTCAACCTAGTATGTGTATATTTCAATACAGATGCTCAGATGCAATACTCAATTGATTGTAAATGTGGGAATCTAGCCATAAGCATTGGAACAACTAAGCGATTGTTGGGATTTTTTTAATATAATTTTGTTTTGTTTTAAGGCACCACGGGACTTTGGGCACCAAGCACTAAAAAATAAGATGTCCAAAACATATATTTTGGAGACCTTTTTAGTTCTAAATAATTCTAATCAAAGTCCAGTGAGAATAAATACACTTTGCTCGCTAAGGGAGCATAACAAGAAAGTATTGTTCTCTAATCAGTGCAGGAATAGACCTCCCACTTTAACAAGGTCTTAGCAAGAGATGAACTTCTAATATACTGTTCGTGAACATTTGTGTTTTCAATTAAACTTTAATCAGTTTTATATTTCCATTAGGTGTTTATCCAAGTTGCAGTGATCGTTGGGATACATTCTTTATAATACATGTATCTCTATTAGACACATATGATTTAGATCATGAATTAACTCCCTTCCCTACCTCCCCTTAATGAATAAAATGGCGTGAAAGATTTTTCAAGGAGAAGGACCATTGTGCTTTCATAGGGAGACCACATCAGTTCTCCTTTCGTAGCTAATGCTGATTTGGGAGTACAGCACGCTGATGTCCTGGACTTGAATTGTTTTTAACTTCTTGGTATTGTGGAAAATGAGTTTAACAGTTAGCCACGAATGTGCATGCTCTCTTCTGTTACAGCTAACAAGAAACAGCTGGTCAGAGCATTAACAAAATACAGAGTCGGTTAACTCTTGCAGAGCTACATTTCTCGCTTCCTTAAATATCACTATCTCAGAACAATACAAGACAAATCCAGTGATATATGGAAAACAGCATATATTTAAAAGGGAGGGGCGCTTGGAAAGAAGGGAAGAAAGAAAACAAGAACAAAAAAATAATCTGTCCACTTTTTGGGGGGCGGGAGGAATGGGAGTTGCTGGTAACAGGCTGCATTTTGTGTTTGTCAGAGAATGAAGAAAAATACATGCTTAATGTTTAACAGAGAAATTCCTAAACAAAACATAGATCAGGGCAGATGGAAAGAGAGCACATCAATCAGTTTCTTCTTCCCTAGATCGTTTGCTTTCAGGCTAGGTTCCTGTTTTGTTTTTGTTTTTGGGGGTTTTTTTCTTCCCTCTTTGGTAACTTTAGGGCATAGCCCCAAACTGAAGTTTCATTTGCACATTTTGACTGTGTAAACTGTATGTTTTATATTTGTTGTGGTTACCTTCAAAATTGAAGTTATTCATATCTTAGAGAAGTGACGTTCTGCCATATTTTACAGATTTAATAATTTTATTAAGATGTTGAAATAAAAAGAAAACGGTACAGAGTTTAAGCATAGAAGTTTCTGGTTATCAAGGAATAAGGTACAGATTATCAAGGGGTATGAATACATGATCTGCAATCTCCCCGATTGGGGGTAAAAGGTTAACGGGTCAAAGTACAGACATTGAAATATGGGGGTATGTTCATATAATGGCTATGTTCAGGTGTGGAGTATAATGAGTAGATACGATGATGAGGATGAATTTACCCTCATTTGGTGAGATTTAATGTTCAGTGAGTTTGTTTCCAGTTCACATGGTCCAATGGAAAAAGTCTCTGTCCCCTTTTCATAGTTGATGCACGATGTTGTACCGACTCATAGCTCCTGGTACTGTCGGTGGCTGGTGATGTGTCCGATGTAGATGTCCCTGGACCATCGGATGGTGTCCGAGACCATGAGGCGCCGCATGAGCCGTGCGTAGCGTCAACTGATCCCACAGGTCCGCAGTGCACGCTCATTGCAGGGGTCCCAAGCGCCCAGGGCTCCTACGATCAGGGCATCCCTCTGCACCTTGTAGCTCTTCGCTCTCAGGGTGTCGGCCAGGGGGGCGTATTTTTCCAGCTTATGAGCTCGGGCTTCACGGAAGGCTAGGGTCCTGTTCTTAAAGGAGACCGTGACGTCAACGAGGATGATCTTTTTCTGGGCCTTGTCAATGACTACCACGTCAGGTCGCAACTGGCTGTCAGTACCGGGGATGGTGCAGTTCACGGCGACCTCCCCCAGGCGTGGTGTGATGGCTTTTACCAGGCGGTTCTGGATGGCATTGTGGCGCAGCTGCCAGGATCTGGAGTGGGGCTTACAGCTGCACAGGACGTGGGGCAGGGTCTCGTTGGAGTAAAGATGTAAGCAGAGTCAGGATGAGCTCCACCCTGACATCTGGTGGTGAGTTGTGGCAAGTTGTGGCAAAAAACTTCAGGGGCTGATCTGATTTGCATAGGCACACCCACCCCACCTAGCATGAGCCCATAGCTGCCCAAATGGACACTTTGGCTGCTGTGGGATCCCCAGTTTCTCTGTTGTTGGGGCAGGAAGAATAAATTGTTGTTATCCTGATTATGTGACTCAAGGACAGTGGAACTGTACTTGGCCTTTTGTTATGATGGAGGGACTCGCCATCAACTAAGTAGCACTCGCTAGGCAAGGGACATGGGTTCCAAAACTCAATGAATTGAGAGAGGCTGTGGACAGGTATTAGTACCTGGTGGTATGGGCCCCTGGTGAGGGCCCTACATGCCTATTGCACCTCCTCCTCTCTCCACTATGGAATATCAGAGCTAATTTTGATTCCCTTAGGAGTCTAGTTACAGGCTGCTGAGTTGAATTCACTTTGGGCCAATGGTGCACCAGCACTGAGGCTCCTCTATGGCAAACTGAAATCACAAAAGAGCTAAAATAACTAAGAGCTGAAATCACTGAGTGTTGTGTTAAGTTGGGGTGGGGGGGGGGGCCTGAAGATATATTGCGGAGCAGCTTGCGGGATGGCTGGAGTGGCTCATGGGACGGCTGGCAGAGCAGAGCGGCTGGTGGAGTACAGCAGCTTGCGGGTTGGCTGGAGCAGCTTGTGGGGTGGCTGGCAGAGCAGAGCGATTTGTGGGACGGCTGGTGAGGCAATCAGCTTTGGACCACGGAAGGTGCCCTTTAATGCCCTCCTCCCACCCCCATCTCAACCCAGGTGGGGAGGTAAAACTCTGCAGATAAACTTTTGAACTCTGGGGCTTCACTGACCAGGGACAGAGACGTTTGGGTTGTTGGACTTTTGGGACTTTGGTTGACTTTTGGGTTGCTGGACTCAAGAACCAAAGGGAAAGGACGTGGCCCAGTTTGCTTGGGGTGGATTTTTTGCTCATGGGTTGTGTTATGAATCCTGTTGGTGGTGTTTCCCCAACATAATGCCACATTGTTTGTTTCTCTCTGTTATTAAAAGGCTTTTGCTACACTCAGACTTCGTGCTTGCGAGAGGGGAAGTATTGCCTCTTGGGGCGCCCAGCGGGGGTGGTATATAATTGTCCCAGGTCACTGGGTGGGGGCTTGAGCCGGTTTTGCATTGTGTTATTGGAATGGAACCCCTAGATACTGAACCCAGCCCTTGTTGCGGCAACTCTGACGGGCAGAAGGATTACAAATAGGTCTTCAAAGTAATGTTAGCTGTAACCATTTCTCTACTGAGCACACCAAAAAAAAAAAAAAAAGCAAGAAGCAAGCAGGCAAAGGATATTTATGGCCAAATCCTCTTGCATATGGTTGCCATCTACATGAGACAGGAGTTATGCCCTATAAATTTGCATAAAACATGTGCTCCCAAATTTATTAGGACCATCCTTTCTCACTTTTCATTTAGTCCTTTCTCTGGAAAATCTCCTATGAACTTCAACAGGAGTCTTCCCTGATTAAGGAAAATCCAGGCTAGGCTAAACTAGATTCAGAAAAGGACTTGAGCATCCAACTGCCACTTTACGTGCCTAAATCCCAGAACCAGGCCCTGCTGGGATTCACAAAGCCCCAGCTCAGCTGCCGTCTAACCCTGTAGGTGCCTAAACTTTTTGCAGTAAACGTTACTTTTTGCAGTAAATGTCTGTTTCTGCCTCTGGGCATGCACATTACAGCCCTCTGCTTTCTCATCCAGACACCGAAGTCCCTGAGCGATTCATGAACTGAGGAAAGATTGGCGTTCCTACACCTATCTACTCTGCTGGGCCCAATCTGGTATGCATGCTCTGACGTCACCTACTGGGTCAGGCCCCGATAGGTGAGCTTACACAACACAGTAGTGTGGGTAAGGAGGCCTTCCCTCCTAACTTTTAGCTTAGCAGTTAGTGTACTCAGCTTGGATGTGAAAGATCCTCAGTTCAAGTCCCTCCTCCACCTTTTGTGAAAGTCTTGATACCTGTGTTCAGAAAATGTAAATTAATTTTCAGTGAGCCACAGTTCCACAAACGGACCATGCAATTACATTTCCCACAGAGAATTCAAATCATGGTAATATACTTGTAATTTAACCAGTCTAGGGACCAGCAAGCATGTGAACTGTATCACAGCCAAATCCTGAAGTCAATACTTTATATCAGATGTATCTATGCTGAGCACCTTATTAATATAGACCCCATTTGTGCAGTAGGATCTTCATGGACACAAGAGTCTGGGCTAGTTGTTTCCATGTGGTATTTGGCCCATCGAATGTAAGATCTAAAAAAAATGCCATAACTTTTATTGACTTGGACCCAGACAAAGCCTTTGATGATGATTCGTCTTACATTTCCTTAAACATACAGGTATTTGCAAACATTTATCAAAAATAATCAATTCATAGCTTATCAAGACACAGAAGCAAACATGTTAAGAGAAACAGGCTGTATATTAAAAATTAGCAAAGTTGGATAGTAACTTTAGCTGCATATGTGGATAATATAGTTTTGGCTTTGCTCTGCTTTTGGAATTTTAATAGAACAGACTTCCTAGAACGAAGAACTGTAAAAAGCCGTCAAAGCAGAGTATAATTTAAAGAGAAATATAGTATACATTTTAATATAATTCCAAAACAAGTTTCAAAGATGATAAAACTAAACCAAATAACTGTGCAGAGGTGCAAAGAATTTCTGAGATGAGATGCTTCATGTATATGTTGTTAAAATAATTATTTGTTTTATTTTGATATTGTGATAGTGCACAAAGATCTCAGGCTAGTACCATGGGGTCCAGACCTAGGTGCTGTAAAAACACACAAGATGTGATCCCTGCTGCAGAGTGCTTACCATAAAAAATGACGTAAAATGTGGTGGTGGTAAGGGGTGCAGTGTATAAACAGAGGGATCAGGGTGGTGATGGGTTCCTGACTTGGTTCTGTTTCCTATTCATGAACTGGGGAAAGAATGGCATTCCTACACCTATCTCCTCTGCGGGGCCCAATCTGGTATGCATGCTCTGACATCACCTACTGGATCAGGCCCCGATAGGTGAGCTTGGGGTCTCGGGGCGGGGAGATGAGGGGAGAGTGGAAGAAAAGGGAGAGGAGACAGGAAGGCGGGGGACTTTGAAGGAAAGGAAAGGGGAAAGGAGGTCAAGGCAAATAGCCAGTCAGCGGACAGAAAATAGCATCCAGACTTCACAACGTTTAGAGCCATTCGCTGACATCATGAGTATATGGGGGAGGGTGGGCAGCGGATGAGAACTGGGGCCTTGGGCCTCTTCCTCCCTTGCTGCTTTTAGGGATGGCTCCTCCCACCCCCTGGGAGGTCTGACTTTCATCTCCCAGCCCATATGGCTGGGGAAGGGGGACTACTAAGGCCTCGTGACTGGAGGTGGAGAGCTTGTCCTGCTAATTTCCATGGGGCTCTGGCTGGGCCTATCCCTGCCCTGGTGCTCCTGGCTATTGCTGCAGAAGAGTTCTTCCTAAACCCACATTTCTAATATAATTGAGATTTTAATTTCAGTGGGGCCTTGTGGTGGTGGTGGGCAGTTATGGGCAATAAGGGATGTTGCTAGCGGCGCCTTTAGTTTGAATTTCATACAATTAGTTGTTCCCAATTTCTGGTTCTGTTTAACATACAGAAGCTGTTGGATGTGCACCAAACTATGTTCAAAACCTTTGAAAATAATAATAACAACTGTAACCGGGTCCTGCTATGACCAATTTTGAAGGAGAAACTAGTTAAGGATATAGAGGCAAACTGTTATTGGGATAAAATACAGCAAGGTTTTACAAATGGTGTATTGTGTTAGACCAACCTGATCTCTTTCTTTGAGAAGATAACTGGTCTTCTAGACCAGTGGTGGTTAACCTTTACTGCAGCCAGCACCCCTTTGGTTCTCAAAATATGTTCTCGCACCCCTTATCAAAAATCGTTGAAGTAGGTCAGTTCTTTAAACCTAGATATCTATATTTTTTGTATATTACAGTAATCAATAAAAATGTGTATTGTTAATAAATACATAGGTTTGATGAAACAAAGTAGTTGTACTTATGTGCCTGTGCTTAATTTGTATTTTCGATGATTTACCTTCTAAAAAAATCTGGCATGTCTCGCACCCCCAGAAAGGGCGTCTCGCACCCTAGGTTAAGAACCACTGTTCTAGACAAAGGAAATGTAGCAGATCTGATCTACCTGGATCTCAATAAGGCATTTCCCACATAGGAAATTATTAGTTAAATTGAAGATGATGGGGATTAATATGAGAATTGAAAGATGGGTAAGGACCTAGTTAAAGAGGAGGCTACTGTGGGTCATAGTGAAAGGTGAACTGTCTGGCTGGAGGGAGGTTACTGGTTGAGTTTCTCAGAGATCGGTCTTGGGACCAATCTTATTTAACATTTTCATTAATGACCTTAGCACAAAAAGTGGGAGTGTGCTAATAAAGTTGCAGATGACACACAATTGAGGTGTTGCCAATTTGGAGGAGGACCAGAATATCATCAAAGATTTAGATCAGTGGTTCTCAACCTTTCCAGACGACTGTACCCCTTACAAGCGTGATTTGACTGACTTACACCCAAGTTTCACTTCATTAAAAATTACTTGCTTACAAAATCAGACATAAATATACAATAGTGAGATAGCACATTATTACTGAAAAATTGCTTATGTTCTTATTTTTTTACCATAGAATTATAAAATAAATCAACTGGAATATAAATATTGTACTTACATTTCAGCGTATCGTATATACAGCAGTATAAACAAGTCATTGTATGAAATTTTAGTTTGTACTGACTTCACTAGTGCTTTTTATGTAGCTTGTTCTAAAACTAGACAATACCTTCCTGAATTGAGGTACTTCCTGGCAGACCTCTGTGTATCCCCAGGGGTATGTGTACCCCTGGTTGAGAACCCCTGATTTAGATGACCTTGAAAACTGGAGTAATAAAAATGGGATAAAATTTAGTAATGTGAAGTGCAAGGTCCTGCACTTAGGGACTGACGACAAGAATTTTTGCTATAAGCTGGGGGATATGTCAGTTGAAGGGACAGAGGAGAAGAAAGATCTGGATGTATTGGTCAACCACAAGGTGATTATGAGCCAACGATGTGATGCAGCTGTGAAAAAGGCTAATGTAGTCCTAGGATGCATCAGTCGAGGTATTTCCAGTAGAGAGATGGAAGTGTTCTTATCGTTATACAAGGCATTGGTTAGACCTCATCTGGAACACTGTGTGCAATTCTGTTCTCACTTGTTTAAGAAAGATGAATTCAAACTGGAAGAGATGCAGAGAGAGGCTGCTAGTATGATCAGAGGAATGGAAAACCTTCCTTATGAGAGGAGACATAAGGAGCTTGGCAAATTTAGCCTTACCAAATGAAGGCTGAGGGAAGATAAGATTTCTCTCTATAATACATCAGAGGTATAAATGCCAAGGAGGGAGAGGAGTTATTTAAGGTCAATGTTGGCACAAGAACAAATGGATATAAATTGGCCATCATCAAGTTTAGGCTTGAAATTAGACAAAGGTTTCTAACCATCAGAGGAGTGAAGTTCTAGAACAGCCTTCCAAGGGGATCAGTAGGGGCAAAAACTTAACTTGTTTCAAGACTGAGCTTGATAAGTTTATGGAATGGCTGGTGTAATGAGACTGCCTACAATGGCATGTGGCCCATCCAAGACTGCTATTAACAAATAACTCCAATGGCTGTTATTTGGGGAGGGCTCTGAGTTACTACAGAGACTATTTCCCGAGTGTCTGGCTGGTGGGTCTCACCCACCTGCTCAGGGACTAACTGATTGTGATATTTGGGATCAGGAAGGAATTTTCCTCTAGGCCACAATGGCAGAGACCCTAGGGTGTTTTTTTTTTTTTTTTTTGCCTTCCTCTGCAGCATGGGGCACAGATCACTTGCTGGTTTGACCTAGGTAGAATTTCTGTAACTTGAAGTCTTTAAATCCAGATTTGAAGACTTCAGTAACTCAACCAGAGGTTATGGGTCTGTTACAGGAATGGATGGGTGAGGTTCTGTGGCCTGCAATGTGCAAGAGGTCAAACCAGGTTATCATGATCTAGCACTCAAAAGAAACATGCTGCTTTAGGTAAATAAAATTAATTGGAAGTCTTTAAATTTAAAACCATTGAATTATTTGCCTAAGGGGCAAACTCTTTAAATGCCTGTATTTCTTTTGCCTTGTAAATTAGTGGTTGTAACAGTAAGAGGTTGTAAAAAAGGAGAATATAGTCACAGTCATGTTTGTGCAAAGCATTTATCTCAAAATTCCCTTTTAACGAGTGACGGCTTTAGAAAATCTGCACCACTTTTGCTGAGGTCAAACAGTTTACAAGTTCAAGGTAAGAAGCCCTGACCTTTTGGAAATATTATGAAACTTATTTGTTTAGGTTTATAATTAGAGCTGGCATTTCTGAACCTAGGGCCAGTGAGGTAGTTTCTTGAACTCTTTATTATTAGCTTAATAGAAAGAAAAGTTTAATGTGGACTGTTAATTTAAACAGCTTACAAAGCCCGTGCATTAACCTACTAATGTTCATGTTGCTTAGATTTTTCTGGTACCCATATTTTTCCTTGTCAGTCCCTTTTGTGGCAATGTTCGTAGTGGGAATATCACAAGCCACTTGGCCCCTGGCCTTGTATTGAGATTGCCACTCGTTACTGAGTCAGTTTTATCCAAGATCAAAGTTCAGTATCTTTCCAAGACACCTGCCAGAAATTGTTGCCACCGTATATCTACAATCGCATGACATTTGGCTTAAATAAAAGTAAATGTTATTGACGTTACAGAAATAGAAAAGTTAAAAGATAAGCAAAACACACTTATCTAGACAGATATTATGGAAAACTGCTAAATGGGTCTCTAGTTTAAGTTACAGAATAGTGAGATACAAGATGGCAGACTCTGTCCAGGGAAACAGTGACTCAGAAAAGGATTGGGGTTCATGGAGGATAAATCAGCTAAACATGAGCTTTCCATGCAATGCTGCAGCAAAAAGGCTAATGCAATCCTGAGATGTATAAACAGGAATCTTGAGTAGGAGAAGACACATTATATTACCTCTGCATTTGGCACTGGTGCAACCACTACTGGAATATTGTGTCCAGTTCTGGACTCCACAGTTCAAGAAGGAAGTGGATAAATTTGGGAGGGTTTAGAGAAGAGCCATGAGAATGACTGACTAAAGGATTGGAAAACGTGCCTTGTAGTGAAAGACTCGAGTGCAATCTCTTTAGTTTCCTTAAGAGAAGGTAAAGGGGTCACTTGATCAGTCTATAATTACCTACATGGGGGCGGGGAAATTGATAGATTGTCTGGTAGATTGAAGACTCTTCAAATGTATAACAAGATCCAGTGGATGGAAGTTGGAGATAGACAAATTCAGGCTGGAAATAAGGCGTACATTTTTGACAGTGCGAGTGATTAACCATTGAAACAATTTACCAAGGGTCTTTGGTGGATTGTTCATCAATGGCAATTTTTAAATCAAGATTGGATGCTTTTCTAAAAGCAGCTAGTTCAAACAGGAGTGTGAAGTCCTATGGCCTATGTTTTACAGTTGGTTGGACAGTGGTTCTTAACCAGAGGTATGTGTACCCCTGGGGATATGCAGAGGTCTTCCAGGGGGTACATCAACTCATCTAGATATTTTCCTAGTTTTACACCAGGCTACATAAAAAGCGCTAGCGAAGTCAGTACAAACTTAATTTCATACAGACAATGACTTGTTTATATACTATATATACTTGTTTATATACTATACTATGTATTATATTGTACACTGAAATGTAAGTACAATATTTAAATTCCAGTTGATTTATTTTAAAATATATGGTAAAAATGAGAAAGTAAACAATTTTTAAGTAATAGTGTGCTGAGACACTTTTGTATTTTTATGTCTGATTTTCTAAGCAAGTGGTTTTTAAGTGAGGTGAAACTTGGGGGTACGCAAGACAAATCAGACTCCTGAAAGGGGTACAATAGTCTTGAAAGGTTGTGAACCACTGGACTAGATGATCACAGTGGTCCCCTCTGGCCCCTTCTGGCTCTGATTTATGAATCTATGAGATTACCTATGATAGGGGAGGAAAAGTCTTTTGTTATGGATTAAAGCTATCTGCAGTTCAGTATAACATACTTACAAAGTCTCTGTGTAATCAGAGATGCTTCTTTCCTTTATAGAGAACACATCTTCCCCCATCACTCCACCTCTGAAAAGCGCTCTCCTTTCACATTTGAGGCAACAGACTACACATCACCTGCTACAATCAGACCAGTATGGTAAATTGATTTGAATCAGATGACTCATGCTGCTTGTTTTCACTATTCTGTATATGGTAAATGTGATGTTGTCTCACTCTCATTGTCGTATTTGATATGGGTATTTTGTTAGCAAATTACCATTGGGCGTTTTCCAGAACAACAGTAAATGATGAAACATGGATTTCACCCACTCTGTTAACAAACAGCCCAGCAAGCAAAATGTATGTAAATTTTAAGATAGTGATTCAGAAGTGTAGTATAATGTCATAAATCCATATACAGTTATTTGTGTAGGGTTGTTTAAACCACTATTACAGCAGTTTGGAAATTAGCTTGTATTCCTACTTCGGGCTCCCACATCACTAGTAACACATCTTGACTTCCCTTTTAATCAGGATGGCTCCTTCCTGCAGCAGCCTCAAAATGCCAATTGGAATGAAAACCTTTTTGTTATTTCAGGCAAATGTTGGACCAATCAGAGCATATTTTTTTCAGTTCTGTATTGCATTACAGCTGAAGTAAACAGTCACATGTCTTTACTACAGATGGAGACGAAGTCCAGGATGGTCCAAGGCAGCTGTTTGCTCTACTGAGTCTCCCAAAAGAACAAGGGTCCAAGTCTCCCACTGTAGAGTATTTGCACAGGAATAATCCTGTTAAGATTCACAGGAATTATTCATATCTTAAAATGGAAAAATCAGACACTTGATTATTAGGTTTACACATTTTGTGAAGGACATTCAGATCTCTACTTTAGAAGTACATTGCTTGAAGTGTCAGGAAAGTCCATTCTGCCTTCTTTTCCCCTGAAAATTGGAAGGTTTTCTTTAAATACAGCATTTGGTTCCTTTGATTATTTCTTTGTCATCTCCTGACGATTCAATTGTGCCAGATTCTTCTTCTCCCTCAGTACCTGAGAATTTCAAGGCATACCAGGATCTTTTGCAGCTTATGGCTGCTTTCTTGGGCGTCCAGGCAGAATTTTTACAGGAGAATATGCACAAGTTCTCAACATTCTCCAACTGTCTGTGCTGGGGAGAATAGTGCTCCCTATTAATGACACTGTCCTGGAACCTGCAAAGGCAAGGGCTACAGTGCTGCCCACTGCAAAGCATTTGGAGAAGTGCTCTTTCATCCCTGTGCAGGGTTTTCTCTTGTTATGACTGCAGCGAACGATAGGGCTTGACAGGGTAGATATCAATCTACTCCCAAGGAAAAGGAGTCCAAGAAGATGGACTTGGGAGAAAGATTTTTACCTCCTCTTCCCTGCAAATGTATATCATAAACCAACAAGTGTTGCTATATAAATATGACTTCCGTTAATTGGACTGCCGTATCTAAATTTGCAGACAAGTTGCTGGATGCCTCCAGAATGCTTTTGTGGTTGAAGGCTGTTTGATGATCAAGTTTTCTCAGTAGTCAGCATTGGACATGACTGATACATTGGCCAGAATTATGGCCTCAGCTGTGACCATTAGGAAGGTGTCATGGCTGCAGAATTCAGGCATTGTTTCTCAGGTGCAACAGGCTATTGAGGATCTTTCCTTCTATGGTTGGGTGCTATTCTCAGAGAAGACAGATGAGAACTTGCACTCTTTTAAAGATTCATGAGCCAAGCTGCATTCTTTAGAGGTGTATCCTGCAGTGGTTCAAAGATACCATTTTGGCAGTCAGCAACAGCAGTACTGCTCTCGGCACTTCATTGGGCAGTCCTTCTTTCACTCAAAGTAGTGGGAATACCCCAGAAAGTGTCTTAGATCTCAGAGGCAAAGACCTTCAGATTATAGTTTCAGCCAATTGACTCATGTCCTTCCCAGCATCTATTGAGTGACTGTTTTTGACTCTGTGTCTGGGGCAGTGATCCAGTCATGATTTCTACATACCTATCCCCCCTTTCAGGGACAGACTGGCTCACTTTTACAATGTTTGGGACTCAGTTACCACAGACAACTGGGTCCTAAGCACTGTCAGATCAGGTTATGCCATCCAGTTTTTTTCCATCCTTCCTCCCTACCCTCCTTTCCGATCCCTCTTCAGGGACTCTTCTTCCTGGACACTGCTCTTCAAGCAGGTTTAGTCTCTGCTAGCTTTGGGAGCTGTGGAGGAGGTTCCTCTGCAGCAGTGGGATTGGGGGGTTTATTCTCGGTACTTTCTGGTTCCCAAATCCAAGAGAGGTGAGACCTATTCTTGAGCTCCGCGCTTTAACAACTATATTAGGTTTGGGAGGTTCCAGATGGTCACCATAACAACTGTCCTCCCCACATTAAATCACAATGTGGCTTGCTACCCTGGGCCTTCAGGATATTTATTTTTCCACATAGTGGTTCTCCCAAGCAACAGGAAAGTCTTCTGGTTTGTCATGGTGAACTGTCACTATCAGTACACCATACTCCTTTTTGCCTATTCTCTGCTACCCAGGTCTTTTAACAAATTGTAGTTGCAGTGATGGCTTACCACAGGCTGAAAGGAATTCATATCTTGCTGTATCTGGATGATTGGTGACTGAGAGGCAAGTCCAGGGAGGAAGACCTCTCTCATGTACATGTCACACTACACTGACTCAATTGCCTGGGCCTTATCCTAAACAGGAAGTCAGTGTTTGTCCCCACTCAAAAAAGCAAGTTCGTTGGGGCCCTAATAGATTCTGTGAGGTTGAGAGCATTGTTGCTGGCTGACCAGCTTTATCTGGAGCTGCAGTCTCAACCCTCTCCCATAGCTTGAGTGTGCCTGGGGGTGCTGACTCACATGGCTGCATGCACACAGGTGGTCCGTTCTGTCAGATTGCATCTTCACCCTCTCCAAATGAGGCTTGTCAGTCTATCCATCTCTTGGACGAATCGATCCACTTCCTCTGCTGATCATGGACTCCTTACAGTGATGGACAGTTCATGACGACGTATGCCAGGGTGTTTCTTTCTTTCATCCGCTGCTCACCAGGACTGTTGTCAATAACATCTCCTTGATGGTCTTGGGAGCTCATCTGGGGTCACTGAAAGTTCTGGGCCTGTGGTCAGAATAGGAAACTTCACTGCCGGACGTCAAAGTCCAGGAGCTTTGGGCCACCTACAGTTCCTGTCTCACTTTCCAAGTCCACATCAAAGGCTCAGTCTTTCACATACTCACTGACAATACTGCTGTAATGTATTATGTGAACAGACAAAGGGGACTACAGTCAAGTGTTCTGTGTCAGGAGGTGATAAGGCTCTGGTGGTTTTGTATCAGACAAAGCATTACTCCAGGGGCTGATCACTTACCTGGGGTTCAGAATCAACTTGCAGTCACCTCATGAGGAATTTCTCCCTGTGTCTCTGAAGCTCTGTGTCCTGCCATCTGCCTTTGCAGCTTGGGGTATGCAGACGATCAACCTGTTTGCCATGAGAGACAACTAGTAATGTTGTCAGTTTTGCCCTTAAGGGGGGTCTCATTCCAGGCTCCCTGGCCAACACTTTTCACCTGAGTTGGGAATCAGCATTCCTGTATGCTTTTCTTCTGATTCCAATCATTCTGCAGGCCATTCTCATATTGAAATTGGACCATGCCAGACACATCATCATTGCTCTGGCATGGCCGAGGCCATGTTGGTTCTTAGACCTTCTCACATTAATGATTCAGCCTTCCATATCCTTTCCTTTTCATCCCAACCCCCTGACTCAGCATCACAGACAGATTTTGCATCCTGTGCTCAGCTTTCTCCATGCCACTGTGTGCCTGGTTACAGGAGAAGGAAGAGTGATATTCAGAAGCTGTATGACAGCTTCTGCTCAATAGTAGGAAGCCCTCTACTAAATGGCTTATTTTGCCAAATGGAAGTATTTTTCAATATGGTTGTTGGCCCACGGAGTTCAGTCAAAGCTGGCTTATATCCAGGACATCTTGGAATACTTATTATATCTCCAGTCGTCAGGTCTTGTACTTAGCTTGTTGATGGTGCATCTGGTGGTGATTTCAGTGTTTCATCTGCCCATCCTTAGGAGGTCGGTATTTTTGAATACTGTGGTAACAACGTTCTTGAAAGGAAACCTTTGTTTCCACCAGCTGCTGAGAGAAGCAGTTCTTTGTGGAACCTTAAGGCCTTAGTGGCTCTGAAGGGACCTTTGTTTGAGTCTCCAGCATCTTCTTCCTTTTCTCTTTTGTGTTAGAACAGTGTTCCTGATGGCAGTAACATCTACGAAGAGAGTGTCTGAGTTGCAGGCTTTGATGGCAGAGTCTCCTTACATGCAGTTCTCCAAAGACAAAGTGACCTTGTGACAACACCCTCTGGTTTTATATATTGTGGTTTCTCAGTTTCATTTAAACCAGGTGGTGTGTTTACCTGTGTTCTGTCCTAAGCCACATTCAACCCCAGCAGAGCAGCGTCTTCACATGTTGGATGTCAGGCAGTGTCTAACTTTTTACCTGGAAAGGACTTAGCGTTTTTGTGCTTCTCCTCATCTATTTGTAATAGGCAGACTGAATGAAAGGATAAGCAATCTCTTCGCAGACAGTCTCTAGGGAAAACTTCATATATAGAGAGACAGAATACAAGAGAGCTCTGATCATTCCCCATGTGTGAGCTCATAGAATATCAGGGTTGGAAGGGACCTCAGGAGATCATCTAGTCCAACCCCCTGCTCAAAGTGGGACCAACCCCCAATTTTTGCCCCAGATCCCTAAATGGCCCCCTCAAGGATTGAACTCACAACCCTGGGTTTAGCAGGCCAATGGTCAAACCACTGAGCTATCCCTCCCCCTCATTCTACCTGAGTGCAGGCTATTTCAATGTGCAATATTGAAATGTCACCTAAAAACACCAATCTGCAGGCCTGGCACTTGGTCAATTGTACACACATGTGCAAACCATTATGCCATTACTGCAGCATCTAGAGCAGATGCAAACTTTGGGAAGGCAGTTCTGCAATCCTTGTTTAACTAGACTCCCAGCTCCACCCACTGTGAGTGCTGCTTGTGAGTCACCTATGTGGAATACCAGCTGCATCTACTTGAAGAATAAAAAACAGTTACTTAACTGAACTGTAACTGTTGTTCTTGAGATGTGATGCAGATGTGTGTTCTACCCACCCTCAGTCCCCCTCTGCATTGGAGTCTATGCTCTTGAAGTTCAGTGAGAAAGAACTGATAGCAGTTGATGCCATGCCACCCCATGTAGCCAGGGGAGGGCCTACAGCCACAAGGTGTGAGTGCCCCCCTACAGTACTGCTAGACAAAATTCTCCAGCTTTGTGCATACATACTTGTGAGGAATACACATATGCATGATATTTCCCAAGTACAACGGCTACAATTCAGGTAAGTAATGGTTTTTTGCTTCATGAGGATATACTTAATCCCAGACACCCTGTGTTATGGACCATTTCTACAACAGAGTAAATATGAAAATGTGATCTAGCTCTTCCTTGCCCTTCCGAACAGTGAGATGTACTATGCGTTTTACACTCTCTATGCTGCTGTTCCTTATTTTTCATCAGGTGCCTACGCACACTGTCCCTCAACAGATCCCAGTAGAATTTAGAGTACATCAGTTTTCTTAAGGAAGGAGGTTTCCAGGCAAAACAGGTCTGAGTAACTATCACCTAGGACCTACTAATGGGGAGTTCTTAATCTGCAGCTACTGGAAACCAGAACTGGAGTCCATTGTGAACGGAGGTACTAACTCCTCAAGGAGCGAGTTTTTTTTAAAAAAATACTAGAATTCAAATAACCATTAGTTTTCCTCAAATTTAACCCTTTTGCATCAGTGAGATTTAAAAGTATTTTTAAAAAGTCACAGTTTATTCATAAGTGCTTTCTAACCTGTGAACTTTCCGACTTCAGTGATGAGCGAAATGACTGATTCTCCTTTTACTGAAGAGTGAAGTTAAAATGTATGTGGTTTGATGGTGTTACACTCCTAATACTTCATGCTTTCTATTTGATATTTTTTCTTCCCTATCTGATTGCTGCAATACCATTACTTTTACATGGAGTGATTTTAGCCTGTTCCCCTAGATTTCTGCGTGTTTATTGAAGAGCAGTACAGTAAATTCTTACTCTAACATACTTGTGTTCCTTTTGGAAATAGTCCTGTTTTGCTAGCAAACTATTATTTGGTGAAAGCTGCAAGTGGGCATGGTGGTTAGGTTAGGCTTCCAGCTTGGCCAGTAATATTGAAGAGAGGATACATAAGATAATTATGGCTGGAGATAAGATGTGCAATTGTTTTCCACTCTAGAGTACATTTATAGCTGTAATCACACTTTTTAAAGCTCTAAAATAGTGGTTTTGGTCATTTAAATAGTAACATAATTAATTGTGTTTTCACAAATCTGTAATGCAGGCAGTTAATTCAGAACAGTATTCTTACACCTGACCCCCATTCTTAGATTTTTAAGCAGCCTTTTTTTCTTTGAAGTTGGGAGCAAGAGAGTTGATGTGAAGATTCTGTCTACACTGCAAAAATCAAAAACCAAAAAACCTCTGTGTTCTTAACTCAGTTAGCTAACCTGTGGTAGCTAACTAGGGTTTAAAAAGTGGTGAAGACAGACTAGGTCGACTTTCAATTTAGCAGCTCAAGTTCAGCCCCGTGCTCCCATATAGGCTTTAATTTTAGCTGCTAACCAGACTTAAAAGCGGAGTTGCTGTGTCTTCACTGCTATTTTAACCTGAGTTAGCAAAGTGAACCTTTTTTGCAGTGTAGACGTACAGTAAGAGCTAGTCAATTGAAAGCACTACTAAGCCCTCTAAAGCCTCTTGAAAAATGGTTAGACCAGAAAGTAAAGAGTGATTCTTTCAAAAAGAATGAGTAACTCCGTGGTATCTGAAGGACTGCTGTCATAATAGTCTTTTGTGTAAATTAATCCAGGCTACAGTTGTGTCCTGTTTAAAAAAAAAAAAAAAAAAAAAAAAATCATTAAAACTGTTCCAGACCTCAGATCTCTGATGCATATCAGAGAACTTTTTGTAGTGTTCCCCTAAATTGTTGCTCTTTTTGGTACTGAGGAGCTTCAAAGGGAAAATAAAGAGAGAGGAGAAAAAATTGTTTTAAATTTTCAGCATTTGACATGTTGCTGTTTTAGCTGTCTTTTAAGAAATAGTTAGCCCCAGTCTCGCCATCCCTTTCGGAGGTATGAATAGTGTGCTTGCAGTGAGACTGGGGAGAGAAGCGCTACTGAGAGACCTTATGTCATGACAACAATGTCCTGCCATTGTAAAGGGTGAATTTAGTAATGCTGAGAAAAGTAAATGAATTCATGCCAGGAAAAGCTTTATATTTAGAAAAAACAATCTCCTGTGTGCACCCAAGAGTGGAACAGATCCCTTTATATGACTTAAGTGTAATTGATTGTGCTTGTTTCCAGTAAATATAGGTCAAATAGTAGTTTTAAGTAGATATAGTAACATGAAATTTAGATTGATCTATGGCATGAGGCATATTTTTATTAAGTAAAATTTATAGGACTATCAAATAAAAAATTATGGCAGTTAATCATGAAATTAAAAAATAGTCGTGATTAATTGCAGTTTTAATCACACTGTTAAACAATAATAGAACACCAATTTAAATTTATTATAAATCTTTTGGATGTTTCCCTACATTTTCAAAAATATTGAATTCCGTTACAACATAGAATACAAAGTGTACAGTGCTCATTTTTATAATTACAAATATTTGCACTGTAAAAAGATAAACAATAAATTGTATTTTTCAGTTCACCTCATACAAGTACGGTATTGCAATCTCTTTATCTTGAAAGAGCAACTTACAAATGTAGATTTTTTTTTTTTTTTTACATACCTACACTCAAAAAACCGCAATGTAAAACTTTAGAGCCCACAAGTCCACTCAGTCCTACTTCTTGTTCAGCCAGTCACTAAGACAAACAAGTTATTTACCTGCCAGATATACCTTATGTGACAGATATACCTTGCAATGCCATCTACAACAGTGCCATGCGAACGCCTGTTCTCACTTTCAGGTGATGTCATAAATAAGCAGGCAGCATTATCTCCCATAAATGTAAACAAACTTGTTTGTCTTAGTGAACAAGAAGTAGGACTGAGTGAACTTGTAGGCTCTAAAGTTTTACATTATTTTGTTTTTGAGTGCTATGTAAAAAAAATAATTCTAGATTTGTAAATTGCACTTTCATGATAGAGATTGCAATATGGTACTTATATGGGGTAAATTGAAAAATGCTATATCTTTTGTTTATCTTTTTTACAGTGCAAATATTTGTAATAAATTATAAAAGTGAGCAGTGAGCACTGCTCACTTTGTATTCTGTGTTGTAACTGAAACCAATATTTTTGAAAATGTAGAAAAATATCCAAAATATTTAATACATTTCAATTGGTATTCTATTATTGTTTAATAGTGCGATTAAAACTGTGATTAATCAAACTATTTTTTAATCTGGTTAATTTGTTTTGCATTAATTGCTTGTGTTAACTACAATTTATTGACAGCCCTAAAATATGAATAGCAATTTAATACATCTATTAAGCATGCCAAGGCAATGCTAGTATGATTATTGTACTTTCCATTGTGACATGAGATTTGTCAAAAATGAACAAATAGCCTCTGCAAGGGAATAAAAGTATCATAAAATTATCTTGGTTAACACCATATGGTGTTTTCAACAACTGTATGTGTATATCTTCTGTATATTAATCTAGAGAGAGGAACGTAGCCAGGGTTAGGACTAAGGGTCCTTATTCCACATCCATTTAAAAAAACTAGATTGGCCCAGATGAGTATTTAAATGTAATTACAGCCTCAAACACTTCATCTTCTCTCCCAAACATATTCCTGACGACATCCCGAGAGATATGATATATGTGTAAAGGTAATGAATAAATAGCAGATCCACTAAACAGAAGACATCACGAGAATACATTTACTTGGGATTCTGTAAGCATGCTGTATGTTAGGTGGACTGCTGAAACTGTTAAGAGTGAGAATGCAAATGGAGCTGTTGAGCTAGTATTTTGTGCTAAACATGAACTAGGAGGGAAAAAGAATTGTACCTGTATAGGAAGGTCTCTTTACATTTGTTTCCTGTTTGTCCATAATCCTTATACAGAATTAATAATACATATGGGGTAACTTATTCAAATTGGTCTCTTCGGATTGTTCTTCTAATAAGTCATATCCAGTTCAGTGGGCCAAATTCTACCCCATTTACGTAAGTGTAAATGTAGAGTAACTAAGTTGATAGAGACCGATGGAATGAAACTGAGTGTACAGTATATGCAAATCAAATCTCCTTTTTCTCACTGTTAAAATAGTATGCTTGGTGTCAGACCAGTTCAAAATGGAGGATTTTTTTAATGCTTGCTGGTTTGTATGCTTTTGAACACACTGAGCCAAGGCCAAACTTGATTTCTGGATATCTTCCAACAAAACTGGCTTTCTAATTGGAAATAATCCATGCTTGTCTCTGACCTTCAGAATATTCATGGCTCTGCTGGAGTACATGGGCCAACATTTGTTGTGCTCAGGCAGTTTTAAAAATGATGTCCACAGGGACTAACTCACAATGGTAAACTCCATGGGGAAGGAATATCACTATGGTAACTTGAAGACAGTTTGTTGCCCATTCTTTAATTCTTCTTCTAGTGTAAACAAAAAATATACCGAAGTTTTAAATAGCCTTGCTTTTTTATTTTTGCAGTTATTTGTCTGAGTCTTGAGTGTTTTAAACCCAGGTCATAACGTCCCTTTTGTAGCTGACCTTGTCGTGAAGCAGGGAATTGAATCTCTCTTTTATGATAATAAGTATCTTAAATCATGTTTTAAAGATTCCAGCAACTGGACTTCAGAAAATGCCCTTCCTTCCTCTTTTTTTACGAGATGTTCTTTGATACTCTGTTTGCAAAAACATAGGTTCATGTATTAACATATTGTTTAATGCTAGCTGCAGTTCGCCCAGGCCTGCAAATTATTTACAGTACAGTGTGTATCTTGTTGACTAGATCGAAAGCTATGGGCAAAGAGGAATTAAAAAAACAAGCAAAAAACACACATACACTCAAAAACTTCATCATGAGAGATTTTTGAGGAATAACCAGAACATATGGAATAGCTGAAGATAAATGTTTCCATAAGCCTAAATTAAGCCAGCTGCTCACCCTATTGTAGAATTTGGCCCATATATTTAATTCTACTCTAATTTTCTTTCTCTATGGTCCAGTGTAACTTTGCACCTATGGATGCACACAAGTAAAGTGGAGAAGCAGAATTTGGCCTAGGGTATTCAAAAGAAAAGCAGCTTTTTGCGGTGGTTTTGGGGTTGGGCGGGGGGGGGGGGGGAGAGGAAAAATATAGCTTGTATTTTTCTGAAGTTATAAAAGGTGTGATGTGTCTACAGCACCAGTCTCACTGATACAGAACTGTGTTTGGGCTCTCCATTCTCCACTGGAAGTTTTAATAGCCATTGTTTGATTCAAAATAAATTTCCATAGACCACAAAAGGGATTTTAGTTTTTTGTTCACTCATCATGGAGACCAATGAAATGCAATTCAGTATGACTCAGAAGGACATTTTTTGGAGTAATAGCTGAGTGAGTACTATATTAAATTTTTTGCTTCTACCATGGGCTCTGTTGGGTTTAAATTGCTATTCAGATCAGGGGATAATGTGGAGCCACGCCCACCCAGCAGTAGATTCAGGAAGCACTGAGTGTCAGGTGTAATGTCTCCTGGAACTCAGGGAACACAGTCTGTCACTGTTTGGTCATTAGCCACTCATGCACACCCAGAATACCAGACATTCTGGGAATGGCATTGCCCACCACTGCCTGAGTGACTGCTCCCACTGGCATGACCATGCATCCGAGGTCAGGCTATATGAAGGATGCCATTTTGAAGAGTGCCCTGCCCCCTCCAGCATGACCTCGCAGGTACGGTCACACCAGCCAGGCAGAGCAGTGGGATCTTCAAAATGGTGTCCCCTGGGCCTCATTTGGGGTTCTGTCTCAGTAATGAGCAGGGGACAAACCATTTAAAAACAGGACTGCCTGGCTTCAAACCAGACAAATGACTTGCCCATGCTGGCCAGTGAATAGGAGGGCCCTCTCTCCACATCCCTTCTGAGAGTGCTAGACTCGGAGTTCTCAAGGTCAGAATAGTGCAAGGACGCCACATACAGTCCTTGATCTGGGGAGGACTTTGTGTCCTCTTCCCTCTTTCTCCACTGTATACCCTCCAATTCTGGGCACAGAGTTCAGCCCTACACATCCTTCCTTCTTAAATTTAAAAATAATTAGGAAACAAAAAATACCCCAAACAAACAAGAAAAAACTTTAAGCTTGCATAGCCAATGTCATTGTTGCACTTATCCAGCTGGGTTAGCTTTGCAGTCCCTTCACATTGCAGAGCTACTAAGTAATGGTGACTACTGAGTGAAAGAGGGGACAAAGAAGAAAATAAATATTTGCCATCACTTTTGTTACCTTTGGCAGAACATTTTCTCAAAGACCAGGCTGAAGCTCAGAGTATTCTGAAGGAGTTTTGTTTTGCTTAAGCTGTGGAAACAAGATCAGTTTTCAAGGTTTGTGCAATGAGACATTTAATGATAGTGAACTTACCCTTAAAGGGTCAGTTATAGGAATTCAGCCTTCATTTGAACTTGTAATCTTGTTATTTTTAATTAGAAAAGGACTGGCACGTTGTAAGTTATGGACTCCTCTTCCCCCTAAACTTGTTTCCTCCCTCTTGGCTTCTGGCTTTTTTTGAGACCTATGTGTCTGCATTTGGTGGCACAGAGCAATGTAAATATGACCTTTACCAGCAGTAGGCCAAATTCTGTCCTTGGAGTAACATTCTTGCAACTTACTGAGACATACTGAAGTTGCTAACCAGACCCTATATTGGTACCCTATATTCCATATATAGGTATATATAATATTATATATATTCTCCTGAGTGAGAACCATATTTTTTCTTCATCGCATTGAGGATCCACAGCCATTAAAGTGGGTCTTGAGCCTGCTTACACTTTGGGACGGGGGTGAGGCAGAATAAGAGCTGTCCATGATTATTAATGCAGGAGTTGGGAGAATCACGCTCCTTTCAGAGCCTGTCAGTTTCATTCTGCCTCCACAGGTGGCAACAAGTTCATCAGACCTTCCTGACATACAGCTCAAAGTAAAATATTCCAATTATTTTTAGCAGAATAAATTGTCACTTTCTAATTGTTAGCTGTGCTCCGTGGCTCTGCTGGGCTCAGAGAGCAGAGTACATTTGAAGTCTCCTACTTAATATCCTTGCTTGAAGGTCCGCAGTGGCTGGAACTTCTGTGAACCATGCAAAAATTGTGGCAGACAAGGCCAAGAAGGAAAAGGAAGGCCCTGTGTCTCCTGCTCCTCCCCTCTCCTTGAGTGCCTGGATATGTGAATCTTCTGGGGTCATGGCCCAGGTACTTCAACGATAGCCCAATCTGGGCAGGGGTCACTGCTACCTGCCTCCCTAGAGAAGGAAATTAGTCCGGCATGAGCAGACAAAGTGTCTCCAACAGAGTATGTCTGCTCTGCAGCTGGGAAGTGTAATTCCCAGTGTGAGTAGTCAGACTCATGCTCACTCAGCTCTAGCTAGTGCACTAAAAATAGCAGCATGGACACGGCGACTCAGGTGGCAACTGGGGCTCCCAAGCACACCCAACCTCCTGGGTCTCAGCTCAGGTGGCTAGCCTGAATTTCTGCCTGAGCCCACAACATCCACACTGCTGTTTTTAGCATGCTGGCTTGAGTCCCACTAGTGTAGGTCTGTCTCCCCAGCCTAGGAGGCTTACTCCCAGCTGCAGTGTAGATATACCCCCTGTGGCTGCCACTAATCCAACGTGCAGAAGTAGAAACAATCCAGTTCATACAAAGAAGAGCTGCTCTGTTTGTGTTTAGAGACAATGCGTGACACGGTGACATCCTAGCTGAAGCCGAACTGGGCTGTACAGCAGCCAAGGGGTAAGAGTTGGTGGGAAGATACAAATGAAGAGGAGGGTTGGGAGTGGTGTGGAAGGGAGAGAATAGAGGGAAAAGAGGGAATGGATAAACATAGGGCTGAATCCCGATTGCCTTAGTTATGCATATAATCCCATTGAGCTCAGTGCCTCTGCCTGTGTGAGAAAGACAAGCTAGTTTTGTCCCATATAAAAACAGACAAACATTGAACTATACAGTTATAATTCCACCTCTGAGTTTGGGTGAGGATCTGGTGATGCCGTAAACCACAGGGAAAAAGTTTGAGTGGTTTGTATATATCAGCGATACTCAGCTTGAGGCTTGCGAGCTGTAAGTGGCTCTTTGCAGCACATGGTATTAAAATGATGTGTGATTTAATTATTAACCAATCAGGATGCTTTTACTATGCTATTAACCAATTGTAGTTGATAAAATAAAAATACTTCATCAGTCATTTTGCAGTGAGAATTCTATATAGAGAGGTTTCAGAGTAACAGCCGTGTTAGTCTGTATTCGCAAAAAGAAAAGGAGTACTTGTGGCACCTTAGAGACCAACCAATTTATTTGAGCATAAGCTTTCGTGAGCTACAGCTCACTTCATCGGATGCATACTGTGGAAACTGCTGAAGACATTATATACACACAGAGACCATGAAACAATACCTCCTCCCACCACACTCTCCTGCTGGTAATAGCTTATCTAAAGTGATCACTCTCCTTACAATGTGTATGATAATCAAGTTGGGCCATTTCATGAAACAATGAATTCACACTACTGTGGCTCTTTGGGTAATGTTGATTGCTACTTTGGCTCCTGAACCACAGAGATCGGAGTATCACTGGTATATACAATAATCCAGTGGTTCTCAAACTTATTTGTATCACGCCCCCCTTCTTTGTATCTGTAGTCGTTTATGCCCCTCAAACCACAGAAGTACATATACTCCGCCCTGCTCTGAAGGCAGAGCAGAGAGCAGTGGCTGCTGGCTGGGTGCCCAGTTCTGAAAGCAGCACCACACCAGCAGCAGCTCAGAAATAAGGGTGGCAATGTGAAAAGTGATATTTTGTCAATATCAGTTTTCATAGTAGACTTAACACTCCATTGCCACCCTGACTTCTGTGCTGCTGCTACCACCCCGGGGCTGGCAGCCTGAACTGTTAGTAGAGCCTCCTACACCGGAGGCTGGCTGCCGCCTCCTCAAGGTTAGGGATTGGGGGAGAGGGAGGAAGGAGAGCCCGATCCCTGGCTGCTTCCTGGTGAAGGATGGAGGGGTGGGGAAGGAGAGCCCGAGCCTGGGCATCGGGGCTTCAGCTGTCAGTCCTGGGCAGCGGGGCTCTGGCTGTCCCTCCCCCTGCCTCCCACATCTGCATGGCTCTTCTGCCCGAGCTCCAGCAACCCGGGGCTGACACCCAGAGCTCTTATATATATATACATATATATAAAAAAGCACACCGCTCGTGCCTCCCTTGACACATTCCTACACTCTCTTGGGAGGCCCATAGTTTGAACGCCGCAGCTATAATCTCACACAGTAATGGGTTCATTGCTATGTGTTGGATATCCTGTCTTTATAGTAGAATTGCCTGGCTTCAAGAGCAATAGCTGTAAGATATTGCCAAAGTGGAAGCGTAGCTAATGAGAGTGTGGTGTGCTGTGCTGCAAGAGGTTAACTTGAGGAGCCAGCCACAATCTTGGGTGGTATCCTTGAGGTCATCCACATTAGGCATGTATAAAAACATCAGCTGTAGACTGTTGTACTGCACTGTGTCTGCCCTTTTAGTGGGTCCAATAAATGACCTTGTAATTGTGGACATGTTGGGGGAAATTTCAAATGCACAAATGACACGTAGGAGTTTGACTCTCATTGACTTTCAGCTGGAAGTTAGGTGTCTTAAATGCTATTTGTGCCTTTGAAAAATCTCTCCTGTCATGGTTTTTCAATCATTCAGACTTTTAAAAAAACTCCAAGGAATTAATAAGTGTGGCATGTATAGTCTTCATATTATACAGGAACTCCTCAGTGAAAGTCGTCCCAGTTAAAGTTGTTTCATAAAGTTGCTGATCAATTAGGGAACATGCTCGTTTAAAGTTGTGCAGTGCTCCTTTATAACGTTGTTTGGCAGCTGCCTGCTTTGTCCACTGCTTGCAGGAAGAGCAGCCCATTGCAGCTAGCTGGTGGGGGCTTGGAACCAGGGTGGACCGGCAGCCCCCCTATCAGCTCCCCGCTCCCCAAAGTTCCCTGTGCAGCAGCTGCCCAGCAGGCTACCAGTTGTCAGCAGTTCAGATATCCCTCCCCCAACTGCCATGTGCTGCTCCTGCCCTCTGCCTTGGAGCTGCTCCCCGGAGTCTCCTGCTTGCTGTGCAGAGGAGGGGGGAAGAGGGAGACTAATGTTAGGGTGTCCCCCTCCCCCCTACTCCTGCCCCCTGCTTATGCCTTCTCCATATAGAGTATGGGGGAGACACAACAGGGCTTGGGGGGAGTGCTGGCCGCAGCTGCTGTCTCAACTTCCTGATCTTTTTAAAAGCAATGTACTTAGAATGTGGTGTCAGCGTACTTAAAGGGGCAGTGCACATCTCCATCTCTCTCTCTCTCTCTCTCTCTCTCTCTCTCTCTCTCTCTCTGTCTGCCATGTTGTCTCCCCTCCCTCCATTGGTGCTGCCTTGTAGAGTGTGAGGCTACATTAACAACGTGTTAACCCTTGAGGGCTCAGCCGAATGCTAGTTCATCATTTAGCAGTAAGACATTCCCTGGGAAATATCCCACCCTCTTCCACTCTCTAAGCTTCACCACCTCAACCAAGCTTCACATCATCATTGCTGTGTACAGTATTAAATTGTTTAAAACTGTGTGTGTGTGTGTGTGTGTGTGTGTGTGTGTGTATATATATATATATATATATAATTTAGTTTTTTTTTGTCTGGTGAAAAAAATTTCCCAGGAACCTACCTTCCCACCCCCTTATGTTAATTCTTATGGGGAAATTGGATTCACTTAACATCATTTCGCTTAAAATCACATTTTTCAGGAACATAACTGTAATGTTAAGCGAGGAGTTACTGTACTAACTGCAGTGTCATTGGCACGAAGTTGGTGCATGTTTTGGTACGTTTATGTACACGTACTGACATGGCCAGAGACAGGATACCAAACTAGATGGAACGCTATCCTGCTTCAGTAGGGCAGTTCCTCTCCATGAAATATCCCCTGAAAGGATGGTATAGTGTTTAGGGTGCTAACCTGGGATTTGGGAGACTTGAGTTTGATACTGCAGACTTCCTGTGTGATCTTGAAAATCAATTGGCTTTTTTTTAGAAATGGGATACATCTTAAGGCATGTGAGTGCTTTTGAAAATTTTACCATGAGCCTCTTTTTGCCTCAATCCCCATCTGTATAATGGGAATCCTAGGACTTCCCTATTTTATAGGGCTGTTATGAGGATATATCCTTGAAGATTGTGAGGCACTTGGATACTACAGGGATAGGGGCTTTGTAAGTACTATAGATAGCATGTGCTGCTCTTAAAAGGGTCTGTTAGATTTGAGATCAGAGCATCGAAAGAATTGAGATCTTTTTATTCTCAGTTTAAAGAAGTAACCCTTTTCCTTTAAGGGAAAGGAAAAGTCAGCGGACGTTGGTTTCTGTGAATCTCCTACCGCAGATGTTGAAGTCTCCGTGTGTGTGTGTGTTATTTAGTGCCTTATGAATTCCTGTCTATTTGGATATAAAAACAAATATAGTTCTGTCTTCACCTCATGAAATTGGCCTTAAATTGGCCTGGAATTTCATTACTTATTGTCTTTAATTTACCAAAAGTTTATTATGACTCATTTTCAGCAATACAATAGCAGCAGTAATATGGGTAGGTTGGTTTGTATGGTTTCAATAGTAATCTATGAAAAATACAATGGTTTTGAATCTAAATAG
Source organism: Chelonia mydas (assembly GCF_015237465.2). Taxonomy (NCBI): domain Eukaryota; kingdom Metazoa; phylum Chordata; order Testudines; family Cheloniidae; genus Chelonia; species Chelonia mydas. The sequence continues at coordinate 73,963,215 of NC_057854.1, forward strand.
GCTTTTTAAAAAACAACCACATGGTTTGTTTTTTTTCTCTGGCCCCAATATGGAATTCTAATGTCAAGTGAGCTGAATGCTTCCTGCCCTTGTGTGATAAAAAGTGCACTTCCATTCATTGTTTCCATGCAACTTCCTATCCTTTCTACAGTAAAGAAGGTTAAAATCCAAGACCATTATGAGCTATCTCTGGGGAAAGGAACTGTTTCACAACAAAAAGCATTTTTAAAGTTAACCACAGTTTGAAATAATGCAGTAGTTATAGTTTTGTTCATTTCTTCTTCTTTCAGTAGCCATGGATTTAAACACCACTTGATAGATTACATTTTGTTTCCCCCCCATTAGTCTCTGTTCAAATAACAGCCATATCCTATTTTTACGTAGACTTCCATGTGACGGAATCCCATGGTGTTTTTCAGTCTCTGTACATGCTGGAAGTCAGCCATCACTGAAATGCATCCACATCTAGTGTGGACCATGGTTAATAGGACACAGCAACACTAAATAACAGATTTGGTTAGAAAGAGCATATTAGATGCACTTAGTACTGTAGGGGGAGCTTAGGTACGCACAGTAGAATAAGCTAAATTTAAAATTTGGTCACTGGAAACTTCACTTTTGTGTTGTGGATCAGTGTAGTCTGAATATTTTCAGTGATGAAGTCTGTAACACAAACGATTCTGTCTTTATTCACTGGCATTCACAACAAAAGCTCTGCATATTAGGATTATTTAAATGAAAAACAATCCATTTGGACTATGCTGATTATTCAGAGAAAAGATGAATTCCTGAGTGTTTCCTGAAAGCTCACTTGGGAGGAAGAGAGGGAGAGTAGTATTTGGAGATGGAAAAGTACTAGGGGAAAAGTTCCCTGTAAACAGCATGTTACTGCAAAATTCAGAAAAGCAGAAATTTGAACCTTGACAGTTTTTGGTCATAAAATAAGTACAGGAAAAATTGCATAAAATTTAGTACTTTGATAAAACATACAGTACATCTGTTTGGAAGGACTTTTTTTTCCCAGGTACAGATGTTTGTTTTCTAGAGTAATGCTGTATTTGTAATACTGTCATGAAGTTGTGGTCAGCAGATGTTGAGCTGAACAGGTTTCTCATTCATTCCCTGTTTTTGTTTAATCAAATTACTATATACCTAAACAACTGTAGTCTCTTGCTAAACTTGGTTTACAGTATATTGTTTACATTGGCTAACTTTCCTCTGCTTCAGCCGATATTGAACTGGACTTTAATGATTAATCAAGAGCTAATTTGATTTGGTCATCTTATTCATTCATAAAGTTACTCCTTTATCTGTAATTTACTCCTTCGTAAGTAACCATACCTTGCAACAAAATCTGAGTTTTATCTGATAGTTATCTTTTTCAAATTAATCCTGCAGTGTTCCAAGCACACCATTTATAATTTAACCTCAGTTTTGCTTCTTGGCAGTGCACGCACACAGAAACACACACACAGAGGCAGAAACTTGCTTTCAAAAAATTGGAAGGAAAAATTTCTAGTTCCAAAGGCACTTTGCATTCCTGCGTAAGGGAAAATGCCAGAAGTATGCAGGCAGTACAGAAGGTTAGATTACTTCTGCTGTGACAGAGGCAGTGGGCCATATGGTTTTATCAGTAGCCAGGAATGGAGGGAATAAACATTTCAAAAGAGGCATCAAAAATCCCTCTGCACGGGGAGAAAATCAGATATGTGGGATTGTGCCATACATAGTTAAATCCAACAAGAGAACAGCACACAGCTTCTGGAGGAGTCTAGGATGGTTCTGAAATGGGCAGGTGGGAGAAGTCAGATACTTATGCTATACATGGTAAAAATCCTCTAAAAACACTACTGAAAATAAAGGAGGAAAATAGTATCTTGGTTAAACTTACTTTTGACTTGCAGTGCAATGTTAAAGCAACAGAGTGGATTGGGTGCTGCATGCCAATACTCGGATAGAATTGATCATAGTACAGAATAGGAATTAGTATGGGTGATAATACTGGGATGAGGAGTGCATTCATTCGTACTCTGGTTGCATGCAGGATTACTGAACAACCTGAAAACAAATCACAGAGATTGGCATGTATCTTAATATGCTATTGCAGAAGTACACCAATATGAAGGTAATGTAAAGGCCAAATTTATTTCCTTGCAGAGATTAGGTGGTGTTGCATAGCGGGTTTTGAGTTGACAAAAGTAGTCTGAGTCTGAACTTTTTCCCTTTAATTCTGAACTTCTCCTTTGCCTCAGGGGTGGTTCAATTCAAAAGAACCACTACTGAAAACACACCTTTCTAGCTGAAGGTAATCTTATGCTAAATGTTGGCAATAAAAGAACCTGCAGAAAGTTAAGGTCCCCTAAGAGCAGTATATGTAGACTTGTATATGATATCTATGCCATTTATTATTTCAATAGAAGGTTTTTTTCCTTCCATTTTCACGCTCTTTCTGTATTTGGTTTTCTTTGCACATGGTTTTCTCATTGCATTTTCCACCCCCTCATTCTTTTCCTCCTAATCTATCTATGCAAAGTATGAAACCAGTAACATTTGAGAAGCAGTCAAACTTTTGAATCTACTGCCTTCAGATGGTTTTAGTGTTACACTAAACAAATACAGCTGTCCCTAATAGTTGCTTATCTTTACCCACCTGCCCTTTGTGGTTTTACACTACAGGTCATATACTGCCCAATGTTTGCTGCATCTCCTTTACGTCGCCTGTGGTACATGTGTCTCGGAGTTTGGCTCCTGGCTTTACATCAGCAGTTATTAGTGTCCTACTCATCTTTCCTCTCTGGAAAGACATGCCACATGTGCTTCCAGAAATGTTGCTCAACCTTAGTCCTGCTTCACGTGTGTTTTGCGATCAACTTCAATTAAAATAGGATCTGGCCCAAATTCACTGACACTAATTCAATGTGTGAGGTGAATTGAATGCATAATTCTCAAATCAGAGAATAAACAAAAGTGAAAAGCTTTAGTTTTGTAGAGCAGTGGCTCTCAACCTTTCCGGACTACTGTACCCCATTCAGGAGTCCTGCGAAGCCCCAATAGTTTCACCTCACTTAAAAACTTCTTGCTTCCAAAATCAGATATAAAAATGCAAAGGTGTCACAACACGCTTTTACTGAAAAGTTGCTTTACTTTCTCATTTTTACCATATAATTATAAAATAAATCAGAATATAAATATTGTACTTACGTTTCAGTGTATAGTGTGTATATAGAGTGGTATAATAAACAAGTTGTATGAAATTTTAGTTTGTACTGACTTTGCTAGCGCTTTTTATGTAGCGTCTTGTAAAACTAGGCAAATATCTAGATAAGTGACTTATCCTGTGATTGCCCCCTTCCCACAGGGTGCCAGTTGGAACTGGGGTACCACTGAGCCTGCCTGACCCACTAGCCTGGCTTCCCTTTCCACCAGCCTTGGTTCCCTTTACATTGTACCGCTGTGCAGCCTGCCAAGCCCTCCCTCAGGCTTCAGACTGCATTTTACCAGCACACATACAGGTAGGGACAGACCCAACTGCAGAAACACACAGGACTGCATGGGAAGGCTCAGCTAAGGAACTGCCCAGTACTCAAGTGCGCACACCACTCTAGAGGGTAAACCCAAAATTATACTGTCTTGCGCTGCACAGATATCTGTACAGCGTAAGCTCATGAAATTAGCCCCTTCCCTCAATGTGGAGGAAGATATGCAACAGCTTTTGCCCACCAGTAATGTTTTCCGCACACTGGTCTTAAAACAAAACAAGTTTATTAACTACAAAAGTTATATTTTAAGTGATTATGAGGGAAATGAAACAGATCAAAGCAGATTACCTAGCAAATAAAACAAACATGCAATCTAAGCTTAATATACTAAAGAAATTGGTTAGAATTAGCAAATTCTAACCCTAAATGTTGTTTTAGGCAGATTGCTGAGATTCTTGAAGGCAAGCTGCACTTCCTTCTGGCTTAAAACTCCAGTTATTCCTTTCACAGGCTAGACAACCCCCTAGCCTGGGTTCAGCCCTTCTCCCCTAGTTCAGTCTTTTTGTTTCTCAGGTGTTTCAGGCAGTCCTCTTTCTTGGGTAGGGAGTCAGTGAAGAACGAACCACGATGATGTCACTCCCCTGCCTTAAATAGCTTTAGCATATGGGGGAAACCCTTTGTCTCCCCCCATTTGATTCCCACGCCCGGTTAGTGGAATCCCATGCCTGTTAGTTATAGTATTGTGGAGTCTAGTACCAGGTGACTTGGTCACATGCCCCTATAGGGCCACCGCAGCCATGTCTCAGAGGCTGTTTGCAGCGTCCCCAGGAAGGTTTCCCAGTGGGAGATTTGCATCTTCTAAGACCTATTGTTCTCCCTAATGGCCCTTCCCAACCAGCCATCTAGACTGATTGAATTCTGACTAGTGGACGTTCCCCAGGTGTAAACGCACTTGTAATAGATGCATAGACAATATTCCTAACTTCAGATACCAAAATGATACATGCATGCAAACAAGATAATCATATTCAGTAAATCATTACCTTTCCAGTGATATCTCACATGCCTTATCTTGCACAAAATACATCATAATTATGCCATACTCATATCATAATATTACTATGAAGAATATGGGGCATAATGACACAACCCCCAGAAGACCTCTGTGTCCCCTGACCCTATCTCCTCTTCCAGGGTACGTGTACCCTAGTTGAGAACCACTGTTGTAGAGCAACTAGGGTGACCAGAAGTCCTGATTTTATAGGGACAGTCCCAATTTTTGGGTCTTTTTCTTGTATGGGCTCCTATTACACCCCACCCCCATCCTGATTTTTCACATTTGCTGTCTGGTCAGCCTAAGAGCAACTCCTGGGACAAAATCCTGCTTAAATTTACATCCACAAGTAGTCTTGTAGAAATCAAGTTTGCTCCTTCACCTGTTGAAGCCTTCTCTGGGCCTACTCCTACCCCTTCACTGGGCCTACATGTGAGATTTTTGTTCAGGATTTAGTCCATGATGGTGGCGGTGGAAAAGTATTGTGATATTCAGGATAGCATCCTCACAATAATCCCCTAAGACTTTCAGGACGGGTTTTTCAAAAGTATTCATTGTTGGTTTAACTGTGCACCACTGACATTTATGGCAGTATTGCTATTGATGTCAGTTGGAGTGGAGTTAGGCCAATGCTGAGCACTTCTGAAATTTTGTTTGGGTTTTTTTGGGGGGGAGGGAAGAGGTTTGGTTTTTTTTACTCAACATGCACATCAGAATGGCAAAAAAAGAGAAAACACCACAATTTAGAACAAAAGAAACAACAGTTATTTGATACCGTAAGATCATTCCCTTTCCCCTCTCTTCCCTCCAGAAATGTTGGGTTGTGTGAAATATCTTAGACTTATCGCAAAAAGAAATGTAGTTTATTTCAATACATATTCAGTTTAATGTAATGACATAGCTTCTATAGCTAAATGGATGTTTGTGCTATGTAAACAATTAAGATTATTTGTTTGAAAGTAATCCTTGTTCTACTTCTAAGGAGTAAGATAAGTTTTAGAGTCTCCAGAACTTGCTTTTTACCAGAACCAAATGGTACTGGATCCTCAAAGATTCTGGTTTAAATCTAAGAACTCTGGTGTTCAGGTGGGTTCTAAGTTAAGGATGAAAGACTGTCTGGCCATGTGTTACAGTGACTGTGTAGATTTTCTCTCTCATTTGCTTCCTCCTTCTCAAAAAGATGGCAGATGGAGCAATTCTTTGTCATGGAGGAATCTGTAACAGTAAATGGATATCTCCTACTCACTTGTAAATACAATTTTAACACACCTCCCTATCTCTTGAAATGAGATGGCTAATTGTGCATATTGCTAATTACCACTAACATAGGTAAAGATTTGTCTTTCCTAATATAATTAGCAATATGCAGAAACAGAGATCTAGAATTACCATTTCATGTGGCCTGTAATCTAATATGCTTGAGTGCATACACTAACTTGACACTGTTGTCTGACTTTCCCTTATCCAGAAACTACCTAGCTGCCTTCCTCCTGCTGTTACTCCTGTTCCTTCACTCAAACAGATACTCTAAAAACAATAACTTGTGGTGTAATTCCTACTCTGACAGTTTCTTGGGTTTTTACTATCCAGGCACTTCAGAGCGCAGTCCATGCCAACAGATTACCATATGAGGCAATGGAAACTATGCCATTACCATCAGCAGAAACCATAAATCTTCAAAGAAATCTCATTTGTCCTGATAGAAAGTCATATTTGTATTACAGTACTGGGATCCTTCTAAGAGGTACCGTATGGGAATAGTTCTCTTAAATTCAGTATAATTTTTTTGAGTGAAGGCTCTCCTTTTTCTTTTTCTTTCTTCCTTTCTCTCTCTTTCTTTAATTCTTTAACACTTTTCTTTCCTTGTTGAAATTGAGTGATCTTAGATGTTGGGTTCCCAAGAGAAATTCTGGGCTCTAGGGGATATTGGATGGTCTTTATCCCCTTATCTTACCTAGATATCCCCGTTTTCCCTTTGCTCCCACACTTTACTACTTGCTTTTTCTCACTTGGCTATCAGGTTAGTGATGTTCCTTTAAAATTTGTTGTGTGTAATTTTGATGTGCATAAGCAAAACAACCCAAAAGCAATAGATTTCTGTGTATAGATACCTGCCTACTGTTTTTTTTCCACTCCATGCATTTGATAAAGTGGGTTTTAGCCCACGAAAGCTTATGCCCAAATAAATTTGTTGGTCTCTAAGGTGCCACAAGTACTCCTCGTTTTTGCCAAAGGCTATAGTTTCTCAGGATGAGTCACATAGGGTGGTCTATTCACAGCATGGAATAGTTTACATACAAGAAAGGCAAGTGGAAGTTTAATATTTTCTCTTTTGAAAAGTTGAAGTACTGAGGCCTCTACCAGTTTCTTTGCGTTGGATCTCTCCCTGGCATATTAGTACAGTGTAAATGCTCAGATAAATGTGCTTTTTCAGCATTTTGATCAAAGGAGAGCATATAGGACAGGGGTGGCCAACCTGAGCCTGAGAAGGAGCCAGAATTTACCAATATACATTGCCAAAGAGCCACAGTAATACGTCAGCAGCCCCCACCAGCTCCCAGCACCTCCCCCTCCCTCCCCGCACCTCCCGATCAGCTGTTTTGTGGCGTGCAGGAGGCTCTGGGGGAAGGGAGAGGAGTGAGGGCATGGCAGGCTCAGGGGAGGGCGTGGGAAGGGGTGGAGTGGGGGCAGGGCCTGTGTCAGAGCCAGGGGTTGAGCAGTAAGCACCCCCCGGGCCATTGGAAAGTTGGCATCTGTAGCTCCAGCCCTGGAGTTAGTGCCTATACAAGGAGCTGCATATTAACTTCTGAAGAGCTGCATGTGACTCCGGAGCCACAGGTTGGCCACCCCTGATATAGGAGATTACAGTCCCTCCCTGAGCTGTCTGTGGAATGGTGAGTCTTTGTCTCCACCCCCTGCGTTGGCTATTTTTCATTAGTAATAAGTGGTGCAGCAGAAGTGTATGAAAGAGATCTTTACTGAGTATGCAGAATGGTCGGTGTTTCATGTTGACGCTCTATAGCAGGGATTGGCACCTTTGGCATGTGGCCCATCAGGGAAAGCTCTTGGCCAGCCAGGCCAGTTTGTTTACCTGTAGCGTCTGCAGGTTGGGCCGATCACAGCTCCCACTGGCCGCTGTTCGCCGTCCCAGGCCCATGGGGGCTGCGGGAGGTGGCGCGGGCCGAGGGATGTGCTTGCCGCCCTTCCCGCAGCCCCCATTGGCCTGGGACAGCGAACCGCGGCCATTGGGAGCTGCAGTCGGCCAAACCTGCAGACGCTGCAGGTAAACAAACCGGTTTCGCCCGCCAGGGGCTTTCCCCGGCAGGCCGTGTGCCAAAGGTTGCCGATCCCTGCTTTCTAGAATAGTAGCTTGGCCTCTGCTTGTATTCCTGAACCCACTGGTGATGCATCAAACTAGGTCTCTCCTGAAATCTGACCCTCTTTGTCTAGTTCCATTCATCATGCTACAGACCAATAAAAAGTGCCACTAAATTACCACACACCCCCAAGCCACTTTTTTGTACAAGTTTGTCACCTGGGCATATTTGATTCTTGTTTGGACATTTAGGCCCATTTGGGATAGTCTTACCAGCAAAAGCATAGGGAGTCTTTTTAGATATTAAAAGTGGTGAAATCTAGGTAGATTCTCAATGGCCTAAAGAGCTGGTCGATAGTAATTTACATTACTTCAGACTTAACAGCTCAGAGATCCCTGGTGTTTCTGGACTCCGCTGTTTCCAGATGTTTTTAAACTTTTGCCTTTATGCAAAATGCCCAGATGTGGAACATTTCCTCATATGAAAATCCATTAGACTAAATCTGTGCTTTCCTCTAAGAAGTGTTGGATTCTGTTGTTGCAGTTTGCAGGCTCCCGCAGGGCCTTCTGGGATTCCTGTGGAACAATGTTAACATGCTTTGGAGCCTGCCATGCAGATTCACACAGTTTGCGGGAGTTGGTCACGCTTTTAAGCTGACAGAGCTGCAGAAGTCCCTATGGAAATATAACAGAAACTATATTAATCTATATTATTATTTTGAATCAAATCCACCATAATTATGAGTTGGTTTTGGGTTATAATATTTCCCCCACCCCATCTCTACCTATTTTATTACAACAGAACACACGTTACTCATTAGGAGCTTGGGTGATATGGGAAACCAGAGTGCTTAAATTATGTTGAATAATTTCCAGATGTTAGTATCAAACAGAATTGGATCTATATTAAGGGCCTTTTTAAAAAAAAATTGCTATTTATTGAAATTGGAAAAAACGTTTAATTCAGTTCTCTAACAGTTGTTACCCTGATATATGTTGTGCTACGTGGGAGTATATATTAGTCCGTTATAATGAGCGTATTTAACCTGGTTCTCATCTTCAGAGGGCTTTACAGACCTTAACTAATTAATCTTTAGTTGCAATACAAGCCATGATTTTTTTAAATAAGAAAACTGTTAAAGAAATGGAACATGCAATACAATAGCAAGACAGGTGAGTACAAGCTCAACTTAAAATACATAGTCTCAAGAGGGGTAAGTCTGTATTCTGAAGGCTTGAAGCCAATCCCAATTTAAACTGAGGGTTAAAAAGTCATTAAAATACAATTTTTGGTTTCTTGAGTGCCAGTGTGATGAAAGGGGAGGGGCAGAATATCAATTATTTTGTATGTTGTGTTTGTGAGAGAGTAGTGATGACTTACAATTGGAGGGACCAGCTGTTTAACAGTGATAATGTCAAGTATGGGTGGCATGTTATCATAGTTGATGACAGTGAAGTAGAAAAGGTAAGGCCAGGATGTGGGCATGTCGTGAGAAGGCTGGCAGAAGTGGATCTAGAGCTGGTGCGTGGCTAAACAACAGGAAAGTAAAGCTGAGGCAGGATGAGGCAGTGGTTTTATATAAGGCTTCAGCTATGAACAGGCTGTGCAGGGGAAGATAAATAAGATGATTAGTGGTATCAAAGAGAGTGTTTTTTATTTTTGCATTTAATCTGTTTGGTTTTCCAGCATTATAAATTCTACATGTTCGATACGGTGATGAGTGCAGTATAAGAACCGATATAGACAGGGTTGCAGGATAACAGGACTTCTTTTATGAGAAGAGGATTGGCACCCTGTATGCAGTGCTAGAAAGAATTGCTTCAGGTCATATTCAGACTTGGTGAAAATATATGGAACTATATGGAAATCATTCAGGTTTTTGTGTGACATTGGCTGTAGACGTGCAAAATCACACCAGTCATTGCACAGTTCTATGTTCATGTAATTTCCAGTGTTGCAAGATCAGAAGGAATTGCTGTTCTTGAGAATCTGAGAGCCTTAGAAAGCTTGATGTAGCACCCAGCACAAATACACATTGTTGTTACAGAAGACCAGGATGGAAGATGGAGGGCAAGGATGGGGGGTGTTTTTAGAAATGAATTAAGGGGCTTTGAAATATCCTGTTGGAAAGCAGATAGTTGCTCTTCCTCCAGAACCTCACTAAGGAAAGTGCACGTTTTTGTCAACATTGCTTCGTCAACTCCACTTCTTCCCTCCCCACCCCACCCCACCTCCATTGACCTTTTGGTGTGCACCCTTCACTTCGCCTGCTCTGCCCTTGATGCAAATGCTGGCTCAGATGAGCACCTGACGGTGCTTTAGGTAGAGGTTGCTGGCTTGCCCTGTATTTTTCTTGAGCCGCTTCTTATGAATGAATTGTTCTACTGTTGCATTGCTTCGACAGTTGGAAAAGAGGCTGGGTGACAGACCCCAAATCCATTCAATAAATTGGCCAGCAAAAAGGAGCTCAAGTGAATGACCATTCCTTCCTTAATCCTTGTTTCATTCCCTTACCCAAGTATCTGGCATGGCATTTGGGAATATAGCTCATATAATAACTGACTTAGCTGCGAGACTGATACACTGATGGTTGGCCTGATTGGGGTGGGGACTGTCTCACTGCATTGTGTTTGTACAGCGCCTTGCACAATCTGGTCCTGGTCCAATCTATGAATGGGGCTCCAAGGCACTATCGTCATACCGGTACAGTAATAATAATATACTAATTTGTCAGTTGTATTATTGTTACTGATAACTACTTTTTTAAAGCAATAAAAGAAACAACATTCTTATTACTGTTTCATAAAGTATAGTACATATCACTGCTTGAGGACTGTATTTTTATTTTATGTAGCTGTATCATTTAATCTTGCTTAAAAAAAAAAATTCAGAGTCTCCCACTTGTCAGTGTTCATTCAGTGCTATTGCCAAGCTTCTCATGTTGAGAGTATGCTGTTTGCTCATCCTTTGCACTCCATGTCTGGGCAGGTGCAAATCATGCGTCAAGCGGTGCCTTTAAAAAGCATGCCTGTCTTCTGGGAGCTGGCAGGACTTTGTAGTATGCACCAGTGGGTTTTAGAATAGAAACAGCCCCTTTCACAGGACAGGACCTGCATGATCTAAGGCACTGCAAAAATCTCATTGTTCTCGACACCTTTGCTTTCTTTAGAAAAAATCTGTTTTAAAAGAAACTATCCAACTCTCAAATGATCAGTTGTTGATCGTACTTTTTATTTAATGAGCAAACTATGGGTCAATGCTAAAACAAGAATTAAAATATATATATACTTGCTGATTATACAGTTTGGGTCTGATGATCTTTAGCAATATGTAACTGCTTATGAACCATATACAAAAATCTGCAAAATATTTCTGTTGAAATTTTGTTTTTTTTATTTCAAAGTTTTAGTGGAAACCGTTTTTTTTCCTAGCAAATGTATAGCAGGCTGAGATATCACAATTCTTCAAGCCTGTGCCCAGTCTTTTCTATGTGTAATCTTTGAGTTGACCTGGCATGCATCTGGGCCTAATGCAGTGACCTTCGCAATCAAAAACTTATTGTATCCGTTGTTATAACGGTGTGTTTGAACCAATTTGGAAAAGTTGGGCTGCTTTTCATAAATAATTTGTCTTGCTTTAGTTTCCTGCAGATATAGTTTATATGTAAACTACTCCATACACACTCACTGTGGGGCTGTCCTGCTATATCACATCACGCTGTCTCAAATACAACATAAGAGCATGGTAATAATTATTTGAAAGGACATTGGCTATGTTATTTTTTCATGCTTTGTGTGTATAAAAAAGTGCTTCTACACTTTCCACAGTATGCATCCGATGAAGTGAGCTGTAGCTCACGAAAGCTTATGCTCAAATAAATTGGTTAGTCTCTAAGGTGCCCAAAGTACTCCTTTTCTTTTTGCGAATACAGACTAACACGGCTGTTACTCTGAAATTGGCTATGTTGTGGACTAGATAGCTGTTATCAGTTTAGATCATCACTCAAAATAGACTTGACAAACAAAATTTCAGTTTGCCATGTGATAAATGTCTGCAGTAATGTGGCAGGACACCTGAACTACGTTTGCATTATATATCTGCTCTACTTCAAAAGGACTATATATGATTGTGTAGTTATGTTTTCTGTTTTTGTCATAAAGATGTTTCACATAAACAAATAATCTGCATCTCAGGCAAACCAATCCCCGTTTTTTTATTTGTTTCATTCTTTTCTTTCTCAGTCCTCATTTCCTTCCTTATTTTCTTGGTGTAGGGTGGACTTCCTACAATTTTGGGAAGGAGAGGAATACAGATTCAAATGAGAATTGTCAGAGAAATTAAAGATCTAGCACCAAAAAGGAATGACAAAATAAGTAAAAATAAGCAAAGTAATTGAAACAAAGTTATTTCTGTTATATATTGCAAATATCTAATTGAAGCCTCTGTTGTTTGTGTTCCAACCGGTTTTGTAATCAAAAAGACAATTCTAGTTTAAAAGGTGTCATTTACTCTGGCTCTTGTCTCTGAATGGTGTGTATCTGTGATTTCCTCTACAGGTCCTGTGCCTAGGAGCGAATGTGTGTTATCACCTGTCAATAGTTCCCACCCAGTTCATGCCTTGCTGGAGAGCTTTACCGTCTTATCTGGTTGTGCAAGCAGAGGCACAATGGGCATGCCACAGGAGGTGCACATCCTCAACCTCAGAAATCCAGAGGAAGGTCTTGGCCATCATGAAAAAGAGGTAAAGGGTGGATTGTGCACTTTCCAAACAAGAAAGTACAAAAATAGCTGTAAAAAGCTTTCTTTTTCCATTTACTTGTTTAAGAAATCTTTCTTCAGCATAAACAGAAGCACTACAGGGAAATGTGGGGAGTTTGCACTGTTGCTGCTCATCCATGCTTTGCTTAGTATAGGAACAGATTCCTTTGGTGTTCCAAGCTGTCAGTCCAGCTACAGCTTTCACAGGCAAGAAGTTCACTAACGAAAAATAGAATGAAGAATAAGAAACAGATTTTCATCTGGAGGAGGCCTGTATTGAATTGCTCATCGTTTACCAAAATGTGTTTGTAAATTATCACAAATACCTTCGGATCCTTGCCATGGCCTCTGTAAACAAATACTTAAATTCAGATTCTTTTATGCCTGTAATACATCTTTAATTCTTAACTGCTAAGGAATGTAGTTCAGATAGGAAGTGTTGCTGACTATAGTAGTTCTTAAGCACAGTGCAATTACTTACTTATGTAGGCTTCACTCAGATGGATTGGAGAGAACTTTTGTTCTAGTTGCTATGAAAGCAGCAGAAAACTCTTGATGTTAACTTGTGCAGTACTGTTGTTTACTCTGAAAATACATCAAAACAGACTGCTGAAGTGGAAAGCAAACATTTCATGTCAGGACAGCTCAGCTCCCTAGCTCTTGTACTTACAACATTACGCCCAAAAAATCCCAACCCCAACAACAACAAAAAACAAAGCAAAAGAAACCCCAAACCACTACTGCTGCCTGTGAAAGCACCATGTATGTATATAAGTAGCTGAATTGGTAACATTAGAAAAAGAAACAGATCCAGTGGGAGAAAGGTGATTGCTTAGAGGCCTAAGATCTTAAGTCTGTGCTTAAAAGAATGTTAAATAAAGTTCACTGACTTCTAATATACAGGGTCACCTCTGAAGTGAGTAGAAATCTTGCCATTGACTTCAGTGGGAGCACGGCAGCTGAGCCCAGGCTGTGGTGTCAGTGGAATGTATATTGTATGTTCCAACTGAAATTTCAGCTGTTGTGTACATCTGAAATATTTACACAGTCTGAAAATTCCAGATTATGATGGAAAGGTGATTCATTATCTTTTCAGTAGACATCCTCACTGGTTGCCCTCAGCCAGACATGAGATCTGCTTCAGACTAACCATCTTGCAACAAGTACAGATATAATACCAGTCCTGCTAGGGATAGGCAAGAAAAGTAGATCTGCTTTGGTGTAGCACTTTTAGAATTCATAAAGTATTTACATACTACTGTGATGAGGGCAGTATAAATGTCTAGAAAGATACAGGTGCTGTACATTCTACTATATGGGCATGTAACCCATACTGTAATTTGAAAGCTTGTTTTTGGATTATCCTGATTCTGCAGTTGTTGCATAGGCACACCACTTCAGTAGAAGTCATGTAAGTATAAAGGCGGCTGCAGGACTCTGCACTTAACATCTCATAGACACAATTATAGCAGATAAATATTTAACTTTTAGATCAAAATGTTTTCTGTCTAGCAGAAAGAGGTTGCTTATGTCACATCTAACTCACTTATTTTATCAAAACAGTTTGTCCATATCTATCTTTCCAGTGTTCTTTGGTGTATTAGGCGATACACTGATGCTGTAGTGGCATACATATATTTTGTATCTGCAGCCCTTAACCTCCTACCCCTGTCTCCCAACCCTACCACAATCATAGCCTTTGGAGATAACTCCTCTGAAAATGAACAGGAAGCCGAGAAAGCCGTTCTGGCAACAGCGGAGAGCAGAAGAGAGTAAACAACTCAGAAAGATCAGATTTTACTTCTAGGATAAGAGTTTGAAAACAAAGCAGAGCAAATGTTATCTTTTTCATCATTGTAAAAATCAACTGTAAGTGCCCTTTTGACTTAAAAAGTAAAATGCATCCATCACCTCGTGTTAGGTTAGGTCAGGTCACTTCACCATTTAGGATGTTTCCTGATGCCTGCAAATGCTGATAGCAAAGGCAGAGATTTATTTGTTTACAGTACAATATGTCTGTAGGAATAAAAATAGTCTTTTTGTTTGCAAATACCTTCTTTTCAGATGCAACATTTAAACTGTATTTAAAACAGATTGCACATGCACTCTGATCTCAAGGTTCTGATAGCATGGAATATAGGACTTAAAATGCTTTAAATTATTTAAGTCTTGGATTTAAGTGTGGTGTGGGTTTTCTTTTCTTTTTGCTTTGTTTTGTTTTTTTTAACTTGCCCTATTACGGGTGCTGCTAAGTTAGACATTCCTTATTTACTGAGAGGAGCGTAAACCCTTCCTGCAGCAAATCCTCTGTAGGACTGATGCATTAAACATGTTTGTTTAGTTATCATGATACTCATAAATGTACAAGGTGTGCGCATGCACACACACAAATAATTTACTTTGACACTTCTTTAGAACATGCAGAAAACAAGATCTCTTGAACTTAAACACTTGGGGGCATCTTTTCTTCCCAGGCCACCTGCACAACGTTCCCAGTAAGGTTAATGGGAATTATTTATGCACGTTAAACTGAAAACAATCGCTGGTTTAGAAACTTGCAGTGTTTGTAGCAGCCAGCAAAATACTAAATCAATGATCACTCAGATTAAGGTTAAAACCTGCTAAATGAAAAGGTCATGTGATGATATGCTGCATCATGGCTGCTGTTTTCAAGGGGTTTATTTGCTTTTCTGTATTTCCATTTCACTTCATTAATTTTGTAACTATTTGGGTGGCATCTCATTTTCTGAAAATATTGAGGCATTTTCTTCAAATGAACATTCTGATACTGAACTTCAGTATTTTTCAGCCATTAGTGTTTCGTGGTCTGTGCCCTAACATTTCAGTTTTGCCATACTTTACCATGGGAAGTTGAATATAGTAGGCGAAATAGATGTGAGCGTGAATGTTGGCTTTGGCATGGAAAATGTGAAACATTTTTTCGGTTTATTTGATCAGATAGTCACCAGAGAGTGCGTGGACAGGTCTGAGAACTAATACGGGAGCCAGGTTCCAATGTGTTCTAATTTTACCTCTAACACTAACTTTCTCTTTGGCGTTGGGCAGCCTCTCAGCCTCAGCTTCTCCATCTGTAAAAGGAGGATAATCTGTGCCTATTGTGAGCTGTTGGGAGAATTAATTGATGTTTGTAAAGACACTGTGCAGAGATTAGCAGCAGAGAACTATACACAGAGATAAAATTATAAATAAAATTCTTCAAAGATGAAGAACACTGTTTATATAGCGGTGTAACACAATCTTAGTGGCAGATTCTGTTACTACTAAATGTTGATTTAAACTGCCCTGAGTTTCTTCAATTACACAGCTAATGATCAAAATACTAAAGGGAAAGAAATACAAAATTAATCTCATGTGACTACTTAGAATTTAAATCAGAATTCCTGGCAAAACATTCACCATTGTTTTCACTTACATCTTCTTCCTCAATAATTTGAAGATGCAGTACCTGCAGTAAAGTGGCAAGTTTGTCCAGACCTCGCTGAATTAGTGTCTTGTTCCCAGTTTTACTACTTTTAAAAATTCAAAGCTGGATCTTTTTGAAGTATCTCTAGTAAATTTGGGCTATGATGATTTCTCCCATTGTGTAATGGCTGCTTCATGTGAATGGGAAATTATCATAGCCCAAATTTATAAGAGATACTCCAAAAAGATCCAGCTTTGACTCTTTAGAAGTAGTAAAATTGGGAACAGAAGAGACACTAATTCATCTAGTTCTGGACAAACTGAAACATAGACCATCTGATAAACTCTTCCTACCGTAAGACCTTGGCAACGTATCCTGAACCAACATTTTTCACAGTTATTCTTGTAGAACTTCATGATGACAGATTATTCTTCATTCTCCATCAAAGTAATTTGTTTTTAGTACTGTAGAGTTTTGGATGATGGGGATTGGAATGGAATCGTGGGTCATCTAATCCATTCTTCTGCATGAGAACTGGATTTTCCACTCTACTAATCTCAGCTGTTTTCAAAAGAAAACTTAGATACACCTTTAGGGATACATTTTCAGACTTCAAATTGAATATGTTTATGTTCCAAGTTTTCACACGCTGAAGAAGTGAAAATACCAGTGTGTACACTTAAACAGTAGTCTAACATCTGTATCCACCCAAGTTTTAGACTGTTTCAAGTGCCTGCAGGTATGCTAAAGGTGGTGGGCATGTGTATGGTTGCATGTTGTTTTATGCTGATACAAGTGGAGGACTGGTAAAGGTCCTTTTGAAAATGAACCCCTTCACGTTAGGGATCTAACACCATTCCTTCATAGATTATTCTGTAGTCTAATCTATCTTTCTATTACGTCCTGTTGTTGCGAAAATGTACACATGTGCATACGGCTTATACACTGTATGTGTAGCACTGAATTACTTCAGTGCTACTACTCAGAGAATGTAAGTCTCTGCAGAATCAAGGACTTAAACTTTAGTTAGAAATGCTTTCTATTTTAAATTTTCTGGTTTTATTTTCATGACACTTCTTTAAGCTTTACAACTTCTCCCTTTAAATCTCAGAACTCTCAAGTGTTTGGATAGTTATACCAGCTTTTCATCATTCCTCTAAGCTGTACATGTTAAATTTCTGTATTCTCTCTGCATAAATCATATTTTGTAATTCCCTTATGATTCCTGAACCCCTTTGGGTTTCCCCTCCAATTTATCAGTGTTTTTATTTTTGTGTATCATTTATTTTAAAAACATGATGCTTCATACTGTACAAAGGACACTAGTGTGGCCTTACTAATGCTATATTTAGTGTAATAATTCATTCCCTGTTCGGGCCTCCAGTTGACCCTGAGTATCCAAAGGTCTTTGGGACCAACCACAACCTTCAGATAAATGGAGCTTTGGATGAAGAGTTCACACATGCAGTACACTGAAAAGAGACTGACCTGTTGTATAGGGCTGTGATTTAGGTCTGAGAATGTTCTCATCCAGGATTACTATGTCTGTATAGTTCTTGATGAGGTGTTGGAAGGGGGAGAAAGAATTCAGATTTGTTAATCAAGAGGTTAGGTAAGAGGGGTTGAGTTATCTGGGTATTTGCTGTATTGTATCAGCCTTTTTTTTGGTAACATCATCACACTGAGTGTGTCCAGTTCAGTATTACAATTCACCCCATATATCCTTCTCTACATTACTACATTCTGACCATTGGTCTCTTTTCTGGTACTTCTCATTATTATTTTTCCCCTAAGCATATTGCTTTGCATTTATCAGAATTAAATCTCAACTTGTTAATAATTATCCATGTCTCCATGCTCTCAAGATCCTTTTGCAATTTATCTCTGTCCTTTTTTCTGTTCATGATCCCTCCTAATCTGGTATTATGTGTAGAGTTGATTTATACATTTACTTCAACCTCTAAACATTTGTTAAAATACACCACAGCCCTGATTTACCAAACTCCTTTTAATAGACGCTCAGTAATGTTCCTTTAGGTTGTTCTAAACTTCTCACTCTGCTCTGGGACTTCCAAGCCCAGACTCAGTAAAGATAACGCCAGCCATTTTTGCAGCCCTCCTAGATCTGACGAGCCTTTGTCAAACTGACTGGCTTCCTCTGAAATTGGGGATAGCCAGGTCAGCAGTCTTAAAAGTTTTGAAAGAACCCAGAGCACAGACCTGCAAGTCTACTGCTGGCTGGTAGGAGTCTCACCAGAAATATTCAAAATACTCGGGTTGTCCTGTTTAGTGCACTGGTTCTGTAGTCCATGTTCGCTGGAGTAGTTTATTTGACTTACATGAGACTGCTCTGGTGAGTCAGGGCTGCAGAAGAGGGCACTTTCACAGTTCTGGGCCCGTTATTAAACCTTGTGGTAAGTCAGTCAGTATCGCTTTCAAATGTGATGCTGTACATATTAGAATTAAGGTTCTCATTCTGACAGCAGGGACTCCTTCACAACTAATAATGTGACAGGTGCCATTAGTTTAATTGCTTTGGTTGAGGCATAGTGTCTTCCCATATCCAAAAAAAACCTGGATAGACACCCCACCCCCCACTGCCTCCTGTGAGCACTTTAAGGTATTCATGCTAGTATAGAAATCCAGCCATGTTTAATGTGGCTTTTCATCTTGTTTGCTCTGGACTGAAGTCTTTGTAGATTGTTATCTAAGTCAGCTCAGAAGTTGCTGGTCACTGAATTTGGCAATTTTTTCAACTTTTACCCACCAGAACTTCAGGAGGAAGTTGTGTGACAGCCAGAAGAGTCTGTTTATTTAGAGCAGGATGTTCGTCAGAAGCATCAGTTGATGACTGTATATGCTTAAAGAAACAGGAATGAATTTTCGTGAGGTGGAAGTTCCATGTAAAACCTCAAGTATTTTCTGTTCTTAGAAATGAGATGATTTGCTGTACACCAGTTGAAAGTGACAGTGAAAATACAGTTTCACAAAGATGCCTGGAATTGGCTGTCAAATAATGGCAAGGCAAACAAGAAAAAGGGCTAAAAGGAAAATGTCAGTGACTTTCATAATTATTCAAATCTCTTCTCTTCCCCTCCCGCCCGTTATTTAAAATGACCTGTTGGGACCTTGAAATGAGAATCTGTTTCACTGACATTTGTTCTCTTGCACTCAGGATGACCAGATGTCCCGATTTTATAGGGACAGTACTAATATTTGGGGCTCTTTCTTATCTAGGTGCCTATTATCCCATACTCCTTGTCCTGATTTTTCACACTTGCTATCTGGTCACCCTACTTGCACTGTGTGCACACAGATACTGATTTCTTATTGTAGGGTTCTTACAAGAACTGGGCTTCTGGCACTGAGGCACAGACCCTAAAAGGTATTTATTTTTAGAATTTTTATTTAATTTTTTAAAGGCATGTATGGTAGAAAGATGTCTTTTCCTTCTTTTCCACTCATGCATGCAGACACACACAATTTCAGACAGATACATTTGATTTGGGTTCTCTGAAAATCAACTGTGGTTCCAGTTCTTGGCGTCAATGACCCATCCTCACAAGGTCTCTTCATGACATACTCTGGAGTATGTCGACTGCCACCCTGTCTTCAATTCCCTTGTCTTTGGAAAAGTAATTAAGAAAATGATGGCAGCTTTAGGTGCACCTTTATATCATAGACAAGTTGGGTAGGTTTTATTATTTCTTCAGGCTCTTGTTTTTGTGCTTGAGCCACCATTTCTCAGGGTCATGAGAGATCATCTGTTTAGAGTTACTGCCTATAGAGACTCTTCGAGCCAGCAAGATTGGTATTAATCAGGGACTCAGGATCAGGTGTAGTACCTGAAAATACTTTAAACTTGTTTTTGGAAGCTGCCTAGATTTTAAATTGACACTGTCCCTTTAACAGCTACCCAGAAGACTGCCAGAATACAGTAATCATGTTTCCTGTTTACATGCCATTATAGTTTAAAATGCAGAAATGTTTTCTGATGGCCATGGTCCATCTATCATATATGTGATGAGCATGAGTGTCAGTTAACATTGCTAGAATGAGAGCTGAATTTGGTGGTGGTCCAGAACCCTAGTGATGGGAAAGAACTCTAATAATCAAACATGTTATCTTGCTGGAAATAACCTTGATTCTGTGGCTTTACAGATTGGACTTCTATTCTTCCTGACGTTTTTCATTGTAGATATGTCCTCCACATACTTTTCTTTCAGTGGTCTTTATAATTATGTTCCTACTAAAGGCTGGAGTGCATAACCATTAGAGATCTTTAACATGTGGCCTTTGTTATCCTCATGAAAATTTTGCTTTTTTTATAGTAACAGAAACATATCGTGTCAAATGATCAAAGGGGCCTACACAATTCCATTGACAGATTTCATTTAAGCACCTGTTTACATGTGCAAAATTCAGATATGCATGTTCAAGTCAAGCAATTGAACATGATCTGTTTTGAAAGCACAGATGTATGTTGTGCACATACAAAATATATAAATGTAATTTAGAGGCCCACTTGAAAACTTGACCCATTGTGGACATACTGCATTGCAGGGTCAGAGCTGATGACCCTGATTCAGAAAAGCACTTAAGCATGTGCTTAATACTTTTGACTTCAGTGGGGCTTCGCTTTTTGAAAAGGGGTGCATTAGCAAATGGGGCCTATATTTGTACTGCTTTTTGTTTTCTGGGTGCCTTGGCATTTATTTTTTTCTTGGATATATGTAGCAGTCCCTTGTTACCTATTATTATATGAAGAAACTCAAGGGAACAGGAGACTTGCTTTTTTTTTTAAAGTACTCTTATCTGAATAGATATCTACAACTTCCCCTCCTACAACAATTTATTTGTATTTCAGAGTGATAGTTACAGGAAGGAAGTTACAGGAGGAAAAGTTGGCCACACAGAATATACCTGAGGTTATGCACACAAATAATGTAAACAGGAAGTAACACAGGGATATTAAATAGTAGTTCAAAGTTAAGCTGGTATTTGGTGCTATAAATCAATTTGTAAACAAGTAGAAGCCGGACAATGCAGGTCAAAAGACTATGGCATCACTGGTGTGAAAATACTTAAGACACTTATGAGTTTCTCATAGTTCCTGGAAATATTCTTTTTTCTGTTTTGTAGATCCTGATCCTGGAAGCATTTATGCTTGTGAGTAGCTTTACCCACAGAAGTAGTCTCACTGAGCTGAGTAACTCTGGTTCCTTGGTTTTATTCAAATGCAATTCGTGTCCTGATAGTACTAAAATAATTCCCATATTTATTGTTTTTCTTTTAAACAATTCCATTTTTTATTTGTACATGGAAGAAAACTTTGATCATGAAAATAAAAAAACACTGAATATTTGAAATAAAAATAATCTGGATAGCTGAGGATCTTCCCAGTGCTGATAATAGAATTATGTTGAATAATGTTATGTGGAATCCCATTAATGAAGATGTTTCCTCTACATCCAATTGTAACTCCACATAAAAGTAAGTTACAGAGACATACATGCCGCTCTTTCCTCATGCTGATACAGTATATGTCCACAAGGATGTAAATACAGTCTCACACGTCCCCTTCCTAAAGCTTGTCTCTTCATCTTATTTACTGAAATTGCTCACTTAGGCCCCAGTCCTGCAATAGGAGATCTGTGTGACTGGACTCTTATGCTAATACAGAGCCCCACTGTAGTCAGTGAAACTCCACATGAGAGAGGCTCGAGCCACATGGATATGATTGTAGCATTGGGAAAAGATGATCACATTTGTAAGTTGGGGAAGACATGTATTTGAATGAAGTTAAGACTTGGTAACTAAGATTGGATTTTTCAGTAAATGTCATTTTTTTATTTTTTAAAAATGGAAAGGCATTAATAATTCTGCTGTGTTTTTACATATCTAAAATGTAAAAATTCTAGTCTTTTATTTAAAAATAAGAGTTCCTTCCCTTTAAAGAGCAGACTATGAAACACCATGTGTGAGACCATGATTGTTCCTCTAGTGCTTGTAATATCTCATTCACTACTAAATAGGCACCATTGTGTGCTGCTGTTTTCTCTGAAGTGTTCTGAAAAATATCTGTGTTTCTTTGATAGATGTAGATCTTTCCAATCTGAAGACCTAGGAATTCAGTCACGTGCAGGAAACCCTAGTTGTGTCAGCATGCTTTGTCACAAACATAAGAATCAAATAAGCAACACTCTGATGTCTGCTAATTCAGAAATTCCAGGAGATATAATAACCGACACATAACCTTTATTTCACAAACCATGGCATGCACTGATCTTACTTTTGCAAGTTGAAGTCACTAAATTGCACACACATTAATGGCACTGTTTCCACAGCAGTCGCTGCTTGTAGTCTAGTAGAAGCAAGAGGCCCTCATTCAACATCTGACCCTAGTCTAGTGCCTAGTCACATGACCATCCTTCACTATTATTATTGTAATGGCATCACTGCCTTTAATTCTATGGATTTTCCCAAGTTATCATTCCCACAACTTCTGGTAATTAAATGAGTAGTGTGGTGGAGACATCCAAAAACAAATCTATTAATCTGCCGCATTATGTTGATTTATGACATCTTTTAAAGAAAAGATGCAGCCGTAGCAACGATATTGTCACACTTTGGGAAATTAAATCCTAATTGTGGCTGTAGAGAATGGAATTCTAGAGTCATTTTGAAATCCTGGGATTTTGGGATCAAGTTGATGTTTGTTTTATAGATTTTTCCCCAAATCCCACATGTTCCCAATAGATATAATTGTATTGGATTGAGTTAGAATCAGATAGGTGGTACTCTTTTGGGGTGGAAGGTTATGGCACCTAACCTTTGTGCGAGGTGGGAATTATAGGTAAAACTGGTAGTAATATCTATGTTTAAGCTTGCTGGAAACTTTCAGTTTCTTATAACTATCAAATTTTAACTATTCAGTCTGAAATTATGCATGCAAAGTGTCTGCCTCAGGCTGAATTGTTTTGAAAACTTTCAGCACAAATGGTTCAGCTGTTTCTGAGAATGAGACTGGGGGAAAATATGTTGTTTTGTCCATGTTAAAACCAATTAGTATAACTGTTTAAGACACTCTAGTGCTTCTATGCTTTGGAGCAGGGATGAGAAATTAGGTAGGGGGGTTGCCTTTGGGACAGAGCTGTGCCTTTTATTGTTCCTATGAAACAAATTTGGCCAAGTTATAGACCTCAAAAAATCTCACTTCGTGCATGCTCAGTTGAGATGGATTAGAGTTTCATAGCTAAATTCCTGCAGATTCTATCTGCACTGAGCATGCTCCAGCCCAGGACTACAGGGGTTGAGTAGGACTTTTCCTGTAATTGCTGCTTCCAGCTGCTGCAGGTTGGTATTGTGCAAGGCACAGGAACTGAGAGCAGAGGGATTCTCTGTCCTGTGCTCTCAGTGCTCCCCCAGCTGGTACTCAGTCATTGTGGAGGAACTGGCAACCTTACTTCAATGCAAAGGGGACAAGAACCAGACTGGGGGAGAAGGGAGGGGAATAGGGTTGCTGGGTGTCCGGTTTTTGACCAGAATGCCCTGTCAAAAAGGTACCCTGGTGGTGCAGATCAGCACCGCTGACCACGCCATTAAAAGTCCAGATGGCGTGGGGCTAGCAGGCTCCCTAATGAGCTCCATGCAGCTCCTGGATGCCCCTCCTGTTCCTAGGCGTAGAGGCGGCCATGGGGGCTCCGTGCGCTGCCCGAGTGCCAGCTCCACAGCTCCCATTGGCCGGGAACCGTGGCCAATGGGAGCTGTGGGGGCGGCACCTCCGGGCCAAGGCAGCGTGCAGAAGCCCCCCATGGCTGCCCCTGCGCCTAGGAGCCAGAGGGCCATGCCAGCCACTTCCCGGGAGTTTCCTGAGATAGGTGCTGCCCAGAGCCCACAGCCCTCACCCCCTCCTGAATTCTGACATTTCCTATCTTTTGAGTGCTTGACTTTGCAACCTTAATAATGTAATAATTCCTTTTATGAGTAGACCCTTTGACTAATTGACAAATTCATCAATTTGGATGGGTGGAACTCCACTGTAGCCAGTGCATTGGCATTATGTTTCATCAAATGACTTCCTGTAGAATTGTGGTCCCATTGACATCACTATGACTACTGCCTTGAATAAGGGCTGCAGGATTGGGCTCTGTGCCCTTAAATAGATTTAAAATAAACAAGAAACTTCCCCATGCAATGTGTGAAAGAATGACTTTCCCCTTAGGATGCATTGTACGTATGTGAACAGTATTGACGTCTATTCCACTATGCAGAGTTAAGACAATACAGTGTTTTAGGTCCTTTTGATTGAAAGTCTAATTGTGTTATGAAGGGGCAAATGGCACAGATAGTTTCATTTCATCTTCGGGAGCCTACATTTATATGTGGTTTAGGTCAGAGATGAAATAAGTTTGGTGGTCTCAGCCTCATGGGCATTTGTCCATATTACAAAACCACCATATAATTTGTCAGGACTCAACACTGTTGGCAGCTTCTGCTTAGCAGGTGCCCAGAACTAGGATAGCAGATGAGGGTTAAACTGTGTTGGCAGAACTACATGGGGAAGTTTGCACGTAGGCTGCCTACACTATGTGCTGTAGCCAGTTCTTTTAAACTCTCTTTTTCTAAAAGTATTTGCATTAAATAAAATAGAGCAAAAAAGAAAACAGAAAGCAAAGCTCTGCTGTATTTTATTCACTGTTAACTTAGAGGCCAAGAAAAGTATATCTGTTTGGAGCACAGATGCGTTGTGTTAGGCTATTCATTTTGTTAAAATATGCAGCCTGCTCTCGATATAAAGGATAAATAAAAGGAGGAGAGAATGTTGGCTAAAGTTTAGATTTGCTGGAGCTGGGCAAAAAAATGTTGAATTCTACATAAAACTTTATCAGCTTTTCCTGGATTTTGTGAAAATTATTCTTTTTAAATTAAAAACCCCAAACACGCAAAAACATAAAGGAAGGTCACTGCACATAGATGGTAGTCTCCTGGGGCGGGGGGGGGGGCTTCTTCATCACTGTCTCTCTGAAGTCTTTTTGCTGGTTCAATATTTGCCTATTGAACTTGCCCATAACTGAGCTCTGATGATCCTAGTTGCCTCTGCTTCCCTGAGGCATCTTGAGCCTTACTAATGTTTTTGATTATTAAGAACAAATTGAAACTACAATTTCATATGTCCAGGATAAGTTGGACTTGGTAGCAAATAGATAGGGGAAGTTAACATGGGCAGCTGAGCAGCACAGACACGAATGCCTGGTCTACACTTACAAGATTTACCAGCATACTTGTTTTGATTAGGGGTTTGATCTTTTTACCAAAATAATTAAAATGGTTAAAGTCCTAGTGTGAATGAAGGTAGACTGGTATAAAGGTGGCTTAAGCCTGGTCTACCCTAAAAGTTAGGTCGACTCAGCTACATTGCTCAGGGATGTGAAAAATGCTCAGCACCCTGAGTGACATAGTGAAGTCGACCTAACTCCTGGTGTAGATAGTGCTAGGCCAGTGAAAGAATTTTTCCATCGACCTGGCTACCATCTCTCGGGGAGGTGGATTACCTACACCGATGGTAGAACTCCTCATGTCAGCATATGTAGCGCTTCAGTGTAGACACTGCAGTGTCACAGCTGCTTGTGCCCCTGTAGCCTTTCAAGTGTAGACAAGCCCTTATAATCGCTGTAGTTGTTCCTTTCTGTAAAGGAATATCTATACTGTATAGAGCACCTTAATACTAGTATAATTGTGCATCCACACTTGGGTGTGGAAGGGTGGTATCACTAGCTATACTGGCACAGTTAAAGTGGTACAACTTTCTAGTGTAGAGAACCCCTTAGTAATTGTCCTACCAATGGGACAATAGGTAACATGTGTATAAGAAGCACTTTGAAAGGCCTTTCTTTTAATGTGTATATTATATCTCTCTCTATATATTTGTGTAAATTATTTACATTTAATGTAATCTGAACAAGTTGGCAGCTGTAGTTTAAAAAAATGCTTTGGAGTAGGAGAAATGATTTAGTAGTCTTTGTCTAAAGTAAATGATATATGAACAAGTCCTGTCCAGAAATGATAATACTTGTAATAAAGTAAAATGGAGAACGCTTCCTAATTCCAGTTTGTGTGGGGAACTTTCTGACACACTTCTGCTAACTGTGGTGCCCTTTGAAGTTGCATTTGAACTACTTTACCTCCAGTAAGAGCCTATCAATATTGTTGTTACTTTAAAACTATTTAGGAGAAAGTCTTTCTGCTACACTAAAACATCTGTTAAAAATTAGTTGTACGTAGTGCTGTTGCCAGGTGCTGAAGAATAGTTTTAATATAGTACATGTTGTACTTACTACATCTATAATAGTGTGTTTCTTACTATATCCAAACCTATTTTTCCATGATCCAGTACTGAACTGCTCCTAGCAGTTCACTTTTTTTGCTCTGCTGGCTGGTGTGTCTGAATGGAGACCCAGTGTAAGAGGATGCAAGTTTACTGGAATTGCATCCTCTTACACCAGATCTGAATTTGACCTGTAGTGTTTTAGTTCTAGAGCAGTGGTTCTCAAACTTATTTGATTGCATCCCCCTTCTTTGTGTCTGTGGTGATTTACCTCCTCCCTCTCCCTCCACCACACAAGTACATATATGGATATGCGGCGGTGGTGCTTCACTTGAATCAGTTTCATGTTCTTTATTTTTCATTTGAGTTGGGGGTTTTTCCGTTGCATGAATGAGCCAACTATCCATTGTAATAAGAGCAAAAGTGAAACTGTGATTGTGGTCCATGCTTACTATTAAATGTGTATACCATGTCGTAACAAACAGATTAACATATAAAGGGCAACGACTTTGTATAATGCTATGCAAGCTTAACAGAAATCCATCAAAATGCACAGCGCCATCTGAGGACCTGACATGTCCAGAGGAATCAGTTTTGCTAGTTGTTCATTGCTGTGGGCAAAATGTACACAGTAAGTTTTTTCTTCCCTAAAACTGCTTGCTTTCCTTGGTGCTGGTGGGTGCTCGTGCCCTCCGGACCCCGCCCTTGGTCCTGCCCAGACTCCACCCCCTCCCTGCCCCTCTTGGACCCCTCCCAAATCCCCACCCCAGCCCCGCCTCTTCCCCAGGCGCGCCGCATCCTGCTTCTCCCCCTCCCTCCCAGCGCTTGCTGCGCGAAACAGCTGTTTCACGGCGCAAGCGCTAAGAGGGAGGGGAGAGAAGCAGGACGCTGTGGCGCGCTCTGGGGAGGAGGCAGAGGCGGAGCTGGAGTGGGGGGACGGGGAGTTGCTGGGGGGTGCAGAGCACCCACCAATTTTTTCCCGTGGGTGCTCCAGCCCCAGAGCACCCACGGAGTTGGCGCCTATGCCCCCTAGAATACATTTTGTGCACTCCTCGGAGGACCTGCCCCCCATTTTGAGGACCTCTGTTCTAGAGACATAACAGACTCTAAAGGTGGCTTGCGGGGGCGGGGGGGGGTGGCGAAAGAGAGAGGGGCTGCAGATTATATTTTGATATTCTGTAAACTCTCAGGCTTTCATTTTATGCACAATACTTTAGCGGGCCTTGAGATTCACAAGTAAAACTGCTGTGTTAACAGAGGTTGGATCAGGTCAGCTTTTATGTCTGGTTTTCAGAATGGACCCTAGATCCCCTTTAAAGATTGTATTTGTATTTCAATACATTGCTTTGCTTCACAGAGCCTATAGCACTGAAACCGGGGTAAAATCCTGGACCCGTTGAAGTAAATGGGAGTTTTGTGATTCACTTCAATGTGGCCAGGGTTCCCACTCTGAATTGTTCATGATACACACTATATTATAGGGATACCCTCAAGATATTTTAAATAGTTTGTAACAAATATGAAAAGAATAGGATTTGGACTCCTTGATTTCTAAGCTCTTTGGGGAAGGGACTGTCTCTTTAAATTTGTACAGTGTCTAATACAGTGAGGTCTTGGCCTCTAGGCACTATTACAGGACAAATTAATAATAATAATAAATAAAAACAGACTTCTATAGGCTGCTGGTTCCTGGCTGTGTCTCCTAATGGGAAGTGTGCAAGGGCAAAGGAAACAAATGCATTGGGCCCTGCATCCTAGCCATGTAGTCCTTGCTGACTCTGAAGCTGCTGTGATCTCACCTCCTTTTTGAAGAAACCTGGTTCTCCTGTCTGGGTGGTAGGTTGTAATGGTCAGCAAGTTATGCAATAGTATTCATTTTTCTTAGGTAAAACATGTTGGGACCAAAGTAATCCCTGGCTTAGCTCCCATGGTTTCAGTGGGATTACGCTAGGGGTGAAACGAGCTGAAAGCTGCTGTTTGGTCAATCTGAGCCTCTTTCTTTAGGGTCTGGAAGGGAACATCAGGGCTTTGCTAATGACATTTATTCTATTCAAGTGACTACTGCTAGTTTTGTTAACTTAAGATTTCACTGTAACAGCATGGCTGTCAGTTGTGTGATGTTTTGGGGTGTCTAGTATCACCTCCGATTCCAAGTAAAGGACACAGCTGAGTTTCAGAAGAATGAGTATAACATTATGTGCATATTGATTTCCTACTTAAAGTTTTTAACTGTATCAGAAACCAGTGGTAAAATGAAAATAAAAACCACTTGATGCTTCTCCACACTTGCTGAAGAATGTATTTTAGATGACGGTTTCAAGTGAGAAAGCAGGAAGATCTTGACAAATACTCCTTCTGCTTCATTATGGAAGTTTTAACGAAAGCTTTTGTTAATCGGTATTTTCTTTCTCAAAGTTGATCACAAAACTCTTCAAAATATGTGACGTTTCTAGGCAGAATTTCTCTTAGGGTGCAGGTATATATGTTTTATTGAGTCATCTCTGAGGCAGACTTGCATGTACACAGACACGCTCCTGTCTCCCTTTCTGGGCCAAATTTTGAAAAATTAGTGCTTAAGTTGCATTTGTAAGAAGAAGTAAGTACCCTTGAAAACCAGAAACTGTGGAATGGGATTTCATATGCAGATGGATACTGGCACATGCAATTGCTTGTTTTATGTGTGCAGATACATACTATGAGTGTAATTACCATGTGCAGAACTTTTCCTCTCTTCGAAAGTTTGGCACACTCTGTTTCTCAAAAGCTGTTGGTTCCCTAAAACTGTAAATTGCAACCTATTAATTTCATATCTGTAACACCCAAAATGTTTTAAAGAGAGTAAAGTAAACCTTACAAAAATAAGACGAAAATCTGAGTAAACTATGTGGCTGCCATTTTGGATTTACAGTCCTTGCCTGAAGAATATTTTCTCTTTATTTCTGGAGGAAAATTAAGTTAACTTGTCTCCTGTGGACAAAAAACACAAACAACTGAAAAAGCAAATACTTCTCTAGAAATGACATAATCCTACATCCCTTGTTTTTAAAATCATGATTTTACTCGTAGATGAAATTCATCCTGGGTGGAACTCCACTGTAGCCAGTGCATTGGCATTATGTTTCATCAAATGAATTCCTGTAGAATTTCTGAATCTCTTATATTGGATAGTAGGACTTAGTGGAATGTTAAGATAGGCTGATCTTCTCATCACACTAATTCTGTTCATTAGTATGTATTATCAAAATAACTTGTAACCTATGGATAATGATTAATTATGAATATTGACTAAACAGGATTTAAAGTATTTATAGACAGAACTGAAGAAAAGTGGTATGCTTCCATATATCTATTCTAAATGCAATTTAGATCCAATTTGTATTCGGTCCGAGGAAAAAGGATCAATTTTATATTTGCAGCTGAGTAATTACGTTCACCTAAGTTCTCCTTCAGTGCATCTTGTTCAGTTTTTGTGACTTGAAGAAATGGTGTGATATAGTGTGGTGTATGCTCTTGGGGTTAAATCTCCTTTTTTCTCTTCTGCTTTACTGAACAGCTGTCTTAGTATGGGCAGTGTAACTTGATATAATAGCATATTTTTGCCCTGGTCTATTAGCACAAATTTGTAATGGTTGTTTTGGAAAATGTGCTATGAATTTATTGCAAGACCTTCACATTAGAGTAGTTAATTCAACTTTACAAATTCCTGGCACTTGACTTTCATCTTTCTTAACAAAACTGAATCTGTGACTTGATGCCTTGAAGTCAGCAAAACAAATGGTACTTTAACAGCGGTGTTTACTTTGATCATTTTTCAACATTTGTGCTCTAGCCTTTCACGTAGTACAAATTGCTTTACCAGAGTAATGGGGCAGGAACCCATGGACTGTTTTTGTAGTTGCGTTGCTGTGGTGATATTCAGCCTTCCATGAAACTATCATCTCCAGGGAAACAGAAACCTTTGCAGCTGTCTTAACCTTGTAGATACTATGTATGTTAGATATAAGCCTTAAAAGAGCTTTTTACAAACTGTATAGACAGTGGTTACATGCATAATTACCCACACAAATATTGTTTGCTAGGTAATACTTGCTTTAGTTTGATAGCTGTGTCCCCTATAAAACATGTTATGTTTTTGAACTCGTTTAATAGTTTTAAAGCCTTTTACAGCATATATTAAATGATTTTTCTAACTGACCTGACAACTAGACCTTTTGTATGTATCATTTCCCACCTGCAACTATATATTTTGTTGTTGAAACAATTGCCAAAGCAAGAATGATTTTTTTTAATGAATTTGCCATCATTTTGACTATATGCATTTTGGCATAGCCCTGAAGTTAAATTTTGTCTATGAATGAATTACTTGGGGGAGTGAGTGAGCGTGACCCAAAGGAGGCGAAGAGATAGGCAGACAGATTCTGGAAGAACAGAACTATTTTGACATACAAAGCTTCTGGGACTTAAGCTTAACTGAAAGGACTGTTGTTTAAAAGCATGCCCAGAAATGTTAAATGAATGTTTATGAAAATGTTAACTGTGATACATCAATAATCTAAGTGAAACCTTCATCAAGGGAGGATACTGGGACATGTGCGTATTACTAATGCATAAAATGCTAATAGTAATTCCAAGGGAAATGGTGAAAGCTCCATCATTTAGGGCATTTTAAAAGGAGGCTGGATAAAGCAATAGAAACTATGTTGTAGCTGGCTGGTAGATGAACTAGATGACCTAATAGCTCTTTGCCACATTTAATTATTCACTTTTTATTTTAATGTTGATATTGTCTGACTTAAGTGCTCAGGTAGAATTACAAGTGCCATCTAAAATGGAGGATGACTGCTTAATAGCTGTTGGCTAAGATATTATGATGCTGAACGGAATAAAAATGTAACATATATAAATAGTTTAACTATAAATTAGAAGGATGGATGGGGGAGTATCGCTTCATAAGGCATCATATAAAATACAGTAACTTCCCTACTGCTTTCAGGTAAATCATGGGTGAAATTCTGGCCCCCTGGGTCTTTCACTGTGAACTTCAGTGGAGCCAGTTTTTGACACTATGTCTTCATAGCTGTTTGTACAGAGCCTAACATGGTGGGGCTGCGATTCTTATTGGAGCCTCTTGGCACTACGTAATATAAATATTTAATAATAATAATAAGCATTCAGTCTGAGGAAAATACAAAAAGAGAACAAGAAGGAAAAACTTTCTATTTAACTTCTCTTCTGCTAACATTTTCTTTAAATACACTCTGGCTTACTGGTTTGAAATGGTCAAATACTCTTTTATTAATTTGTTTATGTAATACTTACAGTATGCTAGTCACTGTCCAGACATTGAAGAGGGGAAATCCCTGCTTTGAGGAGCTCACAGTCGAAGAACAGATAGACAGGCACTCGGAGGTTAGGAGAAGGGGAACAACAAATAGGGTTCTTTTTATTCATGTATGCTAGATTCATTGTGAGCAGCATGGCAGACATGGTTTGTGAAGAGGGACTTAGATGTACGCGAATGCGCTCAGAGAGGTGGTACCATAAATAAGGAACATTGTCAAGGAGGCAGTTTTGCAAGAAGCTGATGGACAAGCAGAAGAGGCTGGGAACAGTTGGCAGAACCAAAGTGGCAAGAAGCTTGACAGGGTCGGATAAGCAGAGAGGGGCAGAGTTTTACACAGAGATTTGAATGTGCTGACATAGCTTACACTTGATGCAGTAGCACTTTGGGAGCCAGTGGAAGGATTTGAAAAGAGGAGTGACATGATCAAAAATGGCTGCCACACTGCAGGCCAGAGGGATGGGGAAGATGGTGATGTCAACAGTGTTACAGAAGAGAGGCAAGTGGAGAAGTTCTTTGCTCAGTGCGCCTCAAAAGAAAAATAGGAGGAAACTACACCTGACTGTGGATCAAGACCTAAATTAAATATATTGTAGAAATCGTATTGTACTTGTATTTAGATTATTAATTCAGCTTTTAAAATCTGACAGACCCATTAGCAAAAAAATAGCAAATGACAGGAATGGAGGTGGGGGATAAGGGGCTAATGGAGACTCACTGACTTAGGTGGGACCTGAGGAGTAATGAGACGGAGAGTGTGGGGTCCCGATGGCTCTGCTTCTGAGAAAGAGCTGGGACTGAGGATTCCATCCACTCTGGTGGAACATCATGACAAAGTCTTCTAGAAAAGTGTGCATTTTTTTGCACGTTATTTCCATTGAGTCTGGGTCTAAGAGGCTTCCAGGCCTATGTTTAAGATAAGTTTTGTTTTGTTTGTTTTTTCTTGGAGAGGATAACAATGCAAAATTGTGCTGGTTTTGTGTTTCGTTAGAGAATTTTCACAAAAAGACAGATTTTACTTGCGAAAAATTCCTTTTCAATTCTAACTTTCTGTGACTTTTCCCAAGGACCAGCGTGCACTTTTCTTTTGGGAATGTGGGAAGACTGACATATAGTTTAATTCCTCCCCATCCCCTCAGCCCAGCTAGGAGCCACAAGACGGTTGCAAAGAGGGCAGTGTTGTGTCTATATGGCAGGTGGGCCCATGTGCTGAAGCCTGTGGGGAAAAGCCAGATTCAGCAATGATGATTAAAAAAAACTAAAGAGTGAAATAGCCAAAACCTACTGGAATAACAACCAAGAATTCTTATGGCACATCCAGTCAGGGTAATCCCTCTGACTTTCCAGCTTCAGCAATATGGTTGTCTTTTTTTTTTTTTTTTTTTTTTTTTTTTTTTTTTTTTCTTTGTCTCTCACAACTTTGCTGACAAGCAAAATCTTCAGAAAGTCTAAGATGGAGTCAAACTTTGTACTTCATTATGTGGACTCTAGTTATTAGTTTTGAACACAGTTGTTTGAGATCAGTTTAAATATAGATAATGATGTAGCTTCATTTTCTTATTACTCAATGGACCTGTACCAGGTGCTGCAGAGATGGAATTTGCTGGGTCTATTAGTAAAACTTGACAAATGCTTCTTTTGTCATAGACTTGACTTCTGTGGTTTAAAAAACAAAACAGCAAATCCCAGGGGTTCTAAATAGTAAGAATTCTTACTAATTCTCTGCAGTAGAAAGACATTCAACAGTCAAGTATTTTGCATTCAACAGTGTATATTGTGTTATGAGTTCTAAATAGAAATTCCCTATTAAAATCAGCTGGGAATACTTCTTGTAAAAAAAACAGGACAATGTTGGCTAATTAATATTATTTTCTAATCACGGGCATTCAAGTACCTGTTTCTTAATTTTTCTATATAGAGGGTTTTTTGAGGTATTCTCTTAATTTTTTAAAAAGTCATGGAGGACTTATAATTATGATTTATTACCTTACTTGGTAGGAAAGGGGTATATTAGAGTCAACAGGGTCCAGAAAGAATTAGCTGTCATTGATGGGTGGAAACGGCATCAAGAATAAGGTTCCCAGGCATCCGGGTTTTGACCAGAATGCCCAGTCAAAAAGGGACCTTGACGGCTCTGGTCAACACCGTTGACTGGGCCACTAAGGGCTTGTCTACACTGGCAATTTACAGTGCTGCAACTTTCTCGCTCAGGAGTGTGAAAAAACACCCCCCTGAGTGCAGCAAGTTTCAGCGCCATAAAGTGCCAGTGTAGACAGTGCACCAGCGCTGGGAGCCGCACCCCTCAGGGAGGTGGGGTTTTTTTAGAGTGCTGGGAGAGCGCTTTAACGTTGCCAGTGAAGATGTGCCCTAAAAGTCTGGTCAGTGGTGCAGCGGGGTTAAGGCAGACTCCCTGCCTGCCCTGGCTCTGCGTGGCTCCCAGAAGCAGCCAGCATGTTTGGCTTCTAGGCTCAGGGGTGGCCACGGGGTCACCGCACGCTGCCCCTGCTCTGATCGCTCCCATTGGCTGGGAACTGCATTAGCGCCTGTGGGTGCAGGCAGCACACAGAGCCCCCGGCCCCTCCGCCTCAGAGCCAGAGGGATCTGCTAGCCACTTCCAGGAGTCACCTAAGGTAAGCGTGGCCTGGAGCCCACACCCCATACCCCCGTCCATTCCCCAATCCGCAGCCCCAGATCAGAACCTCTTCCCACACGCTAACTCCCTCCCAAAGCGTGCACCCCAACTCTCTGCCCCAGCCCTGAGCCCCCTCCTGTACTCAAATTCCCTCCTGGAGCCTGCATCCCACACACCAACCCGCTGTCCCAGCCCCTTCCTATACCCCTCAGCCCCAGGCCAGAGCCCCATCCTGTACCCCAAACCCCTCATCCCCTGCCCTACCTCAGAGCTCACACCCCGCCAGAGCCCACGCCCCCTCCTGCACTCCAAATCCCTCAGCCCCAACCTGGAGCCCCTCCTGCACCCCCAAACCCCTCATCCCTGGCCTTACCCCAGAGCCTGCACCCTCAGCCGGAGTCCTTACCCCATCCCGCACACCAACCCCCTGCCCCAGCCAGGGCCATCCTTAGGATTTATGGGGCCCTATGCAGTATTATTAAACTGGTGCCCCTATGTCCGACGCCAGCATGTGTATTTTAGATAAGGATGGTCTTTTGAAGGATTTATTTAAAAAACTATATTTCTGAAGATCCAAGCATTTAAGGCTAAAGATGAATATTCAGATTGTGCATCTAAAAATCTGTGCAAGGATTTTTTAGAGATATGATTTTATAATCTTCAGCAACACACTCATGGAATATTTTTAAAGCATGTTTAATGCTAAATCAAATTTAAATTTAAATGCTAAATTTTAATGTTTAACTAACATGTTCTGAGTAAATATTACCATAATGCGCAACTGTTTTTGTCAGTAAATTCAGAAACTGACAAATGCCTATTAAATGGCTTCATTACCACTTGAATGGCTCTTTAACAGTTTCAATGTTGTGCTAATAGGTCTGGCAGACTGGAAGGCTTTTTCACTTTTAAGTATCTGATCCCCTCCTGAGGAAGACTCACCAGGCTGCAGCAGCCAGCTGAGGTGGGAGCCTACAGGAAGGGTCAGAACAGGTATAGGAAGAGGCGGGAGGGAAGACATTAGGACCCAGGGGTGCCCCAAATTTTCGGGTGCCCTACGCAGCCACATATGCTGCTGACATGGGTGTGAGATGGCAGGTGCATACACTTTCCAGTAGTAAATATAACTTTCCTTTCTCTCATTCTTCATGTATATGATACTCTTCTCCTCTTTCTCCTCCCACGCCCAAAGGTCCAGATAAATCACTAATGATTGATAAATGCAAAGTAATGCACATTGGAAAACATAATTCCAACTATACATATAAAATAATGGAGTCTAAATTAGCGGTTATCACTCAAAAAAGAAATCTTGGAGTCATTGTGGTTAGTTCTCTGAAAACATCCACTCAGTGTACAGCGGCAGTCAAAAAAGCGAACAGAATCTTGGGATTCATTAAGAAAGGGATAGATAATAAGACAGAAAATATCATACTGCCTCTATATATAAATCCATGGTATGCCTACATCTTGAATACTGCGTGCAGATGTGGTAACCCCATCTCAAAAAAGATATATTGGACTTGGAATAGGTTCAGAAAAGAGCAACAAAAATGATTAGGGATATGGAACGGCTTCCGTATGAGGAGAGATTAATAAGACTGGGACTTGTCAGCTTAGAAAAGAGACGACTGAGGGGGGAATATGATTGAGGTCTATAAAATCATGACTGGTGTGGAGAAAGTAAATAAGGAAGTGTTATTTGCTCCTTCTCAGAACAGAAGAACTAGGGGTCACCAAATGAAATTAATAGGCAGCAAGTTTAAAACAAACAAAAGGAAGTATGTCTTCACACAATGTACAGTCAACCTGTGGAACTCTTTGCCAGAGGATGTTGTGAAGGCCAAGACTATAACAGGGTTCAGAAAAGGACTAGATAAGTTCATGGATAGGTCCATCTATTGCTATTAGCTAGGATGGTGTCCCTAACCTTTGTTTGCCAGAAGCTGGGAATGGGCGACAGGGAATGGATCACTTGATGATTACCTGTTCATTCCCTCTGGGGCACCTGGCATTGGCCATTGTTGGAAGACAGGATACTGGGCTAGATGGACTTTGGTCTGACCCAGTATGGCTGTTTTTATGTTATGTGTGGTTTGGTTTGGTTTAACCCAAAATAACAAATTCTCCAAAGTTCTCTTCCGTGGGTGTCCCCTTTTGGCTGCTCTCATCCTCTCCACTCAATGCCAGCAACGAGGTTTATCCTTTTCTTTGTCTCCTGCAGACTGAGTTGCTGGCCACGCTTGCAACTCTCATCTTGCCCTTTGAATGTGAGCGTGATCAAAGGTCTGGGGAGGATTTCATCTCCTCCTCAGTCATTGGGTGGATATCTTCACTCTCCAAGCAAGATGAATATGTTGTGCCCCCCCAGCCAGCTACCTTAGTGGCAGAAGTTCTTTCGCTGTCTCTGCAGCACATCCTGTTGCTCTAAAGAAAGCAGAAGGCACTACAGATTGATCAGTGACCTGTGGGCATTGCTGGCTTGGGGAGAAGAGGAGGAAGCTGGTGATCTGTGTGGCAAAGGCTTGTGGGATATAGTGGTAGAGCATGGTCTATTGGCTGGAGAACCCTACCTATATAGAACCTTAGTTAGATAGACTGTACTAAGAGCCATTATAAACAATGAACCTTTATTGCAGCAGTGTAGCTGATTTGATTACTCTTTGTGATATTCCGAATACTAGCTAGTCTCAAACTTCTTTATAGTGTGAATCACACAAATAGTCTCTTAGGCACTGCACTCCCATTAATCTTTATGTGGAACACCTCCCCTCCCGTTGGTGGCCATGTGGGTCATCTAACTTTCCTTTCATTGTCTTGTGGGACCACCTTTAGGGAGACAGCAATCCACTACTGCTGTTGATATTCTCCTAGAAAGAATAGAGCACTGGCTTTGTTCCTAGCCTGTTGATCACAGATGATTCTTTCTGTTCCTTTGTTCCCTGCAGGTCTAAGGAAATACAGGGGCTTGGTTATAAAGCCCATTATTTTGTACTGTAAAGTCCTGTTTACCATACCTTTTTCCACATGGCCCTTTCAGAAATTCTACTAATTTTCTTCTTATGTATTCCTTTGTAGGCCTAGATTTCTGCTGGAATCCCTTCTCTAGGAAGGTCAGGGCTGGTGTAATGCTATCTTCTTGTGTTACTGGACTTGTTGTTCCTCTTGTGTGTGTTTTTGTTTGTGTTTGGTGGTTGTTGTTTTTTGTATTTTCCAGGTGTGATTTCAGTCCCATCAGTATCAGCAGGTTCAGGCCTCTTGCTAGACAATCTCTGCAGCCTTTTATTTAGAGATCGGAAATCTGAGCTACCCGTGCAGGTTGCAGTTCTTTTGGTTTATCTCTGTGTTCTCTAACCCTCAGCTTAGTGGTTTGACCTTCTGCCCACACTGTTTTTGATCAGCTTTTGCCAAGGTTTTCTTAAATACTTTTGCAGCATCTTCAGAACACAAATGTCAGCACAGACTGACAGTTTGGGAAGGGCTAATCCATCAGTCTTGGGTCAGAAGCTCTGAATTCTAGAAACCTTAATGTATGTAAAGATGACCTGTTATTCAATCAGTTTTATATTTCATTTTGTTTTGAACAGTTAGAGGGAAATAGTCACATCTTTTTCTGTTGCTCTGCAGGTCACGTTACATTTGAATCCCATTTCCTCAGTGCACATTCACCATAAGCCTGTGGTGTTCCTACTGAACTCTCCTCAGCCCCTGACCTGGAAGCTAAAAACAGAAAGATTGGCATCTGGAGTCCGAAGATTTTTCTTCGTAAGTATACCAAGTCCCCTGCTGCTCTGTAACACAACACGTGGAGTGAATGGTATTCATTTTGAAGGATTTTAAGCGTATCTTTAAAAAACTTAACAGAAGATCAAGTTTCAGTGTGAGACTCTGGGGAGCAATTAGGTGGCATGGGAAAGCAGTTTGGGAAAGTGCCCAGTTACTTGTTATGTGAATTTTAAAAAAATAACTGGTTTTGTGGAATCTACCTATTCTGTGATTATTAACTCTAGCAGTACTTCTAGTTTGAGAAGTTGTGTAGCCTAGGACATATCACCTGTCCTGATTAGACGTCTTAAATGTACTATAATGCTAAAAACATCAGAGCAATAGGAAATCTTACAAGTAGCTGCTAACTGTGTGGTCTGTCACCAAAATACAAATACGTATAAGCTGAGCTTCTCGTGTGTACAATGCAAAGTTTATTTCTTACATGAGGTTTTGTTGCACTGCTAGGAAAGACCAAACAAAATCTAAAACGAAGCCATTAGTGTTTCTCAAAAGGCTGGAGCACTGCTTATATGGCAAGCTCCAAATGCTACCTTCTGTTTCTTAGAGACTAACCAATTTATTTGAGCATGAGCTTTCGTGAGCTACAGCTCACTTCATCGGATGCATACTGTGGAAATTGCAGAAGACATTATATACACAGAGACCATGAGACAATACCTCCTCCCACCCCACTCTCCTGCTGGTAAGCTGTTAATGTCTTCTGGAGTTTCCACAGTATGCATCCGATGAAGTGAGCTGTAGCTCACGAAAGCTCATGCTCAAATAAATTGGTTAGTCTCTAAGATGCCACAAGTACTCCTTTTCTTTTTGCGAATACAGACTAACACGGCTGTTACTCTGAAACCTACCTTCTGTTTGTAAATCGTGTTCTTTCAGTTTGCCAGGACATTCAAGTTTCCTATTTGTAGTGAAACAGACTGGTGGTTTGGATTAGATTTTTAGCATATGACATAATGTCTAAGGATGAGTCTTCTCTATTAGAATTGCAGCTTTACTATTTTCAATCATAATCTCAGAAGTAAACATTATTATTTATAGCTGCAGGATATCCATCTGGGGCTTAATTTTGCTTTTAAGGCACAGCTGGCAATGGTGGACAGTACAGTGGTGCACTGCCCAGTGAGAGCTTCTGGAGTCATTGTGCCTCAGGTAAAATGCCACCAGGAGTGCAAAGTGAAGAGGATGCACTGTGTACTGCCCCTGCAGCTGGCCAGCTGCGGTGGTAGACTCCAGTAACCCTAGTATTCAGTGGAATGCAAGGGCTGCTATTTTCCTCAAGCCCTGTTGAAGAGAAGAGGGGGGGTTTGAGCCCTTAATGTTTTAAACTTTTGAAGGACCTGATCCTGCTTCTAGTTAAGTTTGTCAAAATTCAGATTGGCTTCAATAGGAGCAGGATTGAGCTCTATCCTGTGCATCTTTATGGCTAATTTCAGATACACTCAAAATAGCATGTAAAGTAGCAACCCATTGTCTCCATTTCGACCCAGCCCATCCTGGACAATGTCCTCAAAGACTGTCCAGTTCATGGCACCAAAAAAGACTTTACTAACAGTAGGCTGTGCAGAGCATGACCCTCCCTTTCCATATTCACATGTGGGACAGCAGCAAATTAGTTGCCAGTGTTGACATTTAAAGGATCATCACTAAGCATCTGCACTAATTTAGTCACTGGGATGAATAGCAGGTGCTCTGTAGATGCAGTTAGGAATCACTGCATCGGTTTATGCCTGCTTCCCATGTGCAAGGTGTTCTCCATAACCACGAGGAATAGAGGTTTGGGGTTGTTTTTGTTTTGTTTTGTTTTTTAATAGAATGCTGCATCCAAAGGGTGCCATAGCACTGACTCAGCACGACCTGCTGCAGTTCGAGACCTGCAGTGCCTCCCAACCCAGCATTTCATTCTCTTCCTCTCCCTTCACTGTTCAGGCATGTCTTCACTGCAGTTAGCCTGGGTTCTTACCCAGATATTATACCTAACTCCCTGCCTGTCCACATAAAAAAAAATCTCACCTCAGTTTAGTGATGCTTTAAACCTGGTCTAGCTGCCCTGACTCAGGGTGTGAGGTAGAGGTTGGGTTCTGCTTTCACTTGGGCTGGGAACCCAACCACTTTGCAGTGAGGATGTAGACTAAATCACTGGAGTTCTGTCAGTCCTCCAGTACCTTTCCACAATTCTCTCTCTGTGCCAAGAAAGACAGTCAAGTTTGCCCACAATTCGCTGGGAAAGAATCAGAGCAGCTCAGCTTACAGCAGCACACAGAACCACAGACTGTGCTCCTCAGAAGTCCAAGTGCCGCATATGGGGGAGTGCAGCACCAGTGAAGACACAGTAACTTGGGTATGGCTTCATAGGGTGGCTAGGCTAACCCCAGTGCTCATCATCCAGGCTAAATCTGCAGTGAAGACATACATACCCTAGAGGCTTCCACTCTTCCCTCTCTGGCCTGCAGGGTTTGGAAGCACTTTAGGTGATCCTTATTTCAAAGTGAACCATGGAACATTCATACACAATATTTCTAACTTAGGGAGTGAAAGGCACCCTTCCTTCTTGCCACAACAAGAGTCTTGCCACTAGCAAAGTCTGACACAGTTCTAGCTCAAGGTTCCGTTAGGTGTAGAATGAAGGATGTGTTACCTGGTCCTCTTTGTGTTAAAATATTTTGGCTTATCCATGCACCACTTCAGCTTTTTCTCTGTTGTTCACTTCTCTTCAACTTTTGGTCAAGGTGGAAAACAGATTATTCTGAATCTTAATTACTAATGTGTTCTTTCCTAGCAGGTTTCAAATTTAAATAAATTCCTTATTTTATTTCCACAAATTATATGTTCAAAGCAGAAATGTAAGTCACACATTCTGCTGCAGTATCATAACTATTGTGTCTGTCTCTATGGAAGCATTTCCCTGGGCTAATTGCTGACTTTCTAGCTTTTCTTTCAAGCATTTCACAAAACAAGTAGATATACTTTTTTTTACCCCAATTGTGTTTTAATGCAATCTGCAGTTTCTTTAGAGATTAATCCCCAACCAGTAAGGAAAATGAAGACATGAAAAGATGTTCAGCTGGCTAGTTTATGGAATTGAAGTGACTAAAAGAACAGCAAACCTCACACCCAAGCCAAACACTTTAGTTAAAAGGCCCCAGTACTGCAGAGGATGATAATAGTAATAGCACATAACGTAGTCCTTTGCACGCACTATACAAAGGTTATCAGCTTTATTAGCCCCAATTTACAGGTGGGGAAAGTAAGGCACAGTGAAGGTAAATGACTCATCCAAGGTTATGTTGTGAGTCAGTGCAACAGCCAGGATCAGACCTCTTTCTCTTTGTTACCACTGTGGTGCTCTGACCATTGTACAGTGCTGCCTCCTGTCTGTGGAAGATTGTATTCAGTTTTTCATTGGAACTAATTTGTTCAAGGAATGCAACAGAAGAGACACAGAGTTGCCGTTTTAAGATAGAACCACTTTGGAATAGAGATGGGCTCAGGCTACAAAGATCAGATCAGGACTTTCCCAGAATTCAGGAGAATTCGATCCATTGTAGCCCATTACACAGACAAGGGCCAGTATTTGAATCTGAACTTTCTAACAATATGCTTAGAGTTGGGATTTTGTATCATGCCTGACTCTGTTTTGGGAAGAGATCTGAACTATGAAAAGAATCCATTGTTTCTTAGTATAATTTTAAATGTAATTAAGAAGCATAAGTATCTAGAAATCTTCCTGCAAGATACTTTAAGGTAGAAAAATGTAAAAAGCATTTCTGAATGGTTTGGTGCACATGGAAAAAAATTAAAATATTTTTTTTTACCTTGTTATACACATAGTTTAATTCAGGGAAAAGTGACTTGGGTAAAGTGTCTATTCATAAATGTAATGTGAGTGCCTCACAGTTTAGCCATTTCTTTACAAGAAGTTCCTGTTTATCGGTTAAGCCAAACAGTGGACCAAAATATTACTAAAATCCTACTACTAAACAACAAAAGATCTACTATGATTTACATTTAAAGTAGGGTATACTGCATCCTCTTTAGAGTGCTGTGCACTTGAGCCTTGCCTCTTACATTGTTAACTTCAGTTTGCTTTAACGTAATCTTTTATACAATGTGAGTTGAAGTGAGATAATGCTTCTAAGCCCTGGTCTACACTAGGACTTTAGGTCGAATTTAGCAGCTTTAAATCGATGTAAACCTGCACCTGTCCACACAATTAAGCCCTTTATTTCGACTTAAAGGGCTCTTAAAATCGATTTCCTTACTCTACCCCTGACAAGTGGATTAGCGCTTAAATCGGCCTTGCCGGGTCGAATTTGGGGTGCTGTGGACACAATTCGACGGTATTGGCCTCCGGGAGCTATCCCAGAGTGCTCCATTGTGACTGCTCTGGGCAGCCCTCTCAACTCAGATGCACGATTGTTTGCTGTTGCTCTGACGCAGGGAGGGGCGACTGACGACACTCTTACAGGGAGCTAAAATCAACAAAGGGGGTGGCTTTACATCAAGGAGTATTTCAGGCAGGACTTCACGGAGGGTTCCAATAAGAAATGATGCACCTAAGTTATTGTTCTTATTGGAACAAGGAGGTTAGTCTGGCCTCTGATTGATACATGGCTAGATTTACCTCGCTGCACCTTCTCTGTGAGTGACTGCAGTGTGACCTAGAGGAATGAGTCCCCTGGGCGGGGGGGGGGGGGGGTTTGCAAATGAGTACAAAACAAATCTGTGTCTATTTCTTGGTTTGATACACTCCATCTACCTTTTACATCTTTGGCTGGCAGCAGACGGCGCAGAAGGACTGCATGCCATCCACATCTCATGGCTGCTCGGCAGAAGATGGTACAATAGGACTGCTAGCCATCCTCATCTCTTGCCTGCCCGGCAGAAGATGATGCAATAGGACTGCTAGCAATCCGTATCACCTGCCTGCTCACCATAAGATGGTTCAATAGGACTGACTGCAGGACTAAAAAGAATGACTTGATCAAGTCACTCCAAATTTAGTCCCTGCGCCCATGTCTGCCCAGGCGCTCCTGATTGACCTCACACAGGCGACCAGGAGCACCTCAGACATGACGATGACGGCTACCAGTCCTATTGCACCGTCTGCTGCCACAAGGCAATGGGTTGCTGCTACTGTGTAGCAATGGAGTACCACGTCTGCCAGCACCCAGGAGACATACAGTGACAGTGAGCTGAGCGGGCTCCATGCTTGCCATGGTATGGCG
Organism: Chelonia mydas; assembly: GCF_015237465.2. NCBI lineage: Eukaryota > Metazoa > Chordata > Testudines > Cheloniidae > Chelonia > Chelonia mydas. The sequence continues at coordinate 74,006,561 of NC_057854.1, forward strand.
TCTGCACAGGTAACTCAGGAAAAAAGGCGCGAAACGATTGTCTGCCCTTGCTTTCATGGAGGGAGGGAAGGAACGGGGGGCCTGACGATATGTACCCAGAACCACCCGTGACAATGTTTTAGCCCCATCAGGCATTGGGATCTCAATCCAGAATTCCAATGGGCAGTGGAGACTGCGAGAACTGTGGGATAGCTACCCACAGTGCAACGCTCCGGAAGTCGACTCTAACCTCAGTACTGTGGAAGCACTCCGAGTTAATGCACTTAATGCACTTAGAGCATTTTCTGTGGGAACACACACACTCGAATATATAAAACCGATTTCTAAAAAAACCGACTTCTATAAATTCGACCTAATTTCGTAGTGTAGACATGCCCATAGAGTTGTAGTGTTATAAATAGGAGAATAGTGTTGTACTATGAACAGGGCACTGGACTGAGAGTAAGAAGTTTCCCACTCATCCAGTGATTTATTGTGTAATCTTCCTCAAGTCACCTCATCTCTTTCTGCCTCATTCCCCCATCTGTAAATTTAGGATTATATTACTTACCGACCTTGACAAAATGTGTTGGGATCTTGGATAGAAAGTTGCATTTAAGAGCTAAATATTATTATTCTATCAGTATATTATTATATTATATTGTATCCATAACAAATTATGGTCATTTAGATGCAAATTTTGGACCCACTCTGCATTGTCTTGGGCATCACTGAGATTCAATTGCTGGCATCTAGCAAACGATAGCAACTCACAACCTGGGCAACACTGTTGAAATGAATGGAGTTACATGGTAAACAAGTCACAGGAAAATTTAGCCCAGTGATGTCCTCATTGTAATGAGAAAGATGGGATCAGTGGCGAAGTCAAGATAAATACTATAATCCCCGTCCTCACAAGTGACCCAATAAGGATTGCAGTATTGTAGTCTCTGTACATAGTGCTGTACAAAAGGTTAAGTGGGCTAATTTCATCTTACTCCCACTGTTTTAGTTTGGTTTTACTACACTATTTCTTAGTAATAATTTCTTTTGTATTTTTTTTCAAAAAGTATTTTGAAGGGTGAGATTGCTGCTGGGGCTTGGTTTCTGCTGACAGTGTGCTCTGTCTGAAGCTGTGCTGGCTACCTAGGAAACAGCAGTATGATCAAGAGTGTTGAAGTTGTGGGCAGTGAGTCAAATGATGAATTTCTGTATATGAGTCACAAAAAAGTGAATGCATGATGACTAAATGGTTTTATTTTTTATTTGCATGGTGAACAAAACTGCACTGAACATTAGGTAGACTTTATTTTCAAACGCTTGGTTAGAACATGAGTTCTGCACTGCACTAACTGGTTAATTTAGTAGCAGTGGGGAAATAGTTGAGATTTGTATGAGAAGAAAAATCGTAACTGATTTGCTTTATTTATTCCAAAAGTAGATTTATGGGTATTGGGTATTTTGAAGTCCTGTGATGCATTGCAACAAGGGTTGCATTGTAGAATGGGTGCACTCACTTTACTCTGGAGATGCAAGTTAAAATCTCAATTAGGTCACAGGATGAAATGTATTTGGTCCTGACTGGATATTTTTACACATCATAAAAACACCATACAGTTTGATCCAGGGTCTCTTGAGCAGAGAGCTGCCAGACTATCAGGATTCTGTAGGTCAGAATTGAGTATTGCAATTGATATAACTAGATTCTGATGCCTGAAAATTTATAAAAACAGCTCCCAAAACCTGTAGAAAACATCTTGCCTGTGCTACAGCTTGGGGGTGGAGGGGAGGCTTGCAAAAAAACCAACCAAACAAAAACACCATGCAGAAGACAGGTATCAGAGTGGTAGCCGTGTTAGTCTGTATCAGCAAAAACAACGAAGCGTCCTTGTGGCACCTTAGAGACTAACACATTTATTTGAGCATAAGCTTTTGTGGGCTAGAACCCACTTCATCAGATGCATGGAGTGGAAAATACAGTAGCAGGTATATATACAGAGTACATGAAAAGATGGGAGTTGCCTTACCAAGTGGGGAGTCAGTCTAACGAGACAATTCAGTTGGAGTCCGTGTTTGAAGTTTTTTGGTTCACGAATTGCCACTTTTAAGTCTGTTATTGAGTGACCAGGGAGATTGAAGTGTTCTCCTACTGACTTTTGTATGTTACCATTCCTGATGTCTGATTTGTGTCCATTTATCCTTTTACGCAGAGACTGTCCGGTTTGGCCAATGTACATGGCAGAGGGGCATTGCTGGCACATGATGGCATATATCACATTGGTAGATGTGCAGGTGAACGAGCCCCTGATGGTGTGGCTGATGTGACCTATGATGGTGTCCTTTGAATAGATATGCAGACAGAGTTGGCACTGGGGTTTGTTGCAGGGTTTGGTTTCTGGGTTAGTGTTTTTGTTGTGTGGTATGTAGTTGCTGGTGAGTATTTGCTTCAGGTTGTGGGGCTGTCTGTAAGCAAGGACTGGCCTGTCTCCCAAGGTCTGTGAGAGTAAGGGATCGTCCTTCTGGATAGGTTGTAGATCCTTGATGATGCGCTGGAGAGGTTTTAGTTGGGGGCTGTAGGTGACGGCTAGTGGCGTTCTGTTACTTTCTTTGTTGGGTCTGTCCTGTAGTAGGTGACTTCTGGGCACCCTTCTGGCTCTCAGTCTGTTTCTTCACTTCACCAGGTGGATATTGTAGTTTTAAGAACACTTGATAGAGATCCTGTAGGTGTTTGTCTGAGGGATTGGAGCAAAGGTGGTTGTATCTTAGAGCGTGGCTGTAGACAGTGGATCATGTGATGTGGTCTGGATGAAAGCTGGAGCCATGTAGGTAAGCATGTAGGTCAGTAGATTTCTGGTATAGGGTGGTGTTTATGTGACCATCGCTTATTAGCACTGTAGTGTCTAGGAAGTGGATCCCTTGTGTGGACTGGTCCAGGCTGAGGTTGATGGTGGGATGGAAATTGTTGAAATCCTGGTGGAATTCCTCCTTCCCTTGGGTGCAGACAATGAAGATGTCATCAATGTAGCACAAGTAGAGTAGGGGCGTTAGGGGACGAGAGCTGAGGAAGTGTTGTTCTAAGTCAGCCATAAAAGTATTGGCATACTGTGGGGCCATGCGGGTACCCCTAGCAGTCCCACTGACTTGAAGGTATAAACACCTTTGCTAGGAAAGTGAAACATCTTAGTGCAGAAATGAGAATTAAATTGCCATAGAAAATTTATACTCAGTCCTTTGTGACTTTCTGGCAGAAATCATCATGTGTAATTATTTATAACTGTTTATGAAGAACCTGATCCTACAACCCTTACTTTGAAAGGTACGTACTTAAGTAATCCTAGTGAGTAACGGATATGAGCCCTGAAAGCACTTATACAAATGAGTAACTTTACTCATGTGAACAACCCTAATGACTTTAAAGGGATTACTCATGTCAGTAAAGTTAGTAAAATGGAGTCTGGGGGAAGGTGGAACAAGTTAAAAAAAATAACAACAAATAACTGTATTATATCTGTTGGCTTGACATTTAAAAAAAAACCTTACAGTAGTGAAAAAAATTGATTCCAGGATAAAGCTTAGTAATTAAAAAACATTTATGAATTTCTGAAGGGGAAGGAGGGAAGCTGTGTACTCATTATTTCTGCCAAAAGTTGGTTTACTCTCTTTACTTGACAAAAAAATATGGCTCAAATATTTTGGGTCTCTGCCACCAAACCACAGGCAGTTGTATGGTTTGCACTACATTTTGGATGATTGACAAAACTCACTGAAAAACAAGTGCTATTTGTTTTCCTGTGCCTAGTGTTTAACGGGAAATCAGGAGGCTAAATTTCCAATCACTTGTTAAACAGCTGCAGATGTAAGCAAAGTGCCCTGCTAGAAGAAGAGTGAGATAGGATAGGAAATACATAACTAGTGATAAAATGTGTATAAATAGTGACCTTTCATGATTGCAAGAGAATGCAGCTGATTTTCAGTGTCGGGAAATTGTGCTTAGAATAATTTAAAAGGACATTTACAATTTATATTGGATTGAGAGGTTTTTTTAAATCTCTATTGTTTCTCCACTCAGAAGCCTGAAAATAATTCCCCATCCTTCCAGTTTTTGCCCTTTTCTACTTGGCAAATGTCTCCCACAGAAATATTTTGAAATAACTTCAGCATAATATACTGGTTTAATTAAAAACAGTGTTCAGTGTACAGTAACTTCTGTAGGGCTTTATCATGCCAGAAAATTGCTCTGTGAACTTTTGTCACATAGACAAATTCAGAATACTACAAAGTATTGTTTTTATAGGGGCTACAAAACTGGAATCTTACTCTACTTTCATGCACATCAGGTGGAAGCTCAGGCCACTCATGCTGTTGCTTTTTTAAAGTTATGGGCAATAGATGAAGGATTTATGGGGGTAGAGGTGATGGAAAATGATAGGTTAAATATATATTTAGAATCTGATGGACTATCCAAATCAGATCAAATTTTACAGTACAATAAATCAGATGTAAGCCTAAAACTCCACTAGTGTTTCTTTAAATAACTGGATTTTTCATTTTAAAATTGTTTCACAAAGGAATCCGAGAAAGGAGAGGCAGCAATTCGACTAAGCTACACAAACAAGCTACACAATTATGAGGCACATGACAAACATATCTATATATTACAGTGACATCCCAAAACATTGTTCTGAACTTTATAATATGTAAACACCTTTCAGCTATATTGTGTATCGCTTTCTCTGGATTTGAGCCAGGCAGGAATCTTTGGAAACAGGGCCGGCTCTAGGCACCAGCAAACCAAGCATGTACTTGGGGCGGCACATTTCAAGGGGTGGCATTCCGGCCAGCCTTTTTTTCTGCTTGGGCAGTTGTGCTCTCAGAGCTTGGGGCGGCAAATTTTTTGCTTGGGGCGGCAAAAAACCTAGAGCCCTCCCTGTTTGGAAAAGCTGCTCTATGCTTCAGCATGAGTGTAACAAGGTTTTACCCTATCTAGCATCCTGTCTCAGTTTTCCTTCCAGGACTCTGCATCCAGCTGCTTTTGAGTCCGGCTACACTCGTTGGGATCAATTTATTAAAACAATATCGTCAAATGTCAACTTAAATCAAAACATGTCTTTCTCCCACTCCAGTTACTTCAGCCTCTTGCTGGGCTCAACAGTTCTTTCCAAAACCTAGGTCCTGCTGCCTAGTATTTCTTCAAGCCTCTTAGGCTATAGCTCCTGCCTTACACTATAGCCAGGCCTTTTCATATGGCTGGTGTGAAGAGCCCCTGCCCGTATCCCCTTACCTCCTCTGTATCCCCTCAAGTCTCTGCCCTTCCTATGACTGGTCAAGCAGGGCTCCCTCTTATAGGAAGTCCCACCCCGCAGCTAATGCCAGGTGACAGGAAGCCTGACTCTTAGGACCACCACTCCATATATGCATCCTTGGCCTGACACTAAGCCAAGACATGAAGGTAAAGATGAGCAGCCATATTGGTACCGGAGAGTGAAATGTGTTCCCAGATGGCAGTTTCGCCCACCTCTTTCTTCCAGTGAGAAACTAGAAGGGGTGGAGCTGGCATTCAGGGTTATCCTCCTCCCTTGTATCATTATGGCTCCTCCTCCTCTTCTCTTGCTTCAGTGGCTAGGTTTACTGTGCCACAGGAAATTAGTGCTGTACCCTGTGGAAGTTTGCAGAAGTGGGGAGAAGGCTTCTGCATCCCACTAAAGGAGCCTAGTGATTAATGTGGAAATAACAAATCACTACAGTGTGTGTTAGTCCTCGATTTCAGTGGAAACCAGGCAGCTGTAATGACTTGCATGTCTATATCTTAGTTCTCGCCTTCTTTTCTTCCTACTAAATTGAAACGGATTCCTAGAAATATTCTAGTAGACTCTATCAGAAGCCTTTAACAGACTTATTTAGTTTGTTGATCTTTATGTGCATTCAGTTGTGTAAGTTAAACATGTCAGTTTTGAATATTGTTACGCATTCAGATAAATTAATGTGACATGTATGGCTAGTTACATATGATTAATATAGATAATCTCCCACTAAGATAACTAACCTGTGGAGGCAGAAGGAACCATCTTGAATGTGTAAACTGTTTTCATTCACCAATGGAATATTTATGAAGTTGTTTAAAATGGGGCATTCAAGTTAATATTGCCCCTGAGGCGCTATTACTTGCATAATAAGCACTCACTCATAAAATAAGTCAAGCACAAAAGGACCTTGGCAGCATTACAAGGACACATTTTCTATAAGGCTGAATAGCTCTCTTAAGAGAGACATATACAGGATCTTCTTTAGAATCAGGGACATATGTTTTTTTTGTCTCTGGACAATCAAAGGAAATCCCTGTTGCAGTGCGAGTTCCCCTCTGTGACCAATATGCTGCTGCTGGATAGGAGCGTGTGCAGTAAGACAATATCTCTTCCTAAATAGTTTTTGTTTTCTGTAGAAATTCTCTCCAAGCCCCAAGAATGGATATTTTTGGAGGAGGGAGAGAATGAGAATATTGCATGGAGAAAGGGATGTAGCTGCCCAGTTCTCATTTACTTGAAAGGCAGAATAGCCCTTAGAAATACTTTCTGTTCTGTGATTAGTAACTTCCCTCATCGGTATCTTTTGGGCCTGCACACTGTTTTTCCAGACTTAGTGTGTCAAGTTTGAGAAATTCCCCTTCACTCCATCACCTGAGAATGTTCAGTGCATTCAAAAGGAGAAGAAATGGTGACAGCAGTACTGAGGGCATTAGAAATCACCACATCAAATGCAACAGCAAGAAAGAGTGTACGGGAATACTTTTTCCACCCCATGACTATGAAGCTAGCAAATAAAGAAGGAGATGGAGTGAGAGGACAACAGCATGCCTGACACAGTGTGTTGCTAGCCAACCAATTGAGCTGTGTAGCACTCAGATAAACGTTATAAATATCTTTGATTGAATGATGGTACTTTTAATTTCAGTGCACCTGCATGTCCGGGGTGCTTTAAGGAGTAAGGCTGCTTTCAGAGAGATTGGTTCTATAGGGTAAGTAGTTAATGTACAAAGGCAGGTGTTGAAACAAAGTGATGGTTGATTTTTTTTTTTCTTTCTTTCTTTTGGAAGAGTTTGTTGAACCCAGTCCAAAAAAAATAATGTGGTTGGCTCACTTAACCTAGCCGTAAGTCCTTGTAGTAAAAATCCCAGAACTGGCAGACAAAGCAGAGTTCTGATCTTCTTTTTCAAATCTGGTAGTGGGACCAAAATTTCATATGCAAACTTGTGCATGATTTTTTAAAAAGTGAATGAAAAGCTTAATGTGTATTTAAAGATGTTTTATTAGCTATCTAACATCTACATTCTATAATATACCCTTACATTTGCTAGTTGTTTTGCCTTCTGTCCTTCAGTTTGTTCCTGCTTAGATCTTGTTGTCAGCTTCATTCCCACAGGAAGACATTTGTCATGCCAAAGAATGTTGTAGAGTGTTTAAAAGTTTTAATTAGCAAACAAATAGAAAATCAAACGAATTCTGAGGAGGAAACCTATGCTGTTAACAGACATGGGATCAGTTGAAACATAAGTGGAAAATAGAATGAAAAGTGCATTGCAGTAAGCTACCACATGATAATATATTTTTCAGCTCAGTGTTCAAAAGTATCCTTTCTTCCTCTGCATAGAAAGTTCTCAGTCAATGTGTCTTTAAAATGAATCAGATAAGTAAATGTCAGAACAACATGCCTGCACTAAAATTTTATTTGAAATGATGTAATAACTTACGGTCATTAATAGTAGATAACCATTTCCATCCAAAGATCCCAAAGTTTTTCTATTGTCAGATGAATTATGTTTCATGACACTTTGGTCTTTAAAGCTCATAGGCCTGATATTCATTTATAGTAAGGCACCTTCACTCGGCATTTTCAAGTGTTTAAATGACAATCAGGACCCACATTTCTTCAGTACTGTGTAGCATAACTGTGGTAATTCAGGGTTTATCTTATTGCTGATAGTGGTAAGTGCAGTGGTATACTGGTGTCCATTGACTTCTAGTGTAAAGTCATAGCTGATCAAGGCCCTGATCCTGCAAACATATATGTGCTTAACTATATGCACAAGAATTGTTCCATGGGACTAACTCACATATGTAAAGGTAGGAACATGCATAAATATTTGTAGGGCCTAATTAATTACATTTTAGGGTATGTCTATGCTGCAGTGAACACACAGTGGCCCAGCAGGCTCGTACTTGGATTGTTAGTCCATACTAAACCTCTGCCACCATGTCATCACTACTATTGTTACCGGTGCTATCTAGATTAAAACTTGTAAGGCACCTTGTATTACACCTTAATATGCAATGTGAACATACCCTTAGAGATGTGTTGGGTCAAATTAATCCATTGTGTAGCTGCATCTCGGACACTGGAATTTCTCCAGAAATTGGTTTGGCCCCAATTTAAGGCAGACTTCAAAATCTGTGTTATAAAATGATTAATTCTTTTAACAAATTGTACTTTTCTGTTTAGGATATGTCTCCTTGTTGCTGCCTTTTCCCAAAACCATAGAACTGGGGTTATTCTACTGTAGACAGACTTTAATGGGGACATACAGGTGCTCAACATCTTTGAAAATCAAGCCATAATTGTCAAATACATTTTAGACAGAGTGTTTTGGTCCCTCACTTTTTTTTCCTATGGTATGCAGAGTTTACTTTCTTGCTTCAGAAATGTGCTAAACTCGTGTATCTTATGTTGTGCTGAATATAATCTTTTTATGAAAAATGTTTTATGATAATCATATGAACAGCAACAAATAAAGATCATCCAGAGTTGAAACAGATGTTAGACTAAATTTTAAAACTATTCTGGCAAAGCGATAAAGGATTCCTAAGCTATTTTCTGTGTCAGGTCTGGTCAAAATGAACTCCGAAGTACAAGGGTCTTCTCTCTTCAAAAAAGAGAAGTTTATGTGATCTGTGCAGTGTGTCCTCGCAAAAAATGATTGATAATACTAACAAATATCAATGGATGTAGGAAAGAACTTTAGAAGAGTTTAACATGCTAGAACATACAAGCTGTTTCTCCACTTTGATGAGCATTTGTATTTGCTAAGCAGGTTGGTTTACAATGTCCCAAACTGGTACTTTTAATAATCGTTCTAGCAAAGTTAATAACGAGTTGCTGTTGGTTTGCAATGATGGATGTTTAATATAAAAATAACCGATTTTAGTTTATTCCTTTGAATGAGCTCATTGTTGTATTTTGCTGTTTATAAAGCTAGACAGATGTAAATGGCTATTATTCTGGAGAAGCATGTGCATAAATAATGTGCAGGATAGGGTAGAGATTATGATGTTTATTCATTGCTCTGATTATAATGCTTAAAGTCGCATTAGACTTGCAGTTCAAAACCAGACCGCATGTTCATTCCATCAAAAGAAGAGTGCAGGATGAATTGCAGTAAAAAGATGTTCACGTTGCAGCAATATGAACAAATATCTGTTCTCTTGGGGAAGGAGTGTGGCCTGTTTTGCTTGCTTGTGTAAGTGAGAAAAGTGCATGATACACCCCTTTCTCCCTTGCACTGCAACATCATACTGCCATTTCCAGCTTTGCACAGCAGCTATGTTACCCCTCCCCCAATCATGCATGGTGGATGGGTAGGGGGTGGAGTCAAGACTCTACACCTCCTATTCCCATCAACACTCTCTTCAGCACCAGGGTGTGTGATAGACTGTGGTAGACCTGTTGCAGTGTACTCTTTCTTCAAAGCAGTGAGGAGACTTCTGGAGTCACCATCTCCCTCCCAGGCTGGGGCCTGATCATACTGCCACCACCTAAATCTTTGTTTAAATGTAATTGCAGCTCAGCTTTATGCACATCCAGTGTGGTTATAAGATATGTCTAGGTCTTCTGGGATGAAGTCAGGAAAATGTTTTCTAATTCTTTCAGAACAGGTTATTTGGACCAATGGCCCATTGATTTAATTATCTGGGGTATATGCAGGACTTGAGTAGTATATCCTTTCAAACATTTTTCATACTGCTGTGGAAAATATACAGTCTGAAGAAATCTTAAATATCTCTGTCTCCCCTTATCATTGCTTTGCTCTGCTCCAGCATCAGAGAGTTTCCTGCTTTCTCACAGAAGGAAATTTTCTAGGTTGTAATCCTTTTTGCACTGAGATATCACAACAAAAAGTTATCTATCTTCCTGTATCTCTTCCCCCCCCCCCCCCCCGCACCCATGTTCTCATTAGACTTGACTGGATAGACTCTGCTGAAACCAGGACTTGAAGGACCAACATTGGTAGACCATGTGGAGCAGATATCAGGCCACAACCATCAGTCACATTGAACAAGCACAAAATACAGTCTAGGATTGATGATTTTTAGCTGCCTTTGAGCTCCTCGAATCCTGAGCCCACTATGCACTGATCCAGTTCAAAGATGTACATTAGAACCATCTACAGATGCTCTAAATTACCCTAGCTGTCTGTGGCCAGCCCCAAAGGATCAATATGACAGCCAGGAATTGCCAGGGTGCAGGGAATTGTACCATACACCAGCTGCAGGGAAGAGGATGTCATAGGAGTTGTAATGCCAGTTCGGTGCCACCAGACGATCCCCCGAGACTGGGATGATCTTCCTTGGGCTAGTAATGCTTGCTTTAGGGCTGCTTTTCACCACCAGTATGGCAGAAATCAGCCCAATGCAGGGGCCAGTCTGGCCCTCTGATCTCACCTGCTGCAGATTGACTCCATTGTTGCTCCACCAAAGTCCATGGGGTTGCTTGGACTTACCATGACACAACTAAGAATTATTTGGCTCTCATTCTTCATTTCACTCTGTTCTGCTTCTGCAGCCGACATATTTGAATATCCCAAGGCTTTTGCACATATCATCATTATAGTGACATGCACTATTCCTCAGTTTTCATTATTTTTAAAGTGATTATGAGTGAGGTGTTAGGTTGCCCATCAGGCCTCATATGGGCCTCATAGTGTAGTGTATTTTTCAGCTCCTTTCTAAAGGTGTGTGATTGCTCTTACATTTTGGACCAGATATTTCAAGCCTCCAGACACATGCTCCTGTTAAGAAAGCAACAATATGAGTTTTTATTTAATAAGGTATTCTCATCTGGTGAGGCTTTCAGTCATTATCTTCGGCTAACCTGGACAAGCATGACTTTGTGTTCTTTCTGATCATGTGATATTTAAAATGATTACATATGGTCTAAACAGTGTTTAAAAATTGTCTGTTAAGCAGATTTTAAACATGCAAATGTCACTTCATCACTTGCAATGAACGGATTTCTGTGTGACAGATTAAATGGCTTTTTTAAAAAAAATATACTTCTGTCCTAGGTAAATGTGTCCAATTAAAAATAGGGTTTTGTTCCCATCAGGTATCTCCAGGTTCCGTTGTTCAGTTTGAGAAGGGAAATTTCTCCTTGGCAACAGAAACTGAGGAAAAGCCTTTCCCTCAGGGAAATGAACATCTGTTACAGTGGGCCCAAAAGGAATACGGAGCAGTCACGTCTTTCACTGAACTCAAAATATCGAGAAACATTTACATCAAAGTGGGAGAAGGTATGTTTTTTTTAAACAGAACAGGGAGTGGTGAGAATGAGGCACATTTTAGTTTGTATTTTACATTCTGTGTCTTAATTATTAAATATAATGCTCAATATTTTAGAATGGAGACCTCGTTAAGGGGCATGTGGGAGAGGGGAATAAAAAGTTTGAAAATCGGGCCATGGAATTAAGTTCCTATGTAGGGATTTTGGTGCCTTATTTTAGGCAGCCGAGTTTGGAAATTTTGTCCAGAATCCATTAGAGGAGTCAAATATTTAAGAAGTCACATTTTCTAAAAGGGTAAATGAATCATGCTGACTAATCAGGTAGCCTGTACTCTTCATTTAAAGGATTGATCCTCAAAAAATGAAGATGAGTGGGATTTATTTTTGCTAGCCAGAAAGTCACTGAGGTTTTTCTCTGTTTATTGCTTTATCCAAGAAATGGACAGGGACTAAACTGCTTTGCACAAAGAATTGTTCCCTTCTACCATTTTGAAAGATAAGTAGCCCCCAACTTGGACACGTGTACTTTGTAGCCTCAAGGATTCAGCCTGAATTAAAAGAATGTGAACTTTTTTTTTTTTTCCTCCCTCCGGCTGCCTTTTTTCTGAACACACTCTGTGAGTTAGTCAGTTCAGGAGAGTTGCTATATGATGCTGACCTGCAGCATACTTACTGCATGTACCCATTCAGTTAGCCCATTAGGAAATTCTTACCACTTACAAAGGCAGTTGAAAGCCTTTTCATGCTGTCTGGCCATATAATGCCCCACATCTTCACAAAGAGGGTTGGGAGTCCTGAGTGCAGCTTTCCACGCGGGGACAATTTTCATGCAGGCCTGGATGATAGGTGGAGGGTGCCAGCATATTCTGCATGCATATTTTGCATCAGAAAAAGTCAAGAGTCATTCACTGACTTGCTGCAACTCTCAATTTAGTGCTCTGAAGGCATAATCAGAGTTGTAGATCAAAGCAATGTTGATACCAAAACACAGTGTAAATAATATTGAGATACACACTGAGCACAGTCCAGCGGTTGAAAATGAGGGCTTCATCTTCAGCACAACTGGTAGTGCCCAGGTATCGTAAAACTGGCACAGAATATTATCCAGCCACATGAGGCTCCTTCAAGTACTGTGACTGGGAATACTAGAAATCAGTGGGAAATTTTAGCAAACTCCAGCAAGTATTAGAAATATAGCATTTACCAGAACCAGTGGGCTGCCTAATTCAGCAGTGCTCCTGCAGTAATGCTGGAGAAGACAAAACTGCTGCGTAATTCACCTAGCCAGTTACACAAGACTATGTGGAGAAAACCCGCTTTCTGAAGCGCCTGCATATGATCACTTTATTTCCTGAAGCATGAGTCTTGCCCCTGCAAATCAGAACATGCCTGTTGGTTTTATCCAAAAAACCTGCCAAATTTCTGCAGGGATTTCCCCGTTTGATTTCTTTTCTACTTGGCACCAGTTTAAGACTTTAATGCCAGAGGGTCATTCTTAAATATATTTATTAGTTTATTAAACTGAACTTCCTTCACTGCTGTTCTTGGAACATATGTACACTGGTGGTAGTCCTCTGTATGCTGTGGAGATGAACAATTAATTAGATGCTTCAAAAATCTGACTGAATTTTGTAGTCTGATCTGCAAGTCTCCAATCAGATAAGCATTTAAATATAAGAAGCTTGCTACAGCTAAAAAATGTTGAACACCACAATTCAACTAGGAATATCCACACGAGATGGGGCTTGGCAAGCAACCAAGATAGACACTTTTTCAAGGAGTTCCTACGAACAAGTTGAAGTGTAACCCCTATTTGGGTTTTAGATTCAAACTGTCTTTTAACTCCTGGCAAGTTATGAGATTTGAGTCCTCAAATAGGCAGAAGAGTGAAAAATCAGATTTCTTCAGCGTATGCACCACAGCAGTCAAATGACAAGAAGATCCATTGCATACAGTATCTCTTTGGAATATCCCTCCTTGCAAGTTTAATAAGGGAATTGCTGAGAAACAAAATGCAACCTACACTGAATGAGCGCTTTCAGGCTTTTGAAACAAAGGTTAAGCTACCCAGAGCCCAGCCTGCAAGCTGATGATTGGCTCCTGTAAAGTGCTAAGCACCCTCCACTTCCACTGGCTACAGTGAGAGTCGATTGTGGTTGGCATAAATTAGGGCACCTGAGTGTGTCGCCTATAACTGTGTTGTGTAGTACCTGATTTCAAAAGGACTGTACACATAGCATGGTACTACTCAACATGAGTAAAGGAGGCAGAATCTGGTCCAGGAAGAGCTCAGCACTTTAGAGGTTCAGGCCCTAACTGTGAATAAACTTGAACAGAAAATTCAGTTCACGGGGAAAAAAAGACTGGCACCTGAAGAAGAAAGCTCGTTCCCAGGACAAAATCACTTCTAACTTTGCTGTTCTAAGAAAACACTGGTGAAACAAGGAATGGCTGCTGAAGGGAGGGTGGAAATCTAGAAAATCAGGACAGGGCTAGGAGCATACAAATCATGGGGATGCCATACCTCAAGGATATAATGGAACTGGCTGATTAGAGATCAGCTGGATGGGCATAATCAGAATGTTAGACAGACTGCACTGAAATCCTGGGCCAAGGAAACATATGTGAAATGGTGTTACTAAATAAAATGAAGAGGGACTCAGAAAAGAACTGAAGTGGAGAGCAGTCTGATCACTGTTATCAGAGTTCAGAGAGTGAGACTGGATTCTGTTTGCAGGGACCTGTCAGTGGAACTATTCACAATACAAGACCTCAGCCAGGCACACAGAAGGAGAAATGCCTTTAATGATATTTAAAAGGATGTTATTGATACAGATGTGATGACAGCAATTCCTTGTCCGGCAAGGATAAAGTTAGGATAACCTTTTATGACAAAGCATGTATGTTTTGAGACACAGACTGTACAACACGTGGGATCAAATTTAATCAGACTTTGCTGGTGCAGATGCTGAAACTTCTATGTAGGACAGAACCCAGGTTTGGTTAGCATCAGTTAACAAATAGCCTGTTACATGCTATTAGTGTAGTTACTGTACTAATTGTTCCTCCAACCATTTACTACAGTTGATGGCTTTGTTGTTCAGTTCAGAAATCCTGTGAGTATAAGCTCCATAAATATTTGGGTACCTGCCCTGTAGTTTAATTTCTTTGTCAGTGATGGGTGTGGTGAATAGAAAGTGGTGTTATACCACATGGTTTGCAGGATTACTGCTTTGTATATTTCACTGAATTAGTATTCAAGCTTTTGCTAATTAATCTACAGAATTTTGTACTGAATCGTTTTAATGGTTTTGGGGTTGCTGCTTGAAATCACATTCACCTCTCATCTCTCTGGCCTGCCCCTTCCTCACCCCACCTTCCAAACTCCTCCCCATCCCTTGCACTGAAGAATTGCACCAACTCCCCTGCTGGGCACAAAATCTCCACAGTAGTTTTAAATTCTCCTTGGTACCATTTTAAGGCTGAGAATTCTGTGCTCTCTTCAACATTCTGGAATAGCAGTGTGCAAAGAAATAAGTTAAACCACCAACTCTCTGCGTGACAGAGATTTCTCTGCTTGCTCCTGGGCTGAAATCCCAAACCTCTCTCTCATACCAGACTTAGACTTTGAAAGGCGAGTTCCAGTTGGATGGAATTTTTACAGCTGAATTCTAAACCCTTGGCAACAGTGGTTTATCATGGAAAGGTGATACAAGTAATGGCTCCTAATGCTCTTAAGCCAGGAGCACTAATTTAGGGTCACATTGGCCAAGAACCCAAGGATAACACCCAATTCATACAGAATGTAGCAGAATGCAGCCTCCCTCATCTTTAAAATGGAAGTGCTGCCCACAGAAACTACAGTGTTCCAATGTACAGTATTCCATATTAATCCAAGCAATCTGGCAGGCTTTGAAGATGAAGCAGCTGTCGGCTACATTGCAGAACTCCGGTGGGTACACTTTGGCAAACTGTGTTTCAAGGCATCTGTATATTCTGACCAGATACCCTATCATGTATTCTTCCATGAATATTTTACAACAAATTCCATAGTAGTATTGTCTGGAGATTACAGGAAGGTGGAGAGGCCGTAAACCAACCACTCCATAAATCATTTTTTAAACACCGGTAAAATAGATTATTAAAACCGTAAACTCCCCCTCTCAAACAACTAGAAAATTCATAAACTAGAAAGTATCAGGGGGTAGTCATGTTAGTCTGTATCCACAAAAAACAACAAGGAATGCGGTGGCACCTTAAAGACTAACAGATTTATTTGGGCATAAGCTTTCATGGGCTAGAACCCACTTCCTTGGATGCATGGAATGAAAATTACAGATGCAGGCATTATTATACTGACACATGAAGAGAAGGGAGTTACCTCACAAGTGGAGAACCAGTGTTGACAGGGCCAGTTTGATCAGGGTGGATGTAGTCCACTCCCAATAATAGATGAGGAGATGACAATTCCAGGAGAGGCAAAGCTGCTTTTGTAATGAGCCAGCTACTCTCAGTCCCTATTCAAGCCCAAATTAATGGTGTTAAATATGCAAATGAATTTTAGTTCTGCTGTTTCTCTTTTGAAGTCTGTTTCTGAAGTTTTTTTTGTTCAAGTATAGCTACTTTATATCTGTTATAGACTGTCCAGGAAGATTGAAGTGTACTCCTACTGGCTTTTGCATGTTACCAGTCCTGCTGTCCGATTTGTGTCCATTTATTCTTTTACGTAGGAACCGTCCGGTTTGGCCAATGTACATGGTGGCAGAGGGGCATTGCTGGCACATGATGGCATATATAACCTCTGATGGCATATATGAGCCTCTGATGGTGTGGCTGATGTGGTTGGGTCCTCTGATGGTGTCGCTAGAGTAGATATGGGGACAGAATAGGCAATGAGGTTTTAGCTGGAAGTGGTATTTCACCTACTACAGGACAGGCCCAACAAGGAAAATAACAGAACACCACTGGTCATCACGTACAGCCCCCAGCTAAAACCTCTCCAGCACATTATCAGTGATCTACAACCTATCCTGGAAAACGATCCCTCACTCTCATGGACCTTGGGAGACAGGCCAGTCCTTGCTTACAGATAGCCCCCCAACCTGGAGCAAATACTCACCAGCAACTACACACCACACCACAGAAACGCTAACCCGGGAACCAATCCCTGTAGCAAACCTCATTGCATACTCTGTCCCCATATCTACTCAAGCGACACCATCAAAGGACCCAGCCACATCAGCCACACCATCAGAGGCTCATTCACCTGCACATCTGCTAATGTTACATATGCCATCATATGCCAGCAATGCCCCCCTGCCATGTACATTGGCCAAACCGGATGGTCCCTAAGTAAAAGAATAAATGGACACAAATCGGACAGCAGGAATGGCAACACACAAAAGCCAGTGGGAGAACACTTCAGCCTTCCTGGACATTCTATAACAGATTTGAAAGAAGCCATACTTGAACAAAATAACTTCAGAAACAGACTTCAAAGAGAAACAGCAGAACTAAAATTCATTTGCATATTTAACACCATTAATTTGGGCTTGAATAGGGACTGGGAGTGGCTGGCTCATTACAAAAGCAGCTTTGCCTCTCCTGAAATTGACACCACCTCATCTATTGTTGGGAGTGGACTACATCCACCCTGATCGAATTGGCCCTGTCAGCACTGGTTCTCCACTTGTGAGGTAACTTCCTTCTCTTAATGTGTCAGTATATTTATGTCTTCATCTGTAACTTTCACTCCATGCATCTGAAGAAGTGAGGTTTTTACCCACGAAAGCTTATGCTCAAATAAACCTGTTAGTCTTTAAGGTGCCACCGGACTCCTTGTTGTTTTCATAAACTAGAAAATAATGACCAAGGGCAGACAGCATGGGGTTCCTTTTATCTTGTGTTACAATCAGTGTCTTGGAAACTAGCAGTGGCAAGAGTGAACAGTTTTTTTGAGGAGGAAAAAGAAAAACAACATGTATATGTCAAATAGCCAGTGAGACAGAGTTAAAATGAAGAGCAGAGGGAGAGTGTACTATCAAGAAGAGGCCCAGTGTGAGGAGTCTCAGTACCAATGGCAGCCAGAGAAACAGATTGATTGATTGAAAATTCTAGAAACACTTAATGAAGATGCCAGGAACAGGAATCAAGCTCTTTGCGGTGGCTAATGATATAAAGCATGTGGTGATCATCCATGACCTACTGAGAGGCAATTACTTTATGGCAAGAAATGTATTACAGTGCTGCTGCTGAGGGTTAAATATCTATTTGAGTTCAGTATGGATCATTTTCCATCCTCTGCTATGTGGGAGGAGTTGGCAGAATTGCAGCTGCATTCAGGGCTCATCATCTGGCCCGGCACATAACAGATGTTAGGGGAGCCTGTTGGGCAGCCTGCATAATGTAGTCTCATATAGTTTTGATAGAAAAATTATCTAGAGGAGGAAGCAAAGTGAGTATTCAAAGACCGTTTTGTGCAGGGTTGAGGAAAGGAGCCATCTTAGCTGGTTGCACTATACCTAGGGATTGCAGGAGTGTCTATATGAAGGTATGTACCAAACTAGAAGTCACTTGAAGGATGATGTGTCAGCCATGACATAGAGAACCAAATGTTACAAGTGGTCTTAAAAACTGAGCTAAGTCTGTTGTGCAATTTTGTCTGCACCATATCCTGAGTTTGCTCATGAAAACTAAGTAACTGTTCATCCTGCTACTAATTTTGGAAGGATAATCTTGTGGTTAGAGCAAAGGCTGGGAGTTGGGCTTTTATTTCTGTCCTTGCTACTGATTTCTTGTATGACCTTGGACATGTCACTTAAAACCTCTGTGCCACAGTGTCTCCATCTGTAAAATGAGGATAACTGCCTCACAGCATATCATGAAGATAATTCTTATGTTAAAGCACTTTCACTTCCTTGGATGAAAGGTCCTACAGAAAGTAGTATTATGGAAATACTGGTATTTTGAACGCAATTTTACAGACCCCGTTTAAAAATCTGGCCCCCAAAACTCTTGTTTCTGTTGTTTTGCATCACAGATTCAAAAGGCCACCGTCAACTTGAAGTCTCAGCAGTATTAAAAAAAAAAAAAAAAAAAAAAAAAAAAAAAAGTATAGTAGTTTCAGGTACCACATTTGCCCTTGAACCTATCTGTTGTGACTTTATAATCCGTTTTCCCTCTTGCTGTATGAAGGGTATATGTATGGTCAAACACAGAAAGTAAGAAAACTGAAAATAGAGAGAGAAAATATCTGATCTTTCACTTATTAATCTGGATGTTATGACTAATGACTAAAAACATTTCTGAAGGAAGGAAGTCTAGCTTTTATGTTGACAGTATCCCTTTTAAATATTTTCTGTGAATTACATTCAGAAGAAATATTTTTTTAACACAGTGCACCAGATTAACTGTACTTTTATTAATTCTGAAGAAAGTTTACTACACCTGTCATTTTTTCAGATATCACCTTTACTACACCTGTTTCAGATGTCTGTGTGTTGTAAATGGAAACTGTCAATTATAAATTATTTATAGCTTTTGCTTCAGAGATATCCTGTATTGTTAGAATAGTAACACCATTTTTTTCAAGATTGTTGGTGTATCATCCATACTTATGAAAGTAAATATACTTATATCAGGAAGTGTTGCATTTAAGTGGAGTGAGTGAGTGTTGGGTGGGAGTACATATATATCAGTGCAGATGTGTATACTTTTTTTTCCCCAGATCAAGTTTTTCCTCCCACATGCAACATAGAAAAGAATTTCCTCTCTCTGAATTACCTTGCGGGATATCTGCAACCAAAGACAGCGGAGGGGTGTCTCATGTCTGCCACAGACCAAGAAAGAGAGGTTCATATAATTGAATTAATCACTCCAAACTCCAATCCCTACAGGTAAAGTGTCCACAAATTAGTTATCTAATCCTCACAAGTTTACTTTATAACTTAAAGTAAAAATCCTAGTGTCCGTCAAAAATGAAGTGAATGGGACTTCTTGGTCATTATAAGAAAGAGTTGAAGAATCTGACCGGTTATACTTTAAATTAGGTAGAGATCTGAGATGTTTAATACAAGAAGGATATTGGAGCCCGACCCTGGATTGATGCCTCAAAATGATACATTCATTTTCCTGTTTGGACTGTAAAAGTAAAGTGTAGTTCCTGTGGGCCATATCCTGCCATTGTTCTGCAGGCAGAACTCCTATTCAAGTTGTGGGACTACTCACAGAGTAAGGGTGGCAGAGTCTGGCCTGAAGTGTTCAAGAGGACTCAGCTGGCACCAAGAAGTGAGCATCATCTGGTAGCGAGCACTCCCAAATTGTAATCACGGCACTATCAGTGACTTGCCAAATCATTTAGCCTTTGTGACTCAGTTTTCCTCGCAGTATTGCTGTCTAGGGTATTCAGCTTAGCTAAAATGCCATGAAGATGTAAGGCAAATTTTGGAGTGTGGTTTTTTTTTGTTGTTGGTGTGTTTTTCAAAAAAAAAAAAAAAAAAAAAAAAAGAGTATTAACTTGTAGCCTAACTGGTCACAGTGGAGTCAATGGTAAATTTCTGCTTGATTTCAATGGAAGCAGAGTTAGGCCAATGTGGAGCATTTTTTAAAATCCCACCTGTAAAGTCCTATATAGGTGCTAAGTACTGTTATTGTACATAAAATCTGTATTTCGCTGTCAGCATAGCAGTGCAACTTTTCCACAGGCACCAGTAGAAGTGTGTATTCCTCAAAGACCATGGAAAGAGACTAATGTCTGCTTGCCGAAGAGACCAGGCAGATCTCTAAAAGTTACCCAATTTTGTCCAAATTTAGTTATTTCATTAAGAGCAAATCCAGCTCCTTGGCAGTGGAATTGATACACCTCAATTATACAAAGGAGTTGGCTTGGGAGGGGGCTACACAGGGGTTGCACACACCCAGCAGGATGCTGAACCGAGCTCTGCAGGTGTTCCTTAAATAGCAGTGCCTGGGAGTTTGAGGGGAGGCTGGGTCATGACAGAAGAAGGGCAGGGTAGGGCCCATGGATTTGCTGCTGCATGGCATGAGTAAAGGGCTCCTTCAGACATTGTGCTGAAGCAAAGCTTCTGTGGAGCAGTTCCTTTTCATCACTGCCACCACTGGTCTCGTGCAGAGATACCCAGTTACAGCCTTCTGCTTGGGTGGAGATCTGGGTCTTGGTTTTGGCTGAAAGTGCATAATGGGAGTTTACTTTTCAGATGTTTAAACTGCACATTTTTCTTAGTTTAAATGTACTAGTAAAACTTACAATTAAAAAAGAAGTGTACTAATTCAGTACCTGCCTCAATCCTGTTATATGCCCAGATGCTGCCCATGTTGAAAGGGCAGCTGTCTGTGCAAAGTGTATACCCACTGAGCTACACAAAAACCAACAGGAACTAAGAGGGACATGTGCATAACTACAGGAGATAAGACAAAGGCCCCCTGAGACACTAAATCAAAATGCAAAGTTTAGTTGAGGCCCATTAATTGGCAACAAGCACACTTTTATGGTCTACGACTTGGTAAAATCATGATGGAAACGAAGATTTTCTGTTGAATTTATATTCTGCATGAGGAAATGTTATTGCTGGGTACAAATCCACTTGCTCTACTTATTTTACTGTGCTGTTAAAAACCTGGATTGTATTCCTCAATTTTCCAGCAATCAGTAGGTTGGATGTCTGTTTTCTTTTCTTTTTAAAATAACTATATATCTAGAAGTATTGGAAACTAAACACGATAGTATAATAACTCTACAACACATGCAAAATTTTAAGTGAAAATAATTTCTACAGTTTAACTGCACAGGCAGATGTATTACTAAAATACATTATTTGTACTTTTTTGTGTTGCTGAACCTGCCTAGTTTATTTTGGTTTTTGGTACAATGGAGTGATTTTGATCTTTAATATATCTATACCCATGGAAAACTGAAATAACTATATTTAAGACTTGTTTGGCTGAAATGAGGTAAAAATATTGTATAAAGCAAACTGCTAGTGGTTCAGTTTAATCTGCCTTAAATAACAGCTGGAACAAGTAACAAAAACTTTCTGTAAATAGGAGATAAAATATTGAACAATAATTATTAGTCTGAAAAAGCACTTGATTCTGTTATGTAAAATCGTTTTAGTGTGTGTGAAGTAACAATCTGTTTTGCACATGTTGTGATGCCTGGGATAATCTCCAGGACTTTAATCAGCTGGCCAGACACTGGAATCATGATGGACTGGAAGAAGTTTGATAGCTGAAAATTTCTGGCATTCTGGGCTTACTTTGTCTTTATTTTCCACATACAGTGCTTTCCAGGTGGATATAATCATTGACATTAGACCATCTCAACCAGACGTCATGCTTGTCAAGGACCTCATACTTATCCTCAAGTGTAAAAAGTCTGTCAATTGGGTTATCAAGTCACATGATGTTCAGGGAAAACTGGAAGTGGTTGTAAGTTAAGGCATTTTTTAATTTTTCAAGAGGCAAAATGCTGTTAATAGCTAATATGTTATGTGAATGAGTTAGAGTACAATAACATACTGCTCGCCGAATGTTTTCTTCCTCCTAGCTAACATCCCTGAGTTATTAGCACTTTTCACAAAGCAGCATTCAGAAGTGTCTACATATATACAGAGGAACACATACACAGAAAAACTCTTCTGGCAGCTGGTGACATTTGGGCCAGCTGTGGACAGTGCTGCTGATTAGAACGTAAATCCCTCCCACTTATCTGACACCCATGAGATGTATGCAGATTCCTTACACGTTCACTTCTTATGTGCCAGTACCTCAGTGAATGAATTCATAAGTTGCCTGCAAGGGCATAATCGTAACTACAAGTAACACACCCATATCTCCTACAGAAGTGGGAACTGGTTAGTTCTGCTTATGCTGGGAATAATACTGGACTCCATGGCTAGGCTGTCCCTTGCCAACATTTCTACCCACATATAGTGTTTGGCCAGACCACCCTCACCTTTGCTCAGGCTGCAAATACAAGGTTTCAAACCTGAAGTTAGACTCCTAAATCCATATTTAGGCATAGCTGGAAGTTCCATTTCAGAAAGACACCTGATGCATATTCCTTGGCTCAGCACCATATTGGTTGAGAACACAATAATGAGCTTTTCCTAGTGAAAAATAGATTGATCTTGACCATATAAACAGCATGGCCCATATCTGTCATGTTTGATTAGTTATGTTGCATGCTCTCTGTTTAGCTTAATAAGCTAAATAAAAGATATCTTTGTTGGGAGCCAGACCTATGTCCTAATGGTTAAGTGCTGCACGCTAACTGCAGGACACTCTGTGAGCTGTAGTGCATTTATAAGAACATCACTTTGCTTGGCAGCTCTCCTCTCTTGCTGATTCAGGAGCAGTACTACAGGCCCTGGAGAGAGCTGAATCTAGATCTCCTGGGAGAATTGTAGGCAGGGTGCAGGGTCTTGGGGGTAAGGGAAGTAAAGGGAAAACAGGAGGGATGTTCAAGCTATGGAAGGAAAAGTTATTCTTTGTGACATCCTGTGTGACATCTCAAAATTCCCCTCCCATGCCAGTGTGTGGAAGGGTAAAGTGTGCCCTGGGTAGACATGTGCAGTAAGGGAAAGCCCAAGCTTAGTTTACTGTGCTTAGCACATCCGTAAGCACAGGGACACCCCTTCCCCCCCAAAACAAAAGAGTTTAAGTTCTCATTCAGGATTGCTGCATAGAATTTGCTATTAAATGTTTTAGGCATAAACTGGAACTCTGCTTTTTTGAAGGAGTATTTTTGCATGCTGTGGAATTGAGAGCAAATCCACTGCATGCTCAGAGGCAGCTAGAATCTAAATTGCATGTGCATGTAGCTACCTGAAAAAATCGCCATTTGTGGCTTGTGTATTTGCCATGATATGAAATCCTAAAGGACAGTAAAATATCTCAAATGTTTCGGTGTTAAGAGCACAAAGCAAGATTACTGATTTTTTTTAACATGGTCCCTTTTTATAGTTCAATTAAATATTCAGTAAAAAAGATAGAATGTATTCTTTCATAAGACCATAAGAACAGCCATACTGGGTCAGACCAAAGGTCCGTTGAACCCAGTATCCTGTCTTCCGACAGTGGCCAATGCCAGGTGCCCCACAGGGAATGAACAGAACAGGTAATCATCAAGTGATCAATCCCCTGTTGCTCATTCCCAGCTTCTGGCAAACAGAGGATAGGGACAACATCCCTGTCCATCCTGGCTAAGTGGATGAACAATAATGTAATGTTTCTCATTTAGCATAACAAAAACAGGAAACAATATTACATTTTGAAATGTTAGGACATCAGATCATTTTTATTTCCATGCTAAAGTTCTTGGGCAAATATTTCCTCCATTGTGTCATTCAAAATGTGTCCCTTTCTGAATATACATCCTTGGCCTACAGTAATTATGGGGGGAAAGAACTGAATGTCTCCATATCATTCAAGAAGACTATACATTACGGTTCTCATCCAAGAACTGGGCTGTGTTTATTCCTCTATTCCGATGAAGTCCTTTCCAAGCCCAGTTTTGGATATTGCGTAAAAACATTACAAAACAATTAGGTAATGTTTCATTATGTTCTTTTTTTTTTTTTTTATTAGCTGAATCAGTTCCACACTTTTGAATTTTCCTAACTTGCCCTCAGCACAAATCACAATTGTCCTGGGAGAAAGTACTGGCAAACAGTGAAAGGTGAATACTAAGCTGCCTCTAAACCAGGGAAGGGAGTTTAAGGTCCAGATTCATAGACTCATAGAAATTAGAGATGGAAAGACCAATTAGGTCATCTAGTCCATCCCACAGTTTGCTATGCTCATGAGATTTTTGATTAAATACTACAACCCAGTAATCTATTTCGTATGGAAAAAGGAATTACAAAATTATAGTGCACAGTGATCCAAATTCAGCCTGAGGTAAGTGGGCACAGTTCCACTCACAACGTGGCTGAATTTGGCCCATTTTGTACAGCATTACATATTTGAATTGGTATTGTACCTGGGTAGATTAATACAAATTATTTTCTGTCTCACATGTAGAACACCACTTGGAATGCCTGGCGTTCTAACCTCTCCATTCAAGCATACCAAGTTTTGCAAACCTATAGGTTGTGCTGTGGGTGAGGAAGAGAATATACAATGTATTGCCAAGTTCTATTATCTCCCATTCATTTTAGCGTATAAGAGTGCAAGTGGGAATGGGTAAAAACCAAAAGATTTAAACGCTTGAAGAAATGTTAGGATTGTGCTTTGGATAAGAAAAAATAACCAAGTACCATAAATGATGCCAAGTTCTGAAATGGTCTCCATTCATTTCAGACTGCATTTGGGGTAGCTGTGTGTGTTTGTGTATTTGTTTTGGGGTGGCTGCCAAGTATAAAGGAGAAAAGATTCTGGAACCTACCGGCGGAAACTGCTGTTACATCTTCACAACAACATCTGGAAAATATGTAAATAGCTTTCTATCTCTAACACACAATGATTTATGAATATGGGTCCTCAAGGAGTGAACCAGGATGTTGACAGGGCATACAAATGAATTGCCCAATTCTGCCAACCCCTGTTACTACACTTAGTCTTGCTGGGTTTATACACAGGAGTGAAGGTGTGCAGGTTCAGTGGGCAATGGAGAGGTGCAAACAAATACTAAAATAGGCCAGTGCTAGTTATGACAATAATATTTGTTCAGCTGTGTTGTCCTAACAACAAAATTTAAAAAGTGAGGGCAGAAAGGGAAATATGGCAAATTTGGGGCAGTATAGTACTTCCAGCCAGTCAGAACTATGTTTATTTGAAATGTATATGAAGCTGTATCCAGATTAGTATCTGCTGAAAAGTAAAACATTTGAACCAAGGCATTAAGATGAGACACTAAAATTGGGATGTCCCTTGTTTCCTTTTTGTTTTTTTTCCTCCTCCTTGAGGGATTTTCCTATATTGATAATGCTGCAGAAAACTTTGTGGCTACAGATCACCCAGCTCGCTTCTCATTATACTTTGTTCTGATAGTATGATCTTTAAACTATAGATATCAAATTTTTATGTCTAAAGAGCCTGATAATGAATTCCCATTAACTTTTCCGGAAGTTGAGAGTATAAAGAATGTCGAATTGGACCTTTAGTTTTATCAGCAGACCTACCTACTCATATCTCCTTGTCCAAAAACTTGGTTGATGACACCTTAAGAGGAAATTTATTTCTTTGAACCTTAATCTGAAGCAGCAGGCAGATATGACAAATGTCCTGCAGCAAGCTGGCAAAGACAGATCAGCACTGTAAATCTTTTAAAGTCCTACAGTGGGAAAGGATTAAAATTTGGTCATGTTGATGGCAAACAATGGGAAACAAATGGGGATTTTTAGCAAAAGTGCAGCGTATATGATGTAGAAAATAATCAGGCTTGGAAATGAAAGTGTTTTTTGTGCAGCATGAAAATAGTCTGATCTGCATACAGAAAATACAATGCAGGCACATATCAGCAGTTGTTAAAAGGTGGTGCATTTTCCTGTTTACTGGACATTATTATCACATTCAGCTTGGTCTGTAGTTAATGTGATTGTTACTGAATTTAATTTTGTGTAAATATATGTTTAAACTCAAGATGCCAAATATTTAAAATAAATTTAAAGTGGAATAACAGCAAATATTTTATGTCTGACCCTGTAACAGCTAGAGATGCTTGTTTTATCCCTTTGACTTGCAGATATAAACGAGAAGTTTTGAAATTTAGCATAATTATTTATAATAAAATGAAAGATGACTGACATCTGTAAATTGACAGCTGGAAATTGTTGTGTAATGTCACTATGAAAAGTGTATACACAAATAAATTCATATTGTAGCTTATCAAGTTATGCACAAGTTGTATTTATGAGAATATACATGGTATTTATATATATATTTTTAAACATGTCTTATAGCTAGCTATAGTTTTGAAAGGTGCTGAGTATTGTAGGTTTCCAGTGACTGAAAAATTTACAGTGATGTTTGAGGATGCTCAGCATTTTTCGGGAGGCATTCAGTACTTCGGAGGATCAATTTCTAAGAGCCTCTTTTAGTGAGACACTGAGGCCCATCTGATTTCAATGGGAGTTAGTGCATAAATACTCTAAGGATCTGGGTCTCAGTGTCCTCAAGTCCCATTGGCTTCAAAGGTGGAATAGGTGATATGCAGCTGTACCATAAAGGATTGGGTCGTAGGCTGTGCCTTTTTCATTGCTACCATACTGTGCAGGAGACCGGACTAGTGGTACAGTGAAGATTTTTGCATACATAATTAAAATGACACCCACCCCCCCCAGTGACTAGTGAGGCAAGGTGGACATTTGAAAAAATCAGGTCTCTTATTGTGGTTCACCTCAACTCATGGTCTGAAAATTATATGGTTATATTAAGGGTCATATGTTTGTCCCAGTGAACTTTTAGTAGGAAAGGGTAAAATATCTTGACAAACCAAATGCAATAGATGATGATCTTTCATATTTTTAAATTCATTTTTCTATGACTGGAAAAAGCTTCAAGTGCCCATTCACGGAACCAGTCTATTTCTGTTTTATATGCAGGCACCAAACAGTATTGGCTTTGGAAAAGAAACGGAACGATCTATGACTATGAATAAATTAGTAATACCTGATATTCCCTCGTCTCATGAGGATTTGATTAAGTGGGCTTATGAGCATGGCTATAGCCCAGTTACTTCCTACACAATAGCCCCTGTAGCTAATAGGTTCCATCTACGAATTGAAGACACTGGTAAGTATGAGTGTGGATTTTTATCATATACAAAAACATACCATACTCTTTGGTAAGTGACATTTTGACAGCGCCTCATGTGTTTGAGGTTTCATTCACTGGGATCTCAATACTTCCAGGCTTAAAGCACCAAGGGAGCTCACATCTTCCAATCAGCAAAATCTTACCCCCCAAAAAGTTATGAGAGTTCTAGTAGGAAACCCCAGTATACTGTGCTATTACCTGAAATATTGGGGTGGAACTGAGTAGCTGCATTTACCACAACCTGAAGCTAATACAGTTAACTGTACTCAGTGATCCCTGGAATTAGGGACTGCCAGTGGCTGGATAGGTTGTTAGTTAGTCTGGCTTTGTCTTTCAAAAATATGAACATAATATTTCCCTGAGTTATTTTAAATGGTTTACACACAAAATTGTCTCAACAGCAGAGCCTGGGCAAAGATAGTAAATCGAAAGGCTTTTAAAAGATAGTTATTGGGCCAAAGTCACTGATGACAAAAGTGGGTCAAACTCCATTGAAGCCAGTTAAGTAATAATGACAGGTTTCAGAGTAACAGCCATGTTAGTCTGTATTCGCAAAAGGAAAGGGAGTACTTGTGGCACCTTAGAGACTAACCAATTTATTTGTAGCTCACGAAAGCTTATGCTCAAATAAATTGGTTAGTCTCTAAGGTGCCACAAGTACTCCTTTTCTTTTAGTTAAGTAATAGCCACTCTTACACTAGATCTGAATTTGGCCCATTGAGAATGTTTTACATAATAAAAAAGCTTATATTTGTGTATCGAGAGTAGTTGTATGGCTTCCAGATAATTAACTGCTTAAGACCAGATGTTGTGATTTCAAACCTGAATAACAATGCAGAGAGCCTAGGGTCAAATACTACTCTTATTTGCCCACCAGTGTAAATCAAGAAAACTTGATTGAATATTCAAGTTACCCTGGTGTATGTCTAGAACTCCAGTTGAGTTAATTCTGGATTTACACTGGCAGGTAACAGTAAAATTTTACTCCAGGAATTGATGTGTGACAGCAGCATTGTTGAAATGAATATACCGTATTCATTGGTTGTGATGTTTCCTTCTCATTTGTTTACCCTTTGCAGATAATAGGCCCATTCCTTGAAGTCCTTTTTCAGTCCTTACTGAAACAAAATTCCAGCAGTAGATATGCCTAATTAAAGACTTACAGGATTGGGCCCATCGTCCAGTACTGCATTTTATAAAGGAAAAATTGTTGTCATCTAATAAGTGTGAAGATGCTGTTGCTTTTGCGGTCCTGCAAGACAGTTATTCTGGATAATGTTTGACACGGTGTCTAGGATGTGGCTCAAAACTAAGAGTGCCAAAGTCAGGTCGGCCTGTCAGAAAACAGGACAGATACCCCAAACTGGTGGTATATTCTATAATTAAATTTTACCAAACCAGTACCAAGTGTGCACTCCTGGATTATTATATTAGTCTTACCATGGAGCCACAGAAAATCCCCTTAGGCTCTCCATCATATCTTGCCACTCAGACAAATTGGACTTAGTGATGAAAGGTGATTAAAACCAAAATTCACCTCACAGTAGGTTCTTCCAACCCAAAGGACAGTCACTCACCCCAGGTTAAGTTGCTCTGGATCTCATACCAAAAACAATGCTGACAGCCAATGTCTTTATCAAACTAAAGAAAAAGGAATTAGAGTTATTGAGAGGTTAAAGGAGATAAAATGTAGAACAGGCGTGTCACAGTTTGTAAGTCCAATTGATAGCAGAGATGTAATGTCTGCTAGTTCCCGTAAGTCTCTCATGGTTTCCCAAAATATTTTTGGGGACCTCTGTCTTATATCTGGAACGCCTCCTGACAGCATCCAAATAGATCAGAGATGCAAATTCCTCCCAGAGTTCCTTCTTATAGTTGAAAACAGTCTGGAAAGTGCTTTTAACACAGCATGGGCTCTGCCGCTGTTGACTAAACAGACAGAGTTTGTGTATCTTCCATTTTTGCTTAATGGCCCTTGCTTTGAAGTTAAAAAATCTTTCATTTACATTTCCAAGGCTCCAGTCTCCAATGGGTAAATATAATGTAAAGACAATGTGATAGCCATAAACAATCCTTCATTAGTTTTCATGTAGTTTTACACATCAAGTAAATTTACATCTAAAAATTAACCCACATTATTCTTTTAGGGTTAATTAAGTACAAGGATAGCAAGCACAGGAAATAGACAAGAGGATACAATAACATTAGTATTTCCTTTTGATCTGTACTAGCAAGTGAATTGGTTTGAACACACTATGACCTTTTAGCATTTCTTTGGTATTCATATACAAGTGAATTGCCCTATTGCTCTAATCTGAGATGGTCTGCCAGCGTCAGAGAACTAGTGACCTGTTAGATATCATCACAGTGGTTTCATTAATTAGCATTCACATTTAGGTAGGAAATGTTCAAATTATAAAGAACTTGATGAAAGGGATACAATACAATACAATTTGCGGATGACACTAAGCTGAGGGGAGAGGTAGATACGCCAGAGGGTAGTGATATGGTCCGGTGTGACCTAGACAAATTGGAGGATTGGGCTAAAAGAAATTTGCGGTTCAACAAGGACAAGTGCAGAGTCTTGCACTTAGGATGGAAGAATCCCATTCATTGCTACTGGCTGGGGACCAACTGGCTAAGCGGCAGTTCTGCAGAAAAGGACTTGGGGATTTTTTTGCCTTTGTTGCCAAGAAAACTGGACTGCATTAGTAGGAGCATTGCCAGCAGATTGAGGGAAGTGATTATTCCCCTCTATTCGGCACTGGTGAGGCTACATCTGGAGTATTGAGTCCAGTTTTGAACTCCCCACTACAGAAAGGATGTGGACAAATTAGAGTCCTAGCAGAGGGCAATGAAAATTATTAGGGAGCTGGGGCACATGACTTACAAGGAGAGGCTGATGGAATTTGGCTTATTTATTCTCCAGAAGAGAAGAGTGAGGTGGGATTTGATAGCAGCCTTCAACTACCTGAAGGGGAGTTCCGAATAGGATGGAGCTAGGCTGTTCTCAGTGGTCGCAGATGACAGAACAAGGAGCAATGGTCTAAAGTTGCAGTGAGAGAGGTCTAGGTTGGATATTAGGAAAAACTATTTCACTAGGAGGGTGGTGAAGCACTGGAATGGGATACCTGGGGAAGTGGTGAAATCTCCATCCTCAGAGGTTTTTAAGGCCTGGCTTGACATAGCCCTGGCTGGGATGATTTAGTTGGGGTTGGCCCTGCTTTGAGCAGAGGGTTGGACTAGATGACCTCCTGAGGTCTCTTCCAACCCTAATCTTCTATGATAATAATTTGATTTACTCTTTTCTGTTTCTAGAAGAGATGAAAGACGAAGACCACCCTTTTCTTCCCCCAGAGCTGACCGAACTGCTAGGTACTAACCCTCTGCCTGCTCTGAAGGAGCCCACATTAAGCGACGGCCTGGGTTTTCCTTTTCACATTAACAGAGGAAGGCATGATAAGATGGGAGAAGGAATCTCCTTATCAAGGGATACAGTAGACACAATAATGAGTCGTTTCTATGAGCAACTGCTTCAAAAATCTGAAGAACCTGAAGAGGTTCAGGGAAGCATTGATGTAGCCCTCTCAGTAAAATGTGATGACAAAATGATGACTGTTGCCGTAGAAAAAGACTCCCTGCAGGTTAGTCTGCTCTCTTAATCCCAGACTGTGAAACACTTTACAGAAGGTCAGATCCGGGCCAGCCATTACCTATAGCCACATGCCAGATAACCCACAGATTGAAGGGGACACATATGGCAAAAATTCTTTTCCCCAATTTTGGGTTCTGGCCTGTCCCCGAATTTGTAGACAGGTGGTTCTACAGGCTCTTCACAACTGGAAATGTGAAGAGGCAATTGGTGGATGCCAGAGACTAAAGATTGGGACTGTGATGGACATCCACTATGATCCCTAAAAAAAAAAAAAAAAAAAAAAAAAAAAAATGCCATCTACAGCTCTCCTATCCCTCACCTTCTACACAGAGGTTGTTTGTGCCTTAGGGAGGAATAATTTGCATTGTGGATGGAAATCTTGTACAGAATAAGGCTTTTTTTTTTTTTTTTTTTTTTTAAAAGTTCAGTTTTGGACAAACAATGAAAATGTAGGGTTTTTTTTTCTTTTTTTACTCCATGTGATGCCTGTCCCCTCTGTTGTTCCAACAACTAATGTCATTGTGTGGCAGTATTTTGTAGTAAATGTCACAGGACATGCAGTTCAATGGCAATCTTATTAACAGTCATGCAAAAATATACTAATCTCTGCTTAAAATAAGAGTATAACTTGTATGTATCTCATGCAATTGTATTTTCACCAAGGTTTCAGCCACTTATGCAATGTCATTGTTTAGGCTAATGGTTACACAGGGACAGAACTCTCACTACTAGATCCTGCCTGTAAAGCGAAGATGAATGGTACCCATTTCATTTTGGAATCTTCATTGCACAGCTGTGGGACTCAACAGATAGGCTATGCCTTGGATAACATAGTTTATTTTAACTCTGTGAGTATTTTATAAGGAGAGATGTTTTTCTTTGCTGTGTGTTATGGCACAATAAGGCTATAAAGACCAAATTGTGACTGGCCCTAGTATGAATATTCAGGAGGTGTGCCTCCTTCTCAATCTTTTCATGCCCAGACTAGGGCCAGTCACAGTTACAGTCCATGTACTTAGGAAAGTGCAAGGCTGCTCCCTCAGCGTGCTGCTGGGTGCACATGACATCCCAAAGAGAGTGGGAGGAGATGGGTGTGTGTTCCCCTCTTCCGCACTAGGCATTGGAGCAAGCCAGGTGCACTGTGGGGAACTAGCTACACTGTTCCAAAAGATGATGCAGCCTTCCTTCATGCACCATGCTGCTTGGAGAGGGAAGCACAAGTCTTCCCTGAGCTCCCCCAGGGCAACTCTGCAGTACCCCACACTACTGGCAGAACTTAACCCTGAGCTGGTATAGCAACAAAAATGTATGATCACAAAAGAAAATATAAATTTACATAAATTAAAATTCCTGTAGGTAACATTTTTCTTTTATAATTTTGAATGAATAATGCTACTGAAATTGAGGGGAGTGGTCCAATCTGTGCAGGCTTCTATCTTGCTCTTTTGCCATTCAGTGAAGGCCTGGGCTTTTCCTGAGCACAGACTGCTGGTCATGGCAAATTGTGTAGTGCTATTTTACAATGGAACAAGTGCCCACTAAAACACACACTTTCACCTGTGTCCACTAACGTAATACCTGAACCCAACTCTTCCACAATGAAAGGCTGGTGGACTCTTCCAATAAGCTCCTCAAATGTGCTTTCAAGTGTGTTTATTCTCTGGATACAGGAAGGCAGTATTGTATGCTGTTGTCACTTATTACTTTTCACATGAGCGTTAGCCTCATTACAAGTATGTGTTTTAAAATAAATATTCAGTTCTCATCTATTTGTGTGCAAGACAGGCCTTGACTTCAAGTTTGAATCCAAGTGCAGAATTCACTTTCCCAATTTGGGTACCCAAACAACTACTTGAATGGGCACTGAGGGGAACCCAGATAGCTAAGTGCTGATCTGAACACCCAAGATAGGCCCCCCAGTTTGAAAATTGGTTTCAGAATTCTCATACAGCTGCATGCTTGGAATGTAATCTGGATACGGATATGTAAGTGACCACAGAAAGAATCCCACTTTGCTTCTAGGCTTTCTAGTACCAGAATTTGCACAGCAGTTGCGCTGTGAACTTGAATAGATATTGGCCAGGCCAGGCCAACAAGCACTGATGTGTTTTACTCTTTTGGGGGTTTTGAGCACATTGCAGTATCCCTGGCAAATAAAGGAAACCCAAGGATAGCTACAGCCACTTGATCAGACCTAGCCTGGCTAAAACTATTCTGTACTGGCAAGACAAAATAGCTCTTGACTTAGAGATGGGCCCAAATCAAAAACTTGAATCTAAACACCCCAAAACTGTGGAAAATACACATCTCAATCTAAACTTTGTGTCTGGACCCAGTCCGTAGAGTGGGTCAAACTAAAACTGATCTGAGCACCTCTCAGTAAAAAAACTGATTTGGAGCTCCACGTTACTGTACAATATCCTGAGCTTCCAAGGGTTTGGGAGAATTCCCACTGAAAGGTGATTCAGCAGTCTGCAGAAAGGGTGAGGTGTCCAAACAATTCAGAAGAAAATGGCACTTGTTACAAGCTGTGCTATATCTGAGAAAACAAAGCTGAAGTTGTGAGAGAAGCAAAAGAGCAATGGAGGAGCAGATGGGGAAACACAGAAGCTGAGTGGTGAAGGTTAGAGAGAGAAAAGCAGACAGAGAATGGGTGGAGCACCAAAGAGAAGGTGTCTCAGGGGAAAGAGAAAAAACAGAGTGGAAGAAGGGAAAAGAGGGGTCAGGTAGGGGTCCAGAGAAGAGAGAAGTGTGAAATGGGATAGCAAGTTTTCTGGCTTATGCCTTTAAAAATAAATAAATAAAGAGGAGGGTGGGGGGATACAGAGATTTTACAGGAGAAAATCCTGTTACCCGCTAGAACTTTTTGTGATTCTTCCAGGAGTCAGTCATTGAATGTTGGAAGGTATGTTAATCCATTTCAGAGAACCACTTCTTTTAGCAGTGTTGGATACAGAAATTCCAGAAGCAGAGTTGGACTGCTGGTATGCTCATTTACATACCAATACCCAGGCTGCTTTTCCAACATAGGGAACAGTTTTATGGCTCTACTGGTTTTGACTTCTGGGAACAAACTGAAGGTTATTCCGCATATATAGTATACATACTTTAAAAGCTTAGTGCTGGGCTGCAGGGATGGCTGTCACAACTTCTTGGTCTTCATGTTCTGAAGAAAGGAAGAAACAATTAACATGAAAAGGGAGTCACAATCACTTTTGTAGGAAAGCTTTCAGTTTCCACTTCCCACTTCCTTTATGTAGATTGTTATTCAGCTGTCATCACCAGTGGAAAGTAGTGGTTGGGGAATTGATGATGAAGATGTGGAATCGGGTGATAATGGATTTCCAGGAGACACTGATGAAGCAGATGTTACCTTTCCAAGCAGGCCTGAAATAGTTGTGGTATGTAATACTTTATATTTATATTGAAATTAAAGTTTTTAGCTATGGGCCTAATTCTGTTCTCATTTCCATCCCATATGACGCTACTGGAGGGTTGCATAGGGCAAAAGTTCTGGGATTTATTTGTGTTTCGTTTGTTTTAGTTTAACTGCACACTCCACCAGACAGAGGGTGGCAAACTCTCACTTAATCCTGCGCCTCCTGAACCCCCTATCAGCAATGTGACCTTCAACATGGAGCTTTATAAAACAGACCTCTTCCTTGCTCCCTCACAAGGACTCTTCTCTGTTGCTGAGAATGGACAGATTTACGTTGAGGTAACAAACTTTGAAAGGCTTTCAGATTAGCCAAAACGTTCCGCAAGGCCATGTAAATTTAGCCAAGTTTGTGCTTGCCTGCAGTAAACTGGCATTGTGTGATTGCCTCTCTGACAGATGTGTACTTCTGTGGTTTCACAAAAGGGACATCGCAGGTTAATAAGATAAGACTTAGTGATGAAGACCAAAAAATCCTCTCAAAATGAGTAAATCTAACTAAAAGAAGTCTGTCATTCTGGTCAGATATGCAATATGGGACAGTATTTGAATCTGGTCTCTTAGCTCTTACAGACCTTTATTGGATAATTACAAACACTGGTACAAAGAGTTGTCAGTGAGTTCATTTTATACAAAAATATGCCTTAGCTACATTTCCCAGGTGAAGCTATGTACAAAACCGTTATAGGTTCCCCTTCCCCCCACAGGTTACATGGTGGAGGAAAGGGTCTAACATTGTCGTCATAACTCCATCTCACCTTTAAGCCACTTGCAGTCACATTTTGGTATACCAAACAGGTGTCAAACTTCCTCTTTTACAAATTATTGTTTTTATTCAGTGGTTGTTAACATATGCTGTGAAAATCTTTATATTGGATATGCATCTTTGTTAGTAAGATACCAACTAAGTAGAATGACAAGAGAATATCACAGGAGCTTGCCCATGTACTTAGAAGACCTTAGAAAATAAGGTCCACTATATAAGCAAACCTTCTTTAAACAGAAGTACATCTTTCTAGCAGCAATTACCAGTGATATTTAACAAACACATTTGGGAACAATATTCAAATATGATTTTTATACTTTCAATTAGTGTAACAGTTCATTTTATGTGCTTCTGTAAATGTTTAGTTGCCTGTTAGTCCTCTACCTATAAAAATTACTTTCTTTCAAATACTTTACAATTCTATTGTGAAAAATACACCAAAAGAAATTGAAGCAAGGTTAAAATAGATCAACATTAGTTACGTTTTTTTTAAAGTAAAAGGTATTAGTTTTTTACTTGGACAAAGATTGTCAACTTCCTTTGGCATTCTGGGATGAATCCCTCTGGCTCTGGATTTGTCTGGTCTTGGAGTTATTTCTTCAAACGCATGCTCTAATTTCTTTATCACCTGTCCTGGGATGAGCTTGATGTGTTTTTCTCTGTTTCTCCTTTCTGCACAGTGGAAAATTAGTATGTGTTTCAGGCATTTGTTCCTCCATCCTCCGCTGATAGAAAAAACATTGTATATTGTTTGTTGGGAAAAAGTCCGTCTCTTTCGTCAATAAATTACTCATGCATAATCTCTAAGGACCTGGTACTTGTCTCTCCTGTGTAGATTCTGTTTCTAGAACAATTGTTTTCTTTATTGTAATCACTTGTGCATTTTTCCTTTATCTCTGCTTTGGTTTTTCTTATCAATATGTTAATTCTGTAATCATGTCACATGCTGTCTCTTTATCTCTTTTCTTATGTGGTGACTTTTTGCTCATCCTTGCTCACCTACTTTTCTTCTAAAATCACTTGGTTACTGGATGAAATTCAGAATGTTATAATTCAAAGTGCTTAAGGCAAGAAGGGGCCATTAGATCATCTAGTCTGGTCTCCTGTATATTACAGGCCATTAAACTTCACCCAGTTACCCCTGTATTGGGCCTAACAACTTGAGTTTGGCTAAAGCATATCTTCCAAAAAAGGATCCAGTTTTGATCTGAAGACATCAAGAGATGGAGAATCCACTACCTCCTTTGAAAGTTTGTTCCACTGGTTAATCACCCTCACTGTAAAAACCAAAAAACCCGTGCCTCGCTTTTAATTTGACATTGGCTGCCTTCAGCTTCCAGCCATTGGTTCTTTTTATGCCTTTCTCCACCAGATGAAAGACCCCTCTACTATCTGGTATTTTCTCCCTGTTGAGGTATTTTATAATCAATCACTTCTCGTTCTTTTTGATACACTAAACAGATTGAGCTCTGTCTCTCATGTTAAGGGATTTTCTCCAACCTTCCAATCATTTTTGTGGCTCTTCTCTGCACTCTCTCCAGTTTCTCAGTATCCTTTTTAAAATGTGAACACCAGAATTGGACGCAGCCCCTCAGCATCAGTCTCACGAGTGCCATCCAGATAGGTAAAATTACCTCTCTACTCCTATGCGTTACTCCCCCATTTATACATCCAAGGATTGCACCAGCCCTTCTTGCCACAGCATCATACTGGAGCTGTTGAGTTGTTTGTCTACTAGGATTCCCAAATCCCTTCCGAGTCACTGCTTTCCAGGATACAGTCGTCCCCCTCCTCCCACCCCCTTCTGTAGATGTGGCCTGCATTCCTTGTTCCTAGATGTATAACTTTGCATTTGGATGTATTAAAATGCATTTTGTTTGAATGGGCCCAGCTTACCAAGGGATCCAGATCGCTCTACGTGAGTGTTCTGTCATCACCATAATTTACCGCTCCGCCAATCTTTTTGTCACCCGCAGATTTGATATTTACTTTCACATCATTGATAAAGATGTTGAATAGTATCAAACCCAGAACCAATTCCTATGGATCCCCACTAGAAACATATGATGAGGATTCGCTCACTGACATCTACTTTGAGATCTGTCATCCAGTTCTTAATGCATTTAATGTGTGCTTTATCGATTATTGTATAGTGCTAATTTTAATCAGAATGTCATGTGGGACCAAGTTAAACACCTTACTGAAGTCTAAGTCTATTGCATCTATGCAGTTACCTTTATCAACCAAACATAATAACTTATCAAAAAATGAAATCACATTTTTTGACAAGATTGGTTTTCCATAAAACCATGTTGACTGGCATCAATTATATTCCCGTCCTTTAATTCTTTATTGATGCAGTCCCGTATCAGCTTTTCCATTATTCTGCCCAGGATTGACCTCAGGCTTACTGACCTATAGTTACCCAGGTCATCCCACTTGCCCTTTTTGAATATTGGCATAGCACTAGCACTCCTCCAGTCGTCTAGTATTTTTCCCAGTGTTCCAAGATTTATTAAAAATTAACATCAGAGAGCCAGAAATCTCCTCGGCCAAATCTTTTTGGACTCTTGGGTGCAAGTTATCTGGGACTACAGATTTTAAAAGGTTTGGTCCTATAAGATGTTGTTTAACATCCTCTTTAGTTCTTATGGACTAGAAAATTGTTCATCATCCTCATCTGATACAAGTGCATCATCCTGCTTCTTTCCAAATACAGAAATATTTGTTACACACTTTTGTCTGTCTTCATCATTAAGTGTTACCATCTACATCTGGTAATGGGGCTATACCACTGCTGGCATTTCTTTAGTTCATAACATATATTTTAGAAACTCATTATTATGCTAAGCCCTGCCAGCCATGGACTTTCCCCTCATATCTTTTGCGTCCGTTATCAGTTTTGTGCACTTCATAACTTCTAATTCATGTTGCTTGTATTGTTCTCCCCATCTGTTATATACGTATCGCTTTTTATTTCTAATTACTGCTCTCACTTCATTGCTGAATCTGTACCAGGCTCTGGGAACAGGCATGCTCAGTCCTTTCAGCAGGTATATACCACTGGGACCTGGGGGGAGGGATTAAGAATGGGCATGCTCCGTAAATTATACAGACATCTAGGAACTCAGGAGCAAGTGAGAACATCCATTGTTATGAGCAGAACAGTTATCACATCTAAGAGGTATTGATACTGGCTTCATTTATCACCTTGAAGTGTTCTTTTTAATTTAAGAATATCCATCAGATGAATGGGCCACTTCACACTCTGAGCCTCTTATCTGCTGCAGAAGGGTGTATTTTGCATTTCTCAACACCAAATTTCATTTGCTGCAGTGTTACGCATTCACCTAGCTTGTTTGGATCTCCCTGAGGAAGCGTCTACCTAGGTTCTCCTAGGAAAGTTACTAAGGGAAATCAACCAAGATCACCCTCCACCCCACTCTCATGGATGTTCTCATTTATATTTAAGTGAAGATTTATGCAGATACAACAGGGGGGAACTTGTAATCAGCTCCCATAGCCTTCTACTATGGTTTGTAAACTTATTGGGAGAGTGGTGTTAGTGCCCTCCCCTTTCCCAAAAACTCAGTTCAGATCTAGCATTCATTCTATTGTGTGGGCCTGTTTTTCACTGGATATTTCAGATGAGTTGGCTGAAATACAGGGAGGGTTGACCCTCCAAAAAAAAAAAAAATCACATGCCAAGACAATGGCTAAGTTGGATTTGAACCCACAAAACTTGTCGTCCATCCTTTAAGTATATACTAGACCGTACATCCTCACAATTTAGGCTTGAAATATTTGATTGGAACTGGCATCTGAAAACCACATAATCATCCAAAATGTGAATGCTGCTAACAAAAATGCCGCTGCTAAGTTTTTAATAAATTGTTTTTCATATGCAGGTTTCTGTGACGAAAGCTGACAGAGCCCTGGGCTTTGCGATCCAAACATGTTTTGTTTCACCATATTCAAACCCTGATATGATATCTGATTACACCATCATAGAAAACATTTGTCCTAAAGATGAATCTGTTAAATTCTACAATGTCCAGAAGGTGAACTTTCCTATACCACATGCACAGATGGACAAAAAGAGGTTTAGCTTTGTGTTTAAACCTGTATTCAACATCTCATTGCTCTTTCTTCATTGTGAGCTGACTTTGTGTACAAATAAAGAAAAAGACACTCAAGGACTGCCGAAGGTCAGTAGTTTAACTTCCTTAAGCTTTCAGGTTTAGATTAAAAAATGAGACTGTTTACGAGATAAGTTCAGATCATAGTAGTTCCTGGGATTGATTTTTCTATTTGAAGATTCTATAGACATAGATTAATGTAATTAACATTTTATCAGTGGACCTGATAATTTTTATAAGTTCTTTTTATTCAGAGCTATGCTGAATCTTGATCACATGGTCTACATTTTCCACTTTAAAATGTCAGTAAGTGGTTACATGTGGTAAACAGAGATTGCTTTTCATTAAGGGAGTGGTCCAGATTTATCTGTTCTATTCAGATCACACAGCAATAGGATAAACAAAATTAACATTAATTTTCCAGAGCCTGCTGAGATAATATTGTAATTGTTTTTGAACATCCATATGTGACCTGTAAGGTTGGCCCATCTCAGGAGGACTTCGATGGGAAATAAGTAAATGTTAGCATTTGTTTTCCAGATTTCAGTGTGGTTACTTTTTTGTATTTATAGTAAATGCTCTGTATTGAATGATCACTCCAATATATTTAAGAAGAATTACAATTTCCTGTTTGATTATTGTAGAGACTGCTGCCTAACTATTACTTTAAAAATAGTATATAACAAAAAATACATCTTTTTGTAAAAAAATGAACTATTAGGTAAACTTCTAAAATTTGAGTTATTTTTAGTAGTTCTTAAACATGAGAAAAGACTCATACATTATTGTGCTATATATGCACTAGTGAGCTACAGAACTGGCCCTTGGATTTTCAAAAGTGGACTCTATTTTTGTGGTTGTAAATCTGTGCGTCCAAATTTTTGTATAGAAGCCTGGATTTGCATATACACACAGCATTTGTATATGAAAAATCAATTACTCAGTAAGTACAAAAGTTAGCTGTGACAAGTGAAGGTAGTTTTGGAAACTGGGGTGAGAGCTCTTTGAAGATATTGACCCTCTGTGTAATTAACATCAGCCTTTGATATCCTAATATGCAACTATTACAGCAACAATTCAATAGTAAAACTTCCATAGAGTTTTAAGTAATTTAGCACTAAAGCAAGTTTACATCTTAAGATGCAGCTGAGAATAGGGTGACCAGACAGCCAGTGTGAAAAATCAGGCTGGGGAGGGGGGGGCAGGAATAGGGAGAGTAATAGGGTCCTATATAAGGCAAAGCCCCAAATATCGGGACATCTGGACATTCTAGCTGAGAATAAGTTTTCTTTGCCAATATATTACATAGATTGTTTTTGGGGGAGGTTGATAACGTTCAGATCTCCTGTTTCTCTTTAGTAAACAATACTGAGCAAACACTGATAATGAGGCAGCTGTGCAGCTGCTCTGGCTGATATTGTGTTTTATTTTGAGTGAATCCCTGACCTCACATGTTTCCATCCACAGTGCATTCCTCCTGACGAAGCCTGCACCTCGCTCAATGTTGATATGATCTTGGCCATGATGCACAATAAGAAAACTTTCACCAAGCCCCTTGCTGTAATAACCCATGAAGAAAAGCCAAAAGGTACCAACATACATTTTGAACTTCTTAACATAACTATGTTGCATTAAAAAACATATAACCATTTGTATTCCAAAAAAAGATAGCTTTAGGCATATACAATTTTATATTTTAAAAGGTGCTCTTGTTATAAAATATGTTCATTTAGAGACATTTGTGTGACACAGTCCACCATCTTATCTGAACCCCCGCAGCTACTTGCTTTTTTATGGAAATGTAATTTGGCTGGTGTTGAGAAAGGAATACTCTTCCTATGTTTTACAACAATATAGGTTTCATAAGTATTAATGTAGAAGAATTGCTTCTAGCAATTAATTCTGGTTTGGAAATTGAAAGCAATGCTTTACTGTCTGCTGTATAATTTCTTCTTTGTGGCTGAAAATATTTAAGCATGGTAATTACATTGAAATGCCAATGTATTGGAAATATTAAAGCTTGAGGGGTTTGTAAAGTAAAGAGGTAGCTAGGGGGAAACCAGTTCCACTAGAAGATTAGATCGGTAAGATGAAGAGATGAAACTGTAGAAGAGAAGAGTTTTCTTGTGTTGGGGTTTGTTTAACTTTTAGCATCTTTACAAAAAACTCCAAGAACAGAGTCATGAAAATGTGTCGATTCCTGGGTGATGTGCTGCTTCGAATGCACATGACTCTTTGTCAAATAGTCCATTTCTGCCGTCGTCCTAGCAGAGGCAGTTAGAGCAGACAGCATTATGGCTCCACCTGCCAAGAAGTCTGGAGGCAAAGGGGCTGACAAGGTCTGTATAGAAATGACAGCCCATCCACATTTCTTCAGTTTTCTTTTGTCTCCTTCTTGTAAACATGAAGCATTTGACTTAGTTCTCTTGCTCTAAGAAAGGAAAAGAAAAGTCTAAACACTAAAGAGAGGAGGTTCAGGAAGAAAAGGAGAAGAACCTGGGTAGCAGATAGAAAACTCTGTTTCTGTACTAGATGCTCTGAGCGAGGGTGACTGAAAAGGTCTAATCCAAAAACAGTCCAGAGTCAGCAAAACCCTCACTTAAATCCATCCTTCAGATTTCTGAACTAATTCACTTCTAATCAACAGTCTTTTGTCCCTGAAGCTCCTTCAGCCTCCAACAGCCTGTCTGATACTCTCTCCCCACTGCAGCTTGCTCCTGGGAGATGAGGACTCTGCTCCCTCCTCACATCCCTGCCAGCACCCACAACTCTGTAGCTATAGGCCAACTTTTCTGCTGCTTTGGAGCTATGAGCAGCTCAGGCATTGCATCTTTGATACTCCCATCCATCTCCCCCTTGTTGCTGGGTTACAACTCATGCCTTTGCCACTCACGCTTCACAGGCACTCTTCTCTGGTGTTTCCACTTTGATTCCATGGTGCAGCTTTTCCTCCATGGCTCATTCAAGCAGCTGGGCCTAGCCTACTTCCTAGCAACCAAGATCATTTCCTTCGTATGAGGATCCACCTGCCCAAACTGGCTTCTTTCAGGCTCACTTAAAGCTAACAATCAGAGCCATCCTCCACTCTGTGCCCTACCCATAATCCTGCCTTTACGGACATCTCAGATTCCTCAATCTCTGGTGCAGGAAATGCTCCCGCGCTGCAGGGCAATAGCCAGGAAGATGACCTAGGTCCAGCACTCACCTATTCCAGAACCCTGACACCATTCTAGACCCCCTTTCCTGACATCCTTTTCAACTGCTTGTGATTCTGAACCTTTGTACTCTGGCAATCTTTGGTGTGGACAGCCCCAAAGCTCTGTCCAGGAATAAGAGTTTTAAATGGGACCCTTTTCAGAGGTTCAAGTTGCCTTTTCTCTCAACCCTTCTAGCCTCAACATCATCCCTGCCCTACAGAGGCTCCCTGTCCTCTGACAAGCCTCATCGGGTATTTCCCATGTCCTTAGTGGCCACTAACACCCTCTTCCCCACCTCAGCATTCACTCTGCCCCACCCCCATACTCTGAAATGTGATGAATAAGGCTAAACTTCATAAGGCTAAACTTCATCTTGCATAGAATTTATGAGGCTGCCCCTTTGGTACTCAGGGTTGTCACCTATTTGGCTTTTTTGTTTTCCATGCTCTTCAGATAGACTTGGAGAAAATCTGTTTTCTGGTCGCTTCCCTCCAGGTACTTGGATACTTCAAGATCCAAGATTATGCCCACAACTTTCTTTTGTTACATTGCCTTTGACAGTGGCCCAAAATACATTTGGCTTGAAGGCTGGAACAGTTACATGCCAAATT
Source organism: Chelonia mydas (assembly GCF_015237465.2). NCBI lineage: Eukaryota > Metazoa > Chordata > Testudines > Cheloniidae > Chelonia > Chelonia mydas. Next base: position 74,049,668 of record NC_057854.1, read on the forward strand.
TAAGGGTTTACACATGAAAATTAATCCAGAATAAGGTAAAGTGTGAATTTAAAGTGGATTAACTATGAATTTAAAGTAGATTAACTCCATATGTTGACATTTATGTTCCAGAATAGGAAAGTTCGAATTATCTTATTCTGGAATAAGAGCATCCACTCACAGAGCTAATCGTGAATAACTCCCCATGTAGACAAGCCCTAAAATACCTGGACTTTTTTACATGCAAAAAAAATCTCACTTTTAAGGAAGAATCCCCAGAAGCTCACTAACACAAACTTTCCAAATTATGTAGGAACCCTTTTTTACCCAGCACGCTTGACACTTCTCACCCTTTTAAGCTGGTTTCCTAGAAGCAGCTTCCCTTTCTCAGTGCATAGCTCCTCCTCTGCTTTCTCTTTCAAAGAGAAATAGGATATTCTGTGTGTAGCTGGTCATGACGACAAACAGGAAACTTGTTTCCATTTTTCTCACCTTCCTTCTCCTATGAGTAGCCATGTCCCCACCATCCTCTTTCACACTCTCCAGCAGGAGAACATCTTAAATTTGTGGGGCTGTATTCTACAGTGACAGCTGGGGAAAAGACACTGATTGCAACTGCAAGAGAATTCTCCTTCTGCCCCAATCATTCAAGATTTTTCTGGCATGATGTGTGCACCTTTTATTTACTTCTCCCCCTTCCTCCTTGCTACCCATGCTGATGGCAGGCTTTCGGAGTGTGCACCTCCCTCTCAGCTTGGGGTGCACCTCCCTCTTCTGCTTGTGAAGCAGAAGCTTAGTATTACCCTCCTGGAGCTCTAGGCAATCCCCTGGTTCTCCAAGCCTATGAGTGTGTGATTCAGGACCGGCAAATGGTAACTATATACAACCAAGTAATGATAGCCTATGTAAACATCAGGGCAGTATCAGTAGCTTCTGTTGCAGCGACTTCTGAAGGACACAATCCTGTCTCCACTCATTTCAAGCACTATATCTTGTAGGGAAAGATCAGCTCTACTGCAGACTGACTCGGCAATCACCAGCTAATTCCCAGAAAGCCAAGTATTCCTGAGTTTCTACCAGCACCTCATGTGTCCCTGTTAGACCCCATAGACCAGTTCAGTTTGAGTCAGTGACTTGTTCCCTGTTACTGCTCGTGGGTTTACATCCCCAGAGCTTTATACTCAGATGCCTTCACCTGGCAATGGGCGAGGAAATTGGGGAGCCTGCCCTTTTCCTCCAGCTCTCCCTGATTAAAGAGTTATGAAGAAAGCCAGGAGAGACAGGGCATGAGTAATTTTTCCTTCTGCTGACTTCCAGGTGGTCTCATTAACTCTCAGCACCACAGTCAATGAAACTGGTGATGGACCAACTGCTGATGGAGATAAGTCTCCTCTCTTTCTCAGGCATCCATTGCCTTAGCCTAACCAGAGTATATCCACACTGCCCAACTACAGAGAGCCTGAACTTTTAGATATAAAGAACTTTCTGGAGGTCATAAGCTTTCTTCTGGTGGATGGATGAAGGAGCTAAGCTTCTTGATAACCTCCCTTCATAACTTGAGCTTTTTTCAGGACAAAGGCAGCTTTTCATCTTTTGGTATTTGTCCCAAAAGTGAAAATTAGACTTCATATTGATTAACCCATTGTTTTACCTACACTATGTCATAATTCGGTTTTCCCCTGAAAAAAACCAAAGCTTTTATGCCATGGGTAGGAAACAGACTGTATAGTATTATCAGACTTGTATTGATGGTTTTAGAAAAATGAAATAGTTAATTGACTGGACTCTAAGAGGAAGGTGGCCATCAAGATTGCTAAAATCAGATGCATTCTTTTGGCATGTGACTAGGCCACTGACCCACTCCAGACCCTAAGTGGGGATTCAGTACAGAACTATTCTCTGTGTAGAAATTCAGCTGTAAATGTTGCCTCCAGATCCTACACGTTTGTGATGGATCCCGTGAAGCCCCATGGTGTGTGCATTTGACATTTTAATATCTTATTTCAGTGTTTGTACATTTATGAGAACATTTGTTTACATTTATAGCGTAGCAAATACAAGTTAGTACAGAGGGCTCAGTTCTGCCCTCTAGCATAAGCTACAACTCCAGAACAAGTCAATGGGAGCTGTACCCACGTATCTAAAGGCAAACTGGATCCAGCAGGGCAGATCCTCAGCTGGTGTAAACTGTCATTGTTCCACTGAAGTCAGTGGAATTCTGATAACTCACACCAGCTGAGGCTCTGCCCCTGTGTATGTATAGAAAGATGGGAAAACCAGAACTGTCATGACAGCTTCCTCTTTTGTGAATGTATTTCTTGCTGGGGCCCTTCTGACAACAGCAGGGATGCGCATTAGAACATTAATAAGACATTTGTATTGTCCATTCTCTTTTAGCTCTAGCATGGTAGTTTAGAGGGTTTCATAAAAAGAAAAGGAGTACTTGTGGCACCTTAGAGACTAACAAATTTATTAGAGCATAAGCTTTCGTGAGCTACAGCTCACTTCACTTGCGGATCAAAATCTTCTATTTGCATGCAACGTCTGTTTGAAATTTTGGAATGCTTTCCAGAGAGAGTCAAAGGATGGGGGATCAGAAATCCTTTAACCTCAGTTCTGCCGTGCGTGCTTTTTAATGTTTAAACAGCATATGGTACCATGGAGCATTGCTGGGGGACATAAGCAACAACTGTTTTTGTTTAACTCTGCAAGGCAGCCCATGTTTTTACACGATTCTTCTTCATGCAAATTAAATTCACTAAGAATTAAAGGCAAGTATTTGATTGGTAAATGCAGTACAACTAAAACTCTGCTTTTGGGCCTGATTCTGTACCCTTTCCCCATGCAAAATGCCCACTCATCTCAGTGATTATCTATTCCTGACAGAACACATCAAACTGTGTAACTGATGTTTATCCTTCAGCAAACAGGTTTACACCCAGAGCTCTATTCTCCCTTTGGGTGTGTGGGGCTGTGTGTGCAACTCCCAAGGATAACTTCAGCTGGAGTTTTGTCTGTATAAAGAGTATGAGGTCTTAGTGTGTAAAAGTAAAACCAGATTTACTAAGAGACAGTTGCTTGATAAGATCACCCACAATGTAACAATAGTTTGGCTAAAGGTTTGGTGGAACTCATCCCAGCATATTGCAGATTTTGAGCATAATGCACAACTATTAGCACCTTAACATCGCTGTTATGCAGTTGTTCCACAACGAATCAAATGGCCCTTTTCTATAACTGCTGTGGTTGACTGGCACAGTGAATCTGTAAGATTGAGAACAAATTATATTGCACTACTAAAATATGAGTATTTTCATCTTAAAGATGTCAGTTACCATTTGCTTTGATGTGGAACAGGCCAGCTTTCATGGGTATTGTTACAAACCATGTTATTGGAACTACTCTGTTACATCTGCTCTATAAGCCAAATGAAGAGCTTGTATGTTTGACATTCGGGGAGCCAGCACAAATTGTTCAGTGCAAAGGTGTCTGTTTTCTTCTCCATACGTCATGCACATGACTGCCATTGACTGTAATGGAAACCCTGCCTCTATAGCTAGAGAAAAACACCCCCCTCCAGTTTGCATTTTGCTTTATAGGTTTTTACGAGCTTGGTTCTTCACTTTATTGTATCAGATTCCCATGAAACCTCCTAAAAAAGGCCAAACAAGTTTAAAAAAAACAAAACCAACAAACAAATTATTCATATCCTGGCATCTCTAAGTCACATCTGTTCTTTGGCACAATTTAAGTGAAAGGTGCAAGAGAGAAACTTATTTAAAGTCTATGAAATTGATATTCTTCTATTGAAAAGTTATGTCCCTTTCACTGTTTGTTCAATTTATGCAAGATGTGGAAAATACTGTTTGTTTTTTTTTTCCAGTGAAGGGAGCAAGATCAAGTGAGCAACTGACCAACACTTTTCCTAAACCAAGATATAGAAAACCATGTGCATTAGTTCAAGCCTGCTTCTGTTGTTTTAAAATTATACACTTTCCCTGGGCCTCATGCACTCTCACCCTTCTTGTGTTGCACAAAGCTGCAGCAAGCAACACACATTAATGCCAAGGAACTGGATAACTAATTCAGTGAATTGGCAAAGTTGTTGTTTGGCAACCTTCCTATTCTGTGGCGAGGCCAATGACAGAGTTAGCATGGAAAATTAATTCCTGTCACCACTGGAGACGTTCGGATTAGTTGAAGTTTGGGATATGCTAGCTGGATATATGGACAAATATAGTGCTGCTACTCATGTTGTACTATTTCACACTCTAGTGTTTCAATCCAGTGCCTTTCATAAACCTTCATTTATACTTCTGCTTTGACTTCCATTTGATAGCTTGTTAGTATATTCACATACAAAAAACCGTACATTTTGAGAAAGCTAAGGTTGAGATATTAAAAACAATAATATATTCCAAAATGCATGAATTAAAAGAGCACTTAAATCAGGAAACAAATTCTTAAGGTCACCCAAAAAACCTTACCTTTGTCCCAATTTCCCCATCCTTGTTTTAACCTGTGTGTCTAGTCCACTTGGCATGAATGATATATTAAAAAAAAAAAAAAAAAAAAAAAGATGATGATGATAACCACTTGGTAAACTACACTGCTTTAGTTTGCTCTCAGAGTAAATAAAAATGCTTTGGATATTGCAGGTATGTGTTTCTGAGAGGAACATGTAATGAATCAGAGAGAATTTTGGCCACATGGTACCCTGTGTAGTTCAAGTTAGTTAATGCAGTTGCTACTGAAGAGGTTTGGAACACTAATCCTGACATATAAATACGTACTGGATAAACAATAAAAAGAAAACCAATAACTTTCAGTATATTTTGGAACTTATAGAACTGCTCTTGCCTCCAGATCAAAGCAATTTTTTCCCAATTGTTAAAGGATATAAAAATATGTATCATTACAGTTCCTTACCAAATCTTCTCATAGTGGAAGCATCTGGTACACTCAAACATGTCAGAATTTAAATTATATCCTTCGGGCAGCTTGGTGATCTAGAGATTGCAACATGGGTTACCAAACAAGATGTTTGAATTAGAATCCAAATCTGGGTTTCTGGTTCCTCAAGTTGGCATGGGTATCCTGAGAGGAAGGGGACTCCTGACATCTAATAGTTCCTCCATGGAGATACCAGGCATGTATATGAAGAAGGGATGTCAAATAAGAGAGAGAGTAGGGGTAATGATGCATTTCTAAAGACAGTTTTATATTTCTTTCCATTCCATGCTGATGCTATTTGATTATTATTTCAAAATAGTAGCTTTAACATCATAGCTATGATCTTTGTCTTCCAGTATAAATAAGATAGAATACCAAGTAATTTATACACATTACAGAGCACAGTGGAAATATACAAATCAAAACATGTGCATGTAAGCTGGTCAGAACAGGGTCCATCATATCTAGAAGCAACATTTCCCAGGACTGGAAAAGGGGGGCTGAGTCTTGAAATGATTTCATGTGCTAGTCTCTCATGACTGGAGACAGGAAACAACTTTAGCAATCTGTGCTGAAGGAGAGCCCGGCATAGGAATAAGAGGGAGTTATTGCAGGTGAGAATTGATGACTACTGGGTGGGGAGGTTTGCACAGCGTCTGCCAGCACTCCGTAACATGCTGCTTGCATTGTGCTATGGATATATTCCTCTGAAGACTAAATAAGATACAAATGGATTTTTTACATACTGATCCAGGTTAATAAATTCTGACAGGATTTCCTGAAATGTTACCAATACGTTATGCAGCATTTAAAGACTTTCCTCCCAGAGAGATGCTGAAGATTGCTTATATAGTGTGTAGTATTTCTATGGCACATCATGCAATTAATGTGTTTGTGTTTTTTAAACAGGTCCACCTATTCACAAGCCAAAAGGCAATGAGTTGCAGCCACGTAAGTTATACATATCTGTCTACTTTGTTGATCTAACACGCGTTCTCAAACTTCATTGTACTGTACCCCCTTCTGACAACAAAAATTACTATACGACCCCAGGAAGGGGGACTTAAGGCCTAAGCCCACCCAAGCCCCGCCATCCTCGGCGGAGGACAAAGCCAAAGGCTGAATCTCAAGAGCTTCAGCTCCAAGCAGGGGGTTTATAACCTGAAGGCCTCAGGCTTTGGTCCTGGGCAGTGGAGCTTGGGCTTCAGCTTCGGCCTCAGCCCCAGGCTCTAGCAAGGCTAATGCCAGCCCCGGCAACCTCATTAAAACAGGGTCGCGACCCACGTTGGAGTCCTGATCCACAGTTTGAGAACCGCTGATCTAACAACTTCCAGACAAAAGGTTAAGTCAAAGATAGTTTATTGTAAAGCTTTTTAAACTTAGAACAGAATTAAGTCTTTGGTTTTAGTGCCCCTGGGGACAGCATCCCAGATCCTCAAACATAGTTAGGCACATGAGTCCCAGGATCTAGGCCATTCCCACAAACTTTGAGAGAGGAATTCATGAGGGGAAAGCAGTAATTTGTAAGTGATTGCAGTACTCCAACATCAAGACCACCACAGATGTGATAAAATGTGGCTCTGTGACTTTCACTCTGAGTTCAACATCAGCATCAGCGGAGTTGGGGAAGCCAAAAATCTCAACCATGCTTAAGGGCCCAATCAGCTCTGAGGAGAATGGGTAGCACTAGAAAAGCATCGTGATGGGAGGGAAGGAAAAATGGTAGCTGAAGGGTGAGAATTTAGGAAGTGGGGAGGGAAAGAAGTGAGGGAAAAGAGCTGGTCTCTTTGGGTCTTGGACCAAGATTCACACAGGGTGGCACAGAGAATAACATTTACCTCCCTCCACCAGCTGAGCTACCTGTGTCCTGTGATGAGTGGGACTTAGTTGTCTGTGAACTGCATCTTAAGGCAAGAAGATGATGCAGTTGTAAAAGAGGTATCTCTGGTTAACAAGCACAATTATAGTTTCGATTTAAAATAATCAAACATGACCAAGTGACTCAGAAATGGCTCTAAGTCAAAAACAGGAGAAAACTCCAGTTAGCCACTACCTGGGCTGTTCTTTCTGTCCCAAATCTGGCTGCACATACTCAGAAAGGGGTTCTGAAGAACTCCCTTAGCGGACGCAGGGGTCTGAAAGGTACAGTACCCATGCAAGTGCGCCTGTCAATAACAGAGGGAAAGCAAGTAGCAGTGCTGCTGCCTGCCTTTCCAAGGAATTTCTGCTGGATGCAGGAAACGAGGTAGAAAGCAGGTGAATTGGAGGAGATCTGCTAAGCATGCCCTGGCCAGCCTCCTTCGTGTCCCCCGCACCCACCAACGCAGACCCTGGGATGAGTTGGAGTCTGTGTGTTCAGTTCTTTTCCATTATTTACTCAATTACTAAAAAGTTATTCACTAGCTTACAACATTTCATATGTTTATGGGAGACACTAGAAAAACTACATCTGAAATTAGTCATGTAAGAAAAATTACAAAAAATAATTGATTCAGTATGAGAAACACATTAAGGTGTTTTTGATCAAAGAGAAGAAATATGCAAGACAATGGCTAGAAGTTGCTGTAATTGTGTCAGTAACATTTGGAGCCATACATTCAGGAACCAGATGCAGTACTGTACAAACTATACTGCATAAAGATCCCATCCCCTAGAAACTGAGTTTTTTGTTCTATTTTTGTGATCTGGAATTAATTTTTTATTAAGAACATTGCCAAATATGAAAAACAATTGCTCCTATTTATGTTTTTGCTGACTTTTGAGCTGGCACCACTTCTCACTTAACAGCACTTCCGTTCTCCACCTAGATATAGGGCTGAAGTTACAGAGGATATAGAGTAAAGTTGTCTTGAATGGTAGGATGTGAATAAAAAGTAATCTTTTAGTAAGACTGCACAGCTTTTTAAATATATATTTAAGGGAAACTTGGTATTTAACTGAAAACAAAGAATAATTAACGAGAAACTGAGAACACTTTGAATTCATTCCGGTTTTGCTAGATTTGGGATGTATTGAGCTGGGTTTTTGCTTTATGACAGAACAGTTTGTTAAACTAAAGACATGCTTCATGCTCACCTCTGCCAGCATACACATTGCTTGTCCTGCTTAGACACAAATCACAGTAATCTGCTAAGTATCATGGGGCTTTCTTTTCTTGCGTTTAAAATGCTGGTTAATTAAATATGAAAATGTCAAAGCTCTGTGTGAAAACGGGAGGAGGAATTTTTAAAAATACTATTCAGCATTCAAAATGAAAAAAATGGTTTTTATTTGTAGCAGTTTTCTATGGTCTGGACACTCTGACCGTTGTGGGCATCGCCTTTGCAGCATTTGTGATTGGAGCACTGCTGACAGGAGCACTGTGGTTTATCTATTCCCACACAGGTTAGTACAGTTGTTTTCACCGGCTTCCATTTGGCATAGCACATTACAATGGAGGCAGTGAGATCGAATGCTTATGAATCAGGAGACTAGGTCTTCTTTGCTGCTTTCCACGTTCTCCCTAAGGTGCTTTCCAGCAACTCCCCACAGCAGACTGAAGGTGTTAACCAGGTAGCTGTATCTGCCTCTCTCGGTAATGGGGGATATTATGTCTTTAGATATTTGGTTTAGAAATTTGGAGATTTTTGACTAACTGTGAAAACTTACCCTGGGGTCTGAAAGTCCAGCTGAGATTTTATAGCTCATGTGCCATCACCAATAAAGATTCTGTAACTGGAATTTAGTTAATTCTATTGATGTGTGAGCCAGAAGAGAATCCATTAAATCTTTTTAGCTAGTAAAGTAAGCAGATGTGACTTTGACTACACACCAGGAGCAGATCAAATGACTAAAAAGACACCATATTTACATAGGCCCTTTTCTGACTCCAGCTGCAATTTAAAATGTTTTGTAGGCTTTGTTTATTCAAAACCTTACATTGGTTTAATTAAAATTCTCAGTTTTTAAAAAGTTAAGCTAAATTTATAGCCACTGATAGCTGATTTGAGTGTGAGCCAAGCAAGAGTTTCCATGGGTTTAAGTAAATTGATATGAAAACCAATTTTAGTTGAACCAGTGCAAATTGTATGAAAACCAATCTTTGAGGAACTCCTATCCAGTAGTTTCTTCTGTGGCAAACTAGATAAATCTGTACTTAATCATGGGCTAGGTGAGAGGTAGGCAAACTATGGCCCGCAGGCCACGTCCGACCCGCAGGACCGTCCTGCCCAGCCTTTGAGCTCCCGGCCAGGGAGGCTAGCCCCCAGCCCCTCCCCTGCTGTCCCGCTTCCCCCGCAGCCTCAGCTCACTGCACCGCCAGCGCTCTGGCCCACCACTTCTGCCGGGCAGCATGGCGATGTGGGTGGCCCCGGCCAGGCGGTGGGACTGTGAGCCTCTGCTGCTCTGAGCAGCATGGTAAGGGAGCAGGGGGCGGTTGGATGGAGTGGAGAGCGATTAGGAGACAGAGAGCAGGGGGGGTTGGATAGGTGTGGGAGTCCCAGCGGGCCTTTCAGGGGGCAGGGGTGTGGATAGGGGTCGGGGCAGTTAGAAGACAGAGAGCGGGGTTGGGGGTTGGATGGGGCGGGGGGGGCCTCAGGAGATGGTGGTCGGGGGACAAGGAACGGGGGGGGGGTTGGATGGGGCATGGATTCTGAGCGGGGCAGTCAGAGGGGTGTGAAGTGGGAGGGGGCGGATGGGGGCAGGGGCTAGGCTGTTTGGGGAGGCACAGCCTTCCCCACCTGGCCCTTGATACAGTTTTGCAACCCCGATGTGGCCCTCAGGCCAAAAAGTTTTCCCACCCCTGGGCTAGGTTGTCTGTGTGTCTCCTGAGACATGCCACACAGGAGGAGGAGAAGGGGAGGCACAGGTGGCTTTACATCATCTTTTGCTCCACTTGGATTCTGAGCTGCCACAGTAACTAGAACCACTCTGCTATGATTAGACCAGCACCATGGACTATTCTAACATGCAGCAGTCTTTCCTGGGCTCCCTATGGGCTGCTCTCCATCCCAGAATCCCCAAAGTAGTCTCTGCTCTGGGCCACTTCCACTCCTGGCCACCAGGGCCGCCCAGAGGATTCGGGGGCCTGGGGTTTTCAGCGGCGGGGGTCCTTCCACTCCGGGCCAAAGACGAAGTGCTGCCGAAAACTCTCGTGGGGGCCCCTGCGGGGCCCGGGGCCTGGGGAAAATTGCCCTACTGTTAAGCCTTCATCCTTTATCAATAGATATTGAATCTCTGTTCAGTTACAGAGATATCTAGAGGGACATGTGTTGTATGTCAGTATTAATAAATAGCAGCATTATACAAGAGACAAGAGAGAGTAATTAAAATTGACAAAATCCCGTTGTCAAAAACAATGGGAAGTTGACATAATAAATCCTTCAAGAAAATGGAACTTGGACCAACCCTATTAAAATAATTAGTGACTAACTACATCAGTCATAGTTACCATGTAGAACAGCAAGAGGAGCAGCTGTTCTGACGTTCCTTATTTCCTGAGAGACAAAAATAAGGGGAAAGAATAAAAGGGAAGAAAGGAAGCAGGCTCTCTAATTCCTTGGATTAGAGAATTTTAGAAATTAGATATAGGGGGCAGATTTTTAAAGCGCCTCAAAATGGACTGCTGTTCCTGTGCACACATTTTGTCCCCCCCCCCCCCCACTTGCATCTACAAATTGGGATTTGTAGTAGAGATTTGCTACCAGGGACTTCCGCTGGTCACCATAACCCCTCAGTGGAGAATTGCGGTGTACAAGATAATTCAGCCCCGGCTGAAAGGCTTTGGGGTCTGCTGAAGACATTTTTTGATAAAGCATAAATAAATATGTAGCTAACCTGCATATCTTAGATAGGGTCTTGTGTATACTACAGCCATATAATTCACCCCTTGTAATTGGGATTCCAGAATATAATCCAATTTTCATTTTACATAACATTATCTTTCAAAAGTGATGCCATGGTTTCATCCTAGGTTTGCAGGCAGCGTGAAACAATCTCTTAGGCCTGGTCTACACTAGAAACTTTTACTGGCATAGTAGCAATGCGTGGTGGGGGTGAAGGGTGTTTAAATTACTGCTGATACTGGCAAAAGCCAGACTGTAGATGCGGTTATACCAACAAAAGAAGTATTTTTGCCAGTTTACCTTATTTTGTTTGGGGAATTGGTATAAATTACATCAGCAAAAGAATTACTTTGCTGGTATTAGCTGTGTCTACATTAGGAAGGTTTGCTAGTATATACCAGCAAACCCTTTCTAATATAGACCAGGCCCTAAATGAATGAACTCCCCCATTCATCTTAATGGGTTGTTAATGCTGAAACCAAAAGATAACTGAAAATGTAGAGGAGACAGCATAAAATAAATGCAATTGAATATCAAAACAAACAACTCAGCAGCTAAGTTATTGATTGTATTACTCACTTTGATTATTTCATTCAAATACATTTTAAAAAAATCAGAAACTGCTGCAAAGTTTCCACCGGAATGTTAACAAAAAATCTAGGAGCTTTACTGCAAAATTTGGGTCTAGTTTGCCATTGAGCACATGGGGCTTTGAGCTCAGAGAGTACTTAAGGAGGGAGAGGCATCGAAGTGAGTAGAGGAATTGAGAGGTGCTCTATCCTCCTCCTCAGCCAAAAGCTCCCTATTTTAGACTGTTTTTTCCAAATGGTTAAAGAACTTGAAAGGTAGCTACCAACTTTTCCACAATAATAGAATATCTGTCTGGAGAGGATCCTAGAACAAAGGAAGGCAGAGGAGCTTGGCTAGTATTGAATACTCTTTACCTGAGCCTCTTTAGAAGAAGTAAAAGTCTTGCTCCAGCCCTGTTTGTGTGCAGTAACCCTTCAGGTGTGATTGTGAAATTATCTATGACTGGAGACCTCTGCTTTAAGTGAATAAACTATCATGCTTAAGGATAAATACAAATAAGGGACATGGAACAGCTTTATAAGTTATTAGACTTTGCTAAACATAAACCCAACAATTTAAAACCCTGCATTATGTATGGCACGCACATCAGTCACATAATCCTCTTAGAAAGTATGATTTTTCTCTTATTCGGACAATGCTTCAAATTAACAGGATAAAATTTTCCAGAGCTCTGGAAGTTAAAGGCCTCCCCTTCTCTTGTTTTTAAAATGGGATCTGATTTAAAATAAACCGACATAGCAACCAATTATATTTGGCAAATGGAGATAGAAAAGCAAACATTCAGACTTCCTGGACAGGGAGTACTACTGGCAGTTTTCCTAAGTGTGAATAATAAAGTACATGTTGTCACATTCAGATGGGTAAAAGCTTGTTTACTGTCAATAGATAGGACATGGCCATTTTGAGGCGTGATCAAGCACTAACATTAGACACATATAAAGCTGTTTACATAAATAAGGCAGTAGGTGGTGGTGTATTAAATACATTTTTTCTCTTCACTTAAATTATTTTGAGTTTTTTATCGAGAGGATTTAACAGTTTATCAAGGTGGTGAACAATAACTGTAAGACCAAGCAAAAGTCAGTCTAAATATATTGGTAGGTTCTGTTCATAGTCTCACTAAGATTTTGATACTTCAGTTGAAGGGCAGTGCAAATTCTGCTGGTATCTCTGTTACACAAACAGATTGTTATGTCAGAACTGCCAATAATTTTCTAGACATGGAGCAGTGAAGAGGAAATTAAATGACAGCAGAGTCTTTGCCACTGAGGCAAAGTGCTCAACCCCCAAACTTTTAAAGGAAGATGCCTCCTAGGAAGTTTTCCAGAAGAGCAAAGGAACGGGGTGTGTGGTGCTGTTTGGCTTCTAAAGAGATTGTGACAGCTGTGCTTGTCATTTTGCCTAAAAAAGAAGAGGTATTCAGCATATAAACTAAGTTATGGTTAAGTTTATACAGATCGTATTGATATGCTGTGGCTGATGCAAAACTATGTGTAATCATGCGGTTTGTAAAATGGGTGACAGCGAAGCTGTAATAAGACCTAACAGCAGGGAATATGGGCCAGTTCTACATTTTGCAGAACTGCTTTCTTGGCAGAGATGTTGAGGGGCCCTGTTAAGGGAATGGAAGTAACTGCAGTTCCTGTGTTCTAATGGTAACAGCTTTTTCTATTTTTATTTTCATTTTTTTATGAAAGGGAGTTTGCTTATCACTGACTTATAGATATGTCCTTTAACATGACAGGAAGGGAGGCTTATACACAAAACAACTAGTGGATAGAGGAACATTTTATAATGAAGGAGAAAATGCCCCAACAAGGTTTATGAAAAGCTTATAGTAAGATAACACAAGAAACTGCTGCTATAGTTTACTTTGTTTATATACAAAGCTGTTTCTAATAAAAAGATAGGAATGAAACATTTTATTTAAGAAATGCTGTGCTAGATTCAATTACACATAGAAGAAGTCTATAATTTGTGGAATCACTTTGGATTTGTACAGATCAGAAACTGCCTCGCAAAATTAAATGTCTTATTGAGTGAATCCATGGGCAAAATTCTGACCTCTGTTAAAGCAATGCAGCGCCATTGACTTAATTGAGGAAGAGTGTTTAGGGGGAGTTTTCTTCCTATTTGTGAAAATAGTGGGGTGCAAGGCAAAAGCTGTGCACTCTTTCGAGAGTAGGAATACGGCAGTGATTGTAGGATGAGCTGGTAGCAACCCCTGCATTTAGGTTGCCTAGCACTTTTCATTGTGAAGGATTCTTGTGACCCCTTCACTTGACAAGCTCTCATACCTCCATTGTTTGCATCAGGGCTTTGATATTTAGTAGGTGGGAATCCCCTTGTGCTGCAGAAGTGCATCTTCATTCACCCATGATATTCCATTCAGATATGGGTGAGCTCTGATGCCCTGCCTGACCGCTACTGGGTCAGAGTTTTTTGTTTGTTTTTGTTTTTTCCAGGTTTTACAAATAGTGACATTTAAGGCGGTTGTTTGTATGTGTTTTGTTAAGTGTTTATATGTTATGTAAAAACAATACAAATAAAGTTTAAATAAAAAAGAATTGGGTGAGCTACAAAGTGTTCAAAATCACCACTTCCTTTCTGTCACTCGTGTTCCTCTGGAAACTTTTCGCAACCTGCCAAAATCTCTGAACCATTCCAAGGCTGGGCTCGTGTTGCTGCTGCAGCAGCCCACATTGCAGTGGGAACAGGGAGCTGCCAGAGCAGCTTTTAGGGGGCAAGGAGGAGAGTGAGCCAGCCTGCTCCAACCCTGTAAATCCTAGGATCCAGCACTCGGCCCCCTGTAGTCCATTTACCACTGGGGGTAGGCGCTCTCCCAACTCCTGGGCAGGGAAGGAGTGGGAGAGGGAGGGAGAGACAGCCAAGTCAGCGTTCCCTTAACTGCCCCTATGGGGTCAGTCACCCATCTGGGGGCAACTCATGGGACAGTAGCTATCCCAGCTATGGCTGGCCTGGGCTTCCCCAAGCACTCTCCAGAACCAGCAATCCTGTCTCCCCTCTTACTGCTAGGCCTAAGGTGACCAAATGTCCCATTTTGGCCAGGACAGTCTGTCCCTTTTTTAAGCCCTGTCCTGGCCATCCTGACTTTTTTGGCAAAAGTTGGATCAGTTGGCAAGAGCAAACGGGACAAATGCCCATTTGTCAAAAAAGCGGTGCAGTGTGGAGGAACGATGTGGATGTGGGGGGGGCATGGTTCAAGCAACCAGCGACAGCCTCGAGTGGGGGCCTGGGGCCAGCCCCGTTCGGGGGGAGGGGTAGCTGGAGGAAGGGTCTCAGGCCAGCCCCTCATGGTGTCCTGTTTTCCTTTTGGGAAATATGGGCAACCTACTGCTAGCCAACATTGTTAATCTTGTAGCTCAAGTAGCAGATGTCTATGCTGTAATGCTGAAGACTCAGGGTTCTGACACTGCTGATTGGGAGGAGGGCTACAGATCCACATAATAGAACTTGTAACCTTTTTCTTTAAAAACCATTAGGAAACCACACGACTACATTAAAAGAACATTAAGGTTACAAAGTTAAGCACTTCAAAGTTAGGCAATGCCAGATTTATGGTTGCCTGTGCAACCTTAATCCCCCGTTCTCCCCCACCCCCCATGCATTGTGATATGATCTTTAATTATTCGATCATACTATTTTTCCCCCCACAGGACCTCTGCCTCATTCAGTGCACAAAATGGACAAGAAAAGGGAAGTATTAATATTGCACAGGCATCCATAAAATCAGGCATTTTCTAACTTTTTAGTGCTTGACTTTGTAATCCAAATAACATTCTTTTAACAATAGTGCGTGTGTGTACTTACACTCTGAGCATGAAATTGCAAGAATATTGTACCTTATACTGTGCTATAACTACTGCTCATACTGTAGTAGCTATGTGGAAGCTTGCTGTAACCCTGCTACATTACATTTAGAGTGGGATATGTAAATCAACTCAGCATTACAGGATAGGCCATTTTCCTACTCGGGGGGGGGTGGGGGGGGAAGGTCCTCTGTCTCCCAGTATGTGCCATCCTCCTGACTGAGGAGGGGGAGGAGAGTGCTTTCAGATCCAACTCATTGGTTTTAGTACACGCTGCTCCATGTGTTGGCATTAAGACAAAACATTCTACACTTTTCTAGCCGTTTTCCATCAAACAGAAAAGACCACAAAAAATGTAGGGTCTGATCCTGATCTGAGTTACATGATACTCCTGGGGGCATTCTGTGCCAGAAAAATTAAAAATTCTGTGCACAATATTTTAAAATTCTGCAAATTTTATTTGTGAAAACAGCACTACATAATCATGCCACCTTCAATTATTTTGGTAATTTATCTGAAAATACCTGTCAACAAGTATGTCTGTAACAATACAGACACACAAAAATTCCCCCAGGAGTAGAGAGTTAAAGAAACCCCTATGACAAACCAGTTCCTGTTTCTCTGCCTCCTTCTTCCCCCTTCCCCCCAGCCCAGCTGGGAGGCAAGATACCCACAACCCCTCCCTCACCATGGCCTACCCACGGGAGCCCCCCAGCCAATACACTTAAATCTCCTCCCCCAGAGCCCAGCCACAGGACCTCCCTGGCCCAGATACCTGCAACCCCACCAGAGCCCAGCCAAGGGCCTCCCTGGCCCAGATACCTGCACCCTTCCCCACCCCCCCGAGCCCAGATGTGGGGACCCCCTGGCCCAGATACCTCCTCCCTTTCTCCCCCCTCCCATTGCACAGAATTCCCCCAGGAGTATGGTGACTGAACCTCAGTTGATGGGCAGCTGATGGCAGGATACACACAGCATCCATAGCTGAGCTCACTGTCAGCTGCTTTTATACAATTAAGAAAGCAGCTAGAAAAGATTTTTATGTAAATACTACCCAGAGGTGTCAAAATCAAGTAACATTTTTAACAAATGTTTCCATTTGAAATATATATCCAGTGCAGAGTTTTTATGGAAATAAAAATGACAAGAACATTGGGAGTTGGTAGAAATATTTTTGCTGTAGCATGTAACATTTTCAGTTTCCTTCTTTTTTTCCCCAGGGGAAACAGCAGGAAGACAGCAGGTCCCCACATACCCACCAGCCTCTGAAAACAGCAGTGCTGCACACAGTATCGGCAGCACACAAAGCACCCCCTGTTCTAGCAGCAGTACAGCCTAACCCAGGGGGAAATAAGTCCAGGGAGCATCATAGGAGGGCAGAGGTTCAAAGAGACAGTATGTTGACATTGGCTGTCTAAAGTTGGAAGGATTCATTTGGTTTCTTTTGAGAAAGGAGGGATTTCACTGTAGGAAAAAAAAAATCACCTGATCTTCTGGATAAATACAGTCTTTGGACCTTTCTACAGCATGTTATGCTACAGTACTGCAACCTGTTAAAAGGGAGTGTGGGCTGTCAGTGTGAAATACATGCCAGTTTGAAAAATGCTGCTTTGTCTATACAAAATAATTTTTGGTTCCTAAACCTTTTCACTGACAAGGTGTTTGCAAAGGGATTTCAACAAGATAAGTAGAACAACGGAGATCTTCGGTCAAAGGATTCCTACACATCAGAAGAAGAAAGTCTCAAGCTCAGATTTACTTGGTTAAAAACCATTTTATTACTTCAGCTATATTTAACCACTTCAAAATAGCACCTTGTTTTCTTGAGCTTGACTGCTATAGCATCTTACCTGCTTTGTTTTGTGTACAGTTTCAGGGGTTTAAAATGTGTTTGCCTTTGGTAATTATAATGCTCATTAAAACAACATTCCCTTTCTTGTTCACTGGGCCAAAACTATCTTCAGTTAGGGTTTTTTACCCACTATACCCTTATACACACACACAAAGATTAAAGAAAAGATAATATGCACTAATGTTAGTGTGTATACTTAATGAAATATCTTTATGCAAATGTATATACCACAGTATACACAATTTTACTTAATCTAGCATGTCTATTTTTTTAGACTGGGAAAAAGATCTTAATATCCCACTCTACCCATGAGAATGTTGTTAGATATTTATAATTGACTTTAGTTTATATGAATATTTTGAGACTAATATACAAAAAAAGTATATTGAAAGATACTTGGCTCAGTCCTACGTTCTTTGTGCGCCCCGAATTCCAGTTGACATCACTGTGGTTTTGAGTGCACAAGGGATATGCAACTGAGCCTATCTGTATAAAATACTGCATATAAAAATGAAACTCTTCTTTTAAGATAACAGTCCACAGTGGTTTGTGTCAAACTACTAGTTAGTCATATGAACTTTGCAATTGGATATTCCCAAAGTAATGTTAGAATGTGAGATGGGCAATAAGGCACTAATTTTCATAGTATTTTAGTGCTTTTGCCATACCCTGACCTTACAATAAATCCCAAAAGGAGGGAAAAATTAGATGTGAATTACTTTGAATATTATGGTGTCACTTTGCAACTGTAATATGCTCTGATTCCTCTGTTTCTGGTTTGTTTGTTTTGTTTTTTAAGTGAATGTTATTCTCTTGTCACAGGATATAAATGACTCCCATTAATTTCAGTAGAAGCTGCTTGTATTCTGCAGCAGGAGAATAGGATTCTTAATATTAGGGTGATATTCTCCTAAGTCTGAACTCAAGATTTCTATTGCTAACTCTACAGTCATGCCACGTATACAACTCATATTGTCAATGGATATTCAGCCTGTATAATGAGATCAAAATGTGCAATAGAGATACGTACTCAGGATCAGATAGCAGAATTTTGCCCTTAATTTTTTAAACACATTTGGCTCTGATCCTGCAAATGCTTATGCACATGGGTAAACTTACTGACTGACCCTGATGTTGTAAGGGCTTATAAATGTACTTAACTTTATGCCCTGTGATCGGTCTCAGTGTCAATGGGGACTGCT
Source organism: Chelonia mydas (assembly GCF_015237465.2). NCBI lineage: Eukaryota > Metazoa > Chordata > Testudines > Cheloniidae > Chelonia > Chelonia mydas. The sequence continues at coordinate 74,067,897 of NC_057854.1, forward strand.
CACAGTGAGTAAAGTTAAGCACATGTGAAAGTCTTTGCAAGATCAGACCAATGAATAATTACTTTGAGTTCAACAGGATGACTCACATAAGTGTTTGCAGGATTGCGTCCTTCGTGTGGGGAGAACAAATATGCTACCTGTGTCTTTGAAAATAATGCGCTTTGCCTAACCTTCAGCAGAATGTATTGTGTGAGCATATTCTATGTATAAAATCTTTAAAGATGTCTTCAAAGAAGACTAAAGCCTTTAAGTCAATCATAGCTATATTTTACTACATTACATTTGTGTATAAAGATATATTTAAGTGGTTTTAGATAAATTTAAATTACTCTATATATGTTTAATTTCAGTTACTGTGAATTTTACATTTTTTGTAATGTCTTATTACCATTTTAACCCTTTCCTTCTCAGATTAAAAAAAAAAGTAGCCTCACAAGGAGTCTTAGAAAATTCTGTTGTGATGGACAAGTTTAAAACCTTGTGTGTAAGATAGTTAATTGTATGTTTGAGAGAAACATGCTGCATTATCAATGATTTTATCAATAATTTACTCTAATTTTAAAATAATTTACAGATTTATATTTCCAAACTGACAAACCAAAATATACAATGCATAAAAAAAATTTGAATTTTTAGCCTTCTATCCAGGACACAATTTAAATTAAGACTCATCTTGATGTACTCAGCTGTTTAGAGTTAAGAATATATCAAACTGAGTTCATGGAAAGTTACCAATATGTTAATTGGACAGTGAATGTCATCAAATGCAAGTGTCATTTCTTATAGGATTGACCAGTCACTTCTGTAGGCAAGAGAAGTAAAACAAGGGCATTTCCCAGTTAATAGCTTTATTAGAAGAATGTACCGTACCTTGCAGCAGTCATTGACTATTGCAATTCAGAATACTGCTACAAACGTAAACTCTTTTTATAAAACAGCCATTTATATTTACTGCAAGTTTCTTTAAAGTTATATTGTGTTGTATATCATTTGAATGTTTAACTGCAAAGCCACAGTTTCTTGAGTCTATCAAGAGGCCTGATCCTGCCACCATTACTCAAATGAGATATTTACCTTGTTCAGAGGAGCAGCACAAGGCCTGTGTGCCATTTACATCCCATTTAGTTCCTCAAAATGGGGCTCACAAGAGACTTAATTGGTGCTGGCCTTCTCTCCCAAGGTGAATTTCACAGGTAATCTCATTGAGTCCAGTGGGATATCTGGTGGAAGGATGGCAGAATTGGGCTTTAAAAAAAAAAAAGACAGCTTCTGACTATAAAATCCATTAGTGAAATACTTAAACTCCAAGGCAGACTGCTTGTTGTGTTCATATATTTTCTAATCACTAGCTTTAACCTTTACAAATATTTGGTGTTGGGCAGCTGTTAAAATGATAATGTAAGAAGTCAAAACATTCTGAACTGGGCTTTTCCATTGCATTTACCAGATGGAAGAGGGTTTTGCATAATGTCTCTCGAGATGATTGTAAATTCTTTTTGTTCCTCTTTCTAATTGTTTTCTGTAATGTATACACCAGTCTTTTCTGTAATGTGTATCTACCTCATGCTTCACAAGAAGACTTGTACTGCTGGTTATGCTGACAGCACTTTCTGTGAGGTAATTGTTGTGCTCTGTTTTTGTCAGACGGGGTGTTCATGAAATTAATTGGTATTAGCAATCATGTTTTCAACTGGTTCCAAACACAGTACTTTGATTTTTTTAAATCAGTTCTTAATTAGCAAAATCTCATTACAGATGTATTTTTTTAAAAAAAATCAGTGGGAGAAATTAATCCATTAATCCCTCTGGCCAGTCTGAACACCTCATTGGTATTTAGTTGTGTGTTCAGAAGACTTGGGGAAATGCTTAGTTGTACAGTTTTGATAACCACAGTGTCATGTCATCTTAGTCTGTGCATAATAAAGTTATATATCAATTAATGTGTTGCTTCTTTTTCTGAAGTAGTACAGGCATTATTGAACACTGACAAAAATGTCTAGGCCATATTGTGCCTTAAGAGCTCATATTCACCTCCCATGAGCTTCAGTCAGAGCTGCATGTCCAAGAGCATTCTGTCTTCCGGTCTGATTCTTATTTATTTTGTCCTTACTCACCTTCCATCCCCTTCCACATTTCATCCCTTGCCTTTTGCAGACTTCTCATTACCATGGTTTACAGCCAAAGTCAGTAAACAGACACAGAAATATTGAATTCCTCCACTACTGTTCATCCCAATCCTGATCCTACAAGTCCTTACATAGTGCAAAGCAGGAAATACAAGGGTGTTTTACTGCAGCACAAGTGCCAGGCACGAGTAAGATTAAGGAGCCACTAGTAGTCCTCCACACTGATCAGTAGAAGTCTTTAGTCTTGTTACACTCACTCTCTTAATTGCAAGTGTCCACGGTAGAAGAGGAGAACGTCTGGGGAGACATGGTCTAAGCCTGATTTTCATCAGGTTAATGAGCTATGATATACATTTTTCCTCATAGGTCCTATTCCAACTACTAGGCACCAGTAGCTTGGCAGCCAGGCATCAGCTCTTATGCAGGCCAGAGTTTCTGGTGATCACTGACTGTCCTGCTCCTTTCTTTGTACCTTGTGCTTATGTGCACAACTCTCCACGTCGGCACTGTGCAAGATCATGTCGAATGTAGCTTCAAAGTTGCTCAAATGTCCTGCAAGTTAATTTGCAAACTTAAGTTTCTATTAAAGGGATAAAAAAAATCACTGAACATTTTGTAACTGCCAAGACTCCCATAAACTGCAAAATTCCTCACTAATAAGATGCAGTCATAAGTTTGCAGATTGCATGCAGGAGTTATAATTCACAGAGGTGCAATAGAGAGAGAGCTTCATAGTGACCATATTTCAGTTTCTGCAATTTTTCCTTTGGCACAGACCTGTCCCAGTCTAATTTTCAGTGTTTAAAAAAAAAAGTTGGATCTGCGCTTCACCCCTGTCTTAAAAAGGTTTATATTTTGAGTGATATATGGAACAAAGATCCGTGTCTTTCTTAAAGTTTTCATTAAAAAAATCAGAGCAATCAAGTTATAATATGTTGATTACATGACTTTTTAAAAATGTCTTAAATAAAACCCTTCAATATTACAAAGTGACAATCCACATTTATAAAAAGTGTTGGTTTCTGCCAGGCACTTGTGAATTATATAAGCATTTTGGAGAGGGAAGAAATATTAGTATGGGCCTATTTCAAGAAAAACATAGTCCAGACCTTTTCTACTCTAAACAGAATTAAATGTGTAGCAGCATTCCCTCCAAGAAAATATACAAGAAAAAGAGTCTGTGATGGGTCCGGCACCGCAGCTCCCCTTTGTGGCAGGGGTGGATGGGGTGTTGGGGCCTTGCCCCTCTTACGTTCCCACGCCCATGCTTTAAGGGCTTTCCGATGCAGCCCAGTGGCCATTTCCCTGTGCTTACCCCAGCAGGGCCTAACTGCCAGAGTCCATGCATCGTGCCCCAAGTATCAGGGCAGGGTGGCCCGATGGCCAGAGTCCATAGCTCCCCCTCTCAGGTGGGGAAGTGTATCCCAATGGTCTGAGTGGTAGGGGGACCCAGGCCCGCCCTCTCCACCAGGTCCCGACCCAGGGCTCTCCTATTGGCAGGGTTTCTCCTCACGCTTAGCGGGGATCCGCCCGCAACACGCCGAGCATCAGTACAGCTTTAACGCTGCTTGTCTCTAAAGTTCCCCTGGGTCACTTCCTACCTTCACTGTCGTGTTCTCCACTCTGGGGAGGGGGTCCTCCAGTCCGTCCCCTCCTGTCAGGACCTCCCTCTGGGATGCCAGGTGCATCCCTTCTTGGCTGGCCCCTGGACCATTGGCTGTCCCTCCTCAGGAGCTGGCAGTGTGCCTCCTTCTCTTCCAGTGGTCAGCCCAGATTGAGCACCTTTGCGGGCTTTTATACCTATTCTCCAGTTGGAGCATGCCCAGCAGGGCTTCCGAGGTGGGGCTTCCTCTGCCAGGAAGAAAGGTTTAACCCCTGCGGTACCAGTGCTGGGGCACTCTGCCCCATCACAGGGTCCAATATTTTGATACATTTTCATAGTTGTCATTTTGTAGTTGTGAAACATATTTATGAGGATTGAAGTCAGTTTGCTGCCTTCATTTTTGTACTTTATTCCCAGTTCTTCAGACATTCTGAACTTGTGTTCGTTTACATGGACTGGATTCCACACACACAAAAGATCAAATGACATCACTTCACCTACCCAAAAAAGGTCACAGCTTAAATTAAATTTTTATGGATTTCTTCATTTAGTAAAAACCATGAAGGATTCTCTACAACCTGTAGGGAGAGCTTTGGACACTGAAGTGGCTTTTGGTCTGCCGCACCGCCATGGATGTGGTTATATGTCTACCTCAGCTAGTATTCAGTTTTGTCCAGGAGTTTTGCTATATGCTTAGAAAAAGTATAACATAAAACAGTTTATCAGACCGTCATGCGAACAAAGAGAGCAAAAGCTGTTATGCTTAAACAATTTCTTTAAAAAGAAACTTTTTTCAATTATTTTGGCATCTATATCTGAAAGACTGTTTAAAAAAAAAATCCCTTTAGGTGGAGTTTCTTTCACTCTGCTCTTACTTATTCCAGCCTGTAAACTGCCCATGACACAGTTCCAGCAAAGGGCATAGGGTACTTTAAAATAAAAGAAAAATCTAAATTATTGCAATACAAGTCCCCAATTTGAGGGTGAAGCAAAGAAGAGTGCCTAAACTTAAAAGATGCCTTCTGTGGCTCAGTCTAGTTTGCTTAGTTTGCAAGCTATGCTAATTTTTGAAGGAGTCCCAGTTAAAGTCAATGTGCAGCTGCTCTGGTGAGCAGTTTGCTGCTCGTATGCTGAGCATATAACTTCCAGATTTTCCTTGTAATCACTGGTAAGAGAACAAAAAGCTCTTAGACTACCCATTAGTCTTAGTAAAAGTATTCTCTAGAGTCATAAGGAACTTGGGATCAGGGAAAAGACTCTACTTAACAGGACTTTCTCTGCAGTGCATGATTTCACGGTAAGTGGTTAGTAACACAGTAATTACTGAACTAGTAAATGAAAAGAAGAAACCAAACAGGATTAAAATTGCCATATACACAGAGCATTTTCACCAATAATATTTGCCCTCTTAAAAAACTTCATGAGTGCCAGAACATGGTAAAAAATATAAATCATTCCAAGGAAACTATAAAATAATGTTAAGGAAGCAGTTATAAAGGACCTGGAAATGAAACTTAAGGTCCATGGCACATTTCACTTAAGTGTCTTGGCTAGCTTTCACAACATAAAAAAGTGTCTGTTATAGTAAGGGCCTGCACCACACCAATGCCAACAGCATCTAAGGTTAGGGCCCCATACCACAAGGCAAGATTGCATACCACTAGAAATTCACTTTCACAAATCATGAGTAATATTAGAGAAGTATAAACTAAGCAACATTGTTCCTTTTTCCAGTGGCAGGGCCTGTGAAACTGACTTTCCAGAATGTGTGCCTGACTATAGTAACAGAATTATGTTCTTAGGAAAATAAACTTTCTATGTAACAGCAACTCTGAGGCTTTTACAGTAGTTGAAAAAGCATTATGAAATTTAAAAGGTACCCATAACAAACCTGCTAATTAAAGGGCAAGTTAAGGTGCGATTACTTATGATATTCAATGGGATGCGGTCATGTTATTTACTAAAGCACTTCTAAACCACTGATCCAGAGTTCAGTGGGTACTTCACAAATATTATAAACACATTCAGAAACTCAAGAGAAGAGACCTCCCAATGTATGAAACTAAGCTTCTTCCCTGTCCTCTCCAGAAGATAGGAGCCAGATTGCTGTTCAGGACCTTTCTGCAGCTGTGACTATGCAAATGGGTGAGAAAGCAGACAGATCTCTCCAGCTGGAGATTCTCCAGGGTAGAGAAACTCCTCTCGAGCTAGCTCCTAGGGCCAGGATGCTGGAACAATTTGTATAGTGTGGGTGCTGAGAGCCATTGAACCAAACTGTAAACCTTGTATATAATGAATGGACACCACTTCAAGCCAAGGGGGGCTGCAGCACCCCCTGCACCCCTAGTTCCAGCGGCACCTTTGCCTAGGGAAGTCTCCTCTGCAACTGCAGGGAAGGTTTTCTGGAGTGGGGAGGAAGGGGGCTTGATGTGTTGACCTTGTACCAACATCTAAACTTTTGGGTCATTTTCACTTGATTAACATCCATTTGTTCCCCTCTGTGTTGTGATGTAACGGAGTGTTCTGGCCTTTAAGAGAGGGTACAGGCCCAGCATGATGCTGGTCCATTCAATCCAGAACAAGATAATTTTGTAGTTCTAGTTCTCATGGCTTATGGGCATGAGAGGCTCGCTCAGTAGGGGATGCTGGGCAGGAGCTCCTGAAGATACAGGCAACCTTTCCCCTCCAAACCAAGAGGGACCAAGAAAAGGAAAAGCCTTAGGTTTCTCTGCTAAGGGCCCTGAAAGAAGTTTTGTGTGGGGCAGAACAGACGAGGTACCGTATATGACCAGGATGTGCGCAGTGATGCCTTGTTGTTCAAGCCAGACACCCACAATCAGAGCCAGGTTACCTGGAGAGAGGCAAGATGGGGTCCAAGGCTGGAAAAGAGCAAGGAAGGAGCAGGCACCCAGGGGCTATCACAACCATGGGCAAACACTTTGAGCAGCCAGTGAACTGCTGTTGCTAGGCTTAAGAGCCAGTCTGCTGACTTTTCCAACCACTAGGTGAAGTGGCTAATCAGGCAGCCTGCTACAAGTCAGCTGTGCTCCTTACATGGCCTGGATACTGGCTCTGCTGCAAGCCTTGCTGCTAGCCTGGCTCTGCTGTGGGTCCTGCTTCCTGACAGGAAGGAACTCTGAGGGAAAGCGAAGCCAGGTTTAGAGCTGCCATCTGCCTCACTGTTTAGGTCCCCTCTGCTAGAGTTCCCTTTAACAGAGGAAAAACAGCGAGGAGTCCTTGTGGCACCTTAGGGTATTTCTACACTGGAAACTTCAAAGCGCTGCCATGGGAACGCTCCTGCGGCAGCTCTTTGAAGTGCGATTGTGGTCGCGCATGAGTGCTGGGAGAGAGCTCTCCCAGCACTCCAAGTAATCCACCTCCACGAGGGGATTAGCTCCAAGCGCTGGGAGCCCGGGTCCCAGCATTCGGAGCCTGTCCACACTAGCGCTTTAAAGCACTCAGACTTGCGGCACTAAGGGGGGTGATTTTTCACACCTCTGAGCCAGCAAGTTAGAGCGCTATAAAATGTAAGTGTAGACAAGCCCTTAGAGACTAACAAATTTATTTGGGCATAAGCTTTCTTGGGCTAAAACCCACTTCATCAGATGCATGGAGTGAAAAATACAGTAGAGAGGTATAAATACACAGCATATGAAAAGATGGGAGTTGCCTTACCAAGTAGGGGGTCAGTGCTAATGAGCCAATTCAATTAGGGTGGAAGTGAGCTAGTCTCAACAGTTGACAAGAAAGGAGGAAAAATCACTCTTGTCGTTTGAAATGGGCCACCTTCATTACATTGAACTCATTAGCACTACAAAAGTGATTTTTCCTCCCTTGTCAACTGTTGAGACTAGCTCACTTCCACCTTAATTGAATTGGCTCGTTAGCACTGACCCCCCAACTTGGTAAAGCAACTCCCATCTTTTCAAATGCTGTGTGTTTATACCTCTCTACTGTATTTTCCACTCCATGCATCTGATGAAGTTGGTTTTAACCCATGAAAGCCTATGCCCAAATAAATTTGTTAGTCTCTAAGGTGCCACAAGGATTCCTCGTTGTTTTTGCCGATACAGACTAATATGGCTACCATTCTGAAACCTTTAACAGAGGAGCATTGCTGTTGTACTGCAGAAAGGGGGCAGACAGACAAGTCATTTTGGGAGAGCTGTGACACAAGGACAGAGACTATGATGGTTTGGCCTTACATTTGGCTTCTATTTTTGGACTTTCTTCACACTGGAAGGGTAGAGATTTTTTGGTTTAGTCAGAGAGCTAGATCACCCACCAAAGAGGAAAGCTGAGGTAACTCTTGCTTGTGAGGAAAAGTAAGGTGAGACAAGCCACTGCTACACTGGAGGGGAATATTTGACGTTATGAGATCTGAAACAGGGAACAGTGTGTTTTATAAATCAGAATCTATAATATTCTGAATGGTGATATCACCTGCTCTCAGATGCCTTTCAAAGTTTTCCTTTGATATGCTGAATGCATGGATTCTGAAATCTTTATGGAATTGAACACCATATTAGTGAGCATGATTTCACACTTGTTTTTTCCCGTTAATTAAGAAACAATTTGGCTGTTCTCAATTTCAGGTTCAGCAAAATATGTTCAAATACAGCTGGCTAGTCCAATACAAATCAGTATAATGTATTAATTAATGCAGTATCCAGCAGTGAGCTAAGTGCTTCACAGAAGACCGAGAAAATATAACTATTAATGAAGTGAGAATTATTTTTCATCTCCAGTTGTGTAGCTTAAAATGAAGTTTGAAAGTAGCCCTAGGGTTATGCTGAGCTAATTCAAAACAATCAGACCGCTGCTTCTCTTTGCAAACCCTTCTAGTAATGGGACCAGTGATTTTCTTCAAGACAAAATAAGATTACACTGTTGACTGGGATACTGTGTGCTGAAAATCAGGCTCTATGAGAATGTTTACACTGCAGTTAAATACTTCTGGCTGGACCATGTCCGCTGACTCGAGTTCCCGGGGCTCAGGCTAAGGAGCTGTTTAATTGCAGTGTAGACGGTCTGGCTTCAGCCTGAGCCCTAATGCCTACGCTGCAATAAAAAAGTCCGTTAGCCCAAGCTCCACAAGATGGAGTCAGCTGACATGGTCCAGCCCTGGGTTTTTAATTGCAGTGTAGACATACCCTATGTTGGTGTATTGTCTTGGAATAGGGTAGCACAGTAACTCTTCGTTTAACATTGTAGTTATGTTCCTGAAAAATGCGACTTTAAGTGAAACGATGTTAAGCGAATCCAATTTCCCCATAAGAATTCATGTAAATAGGGGGAGTTTGGTTCCAGGGAAATTTTTTCCCCAGACAAAAGACTATATTTTATGTATGTATGTATCTCTAGCTGTGAGCCCTCTAGTGGTGCTTGTTCTCTGTTTTAGAAGTGTCCAGAAAACAGCCTGAACAGTAGAATGTTTGTTTCTGTATGAGAAATAAACATGGTTATTCAGGACTGACCTGTGCCTTTGTGGGTTTTTTTCTTGTTCCTGTTATGTTAAAACAAGACACAATATGTCTTAATATGATGAGATAATATGACGCTCAGGTAGGCATGTATTTGTGCATGTACATTTACATACCACGCAGCTGGACTTTTGCCCACAGAGGTGATTTTGCATATAAACATATGGAGACGCAGTCATATTTAGTCATGGATGAGCTCAAAACAGGGACGTGTATTCACATTGGATGCATATTGTGTATGTGCAAATGCTGGCAATTCGATCCATACTATGCAGAGGAATATTTATTCTAATTACCTTTTAATATTAGTTCTGGAAATATTTATCTTGGGATTTTCTGTAGTGCTTATTGACACAGTATCTAAGTCTTTTCTGACCTGAAATATTGGAATATTTCTGGGGGGCGGGGGCAGCAACATTAATCCAAAAAGTTCATAAATATCTTGTGGTGTAACTGGAATTAATTATTATTTTCTCAGCAGTTTTGTGTGCTGAATGCTATACAATAGAAATGGGCAGGTATGGTCTCTGCCACAAAGAGCTTGCAACCTAAGTGTAGTTCTGACTTAATCAATGGGGATAACAAACAGCTGTGTGGGAATGGGATAAAGGAAAATGAAAGTTACTGGAATAAGGGTATGGAGTTACCTGCTTCCTCAGATAAGTTAATTCAAGATTTAATGATTATTGTTGCCTCACTACTTGTGAGGTTTTATAAACAAGTTTTATTCATAACTTTTACATTTTGTGTGTGTGTGTGTGTGTAGCCTCAATGCTATGTGCCAGGAAGAATGATTGATTAGCATTCAGGAATTATTCAGGATGATTATTTCAAGTTTGGAGGCAACACTAAAGGCCAAATCCTCAGTTGGTGTAAATTAACTCTATTGACGTCAATCGAGTTATGTCAGTTTACACCAGTTAAGGGTCTGACCTAAGTGTACAAGCTGTTCTTTTGCACTGAATACCAGAAATATAAATCTGACAAACAGCCAGTTTGAATACGGGCCAATATATTTACTCAGATCCAAATATTATTCCCTAGACTCTAGTTCTTTCCCTCCCCCTTTACTTACATTTCTTCAAAACTGGAATTATTCCCTCTCTCTCAACTCATACATCTTATAATTTTACTCCAGCACTCTCCCCGTACACACGATTTTAAATTTGTAGCACAAAAGTTCTTTCCTAAGATCATAATGCTTCCCAGACCAACTCAGACTCTCACATTTCCAAAAAAGGGTACTTACACATTGTTGGCATCAGTGTTTGTATTTATATCAGGGAGTTTCATTTTGGGATGAGCAAATGTCAAATTTAATGGTTTGATTCAAACAAGCAAACAAACAAAATCCAAAGTGGGGTATGCTAAGTGCCTGCATAAAGGGCTCTTCTGACCTCAGTGAATAATGCAGATATTAGTACAAATCTCCCTAAGAAGATATAAGCGGGTGTTCTAGGTAATGTACAACCAAACAGCTGAATAATGTTAATTAGTCATTTAGATATCAATTTCACAACAAAGCTTACAGGTTCTTTCTGTTCTTGGAAAGATCTTGGTAGTTACTTTATCAGATTTTCAACAACTTTATCCAAGGACATCCACTTGAAGTCTTTTCCCTTCATTTTTTGGCTTAAAATTATGGCCTCTCTTAAACTGAAGTGAGACAGATATACCCATTCAGTTTGAGAGAAAGCTATTTGGCAAACTTCCATTGTGCCCCTGTCAGATAGAGGAATCGTTTCTAAAGATGCCTCAGATGGAATCTGCTTGCCTTAGCTGTTATCACTTCCCAAGGTGTGGAACAAGTTGTGTTCCAAGCCACTCACCCACCTCAGAATCACTTCCGATAATCATGACGACATCCACTGACCCATCACCAAATTTGTATCCATGTGGTAAGGCCTCTAGGGAAAGTGCTAGGATTAGTCACACATGAGTCAGTTGTAACCATCCCACCCATTTATGAATTCTCTCCAGATAGCATGATTCCAGATGTGTGTAACTGGCAACTATTTTAAAGTCCTATCCATGCTATAGCTGAGACCATGCTAGTTAGCACTACCTGTGATTAAGCACAACTGTTGCAAGTGGGATTCTAACAATGGTTCCTTGACCAGTACAGACAGGATCTTTTCTTGCTCTTGTTCCCTTCAGTTGTTTGCCCCTCCACTGTTAAGAATTATACCTAAAGTCCATCCTATAGTACTATTTTGACAGGGGAAAACTTCTCTCCACTTTTGACCCATGTATAGGCTATTCACCTTCTGGCGGCAGTAGTTTATAAGTTAGATCATCCGGTCAGAGAACAGAAACAATAGCATGTGACTCAGGTAACCAGTCACATATCTTAAGTATTCTTAGGGTAACCAGATAGCAATTGTTGAAAAAATGGGACAGGGGATTGGGGGTAATAGGCGCCGATATAAGGAAAAGTCCCAAAAAACGGGACATCTGGTCACCCTAAGTATTCTGTGTGAAGAGTCTGCAACCAATCTATAATCTGAAATGTGTTCACATACAAGATGCATCAAATACATTCAAATGGCAACCAAAATAGTAAGTTATTTTCTGTTCTCAATCTATGAGCAAACAGAGAAAAGGACTACATTCACCAAATACACTGCATATTGTGAATTCTTTGCCCAGTTCTATAAATAAAATATCATAATTTCAATTCTCAAATTATAAGTCTTCCACAGATACATGTAACTGTCATACAATGATATAAAGAGAGCCTGTGGCAGTTTTGTAACATAATTGAATGAAAATAAATCTCTGTTCATACAACACGAGATGTGGTTTCAACCTACCCAATGTGATTCATCTTCTTACAGAGCTAAGTTATAGGAGTGATGCTTGCTGCATTTCTCATCTTTCCACGGTTTCTTTAGATTTGTCTGTCTTAGATACTCCTGTTCAGTGATATTTGACTGATAGCTCTTATGTAATATGTGATTCAAACACAGTTGTCAAACTCTTCCACAGGAAAAGGTTATTTTCTTTAGGACTGTTCGTTTTATCTGATGCTTTCTAGTGTTAAAACCTAAGCCTATTTCAAGTTGCTTAATGAAGTTACATCATCCAGTTACATTTCTTTGTCTCTGAGTTCAGACACTTGATATTACAGATGCAGCCGGCTGAGGAAATTGACTCTTTGCACATTTGCTTTGTTATTTTAGAGACTTGAAGATATTGCTTTGTTCATTTTCTTTATGTGGGCTGTCACTGTAACAGTAAAATACAATACTGGAGAGACTTCTTGAATACTACTGTGAAGAGTTCACACATTGTCACAAAATGATATCTGCTGTGGGGGGGAGGGAGCAGAGCAGAGAAATGATTGGTGAAAGCTAAAATATAAACCTAGTGTATGCAGCAAATTATTACACATATTCGAGAAAGCTTGACAAGCTTTTAGCAGTGAATATAAAGAACAACAGTTCCTCTAGTAGTGCCTTTTCTAGCAGTAGATTGTTCTTTGATATTCCATGAGGTCAATATGAACAGCCAAATCCCAAGCAATTGAAAATGCATTGCCTTCTAGTATATAAATGCAATCTCATATTAAGGATCTGTTTTCCCATCAATGTACAGGGGCTTTGTGTGCAAATCTTTTGAGCTTCTGTGGGAATTTCCCATGTAAATCTCGGTCTCCTGCAGATCAGTTGGACAATAGGCCACTTTACTGTTGATCTCTATTTATGTATCCTCTCCTCTGATAGTTTATTTTCAATAAAAGCTACTCTTGCATACTTCCCTCCTTCAATTCCTGACAGTGACAGATAATTCTTAGCAACCTACCTTTTGTTGGCTCCTGTTGCCTTTATGTGCCCCAAGCTCCGCAATACTTGTGCACTGACCTTCAGAATAAAAGGTTCAGATATGGTAAATTAGACATGGAAGACACCAAGTCGGATTATCTGGCCTATTAGGTTGAAAGCACCAAGCGAGTCTGATTCAAAGTTCATACTGAGGTAACGCCAATGACTTGAGTGGCATTACTCCTGACTCTCAGCAGAGTGAGATCAGAATCAGGCACCCAGACTCAGGAAACACAGATTAAAAATCCCAGAAAATCAGTCCTTCATACTTTATGGAAAATAAATTGAGATGCATGCAGTTTACTCTTTGCAGCACTTTTGGAGGATTTCTTGTCTGCCCCTGTATGCTCATTAAAGAGCCCGGGCCCCTACAAGCAGGGGTTTGCCCTAGTGAATGTGGTCAAAATACATTCTGATAGAGTACCATTTTTACCCACTTTGCACAGGTATAAACAACTACACAAGGTGCAAGCCAGTGGAGAATCAAACCTGTTGAGCCACATGAACCAGATTGCATTCTTCACTTTGCCAGTAACAATGCCAAGTTGTTTAATTTTTTGGTGCCTCACTTTTCCTGCCTCTAAAGTGGAAAGCACCTTACAAAGAAGGGTGTGAAACCCTAGATGCAAGACACTATCTAAATTAAAAGTATTGGGTCTCTTTTCTTCTTTATATTATATTTTGATTGCTCAAGGAATTCTACATAAAGTATTTAAAGTGAGTTAGCACCAAAAACAAAGATTATTAAAAAACCTGTTTTCACTAAGTGGTTCCCTTACTAAACAGCTTCATGTTTTATGTGCTAAAGTGCTAAAATTTTAATTTTCCATCTTTTTTTCAGAATTCTCTGAACTTTTTTCAGGTGTTAAGTGATGAAAGCTTTAATTAAATTTTTAACTAAATTCTGGGGCCTTTTCTCATTTCAATCATTTATCTATTTTTGTCCAAACTATCTGCAACAGTAAAGCTCAGTGAAATATTTAATTGTATTTTCCTCTGTAAATAACACCATGAATTAGAATTAAATGAGGCAGTTTTATTGTTATCTAAGTGTAGTTGCGTGAAGAACTAGAACAAAGGAGCTGCTATTTTATGGGAAAGTGATCTCCCTATTGACATAACTGCCTTTCAGATGAAAATCTGTGTACTCGGAAATTCTTTAGCTACATAAAAGGACAATACCTTGAGTATGAGAGAGAAGCCTCAGTGTTATCTAGTCTTTTTTTTTTTGTTAGCATCTGGTGTGGATACAGAACCATGTGTATGTCACAACAGATGTAATTTGTGGAAGAGTAAGTCTGCACAAGTATTAAATGTCATGCTGTAAACTAAACACTCCAAGGAACAAGAGGCCCCAGAAAGGGTTTCTCATGGTGAGGAAATATCTTTATCCAAGGTAAATTTAAAACAACTGTGTTTTGTTGACTGTATATTTCAAAACTAATTGCATGTTCTGAGACTACTTCAGCTCTGAGAGATGAATGTAGGGCTCTCATTTTTTTACTTAATGCAACTTTTCACTTTAAGGAGAATGTTCTGTTGATGATGGACAGAAAATATCTTAGCTTAATACACTTGATTTGTAGGTCTGTATAAGGAGATTTTGGTTTAAAATACATCATCATCATGATGAATACTTAAAGGTTTTTGAAATAAATTGGATCTATCACTTCCACCAAAGCTAGTTTACCTTAAAATTGTTCATGCTGTACTCTTAGATGTAACAAGCGGGCTTTGCACATCATGAACACTGAGGCATTCAGTATATGGTATCTTCATTTGTAGACCTGAGTGGGAGGAGAGTGAGCCAATCTCTACATCACACTCCCAAGGGCAAACATTTAGGTTCCTAAGTAGTTATCTAGTAGATAAGGCCACTGCATTGGGAATTGAGGACTGAGTTCTAATCCTCGCTCTGTCCTAACCTGATCTGTGACCTTGGACAAGTACTTTGGCCCAAGAGGAGTTAGGTGCCTAAATACCTTCTGGGGATCTGGGCCTTTCCCTCTCTGTTTTTGTTCTCAGCCTTTGTTTACTTACAATAAATATTTTTGTGTCAGGAACTGCCTCTCCCTACGTGTTTGTACAGTGATTCACACAACAAGGCCCCTACCTCAATTGGGAGCTCTAGGTGCTACTGTAATACAAATAAGTAATAGGTGTTCTTCGGCCTCTCTGCTTCAGCACTGTGCAGTACTCCTGCAGCTTGAATCCTACACAAGACTTTTCGCAGTATTCCATATTTTAAACTATAGAATTTCAAGGAAATTAGGGACAAAATCCTGGCCTGTACCACATGAGTGGTGTATGGTGGGTTGTGTGTGGTGCGTGGTGCGGAGAAGGTATAGACACCATCCCTACCTTATACACAAGTAGCAGGGCAGGAGCCTTCCAGGGCACTTCAGATAATATTGGGAATTGGGAACAGCTACTCAAGCCATGTTGGATATCTCAAATGCATCTGTAACTACTATAGTCAGTGAATATTGACTCTTGCCATGTGATGGGGGTATTAGACTTTGTACCTAGGATCCACTTCAGGTGATTGGGGCCAAGAAATAAAGTTAAAGAGTCTCTTAACACTTTAACATCATCAGAGGAGGAGACATCCAACACCCTAGCTAGCTTGTATATGTGCCGTGGTCAGCACATGGTAGCCAGGAGCACATGCTGCTGGTCTGAATAGAAATAGCAAAGCATACCAAGCAGTACATCCCCTGGCCTGGCCTGGTCTGAGCCATCCTAAAATAAAATAGGGAAAGATCAAGTTAAAAATTATTTAGACAAGTTAGATGTCTTCCAGTCACTAGGGCCTCATGAAATATGTTCTAGACTGCTCAAGGAGTTGACTGAGGAGATATCTGAGCCGTTAGTGATTATCTTCAAAAAGTCATGGAAGATGAGGGAGATTCCAGAGGATTGGAAAAGAGAAAATATAGTGCCCATCTATAAAAAGGGAAATAAAGACAACTCGGGGAGTTACAGACCAGTCAGCTTATCTACAGTACCTGTAAAGTTAATGGAGCAAATAAATAAACAATCAATTTGCAAACACTTGGAAGATAATAAGGTGATAAGTAACAGTCAGCATGGATTTGTCAAGAACAAGTTGTGTCAAACCAACTTAATAGCTTTCTTTGACAGGGTAACAAGTCTTATTGATAGGGAGAAAGCGGTAGATTTGGTATATCTTGACTGTAGTAAGGCTTTTGATACTGTCTGGCATGATCTTCTCATAAACAAATTATGGAAATACAACCTACATGGAGCTACTATAAGGTGGGTGTATTAGTGGTTGGAAAACTGTTTCCAGAGAGTAGTTCACAGTCAAGCTGCAAGGGTGTATTAAGTGGCGTCCTGTGGAGATCAGATCTGGGTCTGGTTCTGTTGAATAGCTTTACATAATGGAATAGAGAGTACATTTATAAAGTTTGCAGACAATACCAAGCTGGCATGGTTGCAAGTGCTTTTGAGGATAGGATTAAAATTCAAAATGATCTGAACTAGGGATGTAAAAGGTTAAATGGTTAACCAGTTAATCAGTAAGCATTAGGCTTACAGTTAATTGACCTTAACCGTTAACCCCAGCGGCCCTGTGCTGGCCAGAAGGACCCCAGTCCTGGCTGCATTGGGATGGCCAGCCAGAGGGAACCCAGCCCCGGCTGTGCCCTGCCAGCTGGGCCGGCAGGACCCCAGCCCCGGCCAGGTGGTGGGAACCCAGCCGTGCTGTGCTGGCCGACTGGAGTGACCCCAGTCCCGGTCTCCCCATGCTAACCGGGCCAGCGTGGCCCCAGCCGCCCCCTGCCAACCGGCCAGAGCAACCTCAGTTAACGGTTAATCAGTTAAACAATGGGTTTCAGAGTAACAGCCGTGTTAGTCTGTATTCGCAAAAAGAAAAGGAGTACTTGTGGCACCTTAGAGACTAACCAATTTATTTGAGCATAAGCTTTTGTGAGCTACAGCTCACTTCATCGGATGCATACTGTGGAAACTGCAGAAGACATTATATACACAGAGACCATGAAACAATACCTCCTCCCACCCCACTCTCCTGCTGGGGTGGGAGGAGGTATTGTTTCATGGTCTCTGTGTATATAATGTCTTCTGCAGTTTCCACAGTATGCATCCGATGAAGTGAGCTGTAGCTCACGAAAGCTTATGCTCAAATCACAGAATCATAGAATCATAGAATATCAGGGTTGGAAGGGACCCCAGAAGGTCATCTAGTCCAACCCCCTGCTCGAAGCAGGACCAATTCCCAGTTAAATCATCCCAGCCAGGGCTTTGTCAAGCCTGACCTTAAAAACCTCTAAGGAAGGAGATTCTACCACCTCCCTAGGTAACGCATTCCAGTGTTTCACCACCCTCTTAGTGAAAAAGTTTTTCCTAATATCCAATCTAAACCTCCCCCATTGCAACTTGAGACCATTACTCCTCGTTCTGTCATCTGCTACCATTGAGAACAGTCTAGAGCCATCCTCTTTGGAACCCCCTTTCAGGTAGTTGAAAGCAGCTATCAAATCCCCCCTCATTCTTCTCTTCTGCAGACTAAACAATCCCAGCTCCCTCAGCCTCTCCTCATAAGTATAAATAAATTTATAAATATTTATATATAAATATTTATAATTTATAAATAAATTGGTTAGTCTCTAAGGTGCCACAAGTACTCCTTTTCTTTCAGTTAAACAATATAATTTTAATCATTTAACTGGTTAACTTTTTTTAACCAATCTTTATATCCCTAATCTGGAAAACTGGAGAAATGGTTCAAAGTAAATAGAATGAAATTCAGTAAGGACAAATGCAAAGTACTCCATTTAGGAAGGAACAAACAGCTGCATACAAAATGGAAAATGACTGCCCGGGAAGGGGTACTGTGAAAAGGGATCTGGGGATCATAGTGGATGACAAGTTAAATATGAGTCAACAGTGTAACGCTGTTGCAAAAAAAGCAAACATCATTCTGGGATGTATTAGCAGGAGTGTTGTAAGCAAGACACGAGGAGTAATTCTGCTCTACTCAGCACTGATTAGACCTCAACTGGAGTATTGTGTCCATTTCTGGGCACCACATTTCAGGAAAGATGTGGACAAATTGGAGAAAGTCCAGAGAAGAGCAACAAAAATGATTAAAGGTCTAGAAAACATGACCTATGAGGGAGGATTGGAAAAAATTGTGTTTGTTTAGTTTGGAGAAGAGAAGACCGAGAGGGGATATGATAACAGTTTTCAGGTACATAAAAGGTTGTTACAAGGAGGAAGGAGGAAAATTGTTCTCCTTAACATCTGAGGATAGGACAAGAAGCAATGGGCTTAAACTGCAGCAAGGGAGGCTTATGTTGGATGGTAGAAAAAGCTTCCTGTCAGGGTGGTTAAGCACTGGAATAAATTGCCTAGGGAGGTTGTGGAAACTCCGTCACTGGATATTGTTAAGAGCAGGTTAGACAAACACCTGTTAGGGATGGCCTAGATAATACTTAGTCCTGCCATGAGTGAAGAGGACTGGACTAGATGACCACTCGAGGTCCCTTCCAATCTTAGGATTCTGTGATCCTATCCTGCAACTGCTGCAAGAACACTCTAATGCCAGATACCCAGCCCGCGCCAATCTGCTCTTGGCTACCCACTTCTTCCTCTAAATTAGAAATGAGCCAAAACTAGAACTATCCTGAACTTTAGGGCTGACTGGATTTGGGTCCAAATAGATAGAGCCTTCAGGCATGAACATTTGGGTTCTCATCTGACCACGTATGAGCAAAAGGGAGTTGGTTATGGAAGATTCCCCTTGCCTTCACTGTTATAACATTAGACCAGTGGTTCTCAACCAGGGGTCTGAGAGCCCCTGGGGGCCTCAAACAGGTCTCAGGGAGTCCACCAAGCAAGGCCAGTATTAGACTCATTGGGGTCCAGAAAGCTGAAGCCCCACTGCATGGGGCTGAAGCCTGGTGCCCTGAGCCCCGCCACCGGGGGCTGAAGCCAAAGCCTGCGCAACTTAGCTTCATGGGGGCCGTTGTGGCATGGGGCCCCAGGCAACCACACTGCTTACTACCCCTTAATGCCGGCCCTTGCTTTTATAAGCAGAAAACCAGTTGTTGTGGCACAGGCAGGCCATGAAGTTTTTATAGCATGTTTGGTGGAGCTTCAGAAGAAAAAGATTGAGAACACCTGCCTTAGACTTCTGTTGTGTGTCTTTCCCCCTCAGTAACTAATGCTCAGCTACATGCACCTTCAGAATTTAGTTAGTGTTGGCAGGGATATCTAGACTGGTGTGAGGAAACCTAAATAATGTGGCCATTTCTCTGTGGTGCTCCCTGTCTCTAGTTAGAAGGGACAAAACTGGATTTGGGGACCCCATGTAGCAGTGTGTGATTCTGAACACTACGGAGCACTGCTTCATAGATTTTCTGTGTGCCCCAGCCTATAGAGAGGGGAGACTCTCTTTTCTGGTCTCCATTACTCCCCATTCCTGTATACAGACTGGAATACACACAGCATGGCTTGTGGCTAGTGGAGGTGGTGAGCTCTTGAAGCCTCACCCTTGATTCAGGGCCTCATCTGTAGGACTGTCCTGTTCGTTAACACCACATATATCATGTGACGCTGAATGATCCATAATAACAGGTTTCTAAACTTTTAGGCTTAGCACAAAGTGCTTGTGGGTCATTTATTGTAAAGACAGTACAAATTAGAAAGAAAAAATAATAAATATATACATAATGTATTGCTTTAACTCAACCAGAAGTTATAGGCTTGATGAAGAAATCACTTGGTGAAATTCTATAGCATGTGTTAAGCAGCAGATCAGACTAGATGAACATAATGGTGGTTCCTTTTGGTGTGAACAGCTATGAATCTATGCTTGAATCTATGCTTTTTCTATGCTAGAAAAAGACAGAAGGGTTTCCAGGGGCTGAGGGTTCACCAGCTCCTCCCTTCTCTAGCACTACTTTAATAATCTGCTGTAAACAGTACTGTACAGAACTCTCTCTCTATATAGAGAGCCATAACTCCACCTCCCAATTAGCATAGTTCAGCCCACAGAAATACTTCCTTCTATCAATTGCCTGTCCTCCTCCATGTTGGACTCTTCCTTTCACAGATCCTAGGGTTGAGAACAGTCAGAAAAGGTAAGTTCTAAACAAACAAACCAAGAACTGATAAATGGGAGGGGTATGGCAAATGCTTCTATGGTGTGAGTGCACTTTGTCCAACCTGGCCACTGTGAAATTAGGGAATGGAAGATGGTGGCCCAACATAAAGCACTTTCTCCTGGGACTTCTCTGGGAAATAAGTCACGCACACACCCTTCTCACAATGTTAGTCTACATTAGCACAGATTCCCTTTCCACATTATTTTTTTGGGATGGATCTGTGTGAACTAACTAGTGAATGTATCATAGAGGTGACTCATTCATTGTTGTCGGGGTGCATAGGGATCAGAGAGAAACAGAAGAGGCTGGCTATATCACTGCAGAGGTTTTTCAGTCAACTCCCTGTGGAACTCATGCTTTCCCATTTCAGTTGAACTACTCCCCTTTTATTCTGAGACTAAGCATGACACTGATTTCAAAGGAAGACACTTTCTCAACTATCTATGCAGCCTGCAGCGAAGGTCATGAGGGAGATGAGCAAAGTAAATACTGAGGCAGGGAGAAGCGGAGAGCAAAATAAGGATTTAATCAAAAGCCAAGCATATAATTCAGTGAAATTTATGGGTGGTTGGGGGGTGTATGAAATATTTCTCTTACTATGTAATCATCCAGCTATGATTGTAACTGAAATCTTTTAATAGTCAATAAGCGCAACAACATCTGGTTCTTTACTTTTCTGAGTTACATTTTCTTATTGCGTGTACGATGAGGTTAATATTTTGACTAGTAATGTTCTATGTAAAGAGATGTGCATCTAAAAGAATTTTTTTTTATTTTTTGGCAAAGTAATAGGGAATTTTGTCACTATTGTTAATGAGGACCAATCACCTATGTCAACCATGCCATTTTCTGCAGTGAGGAAGGAATTATCTCCAAGGAAGAGACTAAAATAATTATCTGTTTATTAAAAAAAGAAAAGGAGTACTTGTGGCACCTTAGAGACTAACCAATTTATTTGAGCATAAGCTTTCATGAGCTACAGCTCACTTCATCGGATGCATACTGTGGAAAGTGTAGAAGATCTTTTTTTTTCTTTTTGCGGATACAGACTAACACGGCTGTTACTCTGAAACCTATCTGTTTATTGTGTGTTGTTTTAAGCTGTGATTATACTCTGAAAAGAGACTCTCTAAAATGGCACAGGGTGGGGCCATACCCATTACACTGCACAGAGTCCTGACCCCTGGGGGCTCCCTGTGTGCCAATGCATGGGGGTCGGGGCAGTGGGGACAGACTAAGTAGGAATGGGCCAAAGATACAACACTGAGCAAATCCTCTGGTTTCCCCCCTTCCCTATCCTCCCCACCATGGCAGGGGAATGAAGAAACAGAACTACTTCAGCCAATTCAATTCTCCCCTCTTCAGCCGAGCATTCATCTGCCCAGAGCTGAGCCCAGCTGCTCAGGCTGGAGGCTGGCATGAGGAATTGGGCTTTCATGTATTTTAACTTTCAGTGAAAATTATATAAAAATTTCAAGAAAATACCCTTTTTTAAAAAAAATTCTAACATTTCCTAGAAATGTTGCAGCCTCCAACATAACAGGATTGTGCTTAGTGCCGGAGACCCAGAAGGGAGAACTGGCTAGTCTGAAGTCATTTTTCAGGCTGAATTAAATTCAAAGTTAATCTAACAGAATGAATGGGGAACAATACATCTAATGTTCACAGTTCTTTTTCAGTAATGAAAGTAATAAAGTTAGTGATCTAATCCTTCATCAAGTCAATGGGAGTTTTGCCATGGATTTCAGGGGTGTAGAAGTGGGTCCTACATAAGTAGTCTCTCATTGACTTCAAGTGATGGAGGATCAGACCCGTGAGGCTTTTTTGTTTTAAAAGCGCCCCTTTTTGAAATATAAATAATAATTGAATCTTTTTACAGAGGCAGCTGCTCTTAATGTATAGACAACAAAATCTAGTATACTCTTTCCCAAGTGAGTTTGCAGCTTTAAACAAATTCTGTAAGTGATGCTAATGCTAAGATCTAAGAAATCATAGACTGTTTGAAATATTGGTGATTTGAAACAGTCACATTTTTAAATGTTATTGACTAAGGATTTTCTCTGAATCTTACTGTTGTTTCTTTTGGATATGGCTAGTTGTTTATCTACGGAGCTCTGGTTACTGAGTCTGGTTTGTAAGAGAAAAGGAAAATACAGGAAAGATTATTAGTAAAGGCAACTATAAAGGGATTTTGCCATAACAACTACATTTTACATTTTGCATGTTATTTTATTAAAATGCACTAGTTTTGTAAACTGCATTAATAACACCTAAAACAAAATACATTTTAAAATTTAAATTAATATTAGTAATACTGATCTGTACTGAAATGCTCAAGAAATATCTAGGATTTGTTGATTTGGCACGTATAAACTCAGTAAAGAGGATATGTTTCAGAGTGGCAACCATGTTAGTCTGTATCAGCAAAAACAACGAGGAGTCCTTGTGGCACCTTAGAGACTAACAAATGTATTTGGGCATAAGCTTTCTTGGGCTAGAACCCACTTCATCAGATGCATGGAGTGGAAAATGCAGGAGCAGGTGTAAATACATGAAAAGATGGGAGTTGCCTTACCAAGTGTGATGTCAGTCTAACGAGACAATTCAATTAACAGTAGGATACCAAGGGAGGAAAAATAACTTTTGTAGTGTTAATGAGAATGACCCATTTCAAACAGTTGACTAGAAGGTGTGAGTAACAGTAGGGGGAAATTAGTATGGGGGAAATTAGGTTTAGGTTTTGTAATGACCCAACCACTTCCAATCTTTGTTCAGGCCTAATTTGATGGTGTCCAGTTTGCAAATTAATTCCAGTTCTGCAGCTTCACGTTGGAGTCTGTTTTTGAAGTTTTTTTTGTTGAAGAATTGCCACTTTTAGGTCTGTTATTCAGTGACCAGGGAGATTGAAGTGTTCTCCTACTGGTTTTTGAACGTTATAATTCCGGATGTCAGATTTGTGTCCATTTATTCTTTTGCGTCGAGACTGTCCGGTTTGGCCAATGTACATGGCAGAGGGGCATTGCTGGCACATGATGGCATATATCATATTGGTAGATGTGCTGGTGAACGAGCCCCTGATGGTGTGGCTGTTGTGACCGCACTGAGGATTACCAAAAGAAGCTACACCATCTGCTCAAGAAACTCCCTAAAGAAGCACAGGAACAAATCTACACGGACACACCCCTAGAGCCCCAACCAGGGGTATTCTATCTGCTACCCAAAATCCATAAACCTGGGAATCCTGGACACCCCGTCATCTCAGGCATTGGCACCCTGACAGCAGGATTATCTGGCTATGTAGACTCTCTCCTCAGGCCCTAGTCTACCAGCACTCCCAGCTATCTTTGAGACACCACTGACTTCCTGAGGAAACTACAGTCCGTTGGTGATCTTCCAGAAAACACCATCCTAGCCACTATGGATGTAGAAGCTCTCTACATGAACATTCCACACAAAGATGGACTACAAGCTGTCAGGAATAGCATCCCCGATATTATCATGGCAAACCTGGTGGCTGAACTCTCTCCTTTAACTGAGTTCTACTGACAAATGAGCATCAGATCACCACCTGCTCAATGTTCAGTCACCTCAAGATTAGGGCCAGAAAAAAACAGCTGTGAATGTGTCTGCAATGTCTCTGGTACAGTTCCAAGTCTGGAAAAACTAACCTTTCTTTGTACAGACACTATTGTGTAATGTATTGACTTCAGTAAAACCTTTGTTTGTAAGATGGAAAGTAACCTGGATACAATGTTTGCTTAATGACCATTAAATGCCATATGCAGGTGGTAGTTTATTTGCTTTTTCTCTGATCTTTGAAATAAAGGGAGTAGGAAGAGTATAGCCATTTCACCTTGTGCTGTGATCCCATAATATTTCACCAGCTAAACAAGGTGGGGTAGTTGTTGGATGGGAGACTGAAGAAACAGTTAAGTGCTACATGAATTGTATTATTATTGTATAATGAATACATATTATTACACAGGTTTTATATCAGTTTATGAAGTGCTTTGGGGAAACCTTTTGAAAGATTCTCCATAAATGTAAATTAATAATATGAAACCAGTACCATGGACCAAGAAAGAAAATTATTCAACCATATGGAAATGAAATAAGGGAAGAAAAACAATGGAGGCATTTTGTTATGTAGTGTTGTAATGTTTCCCAAAAATGGTGCAATTGATTGGCAG
Source organism: Chelonia mydas (assembly GCF_015237465.2). NCBI lineage: Eukaryota > Metazoa > Chordata > Testudines > Cheloniidae > Chelonia > Chelonia mydas. The sequence continues at coordinate 74,092,274 of NC_057854.1, forward strand.
GATTTTTATTCTCATTCCCTTTGTTCTATCCTCCTACCCCCTCAGTGTGTGTAGCAGAGGCAGGTATTGTTTGTTACAAAATGCAGCTATCCCCCAAGGACTCCTGACTATTTCTTCCTGATTTTAAATCTGATGTTAGTGCCAATCAGCCTCCATCTCTGGTTTTGGTGTTAAAGGGTTTGCCTTTGTTTAGTTAAAAATAATTGACACAGCTGATGAAAACTTTTCCAGGTTTAGGTGTGTTTGTAATGCTAGTGCAGACTTCTTGTTGTTAGTGCCCACAATGAAACTTACTATTAGTACTCTGATGTCATACAGAAAGATCACTCTTTTCTGTTGAGCTAACTTTTTCTGTTTTAGAATCTTCATGAGCAATATATAGCCTTAATGGGATAATTATTCACTATGGGGCCCCAGAAACATAGGACAAACATCTAAAATGTGAGATAAACAACAGTGCAATTAATTTCAATTATACAGCAATGATATTTTAGCCTCAGTAAAAATGTCTATAATCTCAGTTATATGATTGAGAGTTTCTGGTGTATGTAACTTAACCTTAATTTAATTTACCTGGATCTAGAGTGAGGCGCTGTTCTGAGGTACACATGGAACTTCTATCTATCGCTGGTTCTTATCTATCTAAATATCAAATAGTCCCATCACCACAGGATCTGAGTGCCTCTCATAAATACTAATCAATAGTCGAGCCTCTAAAGGAGGCATGTCACAGGTCTTCTATAAAATATGTTGTGTTTGTGTTCTTGAGGGGTTATTTGATTCCAAACTTCGCAGAGGTAGATGCCTAATTTGTAAGATGACACAGCGCAGCTTCCAGGCTGCAGGGCCTCTTGCAGGCTGCTCCAGCCCATAGACAAACAATCACTGTTTCCCTTACAGGTGACATGAACCACCCCGTGGGGGTTTCCCTGTAAAGAAGGGCCTGCCCACCAATCATGCATGTCCCAGGGTGTGTGGTCTACGTCCTCCCAAGCCCCAGCCCCACAAATGTGCCTTGGCTGTAAGGGCTGAGGCATCTTTAATTTTCTTTGTTGGTCATCTTTTAATGGATAAGCAGAGCAAGCAAATCCATGTTCTTTGTTTCAGCTGATCAGACACGTTGGATACTACCAAATGGACCTTACTCAAGAAGTGTGAGAAAACTTTGCTGTGGTTGTAAAATACTAATACAAGAGATGATAAAGATGCAACAAGTTCTTTTTGCAACAATAGTTCTATGCAATGTAAGTGATACTGACAAATTCCAGTGGGTTTAGCTTTGTATTCAAATGACATGAATGTTCTAATTTCTTGTCTATTGGTCTATTAGTAAACTTGGGGGAAGTACAAGCAAATTCATGTTTGGGGTATCTCCAGTGACTTCAGTGGATCTGCCCCATGATGAACTTGCACTGGTCACTGGTTTGACAAAGACTAGTAATTAAGTGAAAAACCAATGAAAGATCTAATGTTAATACTATAAAGGATTCCCTAATTCCTAAGCAATAATCAACGTGTATGGCAACAGTGACTGATCTCACAAAAAAGTAATAATTTTTTATTACAACTGAGATAATGAATCAACCAATGAAAACAATACAATAAGCTAAAAATCCCTCATATTTAAAATACATTATAGTGATGATCACTAGGGAACATGGCACTTCTTTGACAAGGGGCTCTCTCAGTTATGTGGACACCAAACCAGTTGCACAAAGCTAGGGGAGACCTCTCCATCTTACCTCTGCTAAGGGGAGACTTGGGTCTGGTCTACGCTACAGACCGATGAGTAAAACTATGTCCCTCAGGGGTGTGTGAAAAATTCACGCTCCGGAGAGATGTAGTTATATCGACCTAACCCCCTGCATAGACCGTGCTGTGTCAGTGGGACAGTTTTTCCCATCGACTTAGCTACCACATCCCAGGGAGATGGATTAACTACGCCCACCAGAGAACTCTGTTGGCACAGAGCATCTTCCTTAAAGCGCTACAGCAGCACACCTACATCGGTGCAGATGCAGCATTTTACATGTAGACTTGCCCTCAGACAGTCACTCCTTGATCATTCACAGCTAGAAATGTAAAGGTCTGAAACACAACGGGGATGCTGGGGTTTAAAGATTTTGTTTTAACAATCAGTGTGCCACTGAATATTGAATCTAAAGCCACTGGGCATGTTCTCAGGAGCATGTTTTATGTTATATTTTAAAAGACTTGTATGTTATGGTTTAATGAGAGTTTGCAATGCTGATTTATGATTTTTTACTTAGAAAGAACAAAGTATAAGACATTGAACTTTCAAATCCTTACTGTACTATTGTGAGTAAGAGTGTATTTAATACAGTCAAGTCACACTAATAAATCAAGGACTAGTATACTTCATTATCTGGCCTTGGACAAGGCAGCTCAGATCAAATAAGATACAGAAGGTCATTAACAACAATCTCTCTCTTCAATATCCTTGAGCTGATAACTACTAGAATCAAATGTTAAAAGAAGTACATTTTGTTCAGCACTGCACTCTTAGACCTGTGCTTTTTACAAAGTAATATTATAGGTTTGACCTTTAAACAATTCCCCGTCTGAGGGGAGAGGTTGTTTGATCACTGGTGCTTCATGGAACAGTTATATCTGTAGTGGAGGTGCATTTATCCTTATACAGTACGCAGTGTTCAAACTGAAGAGGCTTTGGGAGGGCCCTTTCTCTATGGCATTCACTCTCATTTGGCCTGAAATAGCCCAAATGGCATACTTCAAAGCTCATGTTTTTCTGACAGGCATTTAGTAAGAGCTGAGTTGGGGCGGGGGGTGGAGGGGGAGAGGGGGTGTGTATGTGTGTATGTATGCGCGCACTCTCTCTCGTGGTGGCGGGGTAGCATTTGAATCTGGGGGGAAGGAAATTCTAATATCTTGGAGAATAGATTTTTATTTCTGAGTCTCAGCTACCACTCCAATAATCTGTCACTATTAATTGAACTTGGTGTAGTAACCAAAAAACAAAACACAAACAGCTTCACATGTTATCTGGCTGAGTCCCCAGTGAAATGAATAAGTTCAGGTAATTTTCTTCTCTTGCATTCCCCTTTATATTTTGTGCATTTCTCTCTCCCATCCCACTCTCTCCTGTACCCCCATTGCCTCCTTCAATGCCCTGCATCATGGCACCCATTCCTTGGTCTGAGAAGGACAAAGCATGGCACATAGCCAGCACCAGTGTTTGGACTCCATTTGCTGCTGAACTGGGGAAAAGGATCTGTATTAAAATCACAGCCTCTGAACTTCACACTTTTAGGCTTCATGCTTTCAAGATTTTCTCTGCAATCACAAGGACTAGACACTTTTTTTTTCTTAAATGAAAACTAAGATTTTCATGAACTATGCCTCCAGGACAAAATTCAAGACTCATGATACAGTCATTGCCAACACTGACTTAGATCGGACTCTACCTCAATCACATCAATTTCCCCCTCTTTTAGATTGACAAAAAACAAAGCAGGGTGTGATTCTTGCTCAGCTGAGGGCACATTGCTTTGTAAATTATCAAGATTTCTGAAGAGGAACTCTTTCTCTGCCCCCTTTTAAAAGTAATTTTGGGATGAAGAAGCAGTCTCCGTGATAATGTATATTTCCAATAATGCACAATTTAATATGTAAACCCAATTATGACAGACACTAATTTCCTCTTATTTATTTGTGCCCTGGTTGGGTGAATAATGTTTTACAGACTAATTGAGTGTCTGGCTGCTGTTACCTATAGCCTTTAATATTACCAGAGATTTTCAATCATACGCAGCTCTGGGGAGCAGTATAAGCGCAAGAGGTGTTGGTACTCCATGAGGTTGATACTCTGGTGTGAACTTGCTTTCACAGTCTCTGTTGATTGATCCAGATAGCTAGCCTTGAAGGAAGCCCTGTCTCTTTTAGGACTAGCTTACTGAAAGGAAAGTTCGCTGTCATTACTTCAGAGAGCATGCACTATAAGAGAAACAGATGTAGAAAACTGGACAGCTGAGCTAGCTACGGTGGAAGGGGTAGTTGAATATTTAAATAACTTACAAAAACAATGAGTCCGGCTCTGCGTTGTTTTTGTGGATACAGACCAGCACAGCTACCCCTCTGATAAGTAATTTACAGCAAACTAAAGTGGTCAAGAACAATTTGGAGAAAAAGTAAATAGCTGACCAAAGCACAATAAATACTCTGTGAAATTTGGCTTCAGTCAGGAACAGAGAAATGTTATTAGTTGCCCCGGGATAATTAGCTTGTGGCCTAAGGCATGTCTGCAGTGCCTTGCAGTTTGGACTAAGCAGATCTGAATAGCAGTGCACACTGAAGTACTGGGCAGTAACTCTCCTGTGTGCAAGCTGCAAGCATGAACTTAAAGGTCCTGAGTTTGCACTGTGAAGAGGAATACATAAGTGCAAACTCAGAACTGTTTGGTGGGCCATTTCCAGCAGTTGACAAGAACATCTGAGGAACGGGGTGGGGGGGGGGAGAATAAACATGGGGAAATAGTTTTACTTTGTGTAATGACCCATCCACTCCCAGTCTTTATTCAAACCTAAGTTAATTGTATCCAGTTTGCAAATTAATTCCAATTTTGTATATCCTTACTGCAAATTGTTAATTGTTGTGTTCCACCCCAGCATTAGTGGCATTTCAGTGACAGGTGAAGAGGTCCCTTACTCTTCACAGTGAGGGATAATCAATATTTGTAAAGCACTTGAGATCCTCAGATGAAAGGTGCTATGGAATGATGTTGGGCCACAGTAAGCAGCCAAAGGGTTGACAGAATTTATATCAGTGCCCCCTCACACACGGAGTGTGATTGCCATTTGTAAAACAGGTGAGCAAGGTGTTAAATCCTAGGCTGTTCTTGGATGCTCAGATAGAAGATATGGCCAAGAGTGTTTTTCTATATATTACTCCTGGGGGAATTCTGCACCACCGCACAATGCAGAATTTTGCAGAAATTAACGTTGTATGTGCAGAATTTCCTTTCCCCCTACAGAAATGGGCTGCAGTGCTGCTAGCCGTCACTAGGGGCCACTGGACTCACCAGAGCCCAGCTCACACATAAAAGACACTGTTGGGAGGAAGGGGGAGGGAGCTAGTGGGTTCCTCACAGCTGCAGTTCCCAGCATGCCCTGAGGGAAGGAGATGGTGGCGCGCGGGAAACTCTGTGCAAGCCTGGAACCAAGCATCAGGCTGTTTCTCCCTCTGAATCCCTGGGCTCCGGGGGTTCTGGACAAGGAGGGGCTCCATGGCTGAGCTCTGGGGGGACGTGGGAAGGGGGTGTGGGTATCTGGGCCAGGAGGCCCCCCGCAGCTGGACTTGGCGGGGCGGGGTTGTGGATGTCTGGCCCCCTGGCTGGGCTCTGGCGGGGAGGGGGAAAGGGGCAGAGAAACAGGAGGGGTTTCTTTAACTCTCTATACCTGGGTGAGTTTTTCTGTGTGTCTGTATTGTTACAGACATACTTGCTGACAGGTATTTTGAAATAAATTACCAAAATAATTGAAACTGGCGTGAATATGTAGTGTTATGTTGACAAATAACATATGCAGAATTTTGCAGACTTTTTAATTTTTTGGTACAGAATTTTTATTTTTATTTTTTTGGTGCAGAATGCCCCCAGGAGTAATATATGCTTGGCAAAAAGAGTGCAACCTTTTCTTGCCACAATTAAGCATGATTTTGTCACTTAAGATTCCATTACTGTAATGCCTTCTGGATGGGACTACACCTTTGGACCATTTGGAAGCTGAAGCTAGTGCAGAGTGCTTACTCCCTCATGTTGGGAGAACACATTACACTAGTGGTCCATGATTTGCACTGGCTTCAATTCATGTTGTTGGTTTTATCCTATAAAGCCCTAAATGGTTTGGGACCTGGCTATCTTAGAGATTTTCTCTCTCTGTGCAGTATACTGCCACAGCTGAGATCAGTAGAGGGGCTTGAACTGGAGCTCCTTCAGTATAAATGAGGGGGAGACATGGGCAAGGTGCTCTCTGTGAGAGGTCATATATTTGGGAACTTTCTACCCCCAATGGTCTGCCAGAGATTGAGGTTGTTGAGATTCCAGGCATGATGCAAAGTCAATCTTTCCCCTTCTCTTGAGGTGGATATATGCATACTGTGATTTAGAATTGTTCGGGGTGCACTGGATGGACACCTATGCCTGAATTATAAAAATTTAAAGAAATAATTTAAAAATTAAAACAGTGGTATTTAAGAGGAAAACTAAGTGCATATACTTGACAGTAGAAACCTTAAGACAGTGAAGGATTCTCTTAAGAAAAAATGTTCTAATTCACAGTGGGAGCTGGAAATAGATGAGCTATCTAGTCACCTTCCACCCCTAAAATTCCTTTTCTTAGCTTTCACAACAGTGGATTTTCTTCCTATGTAGAGGCATTTGCTAGGAGTGCCTCTTTATGAACCAACTTGATGCTCCTTAAGTCTCCAGAGTGTAATTGACAGTGAGGAGCTGTGCATAATGTGTGCAGAGATGCAGAATTTACACTGCAGTATTTATTAAGTGTAAATAGTTGTGTGGATTTGAAGCACATGTTTTATATTATATTTCATGATTTAATACACTGCAGTGTAAATTAACCCCATTTGGCCAGGAATAGAGAGAATTATCAGTACAATATTAAGGCTTGATCTGGTGGGCCCTCCAGTCTGAATGGAAGTTGCTTGGTGTCTGAAAGGCATTTAGGCATGTTGTTACTGCATTCTTATTTTGGTATGATCATACTAAGCATATTTTACTGTATCTTTGTTCTATGCTTCTTTTTAAACCTATGCTTAGAAAAAGAGGACCTGAATTTTAATTAAAACCTCATTTCTGGTCTAGAATTCGTGTGTTTTAACCTCACAGACAAAAGCAGAGGCACTGTACTGTTAAGAGTGATTATAGAACAAGTTTTTTAATCAAGTATTTTTGTTTGGATTGTAAACTATTTGGAGCAGGGATTATCTTTTTGTTCTGTGATTGTACAGTGCCAGGTCCAGTGGGTTCTGGTTCCTGACTGGGGCCCGTTGATACTACCCCAAACAAATAATATCAGTAATAATTTTCACTTTCCTCTGTTTGGTTTAAGGCTGTTTCTAAAAATCTCTTCCCAAGGGGAGGCTTCTGCCATATCTACTTTTTGTAAACTACAGCAGTATGCAACAAGGGTGCTGCACTTGGTGAATTAAGAATAGAAAATTATGTTATGGGAAAAAGTGTTCCCTAAAGGGAAACAAATTTGATCCAAGAAGATCAGCATCAGGCTCTGTATACAGAGATCTTTTGAGGTGCTGAGTTTCCTCAGCTCCCCTGGAAACCACTGAGATCTTCTGAATGTCAACAGGTTCATAATTTAAACTCCCTGGAGCCAATGGGAATGGACAATCACAGCACCTTTTTTTACAGGAGTGCTCTTAAAATCCTGATTCAAAGCCCTTTGAAGTCAGTGGAAAGGCTCTCATTGACTTCAAGGGATGTTGGATCAGACACTGAATGTGATACATGTGTAAAAAGTTAAGGTGCCAATGCTGAACAATATGTAGTAGAGTTCCTGGGTTGTGTTGGACTTATAAACCTGTTGCCATTTGCAGGGCACTTGTGTAGCTTGCTGTACAAGGATCTTAACACCTCTCAGGATTGGGCCTTTAGGGTCAAATTTTGCAATTCTCTACTCAAGCAACATTACCACTGCCTTGAGTAAAGACTACAGGATTTTGTCCTTAGACTGATTCCAAATGAAATATCTGACAATCAGAAAAGAAAGCAGAGAATTTTCTGTTTTTCAGGAAATGTACTTCGTGCCTATGGACTGTTATAGTTCAAAAGAACAGGAACATTAAGAAATGGATTACAACTGCCCAATAAGCTTCCCTTCTGCAGAGTTCTGGGGTTAAAGTAACCTCCCTGGGCAATATAATCTCCTCTCAATGCAGAGGCATAACTCCTGTTAATGTTAAAAAGCGTTGCAGGTTCATGGAGAGAATGTTCTCTGATATTTGCATAGATTTAGCATTTGCTGTTGCTGATTAACCCTGATACATGGATATTTCATCTCCAAACAGGCTGAGACCATGTGGTAGTCCAGTAAACCTAATAAAACTTTAAACTATTTATTATTTATTTATTATTTATTTACTGATGTATTGGTAGCCAAATGAAGGACTGCTGCAACAACATGACCTACTCATTCCATGTTCTTGGAAGTAATCCTCCTAGGAGAAAATACTCCCACAATGGTCCAAAACATTAGCAGTTTACAACAGCACATATTGCTGTAGTAGGTCTTTTTAAAAGGGGAAGCTACCTTTGCACTTCAGGCTTCTCTCAGCATGCTTTCTTCAGACTGATCTTTGGTTAAGAGGAATTTGAAGAATCCATTTTCTGATCTTGCTCTCAGCACAAATTTCTACAATGAGAAGTACGGTGTATTTTTATTTTGTGCCCGCAGAAGAAACAGAGACTGATTTGGCTCTGCTGATTTCCTTTAAAAACTTAGTGCTTCAGGAGTTGTACTATTTTAGTCTAACATTGTTTGTTTCAGTTCATTTGTGAAATTATTTCAGAGGCATACTGCTTGTATTCCATTACATAGAACTCCTACCTCCAGCACTCATAAAAATCCTTATAGGAGTGGTGTCATTAGTCCTATTTACAGATATCTGTCTCCTAAATCTCTTTGACTGTTTTTTCAGGGAAGGTTCTGGGGGTTGTAGATTAGGACATATGAGGAGGCTGGGGGTGTGTGTGGATACTTTGGAGCTGAGCCACAGACGCATCCCTCGATAGCTCTGAAATCCACTCTCCCTCAGGAAACCTGCCTTCTTCTCAGATGCTGATCTTTCCAGACTCTCTGCCCCTATACTGAAGATGCCTTCCCACAAGTCAGTCTCTTTAAAACCATGTTTGCTGCCATTTTCTATTACAGTGAAAAGGTTTGGTAAATCTTGACAACTCAATAAAAACACAAATGTTGCCTTTTCAGTCTCTTCTGGAGCTTTTTATTTACATTTGGTGCACCTATTTGTTTTGAATGTCGATTCTTTTACTCCTTTCTTCTATTTTATTAGAGTTACTTGATATACTTCATGCCCTGGATGGGTAAATTGTTAAAGATTATTTACATACAGCAACAACAGTTTAGATCCATGTGTTGATAAAAAGCACTCTCAGATACTGCTCCTAACTGGGCATGCAGAAGCAGCTGGAGATACAACAGGATACCCCAGGTTGCAAAACTGAGTAACAAAAGGCAAGCAACCTCCTGCAATGGAGGGAGCTAATGGCACCTCTAACATTTCTTTAAGTTTGTTTCCTTCATCCACCAGCATAACTTCAGTTTATCTGGAAGAAGCCTCAGCCAACTGGTCTTAAGAACATAAGAATGGCCATACTGGTTCAGACCAAAGGTCCATCTAGCCCAGTATCCTATCTTCTGACAGTGGCCAATGCCAGGTGCCCCAGAGGGAATGAACAGAACAGGTAATCATCAAGTGATCCATCCCCTGTTGCCCATTCCAAGCTTCTGGTGAACCGAGGTTAGGGACATCATCCCTGCCCATCCTGGCTAATAGCCATTGATGGACCTGTGCTCCATGAACTTATCTAGTTCTTTTTTGAACCCTGTTATAGTCTTGGCCTTCAGAACATCCTCTGGAAAGGATTTCCACAGGTTGACTGTGCGTTGTGTGAAAAAATATTTCCTTTTGTTTGTTTTAAACCTGCTGTCTGTTAATTTCATTTGGTGACCCCTTGTTCTTGTGTTATGAGAAGGAGTAAATAACACTTCCTTATTTACTTTCTCCGCACCAGTTATGATTTTATAGACCTCTATCATTTCCCCGCTTAGTCATCTCTTTTCCAAGCTGACAAGTCCCAGTCAGTCTTATTAATTGCTCATCCTATGGAAGCTGTTCTGTACGCCTAATAATTTTTGTTGCCCTTTTCTGAACCTTTTCCAATTCCAATCTATCTTTTTTGAGATGGGGTGACCACATCTGTACGCAGTATTCAAGATGTGGGTTGACCATGGATTTATATAGAGGCAGTATGATATTTTCTGTCTTATTATCTATCCCTTTCTTAATAATTCCTAACATTCCGTTTGCTTTCTTGACTGCTGTTGCACACTGAGTGGATATTTTCAGAGAACTATTCACAATGACTCCAAGATCTCTTTCTTGAGTGGTAACCGCTAAGTTAGACCCCATCATTTTATATGTGTAGTTGGGATTATATTTTCCAACTGCATTACTTTGCATTTATCAACATTGATTTTCATCTGCCTTTTACCTGCCCTGGGGGGGAGCCTGCCGAAAGCAGCCCCCGGCCCATGTCCCCAACCCCAGACCCATGCCAAGGGTGGGTAGAACATCCACGGCACAGCTCCCCACAGCTGCCCACGCGGCTCTTACCATGGCTGGGCTGTGGCTCTGAGGTCCTCCTACCTGGCCGGAGCTGGGTCAGGGAGAGGCCCGCGGGCAGCTGTGGGAGTCGGTGTGGAGTCGTGGACCCTCCACCTGCCCTGGGTCAGGTGGGGAGCTTGGGGGCTGCTCTCACTGCACCCACGCCAGGGGCAGATGGAGGGTCCGTGCATGCGGCTCCCACAACTGCCCAGGCTCCCCTCCCCGGCTGGGCTCCACGCTGGCCTGGCTGGGGCTTCTGGGTGGAAGAGGAGAAGAAGGGGGTGGGGTCCGCCCAGTGAAAAGTGGACAGGCCTAGCCCGTCCACTTTCAAAAATGGTAGGGCCATGGCCTCATGGTCTCCCGGGTTCTGGCACCACTGCTAAAGAACTGTTATAAATTTCACAAAGAGCCTGGTTTATTGTAACTAAAACAGTCTTCATAAAAAGTGTTTCCCGTAGATTGTTGCAACGGAGAGAAACATGTGGAATTGAATTACAAAGCTGATTAAACTTCATAAGACATACAAAAGTTCATAGGACTCAAATGCAAGTCCTTAAGGCCCTATCTGCACTACAGGTAGAACCTATCAAGGGCCCAGTTACAACACAGTTGTCCCCTAACCTTATTACAACATGTTTCAAATTTGTAGTGTAGACAGGCGTCATGGTTCCAGGGCTAGCAGCACTTCTGTCCCCTTTGTGGTCTCTCTGAGTACAGTCTTGCAGTTCTTTCACTCTTACACCAGGCTCTGGGCTACAGTACTGTGTGTATCAACTGTGCTTGCCCAGGAGGTCTGACTGGGTTTGACACCTATGATTCTTCCATTTGAGAGTCTGTGACTAGTGGTGTACAGTGATCAGACAGCCTTCTGGCTAGCCCGGCTTAAACTTTAAAGTAGTCAGGGCCAAATCTGAAACAGTTCTTTCAGAAGGTTCAGCTGGAACAATTCATCCATCCCAGAACTCTATTAGAGGCCTGATCCTGCATTCCCTCAAACACCCAAAACTCTCATTGAAGTTGATGGGGGATTAGGCTGTAAGAAATGAGAAATTGGGCTCTGGGTCTTAATGAGGCTTGGTGACAGAAGATTGTTGATTCATTTTTAAATCATCTCTGCAAATCTTTAGGGCAAGATGGTGCACTATGATTCTATGATTGTAGGTACAGTTTGTGACTTGTGTCTGGGAACAATACGGACCTTAGGAAGCATTGAGCATCGTGGCAAGCATAGGTGGTGCTGCAGATGCTACAGCCCTTAAGAGATGCAACATGTCCTATCTCCATTAACTATCAAACTCCGCTAAACCATTGAAGAGGGGAGTGCGGATTCAGGGCCCTGTCTGCTCACCAACACTTCAGTAGTGCTAACACCAGGCACTCTTTATATTCATGTGAGCTCAAGGACTGCAATTGTGATGTTTCACAGGTGGGGGAGGGAAGGGTCATTGTGTTCTCCCCCTTTTCCCTCAGGACACCTGTGCAAGGAACAGTATTTCCATAGCCCTTAAAAAGCTTCCACTGATCAAGTAACTTTTTGTTAAAAAAAAAAAAAAAAATCTTTAGCAGTAAAGCTCTGTAATGAGAATAAAAGAGGAATCCTGCAACCAAACAAAAGTTCACCTTGTCCCCATGACCCACACCATAGTAGGTTGTTTTTTAGTTTTACTGTGTTGTGATCACAAATGTTTGTGTGTGTATATGTTAAGTTCTTAAAAGACACCTGGCCAATTGTGCCTAAATTAAGTAGACTTTTAACCAGCTATGAACAAGTGCTACTTTAATGCCTTCTTCATTAGGTTAAAACAAAAATTTGTCTAGTTTAATTGAATTCATGGAAGAGTTAGTTATGGAAAATAACTATGTTGAATGAAGGTCAGGTTGCTCTCTTAATCAAGTAACTTTGCCAACTATTTACTAAAATAGGAAGGACTTGTAAAAGTATAAATAATGTGTTACCTACTTAAATAAAAAGATCCTTACAAACCTTATTTGGTTATGATTTTTTGACAATGTTTATGCTTTTTTTTATAGTAGGATTTCCATTGTGATTTCCACTAGTAAAAAAGAACTGTACTTTGCCAGATAAATTATATTTCATATACAATTTGATAAAAAGAACACTACTTAGTAAATTATGAGATGTTATACATACATCAACTATGAACATTTGCTAATTAAATAGTTAGTGGGAAGTATATTGCAGTTTGTGGTATAAAACCAGATACTTCATCTCCAGAGTTCTACAAATTATAACTAACAAGTTTTGTATCCTTGAAAAATAAGTAAAATACAAATAGGAGAGAAAAACTACAAGCTTTATTTCGTGAAAGTCTCTTGTCAAAATCAGTTTTCTGTGCATGCTAGGAATGTTGTGTTGTGAAGAGAAACATGGAATGCATGAAAATATATACATGACAGAATAATAACTGACTGCACAGAGTGAAAAAACAAAACAAATAAATACATTTTCAGTTTATTCTCTAGCCTGGCAGAGGCCAGAGGTCTTGTATGTATGGCACGTCCTGTCTTGGTAGGTGCAGTGAGTCTTGTGACTGAAGCAGTGTTTATGAAGTTTGAAAGGTGCTTCCTTAGCCATCCAGTCTGAAGAATGGTGTCATGCTGTATGCCAGTATACAGAAAGAATAGTAATTGTTTGAAGCACTTGAATAGGAAAGCTAATATATTAACAATAGACAGACCTACTTCAAAAACATAACTTCCTTTTTTAATGCAGTATACTGTACGCTTCAAAAAAGTGTGGGTAAGTGGCAAATTTGCGGAAGTTGTTTGAACCACATAGGTACTGGAAATCCAGCCCAACAGAAAGGATAATAAAGTATGGCTGGTGTAGTGTATGATGGAATTTAGGAGGGCTAAACAAGAATTGAAGAACAACTAGCCAAAGACATACAAATGATAAGTCTTTAAGTATATCAGAGTCAGAAATCTTTGAGAGAATCAGTGGATCCGCTGGAATAAAAGGGAGTAATTAAGGAGGAGAAGGACACTTCAGAAAAGCTCAATGTTTTCTTTCCGTCGGCCTTCGCTGTTTAGGATTTTGGGAATAGACCCACCCCAAACACTCTTTTCAAGTAATAAAGAAGAATTACTGTCAGAATGGCGTGTCAAAAGAATAGATGCAGGAATAAATATGATACTCTATATTACTAGGAACCAGGAGGGTGGTGAAGCACTGGAATGAGTTATCTAAGGAGGTGGTGGAATATCCTTCCTTAGAAGATTTTAAGGTCAGGCTTGAAAAAGCCCTGGCTGGGATGATTTAGTGGGGGATTAGTCCTGCTTTGAGCAGGGGGTTGGACTAGATGACCTCCTGAGGTCCCTTCCAACCCTGATATTCTATGATTCTATGAATATTCAAACTTGAGTTCTGAAAGAACTCACAAATGAAATGGCTAACCTGCTAACAAAAATATGCAATCTCATTAAAATATGTTGTCCTAGGTGACTGGAGAGTGGTAAATGTGTACCTGTTTTTAAAACGGCATTAAGGTGATCCTAGAAATTATAGGCCAGAGATCTTTACTTCAGTCCCAGGAAATGGTAATTAAATAGAATTCTTATATGCATATATGAACATGATTTGATAGTAACAAGCAAGCATAGCTTCTGTAAAAGACAGTTATGCTTCTTAAATTTACTAGTTTTCTTTGTGCGTGTTAACAAAATAGAGGAAAAAGAGAACTGGATGATATAGTTCATTTAGACTCTCAAAAAACCTTGTTAAAGTCATTTACGAGACATTAAGGAAACTAAGTAGTCACAGGGTGAGAGACAAAGCATTGTCAAGGGTTAGAAACTACTTAAAACACAGTAAGAGGAGAATTAACTGGTCAGTTCTCAATGTGGCAAAATGTTACACTCTAGAATTGGTGGTGTTTATATTTATAAGTGGTATGGGAAAAGGTGAGGTGCCAAAATTTGGAGACCACTAACTGATGGTGTTAGGAAGAAAATTCTTGTTTAGTTACATTATTCTATATTGTTCGCTATGGGGCTAAATTGCATTTTCTTCTGAGACCAGATACTGGATTCAATAGAACAACTGGTCTAATCTGATATATCAATTTCTATATTTAAAAAAAATGTTTACACTCTCTAACCCAGACAAAAACTTTAAAAACTTGGAGACCATAAGGTCAAGGTGCCTTTGAGGGAAAAATACCCCTAGCTGGAGAGAGGGTAACTCTGACTGAAAGTTTTTCCACTCAGAGAGGATTGTAACATGTTGGAGAGGGATTCAGCCAGACACAGTGTGTTTTCAGAGAGTCTGTGTGTGAAAAGCAGTTTGGCGAGAGAATTTGAACTCTGGGCTCTCTGCCTGGAGTCTTGAAAATAGTAATATGTCTGTGTAAGTGTTGTTGCTATTTTTAGTGCCACAGTTGTGTAACATTTACTTGTGTTGGTAAGTACTGACATGAGTAGTCCCATTGGCTGTAGTAGGACTGTTAATGTGAGCAAGCTCTCACCAATGTATGAGCTTGTACATTCAGGCTTTCCCTGTTGTTCATCTGTGTTCAAAGCAGTTATAGGAAGTACTGTATGTGCCTATTGTATTGAGAGACTATCATGGACCTGTGTCCATTCATTTCTCTCTTGGTGATGAGATAAGTCACTCCATGATTATGAATCCTTCTGAACTATGTAGTATGATGACTGGAACTGGAGAAAGAAGGTCAGGTTTCAGGAGAGATCTAGTTTTGTGTTTTCCAGAGGGGTTCACAGTAAATTGAGTCCAGGCTGCCAACTATCAGATGTCAGTGCCCCAGCACATAACATTGGCCACTCAGCAAACTTCTTAAATTGTCTTTCCTACAATTCTGCCTGCCTGAAGCACCATTGATTGAAAAAGAAAGGCTGGTTGTAAGCAAGAACTTGGGTACACAATTCCTTTTAGTTCAAGATGGAAAACAATGTGATTTTGATGCCCTAATGAAAAAATGTTAAGTATTTTGCATTTCTTCAAAGACTTAAAATTATGAATACTACTTTTTCAAACCAAGTATGCAATAGGATAAATGAGATCAGTGAAGAATTTGACTGGCAACTAATTTTAGGCTTAACATCCAGTTGTTATTTTGGAAATCTGGGAGTTCCCTTGATTCATGATCAGATTATTATGAGATTATATTTAATAGTACCTAAATAAGTGAAAGGCTGTTAAGGCACAAAAGATTAATCCTAGACAAAGCAATACAAATTTGTCAAGCCACTGAAATGAAACAAATTCAAGTGGGAACACGTGAAAAAGACAAAAGTATAGCAGCAATCAACATTGCTGGCTAAAATAAAAACCAAGATTAGCTAAAAGAAAGAAAAGTTGACCAAATGTAAAGGGTGGGATAATGAAGCACAAAGGTGGTTCCAAAGTTGTAGAAAAACTGTATTTCCAGAGGGAATGTCCTGCTTATGAGAAAATACATAATATTATAAGGCAATATACAAGTCTACTTTGCACTAGCAGAATGGGAACAGATATTGCTGAAAATGAATGCACCACAGACTCAAAATAGAGATTTTCACTGGGATTGTTAATGAAAGAAACCACAAACAGCATTTTAAAAGTTGAATAAAGTAATTTGTACTTGATACAAAAATACCATTATTACATGCAAATTGCACATTAGAGCTCAAACTAATGTGCTTACAAAACATAATTTGAAGAATCTGAGTACTAAATGAATGACAATATCTAAGGCAATGAGACATTTACATAGCAGAAGGGGTTCCTTCATGAAATTGAATTGAAATCCAGGTAGCATATAAAGGCAAAGTGAATTGACTCACTATTGTAATATCAGAGGGGACAGACCACCAATAATCTGACTTAAAATGTGTAAAAAGTTTGGAGAAAAAAAACCTACAGAAAGATAATGAAACGTAAAGATGATGCTTTGAGCAGGGGGTTGGACTAGATGACCTCTTGAGGTCTCTTCCAACCCTAATCGTCTATGATTCTATGAAACAAAAAGGGAGTAAAATATAAGTTTGTTGATGTGTTTCGAGGGATTAGGTATTTACAAGTTACTAAAGCAGGAGCATAACCTTAAGCTCATGAGTAGTCTCAATGATTTCAATGTGCTTTAATAGTTTACTGAATCAGGAGTGGCAGGTTTGTAGAAATTTTGGTGGTGTTCAGAACCCGCCCACCCGAAGTCCACCAAAGAAGTCTAGACACTGGGACTCGGGGCAGAGGGAGAACCCTTGTTTCCATGGGGGCTGATGAGAAAACAGGTACACCACGGTATGTTTGGAGCCTGTTTATAGTAGTAGATCATAACGTATCTGATTCAAACCAAGGTAGTAGATGGCTAACCTGGGGAGCTTCTTCTCTAGTTAACTGATCCCTGTAAGTGCTTCGTTGATAAAAACTAGGTTTAGTTATAAAAAGAGCATGAGAAATAAACTACACTCTTTAAATAATTCTTGAATTTTAAATGATCTGTTAGTAGTAACACAAGTAAGAAGGAAGGTCCCGGTCCTGTGGAGTAGATCTATCCATCAGATTTGAACTGTAGATTTGGATTCCCCGTGACCCTGAGGAGCTTCAAATGGAAATCAAAAGACCATCTACCCTTCCCCTAACCAACCTGACACATGCAGCCTGAAAGCAAAGGATTATAATTAGGGCTGTCAATTAATAGCAGTTAACTCACTTGATTAACTCAAAAAAATTAACTGCGATTAAAATAATTAATTGTGATTAATCGCACTGTTAAACAATAGGATACCAATTGAAATGTATTAAATATTTTTGGATGTTTTTCTACATTTTCAAATATGTTGATTTCTATTACAACGCAGAATACAAAGTGTACAGTGCTCACTTTATATTATTTTTATTACAAATATTTGCACTGTAAAAATGATAAAAGAAATAGTATTTTTCAATTCATCTCATACAAGTACTGTAGTGCAGTCTCTATCATGAAAGTGTAACTTACAAATGTAGGGTTTTTTTGTTTGTTACATAACTGCACTCAAAACCAAAACAATGTAAAACTTTAGAGCCTACAAGTCCACTCAGTCCTACTTCTTGTTCAGCCAATCGCTAAGACAAACAAGTTTGTTTACATTTACGGGAGATACTTCTGCCTGCTTCTTATTTACCATGTCACCTGCAAGTGAGAACAGATGTTCACATGGTACTTTCGTAGCTGGCATTGCAGGGTATTTACATGCCAGATATGATAAACATTCTTATGGACCTTCATGCTTCAGGCACCATTCTGGAGGACATGCTTCCATGCTGATGATGCTCATTACAAAAATAATGCATTAATTAAATTTGTGACTGAACTCCTTGGGGGAGAATTGTATGTCTCCTTTCTGTTTTACCTG